>NC_139775.1:9065685-10265685 GCF_965231275.1 Zosterops lateralis
ACCCAGCCTCTGATAATGCCCTGGGTGAGCCCACAAAAATGTCATTGCTATCCAGTCCTCTTGGCTAGCACACAAAAAACTCCCCACTGTTATTAGGGGAGGAGGTTCCACAGGACCTCAAAACTGATGAGAATCCTGATCATTTGTTCCAGCAGACAGAAAATGGTTTCTACCTTGGATATTTTGTCTTTCTACCACTCCAGAAACAGAAAAGCTGGGAAAATTATTGAAAAGGATATTCCATGAGATGGGATCCCGTTTCCTGCTCCTTGTACATTTTACTTCACTGCAAAGGGCAGTGGATGACCTCATTATAAACACACAGATTATTGACTTGTAAGAAATGTCTCTTCTCCCTCATGCAGAGTGAATACAGACATGCTACAAGGGCAATATTTCCTTTGCTGTAAATACCTTTATATGTGGAGGACTGACAGGAGACAGTTTTTTCTTTCTTGCAACACAGTGATGTAAGACCTTCCCAGCATGAAAATAGTTACATCAGATTTACTCTGTTGTGCCTAACCACATAATTTCAAAACAATAAAATTAAATGCTATAATTTTCTCCACTACAAGAATATTTTTATAAAGATATAAAATATCCAAACTATTCTACATAAAAGGCAAACTCCATCAAATTTTCTCTGCAACTACTGAGAAAAAAATTACATCAGCTACTATGAAATGACTGCAACAAAATAAAAGCAGGAAGATGCTTGAAAAAATGCTTTGCCTAGCTAAGATGGATGTTGGAAGAGCTCTTGTACATGCTCTTTGTTTCTGATAGGGAATTATCCTCAAATTTCAGCTCCCTTGCAGGATATCTCTGCTGAACAGACACGACTTGGACCACACAAGCTGAGAGAGCTTTTCATGCATTAGGTGAGGTCTGTCCAGCCCTCAGATCCCTGCAGCTTTGCATGCACAAATCCTGGAGCAGGAAAGCTGTGCTTTGAGACATAGCTGTATTTTTTTTTCTTTGAATGAACATAGGAAATGAGGCAGAAAGCTGCAGTAAAGACAGAGGGAATCAAGGGGAGGGATGAATTAAACTCAGTCATTCTAGCACACTGTGCCTGCATGTCAAAGACAGGATTGAACATAGTGGAAAATGATGCTGGAGCCAGTACAAGAGCTGGCACCCATCCTGATCAGGGAGTACATGGAAATAGTTTCATAACATGTAAACCTTGAATTAGGCCTTAATATTCCCCTCCTCCCTAAATTATTGTCCTAGTACCACTGTTACATCCCTCCTGAATACTTTTTTCGCTTTATCAACAAAGAAATAAAAAGGACTACACTGGTCACTGGCTGCCTCCAGGAACCTCAGTGCTCCTCACACCACAAGCACCAGTCATTTGTCCTTGCTCCAGTGACCTCCAGTGCCTCAGAGGCAGAGAAAAAAACATCCAGCAATCAAACCGCATTAGTTACCTCTTTTTCAGAGGTCTTGTTTGAGAGAACAGGCACTAGCTTTCCTAGTAGCTTTCAAATTATTTAAAGAGAATGCAAAAGACTCAGGAGTTGCAAGTCCCAAAGTACCCGAGAGCTCTTGGTATATGCTCATGAATGCTTTCACACAGGGTGGGGGGTGTGCAGGACAGAGGAACAGACCAAGTCCTTAAAATAATATTTTCTTTTTCAAAATAAACCTGTGTGAGACAAAAACTTGCTTGACATTTAAATAAAGCATCATGCTGACAATGCAGTTGCTATTGGATTTCCATACTCCTTTCACCTTTTCCCATGATGCTGTGAATTGAAAATACAACCTTGTGCACTTTAAACAGCAGTTTGTCCTTCAGAGAACGAGGAGAACATACAGCTGTGTGCAGCCTGGTGGGGAAGTTTGCACAGTGGATGTGATCTGACAACTCTTTCTAAGAAAAAATGGATCCAAACCAGGACACAAAAATTGAGGGAAAATTGCCTTTGAAGGTCGACCCAGAAGCCCTCATTGTCAGTTTTGTTCAGTGGCACTGGGTTAGAGCTTTATCTGTAAGGAGCTATTTTAGTCTGGTTCAGGAGAGCTGCCAGGAGTCAGGAAGGCTCTGGAAGGGGTTTCTGTGCCCAGCCCTGCATGAGGCTGAGCACTACCAGGAGGCTGGAAATAGAAACTGGAACAGTTCCTTGCTGTGGTAGATACCTTCCCTCGTTTGGAGCTCCCACTGAAATCATTGCACATTCCCATCTGCAGCCACACTCCAAGGAAAGCAATTCATGCTACATCATTTTATGTCATGGAGGTTTAAAAAGCAGTATTAAGAAACACACATTACTTGTTCATTTACTTCTGTCATTTTGCTCAGTGGTCAAAGGAAAGAGCCTGTGGATTTCCATTTTATTCCTCACCACAGTCAGATTCTGATCCTGTAATACTAACAAAAAGCTTCAGCATTTATGTTTCAAATGCTGTAACAGTGCCAGCTACAGCTGATGTTCAGGGATTTAAAACTTATTTAGTTTGGTATTTCTTAAAGACCTTTTCTATCTTCATTAGCTTTTTTTTTTTTTTTTTTTAAATTCCAAAACACAAAGTCAACAAAATGTTCACCCTCAAAAAGTCTTGTAAAAACTCTTTAGGAATAAATATATGAGCATCAGTTGATAAAGAGCAGTATATGTGCAAGTGAAATAATAGTAAAATGGCCACTGACATTTCAAGATTTCGCATCTTTGGGACATTCTCCTATGAAATTATCTGACTGCATACCAGAGAGCTTGTTTCTCTGTCTCTCCCCCTCTGTGATGTGATCCTCTAATAACAGTTTTCTAACAGTGATCTAAACATCTTACCAGCAGCTGGTAGGTAATTTTAGGTAATCTTAAAACCACTGTGTAATTATTATAGACATACCAGTCCAATCCAGTAAAGGTGGATTTAAATCCAAAACCGATTGTGGTATAGAAAAATTGCTTCAGACAATAATGAAACTGGTTCACATAACAGATTCCCACTCCAGCAAGTAAATATTGAGAAAATGCTCCTTGGAAGACAAGGGAAAAAAGGTGTTTCTCATTTGATGGGACAAGTAATTTCCCAGGAGGATGAATGTTGCTATTCTTAAGGCCATGGGCATAGAGTGTGTACAGTCTGACAGCAGTGGGAGGTCAGGCAGCAGAGAATCATACTGGGAGCTTGTTCTCTAGTGTATGAGGCACACAATATCTGCAGGGAGCCACAGGCAAGAGCTGTGTCCTTTCTTAAAGATCAAACAGCCAGAGCAACAAGAGCCAAAACCATCTGGTTCTTTCTCAGTGAATTCTGAGGTGAAACAGCACAGGGCTCTTCAATCCACACAAATGATGACAGCTGGCAAAAAAATGTTTTGTACTTGCCTTTCATCTGTGGATGTGGAGTCATTCTCTAGCAAGCTCTGTTTTCACCAAGGAAATTGTTTTTGCATGCTGACTTTTGATTCATTTTTCTTTAAAGACACTAATATTTTCTTCCTCACAACTGGCACTGGGCAGCTACAAGTTTGAGCTGACTGAGGTCTCAGAGGTGAAGAAATGAAGGCAATTCAAGCAGAGTCTTATCTATATCTGAGACAAATCAATAGCTGGCTGTCACCTTCTCTTTGCATACGAGAAAGAAAGAAATTCCATAATCTCAGGATGTTTCACCCCTTGCCAAGGCAGAGACAAATGGATCTTGATTTTACTGGCTTTCAAAGCACCGTGGCTTGCCCTTCCCTATCACATCCCACACACTGTCTATGCCACACACAGCTATCAGCCTGAAGGAAAATGTGTCCCTCAGAACCTGCCAAACTGCAGCAACTTCAATCCCCTCCCAGGCACGGTGCCCAGAGGAAGCTGGATGGGAATCCATGGTAGAGGATGAGAGGAGAGAAACTACAGATTGGATAAGGAAGGTGGGGACCCAAATGCATAACTGAATCTCTGTGACTTTCTCTGGTGTGAAAAAGGATAATTTGAGGAGCAGCGCTCGCCATAGGGGCTCCAATGTATTTCCTAATGATTCACAGCTCAGAGACAGGGACATTGAAGTGTCATTACCCTGTCAGTGGAAATGGTTCTCCAGGGAGCAAATGCTCATCCCTGCCTGCCACAGGGCAAGTGAGGGCAGAGAGACCAAACCCCCTGACACAGACTCCCAGGAGAGTCCTCATGTGGGTGACTCAGCCCCCAGATCCCCTCCCCAGAGCTTTCTGAAGAGAATCAAGGCAAACAGGACTCCAGGAGATGAAGGCATTGAGTCTGGTCCAGTTTTGTTTTCACTGAAATCATTGAGGAAATTTCCATTCATGCCAATGAAGTCAGGACTGTGTTTTGTGTTTGCAACCAAGAAAACGTAAATCAAGTTTCTCCATCCTTTCCCAGGGAGGTCAGGTCACTGTCTTGCTCTTTTGCCTTGAACACCAAAAACTAAAACTCACTTTGGCCACCTGGACTGAAAGGACATAAGTGGTAGAACTGACTGTTGATTCCTTTCCTGGTTTTGGAGTTATTTTCTACAAAAGATGAACAAAACTGTTAAATCACTTTATAGTGAGCTCTTTTGTTCTAATTTTACCAGTATATGAAAAAACCCAAATGTGTTTGTAAAAAAAAATACTAAAAGCCCTAATCAGTGAAGGTTTGGGTGGTGGAAGGATTCAGGGCAATAAAAAGATCCTTAAATACTGCTGATATTCTTACAATAACAAATTACCCCTTGAATTTTGGTAGTATTTGCAATCATTAGGCTTTTGCAATGAGCAGCTTGTGTCACTGGAAATCATTCATCCTCATTCAGTGACAAACTCTCTTCAAATTATTTTCTCAGATATTTTGCCCTTTATGAGCTGACAGAATGTTGATAATTCATGTTTCATTGCTCATCCTGAAGGGCAACTAACATAATTTATCCAAGGGTGCTCCTGATTTCTCATAGTTTGCCCTCCAAGCATACATTTTTCATCTCTGAGTTTTGAATCCATTTATACTGTGCCTTTTAAGTAGGCAGACAGCAGAACATGTTTCATGGAAATAAATTAGCATTATTTATTGTCTCTGGGTCTATTTTATGAAGTAAGATTTCTATGAAAATGGAACATACTTGGCTACAGAAGAAAAGCCCTCTGGGAATAAGGATTAAAGAGTGCCGAGTTCCAAACTTTCTTGTGCTCAGTAACTACAAGAAAACTCTAGAAACCTCACACATGATACACAATAGTTTGCAGTGCATGCTCAATCCCAAATGTAAGTTTTTATTCCTGTTTTATAATGCACCCTTGAGGCAGACATACACACATTCTCACAAGTGGTTTCTCTGATGAAAAAACATGCCATGCAACAAGACATCAGTTATCAAACACGGTGAAAAAAAATTACACAGACTGAGTTCATAATCCCACAGGCTACCAACAGCAAGGACGATGTGTGTAGTTCAAAGTGTCCTACTTTCCAAATTTAATGCATTTTTTCTGTAAAATATGTTTAAAGGAAATGAGAAAATTCATAAGTAACAGTCCCAAATAAGACATTTTAGGTCCATCTATTACTTTTTCAGCAATTATTGTTGACACTGGTTTGCCTATAAACATTGCATTACATGTTAAGTGTTTATTTCCTGCTTGGCACACACAGTTGGGCAGAGTTTTGGAAGTCATTAACCCTCAGATTTACGAGTGTCTCAGGTGAGAGAACTGTCTTTGCTGAGACATATGAGTAGATATGCAGCAGGAAGATCTTCATCCATAATAACCAACATATTTTTGCAAAATAGCCCCTTTCCAGAATTACACAGAACCACAGAATGGGTTGGGTTGGTGGGGACCACAGTGGCTCATCTGGTCCCACTTCCCTGCTCAGGCAGGGTCATTCCAGAGCACACAGCACAGGAATTGTGTCCTCACTGTTCTGGAATATCTCCAGCAAGGGAGACTCCACAGCCTCTCTGGACAATCTGTCCCAGGGCTCACAGGGAAGAAGCTCTTCTCATGTTCGGGTGGAACTTCCAGGGCATCAGTTCCTGCCCGTTCCTCCTGTGCCATTGCTGGGCCCAGGGAGCAGAGCCCGGCCCCTGCTCTGAGCCCTCCCTGCTCACAGGGACAGCCATGGGTGGTGTCCCCTCTCAGCCACCTCCTCTGGAGGCTCAACAGCCTCAGCTCCCTCAGCCTTTTCTTGTTCCTCTCAGCCCCATTGGCTTTGATTAGACTGGGATGGATTTGGTTGTCCAGAACCTTGGGACAAGTTAGGCAGTAAATAAGCTGCACTTTTTTGTTGAGAAACCTGGGACACACATAGCCAGACAAAAAAGTGAAGGAAGGGCATAACTCATGAAATATGGTAGGGAGACTATGGGAGCAAGGGTGGCCCATTAACTGATATATTTCTGTTCTGTGGCCCTGAGACATCCACATAAAATACCACCTGGAAAAAGCTGCTTTAAGAATCACAGTTCTTCCCACTGTTGACCAATATTTTAGTAGAAATGCACTCTGAGGCACTAAAATATCTCCAGTTCTCCCTTTTTCTCTGTCTCAGTAGCTGCCTGGAGCAACCAGCTGTGGGAGGGGGAATTAGAAAAATGAGACAATGTGTATAATAGTATAAACTGGATTAGTCTCACTCTGTCAGTCATTCTCTGGGCTCTCTGGGAAATAAATGGAAACCCAAGTTACAGCCTTCCTTCATGAGCTACAGGGGATGCAGCAATGACCTGGTGGAGGTTATTAAATGGTACATTTTAGGTACACACTGCTAGCCAAAATCATCACTGACTTTGAAAAACACTAAGCTGTGTAGGAGAATTTTAGAGCCATCTGACTGCCATCAAAGCAGGCGAGTTTTACAACTGTTCTGTAGAAAACAGCTCCAACCCTTTCTAGAAAGCCCTTTCTGATTTTCAGTGTGGGACTTCTGTCTTGGCTCCACAGATCAGACACGGCTGCTTTTCCTCCTGAAGTACAATACAAATATGCCAACATTAAAAATAATGACCAAGGTAATAATCCAGAACTGGCAGCATCCTTCAAATCAGTCAAATCAGTTGTCTTTGTTGGTGACAATGTTCTGTATGATATTTTTTAAAAGGTCTAAGGTTCACTGTTAATGTTTTATTGTCACTTTCAATTTTTGGTCACTCTCTTTTCAAAAATTTTACATCATTGTGAGTTTGGGTTGTTTTTTTTTTTTTTTTTTATGGAGACGTGGGAAGAATATTAATTACATTCTCTGTTTGAAGCCCATGTTCAGACCTTCACAAAGTCAACATTCTTGCTGTTTCTATAAAAAGAAGCATAACTGTGTATAGCCTTCAGTTAGCCTCTCTCCCTCCTATTTAATAGATGACCTGAATAAGCTTAATTTCTTTTGTGTCTTTTATTGCCTGTTATAGATACAATTAACAAGTATGGAGAATTTACAGTAACACAAGGGTATGACTGTGAAGGAACAGTAGTGGTGGTTGTGTCATATAAATTCTTTTTGTGCCTCTGAAACTTTCTTCTTTTTTTTTTTTTTTTTTTTTTTTTTTTTTTTTTTCAATCAGAGTGGTAACATCATGAGCTTGGGGAACTGTGTCATGAGAGTATGATAGGCAGGGTCATACTGCATCCCTGAGTGACTGAGGAGATGTTGAAGGAACAGGAAGTTTTTATGCAAAGCACCATCATGGGTTTGTGGATGTCTGTGCAATATGGTGGGGTATTATGAAAGAGGGCCCAAAGGTATTTGAATATTTAACTCTCAGAAGACAGAAAAAAAAATTCAAATAGCCCATGTTTTCAGTGCATGCAAATACAAACAAGAGTCTTTCTGGCTAACAAGCTTAGAAAGATTTTGAAGACAAAGTGAATATGGAGAAAGAAGTTTTCACATGTGTCAGTGCAAGATCTCAGTGAACCTGGGTCCTGCTCTTTCTTTCTGCTGTTGGAACAAATAAGAGTGATCTCACAACTAGATTAACTCCCCTGGTGCTGTTCTGGATTGCTCTTACAGTTCCTTGCCTGGACAGAACCTGTGCTACAACATTCACAGCAAGAAGGGAGAGCAAGCAAAGCCGCCTATGAAGGCTTCGTGCTACTACTGAATGTCATGATGGGAACCTCCATCTCCTTTAGTACTGAGCTGTAACAGGGCCCCTTTCCCCTATTCTCCACTTCATATTACAGAACAGTCAAAAAGGTGGATCTCTGCAATATGGGAGTGTGGCAGCTCACCTCCAATGCTGAGTTACCTTTCCAATGAAAACAATAAACAAGTGTCATGGTGCACTAAGTTGCATCAAAACATAAGCCATGCAGTTTTCTGGCATTTCTGCTTCCTTATGCTGACTCAAGCTGGAGGATTCATGGTGAATTTTGCATTTAGCTCCAGCCCTCAGACAAAGTGCAAGAGGACAGAAAAGCTCAGCAGAAATGTATCTGAGAAGTGCAGTGTCCAAAAGGACGGTGAAAAGCTGCTTTGTTTCTGTGTGGCTCTTTGCCTGGTGTGTGTGCAGTTATTTAATCAGGGCATTATGAGCCTCTGCCAACGGCAAGACAGATGATTCTAAATGAAGCTGTGCACTCAGTAAAAAGGACTGAGCAAAGTGCTCAAGTGCTCTGCTTCAGAGCAGCCTCCCCAAGACTAGGTTGTAAAAATCATTGACTGGGAAGGCTGTAACCACGTTATTATTATACAAGCCTGACATTTCATAAGCTTGTCCTTTACATGCATGCACTAGAAAACGGATGAGTTGCCCTGTACATAGCAAACCACCATTTTTAGTGTTCTCTAGTCCTTGGAAATTCCCTCCTGTGTGTGAAGAGAAAGGCTTCAGGGACTTGTTAAAGAGACATCTTTAAACAACCTGCTTAATATTTCACTTGCACGGCCACAGGAGATCCTGACACAGTCAGGGCATCAAATCTTCAGCTACTCTGAACCAGCTTAACTCCACCGATAGCCTGGCTGAAAGAGGCCATTGTAGGGTAGAAATACGCATGATGTGCATTCCATTGCTGTGAAGTAACTCAGCCTCGTTTATAACCAACACCCAGCAATGCTTTCAGTACCATGGACAGAGAAGTTAGCACAGAGCTCCCTTTCCATCTGACAGATTGAAGAGAAATGACCTGACTTCCATGACGTTCAAAGGACACAATCAGGATGTACATTCTCTTGTGATAAGAGAATGCCCTCACATCAGCAGGCACTGACAGGGAGCAGCACTCTGTTGTGCTGTACAGATACACAAGTTCTGCCTCCAAAGACATCCTGATTTAATACAACATATCCTCAGAGTAAAACGGGGAAATTCATATGTACTAATAAACTTCTGCTTTTGTTAATACTCTTACCAAGCATTTCATATTTCAAACAATATGCAAATACCAAAGGCTAATTATTAACATCAGTAAAAAAGGGGATGACAGTTTTTCAGCTCCTTCACAGACAGTCTGGCGACCGCTGTCATCATGCCATGCAATTTAGGATGACTGTAAGGAAGCATTACAGTAAATAGTAAGATCTATTTATTTTAAATCAATGCAAAAGTGTGGCCAGAAGTCAGTGTTGGTATTTAAATAGGAAAGATAAGCAGGAATCATTTAAACCAGTTACTATAAATAGCATTTTCCACAGTATTTAAAGAAAGCTGAAGCCTAAGAGCAAACAAAAGAAATCAATTACTCAAATATATAATAATTTTCAGCTTTTCAAAGAACATTACCATTGATTTCTAGATTAATTCCTATTCCTATCTAAATTGTTATACACAGATAAATATTCTCATTAAACAGAAAGAAGTGTGTAGAAGGGGAGCTCAGGGCAGAGGCAGGGTGCACACCTGGACATTGGATCCTAGTCCTGCCACCAGCCCACTCTGGTGCTGGGTATCAAGCTGTGATTTGGGTGGCAGTTCAATGCTGAGCACATATTTTTGAGCAGACCAGATCTCCCTCTCAGCCTGCACACTGCTCTTTGCCCAACAGACCAAACCACCTTTTGTCCAAAGCTTGCAAGACGTAACCTTTCCTGGCACCTCAGGATACCAGTTTTTGTTGTTATTGTTATTACAAGTGCTGCACTGCACTCAGCTCCTGAGTGCTGGAAGAAAACCAGCCACAGTTGTGAGAACAAGAAAAGCATGTCTGTATCGTGCCAGAGAACCTGCAAAACTGTTGCATGTGTCTGACTCAACCAACTCAGTCAACAGCGATTTCAGTCTTCGATTCCATTTTAGCAAGTGTGGAGTTTCTCAGCCCTGAATCTGTGCCAGGCACTGCAACAAAACCAACCCTGCAACTGAAGCATCAGTCGGAGAATTACAGCCTGTCATCAGCATATGGTAGACAATAACACAGCCATGAGAAACTGAAGCTAGGGGTGAAGTATCATTCCAGAACACAGCACTCTCAGAAAAGTAAACACAGCAGATGCACTGGCTAAAATCTGCTCCCAAGGTGCTGCAAAGCCATCCCATGTTTGAAAGCATCCAGGTGAGACTTCACAATGCACATCAAAAGATGGGTGGGAAACCAAGGAAAGCAGCAGCCCCAGCACCAGCCAAGTTGAAGGTGCCACAACAGATAGCACACAGAGCTTCTCTTTCTGTGGCCAAATGAAACACTTGATGAAACTTAGAAAATATTTTCCTTGACACTGTCTAGTAGTTTTAGCGACTAGCTTTTCAATATCTCTTGCCTCGGTGGTTACCTGAAAAATTATAAGGGGTTTGCAGGCTTATTAGGTTGTAAAGAAGACAGTTCTGCCAGCACAAGAATAATAGCTGGTATCTTAGAGACAACAGGGTCCCACGGATAACACGAATTGGCAGTGATGTATCTTTTTAACTACTCTTTCCATCGGCACTTTGGACAGGTTATGTCAATTGCTGCTTCATGGGAAATGATGATTTCAAGGAAGCTCTCCCAGCACAGCACAGTTGTTGAGCTCATCAACACGGTGCGGCCACCGGAGGTGTGAATTTAGCGCTGCACCCTCTGCCCGAGATAACGGGGGAATAAAGTGGTCATCACCTGTGCCTCCCAAACGGGAAACACGTTCAAGACTACCAATATTTATGATAAATCTCTATATGAAATCCCACCTACTAAACAGCGGGGGAGAGCAAAGGTCGCGGCGATCCCTCCCCGGGCAGCGCTCGGGGCTCTGCGGGGCCGGTGCCGCAGGAGGGGCTGGAGCTGCCCTGTGCCCGGCACACACCAGCCCTGCCTCACAGCCCCCCGCACAGCCCCAGAGGGCAAAACGGTCACACAAACCCCCCTCCCGGAGAACCCCCGGGTGGCCTCGCCCGGCCACTGGCCCCCGGCACCGCCCGGGGCTCCCCGGCCCCGCTCACCTCTGCCCAGCGCCTCCGCCTTCCACTCCGTCTCCTCCACCGCCCCGTAGCGCCGCGTGGCTCTCTCGGCCTCGGCGCTGGCCGAGATGGACCTGCGGAGCTCCATGGCCCCGCTCGGCCCGGCGGCGCCGCTCGGTGCTCGGTGCTCGGTGCGGGGCTCGGTGCTCGATGCTCAGTGCGGGGCTCAGGGCTCGGTGCGGGGCTCGGTGCTCGGTGCTCGGTGCGGGGCTCGGTGCTCGATGCTCAGTGCGGGGCTCAGGGCTCGGTGCGCGGGGCCCGCGGGCGGGGGGCGGGCGGGGGGGGCCCGGCACATGCTCAGTGCGGGGCCGGGGCGGGGGAGCCGCCGCACAAAGCCCGTCACACCCCGCACATGCTGCACACACGCCCCGCCCGCCCGGGCACTGCCCGCCCCGGGGATGCTGCGCGGAGTCCGTGCCTCGCTGCTGTGCCGCTGCCCAGCCCTGTCCAGCGCTGTCCAGTCCTACCAGCGCAGCCCTGTCCTGCCCTGTCCTGTCGTGTCCAGTCCTGCCCTGCTCTGCCCAATCCTGCTCTGTCCTGTCCAGTCCTGCTCTGCTCTGCCCTGCCCAGCTCTGCCCTGCCCTGCCCAGCTCTGCCCTGTCCTGTCCAGTCCTACCCAGCCCAGGCCTGCCCAGCCCAGCACTGCCCTGCCCTGTCCTGTCGTGTCCAGCCCTGCCCTGCCCTGCCCTGCCCTGCCCTGCCCTGCCCTGCCCTGCCCAACCCTGTCCTGCCCTGCCCAGCCCTGCCCTGCCCAGCCCTGCTCTGCCCTGCCCTGCCCTGCCCAACCCTGTCCTGTCCTGCCCTGCCCTGCCCAGCCCTGCCCTGTCCTGCCCAGCCCAGCCCTGCCCTGCCCAGCCCTGCCCTGCCCTGCCCTGCCCTGCCCAGCCCTGCCCTGCCCTGCCCTGCCCTGCCCTGCCCTGCCCTTGCCCGGCCACGCCGCCCGAGCAGGGGAGAGCTCTCAGATCCGCCCTCTCTCTGCCAGGGCACAGCAGGACTGTCCATCTTGTGGCCGGTGCAGCGCTGAGCACATTTCTGACCTGAGCAGCTGGGGAATAATGGTAACATCCACAGACACTCATGGTTTTTGCAGATTAACACGTCTCAGGCTCCTGTGCATGCAGCCTCTGGCTTTCTTAAATGTCCTGCGCTGCCTGGAATGACATTCATGCCAGAATCACGTTGCCAGAAGCCAGAGGACAACATTCAAACAAGTGATGCAATTTTGTGTCTCTCATTTTTCATCAGCATGCTGCTTTGCTGCTTATGCAGCCTGCTGGGAATAAAGGAAATTACTTTGCAGGAAACACGAATGTGGTGATTATTATTGTTATTACTAAGTTTTTTCTTTTGTTGTAGGGGAGGTTATATGGATGAAATCCCTGAACAGCATTCTACAATTGGAGACTACCTTTCCTAGTGAGATCACATTGCACTGTACTGTGAGTGGGATCATTTCTGACATAAAGACAATGAAGCAGGAGTTAGGCAGGCTGTCCAGTGCCTCACAGCAAATCAGGGGTTCAGCCCTTTTTGCCTCATTTATAAAGAATCATGAAGTACTTTGGGGGAATACTGAGGAAGGCTCATTTGTTTGTCACCTGCTTTTGCCTGCAAATTCTTGTCCTTAATAATGAACACTTCAAAAATACCACCTCTGGATTCAGATTACTAATTGGACTGGCTCACATTGATGCTGTTGTGTGATCAATTTGATCTGAGGAGTGTTTCACACGCCGGAGGCGAGAAAACATCCACATCGCTTTTAAAATTGTAACTGAAAATTTGTCTACTTGTCTTCCTGAGAACTGGAATTAGCCAACAAGATGAGCTGGACAGTTTTAGGACATCTTGAGGGCACTCTGATTTTTCTCTGTCAGCTGTGCTCCCCAGAGATGTGCCATGAATTGAGCACCAGACGTGCTGGAGCAGCTCTTGTCGGCTGTGCACTGCCTCTGCCTTTGGCCTTTAGAGACAGAGCCCAAACAGAGCTGTGAGTCAAGCACAAAAGCTGGTGGCAGGACTCTGCACAGCTGATTTTGGGTGACAGTGCAGCTGCCTGCTGGAGTGGGCTGGACTGACTCATTGGTAGAAATGAGGAAAACAAGTGTGGGAGTAATAAGAGTCCATCTGGGATCTGGATAAGAGTGGGACTAAGGGAAACGGGCTGATTGGGGAGAAGGGCCAGTTTTCAGTGGATCTGAGGACTATTTAATTTCAAACCATCCTTTCGAGTTTTTTAGGTAATTACAACCCAGCTGCATTGTTTAGGAGATGGGGGAGTTATCCTGGAAATAGTTGAATATTTAAAGCTCTGCTTTTGTTAGTTTGGCTGAAAAACACCCACTAGCCAGAAACTCGGGTGCAAAGAATTTACTTACATAAAGCAAAGAATATATTAGGTGGTTTATTGTAATTATGAAGTTTTCACCTGCTCATTTTGAAAAGTTACAAAATCCAGTGAGGTTCCAATTCTACAGAGTGATGCACATAAGAACAAGTGTGTGGAAGCCATCCCGTTGAGGTCATTTGCACAAAAGTTTTTGCAAGAGTAGGGCCCAAGTATGTATCAATTATTTGCTAAAGTAATATCAGCATTTTTTATTGCTGTGACTCAGGAGCATTGCTGCTGCTGCTGCTGCTGCATTTGCCAGTGGAATTAAATTTCTCTCCTACTGATGATGTCTTTCAGTGTACCTAGCAATATAAATTTCAAATGCATTCCTTTACTTATGAAGGCTGGTTTTCTTCTGCTGAAAGCACTGTTATTGCAGAAAATACAAAAATTCGGGTCTCTTCTCACTGCTTATAACATAATGCCTGGTAGAGAAACAGAGTTGCACTTTGCTCTTGCAGTCATTTTCCCTGACGGCTTCAGTTCCCATTTCTCACTAAATCCTGCCACCAGGAGCTGTAGCTGGGCAGGAGCAGCTGGCAAATCCACTCTCTTATCTCTTGCTCTCTGGCCTCTGTCAGACATCACAGATGCCCCATGGCAGACATGACTTACTTAGATTTATCTCAGCTATTTTTTTTTTTTATAGAAGGTCAGAATACACAGCACAAATTTGGGAGATGCAGCAGCAAAGAGTCGAGGCATAAATGTCTGCTAAAAAGAATGGAAAAAAATCTGTGCACTTCAAAAGCTGCAGTTCTGACCAAAACATTTCCTGATTTCAGAAACATACTTTGCTAAATTCTTTTATTTTTGTCTTAGTGAATTCTTTCTACATTCACTGTCTTTTTAAGGTACAAATTTCACAGAAAATCTGCTATAGCACCTGTCAGATACATTACTAATACCATGGGTAGTGAAGTTTCCTATGTCAGAGTCTTATTTTTGGCATTTGGAGCCAAGTCCAGTGGTATGACTGGACTGACTGTTGTGCAGGTGAGTCACTATGCAGGTGGCTTTTGCATCAGTGATGGGTGTCCATAGCTACAAAGGAAAAACAGATGTTTGAGTTCAGTAAATTTAGGTGTTGAGATAAATTGCTCTGGGCTATTTTAGACTTGCAAACACAGCAGGCAACAAGTAATATTTCAGTGTGTATGTGGGCATGTCCATTTCAAAGTAATAAACATCCTGTGTAAATTTGGCAGACACAGCAGCACACAGCTCCAGGCACAGCCTTCTCAGGTCCTGAGCTTTTTCTCATTTCACATAGTCCAAAACGTAAAGGTGATTTTCTGGAAGTTTCCATTTTACCTACACAAGTTGGTATCTTACAGAGAGAACTCAAAACTGCCTGCAAGGTTTGAGGCACCCAAAGAGACTGTGCTGGTGCCTTGCTGATGCACATCCCTATGCAGTGCCCATGCTCCATTACCCCTGCATCCTAACAGGCAAGTTCACTTCTGTGGGCCATTTCACTACTCCCCTCACTGCAACTGGAAGCTACAAAGTCACTGCCCTGACTTCTGAAAGGGTTTCTTTATGATCTGAATTTCTCTCAATATTTGTACCTGTCCTCCACTGGATTTTTTTTTTTTTTTTTTGCCAATTTCTGCCCCAAAACAGTAATTAAAACACTGTATGGGCAATTCCCATGATGTATCAAGTGTAGTTATGAACACATAATAATTTCTTACTGTATGATGACCATTCTGAACTAGATGTAGAACTGATACAAAATCCTTCAGTGTCATTGGCATATCATGGCTAATCAGCTGCAGTTAACAGTCTTGTTACATTTTGGATGTAAAAGTATGTGATGCATGAAATGGGAGCAGCTGAACACCCTTAGTAAGTAATTAAAGGTGGTTTTTAATTCCCAGAGAGGTGTAAGCAATGGCAGGGCACCGGTGTCTCAGAGGTAGATTTCTCCAGGCCAGCATAGAACAGGAAAAGAAATAACTAGCAGTGGAAAAAGGAATCATCAAAACTTGTATTTTCTTTCCCAAATATTTGAGCAATGAGAGGAAAGCTGTTATCCTGGCAAAACAAAGAAAGAATAATGAGGGTTTGTTCTTAGGTATTCACACACCAAGTGCACAGGTTAGTTATAGTAAGTACTAATTCCAGGGAAGAGTTGTAACTTAAATTACTCTGCCACCAAGTTACACCCTATAGAAGGACACACAATTCAGAATGAAGCAGACACTTCCTCCACAGATAAAGGATCTCACTGGTGCAGAACTTTGTGTGCATGGTTTGAGTCCATATGGGCCAAACCCTGCATTTCTCACAGCCATCTGGGTGCTCATGTACTTTGGTTCTGTTGTAGCTGGATAAAGCACAGTGACAGAAATGGGGAGCAGTTCTCATTCCCAGTCAGTTCCCATTGCCTCAATATCTCTGGTGACTGAACTACCTACTGGGCTACATATCCCTGCTCCCTCTTGGTCTCTCTTTGATTCTGTCAGTCTGGAGGGTGTAAAATGGAAAGGGTGACTTATCAATATCCCATTTTTGAGGCCCTCTGGTAGAGGGGAGCATTAATATAGGGGTCCCCTGTTCCATCACGTACACAACTCCCAAGTGTGTGCACACTCATCTGCTGTCATTTTCCCCTGTTGTTTTACAGCCCCACTTCACGACTGCTTTTCCCTGAACACAGCAAACAAAACACCCATCCTTCAGTTTCTGAAGTTCTCTCATGTACCTGCTGCTACAGCAGAGCTGTCCTTGACAATGTCTTTTCTGACCATACTTCACACCTCATTAGGCTTTTCCAGGCCCAAGATTTCTTTCAGCACAAAAAGGTGTAATTGCTAATAGTGTTACATAGCAGGGAATGATGATACATTCTACTATATTCTTTGCACTGAACTGTTTTTCTATCTGGATGCAAGGTGCAAGATTTTTAGGCACCACCACGACAAATTAATAAACAAAACAAAACAAAACAAAACAAAACAAAAAAAAAAAAAAAAAAAAAAAAAAAAAAAAAAAAAAAAAGGGAAGGCAGTATTTATTAGGGTGGATGATGTTGGAAAGTATATGCAACACACACAGATGTGTAATCTGCATTCTTTGTTCTTGTTTAAAACGAGTTACAATAACTTCAGACATTGTGGACTAGCAAGTGCATTTGAATTCTTAGTGCAACTTGGACATTAAGAAAGCACAAACAGTCCTTGGCTGTTTAAAAAGGGGAATATTAGGCAGAGATAGAAAAAATATTACCCGAGGCATATTTGAAAGTAACTGGGATTTAACACAGCGTTACTGTCTACATTTCAAATTAGAGATTGCACAGCAAAAAAGGGTTTGCAAATGAGCTTCAAGAATAATATAGCAAAGGCCTAACAGAGCTAAGCCTATTCCAGTTTATCCAAGGAATAAACAAAAATTCTGCTTACCACTACATGCACACAGAAGGCTTTGCCTGCTGTACCAAGTCTTTAAATCTTATCAGAAAGGGAGTAACCTTTTATTAGAATGTTAAGGCTAGATTGGTGTGGGTAGGAAATAAAATTTCATAAGAACACATAAATAATTTCTTTGAGACACAGAAGATCCTCTGTTACCTGAAGTGTTTGGATAAGTTCCTAGAAGATGGCATTGAACTCGACATCACTGGTTTGATTCAGGAAGAACTCTTTGCTCTGCATTACCCAAGGATTCAGCCTGAGTGATCCTTTTTCCCCCTGCTGGCCATGAAGTCTATGAAACAGAATTTTTCAACTTGAAATCGTTCCATAAAGCTTCCTCCTCATTCTAAATATACAAGAAGTTACAGCAGAGAATGGAGGTGGTGTCTCTCTTCCAGTTGTTCAATATATTACTCCCTTCAGCCTCAAATCTTCTGAACCATTTCCTTCCCAAGAGTATCCCACACAAACTTGACTGAGTGAAGTCCCCATTTCTAACCTTTGTTCTCTAGAAAAGCTGTTTTTATATTTTTCCTACCTGAATTCCCCCATTCCTTCTGCAAATATATTAATTATCTAAAGAAATAATTCTATCAAAAATTTGCATCTTTTTCATAAAAGTCCACTGGCTTTAGCATAAGACTTTGAAGATGGGAGTTTTATTCTGAAATTGTTCAGAAATGGCAGATGACTTAATGTATGTAATTAAACTCTAAAGGGAGTGAATAATCCCTGCTTAGTTTTTACTTTGTTGCTGTGTTAAGGTCTGTGACATCAAATTGAGTTTTTGCTGCATGGGGTCCATGAAGATCCCGTAAGAACTTTACATATGATCTGGCTTTGTTTATACACACACAAGTTAGAGTCAAAGAACAGCATTTAATGTTTATTAAGCCTTTGCAAAAACATAGACAATTTCAGTCAACTTGAAATTCCTTATTTTAGTAAAATTCAAGTATTTCTTGCACATCTCACTGGATTGGCACTAGCAGTAGAGGCAGCAGCACAAGCAGGAAGCACTGGCACTTACAGCAGAGAATTGGAAGGCTGAAGCTGCATAGATTTCAAAGGTTGTTCTATAAAGAGAACTCAACATATCAGATATGGTAACAGACTAGAGGCAGTTTCACCTTTGCTGCAGCAGGAACTGGTTATTTTATGCTGTGTTACTGGGTGGGTGCTTCTGGTGTGAAAAAGACAGAGGCCTTCTGGGGAATTTTCCAAGAAGGATGTATTTAGTATACTAGTAAGCACAGAAGGTTCATTTACATAAAAGATTTGCAGTAGAAAAATAAATTTGGAAATTCTCATTTTATCAAATTCAGACTCCACATCTCCACAGCCATCCAGAATAACATGGAGCTGGAACTGATATAAATGTCTGCTCATCCCATTTGCTCTTTGAGAGGATCCATGACATAAAAATATCACCTAACTGCAGGCCTAATAGCTGCTGGCAGTGTGTTGCTCCTTCCTGAGCACCTGTGTGATGTATAATTCTGTTCATCCTGCTGGTTGTGGAAATCTCCATGTTCAGTTGGCAGTAAGATCAGTGCAATTCCTGGAAATAGTCACAAAGCCCTTATGGCTGTTTTTGAAAGGGTAGCAGAGAGACATCAGGGTAAATCTTGCCCATCTTTTTCTTATTTCTTTTTTTATTCCCCCAGGAAATTACTGAGTTGCTAGAAGAAGCAAACAAAAGTTTACATATGTGTCAAATAGGGTTGGACTAGATGACCTGGGCTGGACATACAGATGTTTTATCCAATCTCAACCATTCTGTTATTCTGTGAAATTAATCTTCTAAGCCAAAAAAGTATCAAGAAATAATGAAGGCTCTTACAACTAAGGGATTAAGTCCTCAGACTAAACTGTCAGAGGAAGAAAATCTTTAGAAGGTCCATTAATTTATGCATGCTGAGAAACTGTCCCAATGCAGCTTCATTATTTTGCATTATCTGGGTCTGAAATGATTGTCAGACCAATCACTGCTCATAATTAAAACGGAAAAACCACAAAAATTTTGATGTGAAAAGGGATTTGTGTTACTTAGCTGTCAAGTGCCTTAACAAGAGAAACAGAGAAAGTGAAAGGATTATGCAGGATCTAAAGTCTACTGAAATATAAGAGCCACAGGCTTCCATTACAGGAAAGAGCTGTACTTCAAGTAATGAAAGATGGAGAGAAATCCTGAACTCCCCAGCCAGAGAAACTTGAAGACAAAGCCAGGATTTAGCTCAAATTCCCAAGCAAAAAGTTGGCAGCACAAAAGCAAGAGCAATAAAGCACATCTTGTATAAGCTTTTGAGCCATTTAAAATAAAAAATGGATCCTTCATTTATTAGTTAGTCCTGATGAAGAAAGGCAGCAGCATTATGCAGATCATGAGTTATAAATTCTTGATTCATCTGGGGATAAAGTTTTACCAACTATACCCATGAATAAAGATTTTTTGCTCTTGAGTTCCAGTAAAACATCACATACTCCTTACAGCAAACCAATAGCATTTCACTCTCCTTGTAATGACATTATTTTCCAGTTCCCTTCTCCAAGTGAATGCTATTAATCATTAAACATGTAAGGCACAAGCAGAAATAAAAATAAATAGCATCTGTAAAAAAAAGTTAAATACTTAATTAGCACACCTTACCTGAAACTTTTAGCTCTTCCTGAATAGAACAGACTTTACAATAGCAGTCTGATCCCAAAAATATCAATAGAAAGAAAATACTTCTGAAATTGCTTCTTTATCCTGAGGACTTTACACACAAGAACAGTTTAACAACTATAGCTGTCTGAAGCATCTGCTCACTCATTTTTTAAATAGACAGACAAAATGCAGTTAGTTCCTCTGGGCATTTCTATTCCTCCTGGGATATCCAGCATCAGGACTGCTCAATACACACTTTGTGATTCATGCAGCAACATCCAGCAGGGGAATTCAACTCACCAAATATAAGCATCTACAAAGGAACTATTGACACAGCTGCCAGTCATCAGAGCCTCCATGTTACAGATGGAGAGAAATGAGCCCTTACAGTGCACATTTCAACATACAGAGCTTAAATCAATTAGCCAAAGGTGTCAAAAGTCAATTAAAATTAATTCCACCTTGAGGCTGTAGGCAGGTGTGCCCTTCCACATCTGCCTGTGCAGCTGAAGATGGAATTACAGTGACTTGTCCATCCTGAGAGGGAAGGCACCTCCTCCACCTGCCTGCCAGCAGAACAGGCTGTGGGAGCAGCCCCTGCCTTCTCCCCTCCTCCAGTGCTGCAGTACTCTGGCCAAAGCCACATGGGCACTTTGCATCACTCTTGGCCACTGGGTAATGCTAAACAAGTTGATTTTACCTGAAATAGATTGGGCAGTGCTTGCATGATCCCTTTTCCTTTCTCAGCTAAGCAGCACTGGGCTCCTACAGTGACAAATAATTGTTAGCAATATGTTAAGTAGTACAGCTGCTGGCCAAAAGAATGGATATTTATAGCCTAAGCAGGCTTTGGTACACTATTTAGACAAGACTGAGGAATTCAGACAATTCCTTGAAGTTGTTCATCATTGTTGCAACAGAGGAATGAGTCTTCTCTTTAGAATCAGACTCATTAAATCAGATAAATCTTTCAAGCTTACAATTTAGTAACTTCAAGGCATAAAATCCCATTCTAATATAGGAAGGGCTCCTTTACTGGTCTGATTTCCACTTACTGCAATCACAGAAATTTGCACAGTTCCTGTTTTGAGATACATGTGCACATATAAAAAGTACCCGTATCTGGATCTGGTCCTCAAGCTGACAAAGCAAATTCAGAATTAATTTTCACCTTCTCCTAATCTCCTATGTATAATTACTCAGTGTTTTCTATGAATAGGAATGTTTAAAAGCCATTTGAGGAAAAAATGGAAGCTCCTGATATATATACAGCTGGATTCTGCCATTCACATTACCTTCCTTCCCATGATCTTTTTCTTCAAATTTTTAATTCCATCTTCAGCATGATGAATCAGGTGAAAAGAGTAGAGAAGTCAAGACTCCCATGTACCCTTTGGCCCTCGAGGAGCAAAGCAGTGGCTGTACACAGAACAAAAGTTCCCTGCAGGGCTTGGGGGGATTCCACCATGCAAGAGCTGATTTTGACTGACCCCAAGGGCCAGTGGGCAGCTCCCACCCCAAAGGGCTCTGACCAAAGTAATCTTTATTCTCCCAGCTAAGATAAAACAGGTAAAAAATATAGTCCAGGTTTGTATATTCTATGAAATAATTAATTTCCTATATAAATTTTCATGTAGAATAAAAGAAGTTGGCCCCATAAAAAAGTGGGCTCTACAAACACAGCCCTTTTGTTTCTTCTCAATGAAACAGATTCAATGCCACTTTTTAGATATGGAATCCATTAAATTTTGTTCTGCAAAATAATCTTGCATTGATAACAATTGTCAAGTCGACAACTGATGATTTAATGTTCTAGTCTCCTTTTTCTAGCAATTACAAGTGGCTTGAAAATTAAATTACAGTTAATATTTCTCCCCAGTGAGGCAGTCTGACATGATGTGCAAATGCTTACATTGCCCTGTAAGTCAGTTGTTCCCAGATGAGATGGGCTGACAGCATGAAAATAATTAAATGTCAATATACAACTGGCCTCTTTTATGAAAAATAAACAGGCACAAAGACAAACTGTTCCACTGCTTATACTAACCACCAAATGTTGAGATAACTGCTAATTTTAAACACAACAATGAGGCTGCAGTGTGATTTACTGACTTTCACAAATCCAGTTTAGCAATTTAGAATGTGTTCAAAACTAAAGTTCTTATTTGTCTGATGATTCTTCATCTGCATTGACCTTCTCTCCTTGGAGCCACATAAATGCTGACTTTGCTGTGCCATCTCCACTCTGTTGGGAAAAGCAAATGAAGGAAGCCCAGACAAAGCCACAGAGCCCAGTGTAAGCTGTTCGCAGGTGAACTGGGATCAAAATGAAGTTTGACAGCTGTTGTTGGAAGGAGAGAGAGCTCAGTTAGTGCTCCAGGCATTGTTACCCACCCAACAACTCCCCTGCTTCTCCCGGGGTCAGACACAGGGTGGCTGCACAGGACCAGGTTTCACAGCAGGGAGAGGCTCACAGAGCAACCCTGAAAACTCACCTGCACAAAAGGCCAGTACATCAGTCCTGTCTGAAAGGAAAACAAATAATTCGTTATTCTTATGGATCTCAACCATCAAGATTATTTTTTTCCACATTCATTGATAACTGAATCGTATTTGAGTAAAGTTAATAAAAGCAGTTCAATTACAAAAGGAGTTGCTTAACCTAGAGGTTGCCATATGAAACTTCTACTCATACTCATGAGCCTCTATGCTCTGAGTTTGTCAAACACATTATTCTAACCCATTTTAAATACAAAAATACCCTAAGCACAGTTAAGTCTTCACAGACATCTGACACCAGACACAATAAATGCATTTACCAGATGGGTGAACAAATGTTTAAACATGTGAACATTTGTTTCAGCCATTAATGAAAAATTCCACTGAACACTATTTATTTCACACTTGCAATGCGCCTTCTTACTCATACACGTAAGGCGTATTTAGAAAAATCAATGGATAATTTACTCATAGAACATAAGGCTGATAGAAACCTTATGTTTTGGTAGGCTATAGTGGGCACTGCTTTTAGAATCATCTTCCATAGGGATAAAAATAATCCTTTTCCATCCTACCTATATAGTTCTACAATATAAAGAGAAATTCACATTGCAATCACATTTTCTCCTATTACTTTTTTTCCTGTTAATCCATCATTCTTCTTGCATCTGAGAAACCTTTAACATTCTCAGCTTGCTCAGCTCTGAGGTAGCACAGATAATTTTGTCTTGCGTGTGCAGAAATGCAGATCAAAGCCAGCTGTTCATAGCAAAGCCTTCTTAAAACAAGGGGTTTTGTTTCTGAAAGTGAGAAGATTGTCACTGAAAAGTACAGGCTTAAAATGCTCCTCAAAGAAGGTGTCTCTGTAATTAATGATTTTAATATGTGTGCATGTAAGTGTTGTCAATAGTATCACTAATCTAACACTGGTGCGTGGGTAGTTCTTAAGACAAAAAGATTAAAAAACCCCAAATCAGTGTTGTATTGTAGGGTTGTCATTCAAACAGAGCTGGGTGCAAGTCTTATGTATAAAAATGCTGTACATTTCATTTTTTAAATGGCATGATTTCACCCCTCCAGCAGCACTGCCTAACCCAAGCTGCCTTCACTTCACATGACTGCTGGTACTTAAAGCTTCCTACACATAATCAAATAATGGAGAGAGAGAGGGAAAGAGAGAGAGAAAGAAAGATTGATTTCAAAGACTTTATCCTTTTGTTGTTGTTGTTTAGCTGTGAGATAAGCAAATTCCCTGCCTCACCTTATATGTATTCCAAAATTTCTTTTTACAGTCTGAAAAGATGTCCTCTTTCCTCTGAAGGATGCTCATACCTAGTGGTAAAATATTAACAATAATCAGAAAAAAAAAATGCAAAAAATGAAATGTTCACATTTTCCAGTGACATCCCAGACCCTTCTCAAAATACATAATTATACAATTGACAGAAAAGCTGATATTGTTACAAAAATACCATTCTGACTGCCTGAGAGTGCTACATCAAATCTCCTCATCTATTGACTTGACTCCCAGCACTGACACCAAGATCAGCTGGGATTTTCTGGGTGTACAGGTGTTGTAGCATCTGTTTCTCTGCCATCCCACATGCCACTGGTGCAGTGGTGGAGCAGAGAGGATGAAAGCACCTTTTGCACCCATGAGAGAGAGAATAAGGCACTTTGCACATAAACAGAGGCTCCTTAGTCTGACTCGGGGATCTTTCTATCTATTCCCATGCCTTGGGGTTCTCAGTATCTCTCAATGGATACATTCTTTTACTGCTACCCAGTTCAGGGGCTTTTGCTATTCCTTTTCTGGTCCTTGGGCAATTCTCAACTTAAGTGGTGACATAATTAAGACTTTGAGAGGAAGTATCTGGTGTTTGACTTATTTTTTTACTTCATTTCTCTTCAATCACAAATGGAATGATTTCCCTGTAGGAGTGATAGGATGCAGATGTCCCAATCCCAGACAAAGAGAGGACCATCTTACACATAAAGTTTAAGTGAAATGAAACCATTTAATTACACTAGCCTCACCTATTAATTTTCTTATTCCCTCATGTTTATTTATGAAATAGATACTAGACTTCTTTAAAGTATCTTGTTACTTGTTAGCTTTTGAGATTACCAAAAGCAACATGCTTTATTTCTATAGACTCTCACGGCAGAAGCTGGTTCGCTGAACTACAGCATTTCCTGACATTCAGGGCTGTGTTTTGGAAAACGAGACAGCTGACGGTGAGGACTGAGCACGGCGATTCAAACAGCCATGAATGCCATAATCCTTGCACGGTGCTTTGCATTCTTCGCTGCTAATTAAAAGCTACGGGCCCAACCGAGCTCAGGGCAGGCCTCCTTCGGTCCAGCACCTCTCATGGAAAGCTCTGAGGCGGCTCAGCATCCTCAGGGGGAGCTGCTGGAGTCTGCAGAGCCCCCCGGCCGCGGGCCCCGCTCCGAGCGCCCGGGCAGCGGCGTTTTGGGGTGCGGGAGCCGCTGCGGGGGGACGGGGGGTCCCCACCCTCCTAACCCGGCCCCCGTGGGGTGGGCGCCGGTGCCGCTGCCGGTTCCCCCCCGGCCGGGCCGGGCCAGCGCGGGGGGCAATGCGGGGCCGGTTCCCGGTTCCCCCCGGCCGGGCCGGGCCAGCGCGGGGGGCGATGCGGGGCCGGTTCCCGGTTCCCCCGGGCCGGGCCAGCGCGGGGGGCGATGCGGAGCCCCCGGGGCACTCACCCGTGTAGAAGGCGAGCACGGCGACGGGCGCGCCCAGGAGCTGATCGCAGAGCACCTTGCCCAGCACGGCGGGCGGGCGGCGGCCGGGCAGCGCCCGCTCCAGCGCCCGCAGCCACACGTAGCTGAAGTTGCCGTGGAAGGCCAGGGCCACCAGCGCCACTCGCCGCGTCTGCGCCCAGTCGGGCGGCTGTCCCCGCAGCAGCTGCTGCGCCGCGTCCCCCGCCGCGAACAGCCCCCCGTAGAGCAGCACGTTGCAGAGCCAGGGGAAGCGCCGCACGCCGCGCCGCAGCGCCCCGGCCATCGCCCGCCCGCCTGCCCTCCGCCGCTTCCGCCTCTCCTGCCTCTCCTTCTTCCTCCTCCTCCTCCTCCTCCTCCTCCTCCTTCCCACGGGCGGGCTCGCCGCCGCCCCGGCCCTTCCATCCCCCGGCCCCGGAGCGCTCCCTGTGCCGGGCAGGGCCGGCTCCCGCCCCACCCGGGCCCCGGGGGGCGGTGGATGACCCGCGGGTGAGGGCAGGGCAGCCGGGGCTCCAGTGCCTGTGCCTTTACCCTGGAAATGCAGATGACCGTGTGGCCTGGGCTGTGGTCTAAGCGGCACCGTGGGGTCACTGTGCGTTAGTGCCGCGACTATGAGTGACAAATGAAAACCAGCCTGTCCTGGGTTGCAGTGTAGGACGTACACAAAGTATTTATTCTATCACCATCTTCATGAACTGTTGAAACCAAGTGGGCTAATGTTTTCCCAAGCCCCTGCCTCTTCTGCTAATGGCCTTTGGGGTGTCTTCTGTTAATGGCCCATCAATGCCTGGCCCATGACTCACAGGGAACTCCCTCCAGGGGTTATCTCTGTTAATGGGCCATCAAGGACCCACTTCACAACTCCTCATGCTATTGTGAGATGCTCTGCCCAGGGGGAGGAGCCAAGCATTCCCACCTGGATATAATCTGGGATTTGGGACAGTACAAGCAGCCCTTATCCACTGGATTCCCAGAGGAGCAGAGCTACCAGACCTTTCTACAGGATCACTGCTTCAGGAAGAGCCCCTCATCTGGACTGCTTCCACCATCCTGCTCAGGCTGTATTCTGACCCTGTCAGTGATCCTTTGTGTTATTGCATTTATTTTATTTTACTTTTACCTTTCTTCTTATTAAATTATATCTCTGACTTGGAGCCTCTCATTCCTTTTGCTTTCAAACCACAACACAGGCACTGTTTCTTTATTATCTTTTTTAAATTATCTCCTTGTTCTGTGCTTACACGAGTAGGTTATGGCTTTTTCTTCTCCATTTTGCCCTTGTTTTGCAGTCTGAGCAGGGCCAATGCACACCTGTGGGGTTCCTCTGCTTTGCTCTGCTGCTGAGACAGCTTGAGGAGAAAGCCACGAGTGATGTGAGGTTATTGAAGAATACACACAGAACCAGGGCCACAGAGCGGATCTGAAGTCCATGCAGCGAGGTGACACCGAGGGTTGTGGGAATTCTGGAATTGTTTTATAGGTTTTAGCTATGAGTTTAGTTTTAATTGTAACTTTAGTGTAGCTTTTTAGCCTCCTTAGGTAGGCCTCCTGCCCTGGAATGTGTCCTTATCAGAAGCTGACAAGAGTTTCCAAGACAACTCAGGTCTGTGCCCAGAGACTGTCCATTGGTCCCTCCCCGGGATGAATCCCTACCCATCCTTTCCAATGTATCTTCCCCTCCTCTGTCCATCAATTATCTCCAAGGTCCAGGACCTTCAGTGGTTGGTGGATCCCCCAGGGACCCCTCCCCAGTTTATCTCGATTTGTCAGTGTTTAGATAATTCAGTTGGCATTTGTAATTTTGTGGGTTTTTATTAGTTTACAACTTGTATCCACCCCTAGAACTGCCCTGGACAAAAACTCCCTGCAGCCCAGGTTCGGGGTCTCTCTCCTGAGGCACAGGCCTGGGGCCAGGGGCTTCCCCTGTGACCCCCAAATAAAACCTTTGTTCCTCGAGCCTCGAGAGTTTCCCCTCTTTCACACCATGGCTGTGACAGCAAAGGTAAAGGTGCTGCAGAGCCAATGTTGTGGTTTGAAAGCAAAATGAATGAGAGGCTCCAAGTCAGAGATATAATTTAATAAGAAGAAAGGTATAAAGGTAAAAGTAAAATAAAATAAATGCAATAACACAAAGGATCACTGACAGAGTCAGAATACAACCTGAGCAGGGTGGTGGAAGCAGTCCAGGTGAAGTGCTCTTCCTGAAGCAGTGATCCTGTAGAAAGGTCTGGTAGCTCTGGTCCTCTGGGAATCCAGTGGGCAAGTGCTCTTGCTTATACCCAGGTGAGAATGCTTGGCTCCTCCCCCTGGGCAGAGCATCTCACAATAGCATGAGGAGTTGTGAAGTGGGTCCTTGATGGCCCATTAAACAGAGATAACCCCTGGAGGGAGTTCCCTGTGAGTCCTGGGCCAGGCGTTAATGGGCCATTAGCAGAAGACACCCCAAAGGCCATTAGCAGAAGAGGCAGGGGGCTTGGGAAAACACTGCCCCACCTGGTTTCAACAGTTCATGAAGATGTTGATAGAATAAATACTTTGTGTACATCCTACATTACAACCCAGGACAGCCAAGAGCCCACACAACGGTTCTGCTGAGGCGTATCAGAGCTGGCAGGGGGTCCAGCCCAACACCGGGCGGAGCAGAGAAAGATACGCCCCCAACAAAGGGCGGCCATGTCCCCCTGGGCCGTGGAAGGGAAGGAGCTGACTTATTAAAAAACTATGGATATTGATCTAATACCAATATCCAACTATGACGGACAAAGACTCTGTAACAGTTCAAAGTTAGAAAGTGTATGTTTATTACGACGCCGGGCAGCGTGCGGGATCGGTCCCAAAAACACACACGCAGTTTACAGATCATCACAGGGTCTTTTATGTACAGGAGTATTGAATATACAAACTACAAATGCATATTCATAACTCTGGTACCTCCCATTCCCCGCTTCGTATGGTAATTAGCCCCAAAAGCCATCAAGCATGCGTAGTTTGTTCTTTAAAATGGGTCGGTGGTCTTTTTTATAGGGTGGGGTCCCAAAATGATGAAGTAAGATGTGTCTTCTCCCTTTGACTTTTTAACCTTTAGTGTTCATGACAGCTAAATCCTGTTTTCCAGGACTGTTTGATTTATGATTGTATTGTATTCATGGGGTCTATTGATTATTCAGGATGCAAAAGCCTAGTTTGACAGCTTCCATGATTTATCAGTTCCTTCTAAGATTCATCAGCTCCTTCAATCTGGCTTCTGTTAGCAAAAGGAGAGTCCTAGCTACATTATCTCAGCACTATCTATTTTGACTACAGTCTTTAATTCTTCTAAATCAATGCCTCAAAACTATCAGGAATTCTTTCATGAACGACTAAAAATAGGCGTGGATGGCTTGTAGCTTTAAGTAAGTTTTGATAAGAGTGCAGAGCGCGCTGCCCAGCGCTGTGTCAGGGCCTGGGGCCTGTCCCGCTCCTCATCCCAGCACATCCCTGCGCAAAACAGCGCCGGCTGCTAGTAGTGCCATTAAATAACAGCAAGGGCACTAAAAAACAGCAGTAATTGGACGAGGGATATGTACCGAAAAGTAACCCCAGCTTGGAGGAACAGAAATAAAGCTCAGGAAAAGCCCAGGGTTGGGGTCTCGGGTCGGACGGGAGCCCGCAGGCAGGTGCGCGCTGTCCGCCGCGGTTGTGCACCGTGCCGGCGCGCGACCGAACGCGGAGAAGAGGCTTTGGTGCCCCCGCAGGCGACAGCGGGGTGACAACCGAGAGGTTCGCGGAGGCTGGAGCCACGGAGAGCCCTGCCGAGGTCCGGCCTGCCCCGACCCGCCGCGGCGGGGACTCGAACCCGGTACTCTCAGCTCCGATCCAAAACCGGCACCCGTCGCCGCCCGGACCGCGCTCCCTGCGCATGCGCCAGTATCTGTCACTGACCCCCGAGCTCTCTCTGGGACTGTTCCACCAGCCGGCGTTTGGCGGGGGGGGAGCAACTTCAGGCGGCGCGCGGAGCGAAGGACCAATCCGGGCGCCGGCGCGCCGTGCGCAGTGTGTCCGCCGCGCACCCCCCCGTCCGGCGCGGCGCGGTGGTGCGTGCGGCGGGGGGCGGGCCGGTTGCCCAGGTGAGCGCGCGAGCGCGGCCCGCCCCGCGCGGCCCCGTCAGCGCTGCCAGCGTGGAGCGGCCGGGGCGGCACCGCCGGGCCCGCGGCCATGGACGGCTCGCTCGAGAAGGTCTGCGGGAACTCTGCGGGACAGCGCCGCGGGGCCGGGGCCGCGCCGCCGCCAGCAGCGGCCGCGGCGGGTGCGGTGGGGCCGGGGCCGCGGGAGGGGCGCGGGCCGGAGGCGGCCGGGGCTCGCTCGGCGCTGCCCCCGGGGCTGAGGCGGCTCTGCCCGCCGGTGCTGTGGGACAGCACTGTCCCCCCCGTGTGACCGGCATCCGTGTCCCAGATCTGAGACTAGGCGGAATAACTATCGGGAAATGCATCAGAGGCGAGCTTTTTATTTTCTTTAAAGAAAAAAAAAAAAAAGGTGGAGCTTATTTCCTGTGAGCGTTAGCCTTCAGCAGGATAGGACAGGAAATATTACTAAATAAATCATCATTTTACCCATTTTTTTAACTGAGACGGAGGCGTTCTCTGGGCTGTGTTTGCTGTGCTGCCCGGCGCGGGGTGGAAAGCAAATATTGGCTGTGGGGAGCCGTGTCCGCACTGGGGCAGTGCCCGCTCCGCACCTGTGCCGGGCCCGGCTCCTCCCGGCCCTCGGCGGCCCTGGGGACACGGTGCCCCTGCAATAACCAGCGTTTTGTGTGCCTAAAGCTTCCTGCACACGCCCCTCCTTGCGTCATGTACTGTATGCAGCACGCCCCGGTTGGTGTGGTCCTTGGGGTGGTCCAGAGAAAGATGAATGGGATGTGCTCCAGTGGAATGGTTGGGAAGTTTAGGAAGTGTCCTTCTGACGTGGCTAATGGGTTGGTGGGAAAGAAAGTTTGATATGTTACGAGCTTCCTGAAGAATACACTGTTACGGAGTGTTTGTTAGTGTTTAAAAGCGTAGGTTCTTTACTGGTGCTGACAGAAGTGACTCCTGCCTGTTCTGAAGAATTTTAATTATTTCAGTAAAACTTCATTTGAATAGTCTGGAGTATGCTGTCTATGAACTGGACTCAGAGAGAACATTCCTATGATACATGGCTATTTAAAATAGGTGCATTAACAGGGCAGGTGTAGTACTGACTGAGTTCTTTGCTTCACTAGTTCATCATAAGAAGCAATAAACACTCTGTAAGAATGAAATACCTAAAAGAAATCCATGTTTTGTTTGTTCTGGATGTGAGGAATAGTCTATAATAGTCTGCAAAAACTTGCATGTCTGATTTTTCCATACATGCAGATAGACGTGTCAGGAACAATCGTTTGGTTAACTTCCTCTCTTGTTTATCACAGCTTTTTTCCACATGTGTGATAAAAGCTGTAGTCCTCTGGATAATAAAATGCCATAATGGTCTTCTAGATATTTAGCAGTAAGTGCCCTGCTGGAATAATCTTTGGTTAAGATTGTGGTAAATCTGTACAATTTGTAGTTTATCAAGTCTTGAGCATGACACGTCAGAAGTCTTCTCCCCAAATATATTTGAAATTCCTCCAAGCTGGGAGGATTTTTTTTTCTGCAGAGAATGTCTGTCCACTTATCTCATGGACATTATTTAAGTATTATCATGATAGACTTGAGACTGTCTTGTATTTGAACCATGGATTCTCTCCGTGCTGTGTATTGTAGGTTAGCAGAGTGCCAGTGATGTGATAAGTACTTTTTAACTTGTGTTAACATTTGTTGCAGCTCTGAATTTCTTCATATCCATTTTGGTGCCATCACCTGATGAGCTGTAATGCAGTGAGGTTGTGTCACTGCAGTCATTAGGGGTCTAGCAAATGGAAAAAAATATTTTTTTAGCAGATGAGAAACTTGCTGAGAATTGAAAACATTGCACAGTAGAACTGCAATGAAAAGCATTGTAGAATCTGACACACAGATGTGCCAGAATCTCTTGGTTTGATTTTGCAAATTATCTTTGTTTCAGCAGAAATGTTTTTGCAATTTTTTTAACATATTGTGTGTCATAAGAGATAGAATTAAAATTAATTTTATGTGAAATTCAGGTATCTTTTGTTGGGCTGGACTTGTTTAATTCTGGGAGCCTGTGTTAGATTTCAGAAGTTTGCCTTAACAGAACTATTCTAATTTTTTCCCCATTTGGATTTTGATAGAAGTGACCAATCTTATGAAGAAATTTAAATTTCAAGTTAGGTGACTGTCAATGGTAAAATAGTGTAAATTCTTTCTTTGTAGCTTCTTGTTGTCTCTACAGCAGTATTTTCCCTAAACATGAAAACTGTTTTGGTTTCTTGCTCAGCCTGTGGCTCTTTTGTTACTGTGCTATTTACCACAACATCCTGGTAAGTTTACAGAAAACTCACAGCAGCAGAGCTGCATTAAGGTCCTGCTGCGTGTCAGGGGAATAAATAAAGATTAGAAGAGCAAACACCTGTAATCAGAATCCTTGTGATGACACAATGCCATTTTTATTCAAACCAAACCATCATGAAGTGTCTGCCTTTTTTTTTTTTTTTTTTTTTTTTGTTATCTTAAACTTTTCTTACCCCAGACAATAAAAACAATATTCTTTTGGCTGAACAATATTGATATTGTTTGGGATTAATTTACTGTTGAGAACAGGGTTTGGTTTTTTATGGTAAAACTTCACGGAAAAACTTTTAAGGTGTTATAATAATGAAGATGAGCTCCCATGAAACAGAGAATAGCTACACCTGTGAGTTGCTTTGCACAACATTAGTTTATGTAAACAGTTTAAAATTCACCCCATTATTTCATTAGGAGTACAGCTTACAGAAATGCAAAATCAAGGTTGTAAAACATTGGTATAGAAGCAGCATTCTCCCTTTTGAATTTGCACTTAATTTTCAGTCTTATCAGAGTTGGAGAATGGCCCCTTATCCTCTCCCCAGTTGCCAAGTGATTCCAAGGTGTGACATCTTGCCTATAAAATCATAAACAGTTCAAAGTACTTAATAGAATAGTAACAGATTAGTTACAGAATAGGGAAGTGACTGAAAATCAAAGCTGTTGCAGGATAACCTCAGGGAGTCGGATTAACACATTTGAAGGCAATGAATGATAAAAGTCGAAGCAGGCTCAGTGAGGTATGTCAGGGGCTGTGAGGGGCTGAAGGGGGCAGGAGGTGTTGGGATGCTGAACCTGGAAGGAAGAAGACATGGCTGGTGCCTCCTTAGAGCTTGGAAGGGTTTCCATGTCTTGTAACTCCCCTGGTCAAAGGCTGCCTGTGATCCAGGGGAAGGACTGAGTGCAGAAACTTCCTGCAGCTGCTTTAACCCCCTGAGCACCTGTGCTGCCCTGTGCTTCAGAGGAGAGTGCTCAAGAACTCCTCCCACGGTTGTTTTCAAAACCAGTTCAAGACCATGAAAAAAATACTCCGTTTATTGCTGCTCTTGTTATTAAAGTGTGTTCAGAAACCTTTCCTAACTAAATGGTTTGTTGCTGCAACTTTTCCACACCTATTTTTCTTGCTGCTTAAAATAAGCAGAAATTTTCTTGCTTCTCACCTCCATGCCCTTAGTAATGTGTGCAGAGGAGGAGCATATAAAAAGTTCAGCATGCAGCGAGTAAAGGTGGGCTTTTTCTCCTTCCAGAATTCAGAGGAGGAAATAAGCTGCTGCATGTCCACTTAGCAATTGGAAAAAATCAGAAGGGATTAATTTTCCAATTCAGCACATATCAGAATTGTGGATTCAAAGACTGTGGATTTCATAGCATTTTTTTGGAGCTTAGTATGACTTAGGAGTTTTAAAGCTGTATTTTATGTAGTGATTCTGGCATCTTAGTGGCAGAAGGTTTTGTGTGTGTAATTATTAGTGATTGAGACAGGATGAGTCACAAGTTAAGGATGTGCAGTTTTTAACATCTGATGTCATTTCAGCAGGTGAGTTTTATGTTAGTAGCAAACAAAAGCAGCTCAGAGCCCTTTTTGTAATGTTTTGTAATCTCTAGTCCTCATTGACAACAGATCTGTTTGAATATTGCATGTGATGCTAAGGAAGGTTCAAACAAGTAGCTGCCTTCCAGCCACTGATCATGTTTTATGACAGCCCAAATTAAATTATGTGAGATAATCACAATCAGTAGATTAGTCCAGTCATTTTTACTCCCTTAAGGGCCTGCAGGAGCAAAACTGATTTTTTTTTCTGAAGGTCTTTCTAGAGTTTCTTTGACATGGTGCAGCTCTGGAAACCACTCAAAATATATGGACATATTACCAAAGATCAGGTTTATATTTTTTCTTTGTATCTGTTTTCTTCTGAGTATTGAATGTTTGTGGTGTCTGTTGGAGTTTTTTAATCTCTGATGAGGTCTGGAACTTTTTGTATTTGTGCTGCTTTGTCATTTAGTGCTTAATTAGGTTGTGGCCCTCATACCCAGTGGTTGTTGTACAAGTCGATGTAAAAGTGTAAAAACCTATTTATTGCTGAATGCTGGGAGTTCTGATGGTAAAATATTACTCAGGACTTGCTCTGTTCTTTTGTTCTTCCCCCAAACATTTGTCACCCCTTCCAAAGCCACGGAACAGAGAATTGTCAGTCTTGGTCTGATCACTGTGCCCATGCCCAGCTACTGATTCTTTCAGCCACCTACCACTTGCTGTAATGAGAGTTAAATCTCAAAATATTTGGTTAAAAATAGTCTTGGAACATATGGTAACTCTCAACTTAATTTTTTTTTTCTTTTCTTGATCAGTCTTCCGGATGAAAATAGTGTAAAATCCTCATGTAAATCAATCCCACTACCTTCTGTGATTAATTTTGCTTTTGTGTCTGCATCTGCGTGAGTGAATGCATTTGCCTGTGGGATTTTTTTCTTTAAACAACCCCTGTCCCCCCAGCCTTAGCAGCAGCATGCAAGAGTAACCACCAGAGTCTTTGGTTCGTGGGTGGTGGTTTGGTGTTGAGTTTATGGGGGTTATGCAGGGGCAGGGAGAAGGGACTCTGTGATGGGGTCATTGAGTATCTCAGGGGGTTTTGCCATCCAGCGTGGTGGGGCTCAGCAGTGGTGTTGCCTTCTCCCCTCACCCTGGAGTGTATTTATTTTTCAAATACAGGTAAGTCAGGCTCTGCAAGATGACACCTTCCACATTCTCTGGAAGCTTCAAATGGCACCTAATCCTTAAAGGGATAAACACTCCTGTCCAGGTGTCTGGTGTCAGTGTCACAAGCTTCTCTCAGGCCTCTTGGGTTAAAGTTGATGAAAGAGACTTCTCAAACCCACAGCAGTTCTTTGGGAAATACTTTGAGCTTGTCATCAGTTCAGGGCAAATAAGTGCCATGATTTTTAAACTTTTCCATCCTGGCAATATCTGTGGTTACCTGATTTCAGCAGTGAGATCAGGATTTTTGGCCTTTTCTGTGCAGCTGGAGGATAATTGCTGCATATCAGCCTGTCTTAGCTGCCTGCTGCAGATTAGTTTCACTCTTTTGTCTACATAAAGGGAATTTCTCCAATTATTTAAGATTAAAAACTGGTTTAAAGGTACAAAAATTAGGAAAAAATACATTTACAATAGTATTTAGGTTAGGTGTTTTCTCATCTGTTTTGAAAACTACAGTTGTAAAAGTCTGCTGGGGAAATGGCAGGGAATTATGCCATTTTATTTCTTATCTAGAGCAGTCTCAAAGGACACTTTCTTGTCTTTCTAGGTCCAAATGTTGAGTTTTTAACCCCTTCTAGGGTTTATTAGATTGTAGAGACAGTAGTAAGACAAATGGATTGTGATCTTTTCTTGAAAGTTGCTTGTCTTTTTCTTGAAAGATGGTGGACCCTACTCTAGCAGAAATGGGGAAGAATCTGAACGAAGCAATGAAGATGCTGGAAGACAATCAGAGGTGTGTGCAAAGGATAAAAAAAACAATAAAAAACCTACAACTGTTTTTACTAAGGGGAAGATTATTTGTGTCACTGGCATCAAGCAGAAAAACCCTTCATGTTCCTGATAGTTTAAGGTCACATTGTCATTCTTAAGCTTGCACTCATACAAATCATCTTTGTTTCTCAAATGCTGGGATTTTTAAAGTAAATGTATACATATTTATATGTACATATACATGTTCTCTAAGTCTGTTTTTCAAAGTTAGGACTTTTTTATTATTGCAGTGCAAGTAACTTTTGATTCCTGTATATGTGAGATTGTTCTCTAAGCTTTCTGCTAAATAACTGAAAACCCTAACAACTTGTGAATTCTTTAATTCAGTCTGAACTAAACTTTTGTGTTGATCTCATCTGGTTTATTTGTGACCCTGTTGTCAGTGAAACAGATATATGTCAGTATGTATTTCTGCAAGTCAGAGCCAATTACATATTTGATGTTATCAAACACAAACTAAATACAGAGTTTATTCTGTGTCTTTAACTCTAGGAAAGTGGAGGAGGAAAATGAAAAGAAATATGCACGGAAGGATATTCCTGGACCACTCCAAGGCAGGTAGGCAGCAGCAATTTTTAGATAATGCTCTTTTCAAAATCTTAAACTACACATAGCATGTTTGTCCTCCAAGCAACTTGCATTAGTAGAAAAGTTAACATTTTGTAGGCACCATAATAAAAGTTTTCCCATACTCACATAGGGGAAAAAAGTAATGCTATAATAATACCAACTATTTTTATTCTCATGTTAAAAAAGAGAAAAAAATATTAATTGTCCTTGATGACTGAAATTTTGAACTCTTGGAATCTGATGAAATAGTGCATACAGCTGTGATTGAGATTCAAACATAAACTTCTATTGAATTAAAGTACCCAGATTAAAAAAACGTAACTGAGACTGATAAGGTAGAAAACAGTAAGAAAAAATAAAAAACCCCCTCCAAACCCCAGAAACCTCCCACCTTTTCAGCTCAGCTGTCTTTAGAAATTAAACAGAGCTCTTGTGCATAAGGCAGGTAAGACCATTGTAGCTGAAAATGAAGATTTAAATTGGTTATTTTGTGGGAGATGATCTTGCAGGAGCTCAGGCTAGCACTTCAGAAAATATTGCAAAAGCTATTTAATGCTCTGCTGTGCAGAAACTAACCCTGGTTTTGAGTGGAGACACTGACTTATCTTCCCTATGAATAAAAAGCAATTCCAGCTGTCAATGTAAGCTCTAACACTACTGTAAATTTTAGTTGGAGTTATAAAAATTGGGGTGTTGTGGATCTTTTCTGGTTCTACCATGTCATGTCAGAAGTCTGACATAGCTTGTGTCTGCCAGAAACTGAGACTTGTTGGGATTTGTTTAAGAGATGTGCTGAGTTATGAGCTGAAACTGGTTCATGTGGATCCTTAGCTACTCCTTTGGCTGCCTGTGTAGCAATAAGAATTCAATGTTGGCAAGTCAGGCTTTTCAGACCAAATTTTCAGGTATCAATAGATTTGTTTTTCTAAGTCTCCTACTAAGAGCAAGTAGGGTGTTGACTTGATTGAGCATTCTCATCTTTGTGATCAGTTTTTCTGAGACCGAGGAACCATTTCTGTTGCTGTACTCAGCAGTCAGTAAAAGTGGAGTGTCCCAGGTGGCCTCTTTCAGATGCTGGTATTTACCTGCCTGTGTCTCTTTAATGTGGTTTTGTTTCCCCTCCCAGTGGCCAGGACATGGTGAGCATACTGCAGTTAGTTCAGAACCTAATGCATGGAGAGGAGGAAGAGGAGACTTCACAGTCCTACAGGTAAAGCCAATATCAGTTACAGTATGTGGAAGACACCTGATTTTTTTTTTATATTCTGATCACTATAGTACTTATCTACTTAATTTTAAGTTCTATATGTTGCAGTATATATAATTTATATATTTTAATACATATACTTATATACATAAGTATATATATTATGTATTTTAAAGTGTAGAATATTGTGCAACCAGGTAACTTTTTAAAGGCACCTTACATTGTATAGTGAAGCAGTACAATACATAAGGCTTGGCTTTCTTAAAATTACAAAGCTTCCATTACTAATTACTAAATTGAGTTATACAAGGGGATTGCTTCTCATGTGACAGTTCATTTTTTTTTCCACTTTCTGAAAGTTGTTTTAAGCCAGAAAGTCTTAAAGGTTTGAATACTATTAGATTTTTATCATGTATCTCTGTAGATTTTAAAATGAAAGGAAATAACATTTGTTTCCATTTTTCAGTAAAATGGAAATAGTACTAACTGATCTGCAGAGGATTATTGAAAACTAACATTCAAAAAACATGTTCAAGATTAAAAAAAAAAAAAAAAACCAAAAACAAAACCAACAAACCAAAACCATTAAATAAAAAAACAACCAACAAACAAAGAAAAGCTGTGCCCCTAAAAATAGTAATGTAAGTGTCCTGTGTTTTCAGTGCATAGGAGAGAAGGGTATTAATGCACTTTCAAGTCCCAGTGCAGATAAGGTGCTTATATGCAGTTCATGTTGGCTGGTTCAAAAGCAGGAGCTGCCCCTGTGAGCAGCTGGGCCAAGTGAAGTGCTCTGTGTGCACTGGCAGCTCAGTGTGTCATACACAGGGGCACGAGGGTGGCTGTGATATACTGCACTTCTCTCTGCTAAATATTTCAATTGCAAGTCAACCAGTTCTGCCAGTCTACATTAAAAATCCATAAACCCCATCTTACTGTAATGCCCATGACTTGGATTTGATTGGCAGTTCCTCTGTTCTGGCTTGCAGAATTCAGAACCTTGGTGAACAGGGTCACATGGCTCTACTGGGACACAGTCTGGCTGCTTATATATCTGTGCTGGACAGGGAGAGACTGAGGAAACTTACAACAAGGATCCTTTCTGACACTACTCTCTGGCTCTGCAGGCTTTTCAGGTGAGTCCCTGGGAATAACTTGTGTGACAAGGTAGTGATAATGGTTAAAAATTGATGTGACTCAATTGAGGATGTCAGCAAAATAAACCACTGTGCCCTGTGCCACAAACTTAAAAATCCTTGGAAGGTCTGAAACACAACATTAACCTAGCCTAAAAAATACCAGGTTGTATTATCTTTAAAATTAGCAGTCCAGAATTTAAATCTGTGTTAAAAGCAGAATGAAGCCTTTTTGTGTGTTTCCTCCCACACTCTTAGTAAGCACGGTTTTGAACTCTCTAAAGAGAATCTTAAAGGAACCCAGATTTTTTTTTCTTTCTTACTCTGTCTCTGAGTCTAAATGAAAATATATACCAGGCTTCTCTCATTGTTAATTCAGCCAGTGTTGTAAAAGTTTTCTTTTGATCTACTTTAACCTGGGAAAATGGAAGGTTTTTTGTCGTCTCCATCCTGTGGTGAGCTTTTTTGTTGGTTGGTGTTATTTTAGTCCCTAAAATGAGTGTTGGTTTTGTTGCTCATGCAGGTATGAGAATGGATCAGCCTATTATCATGAGGACGATCGTGAAGGTCTCCTGAAAATCTGTCGCCTTGTAATTCACACCCGCTATGAGGATTATACACTGGAGGGGTTTAACGTGCTCTACACTAAGCAGCCTGTCATATACATCAGCTCTGCAGCCAGAACAGGCCTGGGCCAGGCCCTCTGCAATCAGGTAAAGTCAGTCACAGGGGTTTTAGCTGCAATTGGAACCTACCTGGTTTCATATTGCCTGCATAGCTTTGGGGATTTTGACAACTTATTTTTCCTTGTGGCAGAAGTAACAGCAAAGAAAGCAGAGTCCATACTGGGCATAACCTCAGCTGTAGTGGACTATACATTTAAAATAAAACCATTTGTCTGGGAAAAATACTTGGAGGTTTTTTTATAGCCTGTGTTTTGCAGCAGTGATACAGTGGGAGGAAGAGAAATTTTCTGAATATTTCCAGTGAAAGGATCCTGCATGCTAACTTTTTAAAAACTGAGTGATTCTAGGTTGCATTGTGCTTTACAGAAGCTGTTGGTCATGTGAGATAGACCTGAGCCCAAACATACATAATTTGTCCTATGTTTTTTTCTTATTAATTTGATGATAAGTTTTAGCAGAAAACTTACTTTATAATGTAATATTAAGACTTCTATTGTTGCACTGTTTTTCGTGTCACTCTGTATTTGTGACCATGTGAAAAGAAGATTTCTCAGTTGAAATTCCATCATTTTTATTGCAGTTAGGGTTGCCCCTTTCCTGTGTGTGCCGCGTGCCTTGTAACACTATGTTTGGATCTCAGCACCAAATGGTAAGTTTGTCTTCCCTAAGAGCTCCTTCTCTGCTTTGGTTGGTTTTTAAGCCTCATTAAATGAATATTAAGTATGCTGTTAGAAAAAGCTGTTAATACATTTACTTTTTCAACCTCTAAGTCTTCTGTGTTAAAGCTGTGTGAATCATAGATGGAAATTTTCTAAAAGCAGTTCGTATCTTGGTCTTGTCATTTGCAAAATATTTTAATGGCTTTTGAGTAAAGTGCTTTTTAGTGCAAGATTTCTAGAATAGCAGTAGTTGGAGTACTTTCACAAACTATGTGGCGTATTTCTGCTTTATTTTTCACAAATGATTTATTTGGTCTTCAGATTATTTTACCTTTGAGAAGAAGAAAGTGCAAGCCAAAACCAAAGACATTAAGAATGTTTCCTTTCAGAACTTCAGGATGCTGTTCATTTTCAATCTTAATGCATTTTCCCAGTTCAGCAGAAACAATTCAGTGTTTGACAAACACATTGTTTTCTTACTGATACCAGGATGTTGCTTTGTTGGACAGACTGATTAAAGATGATGTTGAGTTTGGAAAACTGCCTTTGTTGCTTGTGGCCAATGCTGGTAAGTGCTGTGGACAAACAATCTTAAAAAACCCCATGCTATTTCATGAATACATATACAATAAAAAAAATACATTTTCCTAAACATCTCAATGATTGCATATCAAGAAGTATTAGGAAGTATCTTAATGAGCACACAATAATTATCTGTCCAAAGAGGATTTTATTTGACTGATTTAAATTTGGATTGTGCTGTTACAGTTCTGCATATGTCAGTTGATGTATTAAGATGACTGTAACTTACTTTAGTTAGTGCAGATCTCTTGTTAAAAATCAGTTTTACATTAACACTTCAGAATTTTTTGATGGCTATGCCATCAACTTTAGCTTGAAAATTTATATTTTTCTTCTAGTTAATTAAACACATATACAAAATTTGCTTTAAGTATGACTGAGGGAGGTGACTATTACTTGCTTGGGTCCTGGAAAGTGATCTGAGATGCAGATCAGTACAAGAGGCTCCTTTGGTAGAGCCTCAGTGCAGCTGATCCTGTTCTGCCTTTTCCCTGCCCGACACAGGGACTCCAGGGGCCGGGCACACGGACAAGCTGGGCCGGCTGAAAGAGCTCTGTGAGCAGTACAAGATGTGGCTCCATGTGGAAGGGTATGGAACTGGAGACTTCTTTCTGTATAGCTGCATTCATTCCAAAGTCTGACTAATAGAGAGCATCTAATTTGACAGCTCACACAGAGCCATGGGGCCAACTTTAGTTTTGTCATAGTAAGCTTTTTATACAGTTGTAATTTTGTTATTGTGAGATAAAAATTGATTTGCATACACAGGAAGAATTAATTGGAGAGGTAATTTCAGCACAGATTAGTGATCACTTCTATTCAGATGGAAATCTTATCTGCCCTTGCTTTGAAGAGCTTGAAATATGAATAAAAAGACCTTGTAGGCCAGGGTGGCCTAAAAAGACCTTCTGAGTCAGGGAGGACATTATAGAGTGGTTATTGAGGTTATTTCATTATATGAAATGGCACTTCAGTGAAGGTTGTCAAGAAGGCTGCAGCAAGAGCAGTGTGCAACAGAACTGGGAGGGGGATTAAACCAAGGGAAAAAGAAATTCCAAGAACTTGGACAATGTCAATGAAGATTCCAGTCTTCTAAGATGATGTTTTTTGAAGCTGAAATAAAGACTATTTCTCTTGGTATTTTGTAGATAGCTGTATTTGCATACTATTTATTTCTGATACTAGATTATGGATACAACCTTGGGTGATGATTTTGCCAAATATTGGACTGAAAATTTTTAGAACTAAGTAGATTTTTACTTTTGAGTTTTCAGTCTCAGAATACCAAGTAGCGACATCTTCTGCATTGTTAATGAAAAATATATGAACAAAAATTACTTCCCTTTACACATCAATATGAAATATTTAAAGTGCAGATTAAAATGCTGTCTCTTAATACATATTTAATATATGCTAAACCCACTTTTTTTTTTTTTTTCCAGCGTGAATCTGGCAACTTTGGCTTTGGGTTATGTCTCTTCTTCTGTACTGGTATGTTTCACTAAATCTAGAAACTTTAAAATGTGCTTATGTAATGTTAATCAAAATATATATGGCTTATGTTGTGCTTATTGTAATCAACTTCAGGCTGCTACGAAATGTGACAGCATGACTCTGACTCTGGGCTCCTGGCTGGGGCTCCCTGCAGTGCCTGCAGTGACACTCTACAGACACGAGGATCCATCCTTGGTATGTTCAGGTTCTCACTCACCATTCTCAACACCCTGGGGTTTTGATTCTGATCCCAGTGTGCTGCCATGTTCTTCATAAGCATCTAAATCAGACTTTCCAAAGCTGACAAAAGTGGCAGCGCTGAAGAGAGGTTAACAGTGGTTTGTTTGTTTCCTGCTCAGTCCTTGGCAGCGGGGCTGACGTCGAGCCAGCCTGTGGAGAAGCTCCGTGCCCTGCCCCTGTGGCTCTCCTTGCAGTACCTGGGCCACGATGGCATTGTGGAGAGGATAAAACATGCCTCACAACTGGTGAGCAACAGCTCAGCTGGGGTTTATGACAGCTCTTGACAGATCTTTCTGGTTATTGTGATGTGTTGTAGGAGAATCCATTAAAATACTGCAGTTGTTGACAGTATAGCATTGGGTCATATTGTTACGCCCACAATGAAAGCACAGGAAAATGTTTGAGGCAGGAATGTGCTTTTACTATTAGATTGTATGTATACTTTTATAAATGAGAAATAAAAGTCTTTATTCTTCTTAGACAGTGACATAGCATAATCATTTCCTTTTTTGTCACTTCTCTTAACTATTTTTCCTTAAAAGCTTTTCAGAGAGACTTTATTTTCCTACTCAAATTGGCATCATATTGATTTAAGTAATAGTAAATTACTTTTAGTAAAAAGGACTTCAAAACATTTCTTGAGGTACAAATGCACTATGTTTGGAGTCCTTACTTTAGTAAAAGTTCAGGTCCAATATAATTTGTTAGTTACAATATGCAGTGCTTATATGCAAAATATTATTTTTTAAAGGTCAGACTTTGTAGTCAGTGTTTTACTAACCCCAGAAAATATTTTTCTATTACATTCCAAATTTACAAATTAAAACTGGATGAGTCTGTTGGAGGGTTTTGCTCAAAAATTGTGACTGTTTAATGTTTTTCAGAATAACTTTCAACTTCTAAAACTGTATTTCTCTCCTCCATTTGTTCTGCTCTGCTCTTCTAGAGTCAAAGGCTGCTGGAAAACTTGAAAAACCTGGATTTCATTAAGACTTCGGTACAGTCTACATTTAATATTTTGGTTGTATATCTTAGTTTCTGCCTGTTAAATGATAAGAATAACTTTGACTAGAGTAAATTATTTACAAATATTATGTAAATCATCGCCATTGTTTTGAAGACACTTGGAATCTTTCTAGTTAAGTTCTGGTGTTCAGTGAAATCTCATGGCTTGGTGGTGTGTGACCTCTGGATCATGTTTGTTCTGTTGCTCTGTACTGGTGCACCCAGGGGAGTGCAGAGGAACATCCAGAAGTTGTGTTCAGAGCTTGATTTAATTCCATTTAGAACATGGGTTTGCTCAATAATACATCTATGAAACCAGTTTCCATAAGTGTCTCTAATATATTGTGGCTGCATCTTACCCTGCTGTTGAGATCATATTGTGAACCCTGTGAAATTGTACACAAAAATTATCCCAGCTGAGGTTTTAACACCAGAAATAAGTTTAGAAATTACAGTTTATGTACTCATTCCAAATTCAGTTTCTGTGAGATTTCCTGTCCAGCAGGGCTTGGTGATTTTACTCTAAGATCCTCACCCCTGAATTTTAATTGGTATTTGATGTATAGAAAATGCAGTCAGCTTACTGAGTAAGCTGTAGAGTATTAATGGCCTTGGGAGTTCAAGTTACTGTATCTCTTACCCTTCTACTTAAACAAATCCTGCATTTTTAGGATTGTGAAATGTAGCCTCAGATTGTCTGCAGAAGTAGCCCAGTCTGTTTCTCCAAACTGATCCAAAGCAGGATCAATTATAATCTTACTTTTCCTCCTGGAACTTCCTCGATGTTTCCCAGTGATTCCAGGGTGATTTCCAAGAGAACTCAAGCTTTGCACAGCAGTGTAAGGAATTGTACACAGTATCAAATCTAAAAAAAATAGGGGATTTTTTTTTTTTTCTTTTGAAGGTTGAAGATGAACTGAGTTCACCTGTGGTGGTTTTCAAGTTTTTCCAGGAATATTCAAACAGAGGTATGTGATTTATTTAAAACCAAGCAACAATCAGAAAAACTGTTTTATACAGTATTTTAAACTACTAATACACCAAATGAATTTGAAAAAAATGTGATGTAGTGCAGTTCTCTCACGTAACATGCTTTTAAAAAGGTTGTGAATGCTGGTCATAATCTGTGACAAATCATACACGTGATAGCTTCTTTTTTTAGATAGACTGCAGTGTTTTAAATTTTCATAACAAGTAATTTTCTGCCTTCTTGAGTGAGAAGATTTGCATATGATTTGGATCTTGGGAGCAGATGATGGCAGTTTCTTACAAGCTGCAGGCTGTTTATGAATGTATTGCTGGGGAGAGATTTTGGTTTATTCAGGTTTTCTGTTCCTTTCAAACATTTCATAGCTCATGGCAAGCACCATGTTGCTGTGGTTTACTGATTACAGTTCCTGTTGCAATAATTTTAAGGGCAGTAGAACACATTGGGAACAGCTCTGGAAATGCTGCCACAGGTATTAAATATTGCAGCCTACTGTGATGGGAATTTGCTTTGTGAAAACACTGGTAGTATTTTCATTGGGGCATTTTAACCTCAAAACTCAGAAGTATTTTACTGGGTTTTTTCATTTGGTTGTTTTTGTTTGTTTGTTTGTTTGTTTTTTTTTTTGTTTGTTTGTTTTTTGTTTTGTTTTGTTTTGTTTTTTTTTGTTTTGTTTTGTTTTTGGTTTGGTTTTGTTTTGTTTTGGTTTTTTGGGTTTTTTTTTTTGTTTGTTTGTTTGTTTTTTTTTTGAAAACTATTACATTCAACTCTGTTTTACTTCTAGTATTTATCGTGTTCAACATATTTTTACAAAACATCCATGTTCATCTGCTCCAGGCCCAGTACATGGTGTAGATGTGTTACATTAGCTTGGAAATGTAATTGTCTTTTATCTAAAGTTTAGGTTGCCTTTTATTTAATCAAGTAAATAAAAATCCACTTCTGTGATTCTTGTGTCTTTGGATTCAGATCAGACCTCACATGCTGCACCAGCCTCAACTATTCAGCACCCCATAATGAGCAATGAAAGGCACATTTATGACACCTTTAACCAGTGGGTAAGAATGGATGCTTTTTTCTTTAGGGAAGGGGAGTGACAGTGGAATGGTTCAGGGGGTCATGAGGAGCTAGAAACCTGAGAGAGTAGTTAGAGTAGTTTGAAAGATATTCTCCATCCAATTTTCTTTGCAAAACTTCTGACTGTTTAAAAGATTCATTTGCTCTGAAGCAAAGTTGCTTTCACATTTCTGATCATTTTACACATAATTTTTCTTTTGGTCTTCTGGGTATATGTGAAAATTAGAATTCTTTTAAATCAGCCAAATGCTCTATTGCCCATATCTGTGTATTCTTGAACAGACAGCTGCCTTTTCCAGCTCGAGTTAATTCTAGAAGCCTTTGCCAGCAGAGCTGAGCATGTGGCTGGTTTGGATCCCTTGTGCAGCAATCATGGCACACCTAATGGCAGTGACAATTTTGCAGAAAATTCTGACTTGTAACACTTGCAGCTTTTCCCAAATTTTCATGATTTTAAGGATATGCCGAACTCAGTCATCTCACCCGCAGGGTGAGGTATTTTGGTGCAAGAACTGATTTTGAGAGAAAACTGCATCTGTGAGCTGAGGCAGGGCCTGCAGGAGCCAAGTTCTGTCCCTAACTGTGCCTTGTCCCTGCAGCTGGGAGAGCAGCTGGCACAGCTGGTTCCTGCCAGTGGAGTCGATGTGGTGGAACTGGAGGATGAGGGCACCTGTGTGCGCTTCAGCCCACTCATGACTTCTGCAGGTAACATTCACTCCAGTCAGCCCCTGGTGATGCTGGGCTTTGCTGGGGAATGGGACAACCATCTCCTGGGGTAAAAGCAGATGTGCTCAAGAAGCTCCTCAGGATATTCTCCTGTAGGGAGGATTTTCTTATAATCAAACCAAAACCACCTCAGCACTGGGTGCATTAGTGGGAGCCCAACTGTTCTGGATTGTGTTGCCTCACTACCTCTGCAGATAAAGACTTCCTGGTTACTTTTTAAGCTCATTAGGAAAAGCAGTGAATTAGGAAAAGCAGTTAAATTCCTTCTCTCAGCTGCTTAACATCAGATGCCTGACCTTTCTACACAGGTGTTTCAACTCTGCAATGGTGCTTGTGTTCAAAATACAGCTACTTAGTTAAAATAATTATTTACTAAGCCTCCAGGGTTTTCTATAATTACTGGTGATGGGGGGGGGAATATATAAAAAAAAAAAATCTGTGTTCTGGAAAGGGTCTTGTACTCTTAGTTTAGGCTCTGCAGAAGCACAGAGCAGTGTGCAGGATTCAGGGGGTGCACAGTGTGTCCGGGGTGAGGGGCTTAGGCTGTAGAACAGCTGACACTCATGAGAGAGGGTCCTGGTGTACACAGAACAGTAGATTTTAGAAGAAAATTACTTGGTGATACTGTGATGTTTTGTTTTAAACCAGCATGGAAGCTAATTCATGACCAGCTGGGCTATGGGAAGAGGATGTTTGTGGGTTTTTTTTTTAATGCTAGCTACTGATGTAATGTAAAAGGGTATTGTAACATATCCTTATTAGTTTGTAACATGAGAAAATCATTTTATTAGGTTTTTATGAAAATCCTTAATTCCTTTCATTTTGATGTATCAGTGCATAGATAACTGAACCAAAAACCTGCTTACATAGACCAAGATATTCAATACTATCTGTAAATTAATTTGTGATTAACTTGCCAAGCAGCTCCTTTACAAATCCTTAATTCAGACATCTGTGTCACCTCCATCACACTGATCACACACTAACACTTCTGCTCTGCAGTTTTAGGAACTGAAATACAAGACATTGATTACTTAGTAGACTGCTTAAAAATGAAGATACCAGTGTTGACAAGCACACTGCAGCTGAGAGAGGAGTTTGAGCAAGAAGTGAGAAGAACAGTTGGCCTGTTGTATATTGAAGATCTTGCCTGGCCAGGGTTAGGTGTTGTGAGGTAAATTTTCTTCATGCTGTATTTGCAAACACTGTGCTTGAGCAGACAGGACCATGTGGCCTCTTCAGTGGTGATTTGGATGTTTTGTTTGCTGATTGTTGTCTGGCTTTGCACCCCATTGAAGCTTTTGAGTGCTTTTTAGGAAATTGCCTTTATAAAATAGTTTTCTTTGCTTATTTCTTAAAGAAAAGCTGAAGAGCTGCTTTGGGCACCAGTTGTAACATTGGAGGCAGTATGTGTGTGTGGGATGTGTAATGAGCAAGTGCATCCCACTGTCTTTAGCCAAGCATAACTTCTATTTTTAGCCATAATGGCACTCACTGATATGCTGAACAGACTTCAAACACCCCTCCAAGTGTCTGTTCTGATCCTTTGCTGCAGCCCTCTGGGAAGGGTTCTGTATAGTCAGAACAGTTCAGGTATAACTATCAATATAGCAACCAGAAATCTATTGTGTTGAGTTTGCAGCAGCAAGCTCAGCCCACCCCTCAATCCCTGATGACAAATGTCAATAAACTTGCTGGTAGGAGCTGTAATGTTCTGAGGCTTTTTGTTTGTAAAATACAGGAATGTGTAGAAATGTGCTAAATGTGTAGCTGCTTCTGTATGTACTGTAAAGTGAAATTACTGTTTCTTGGCTTGGTTTGAAGGTATAACTATCACAGTGATGAGAAGAATGATGACAAACAAGAAAAAGAACTAGAAAAAATCAACACAGAACTTCTGAAAAAGTTAAATGAGCTGGAGTCAGATCTCACCTTTTCTTTGGGTAACTGCACTATTTAAAGAACTTCTGTTCAAGCTAGTAGTCATTCTCCTAGCTGTGCTAGAATGATTTATAGGTCATTATAATGCAGAATGAGCTGCTGCCCGTGTGATTGTTGCAAAAGGAACACCTGTAACCATTCCCACCTCCCCCATGTTTCAGTTCAGGAGTGTTCACCAGGTGAGCTGTCCTCAGAAATCCTTGTGAAAACTGATGTGTGGGCAACTCGACCAAGAAGAGTTTCTTTGGCAGAAAGAATAAAAGCTGCAGCATTCCTGTGTGTGAACTGAGCCTTCTTAAGTAGTGCTGGCTCTAGTGGAAAGCAGATCTCATTCCAAACCACTGGCACTGATGGCTTCACTGCTCTCTGTGGCTCAACTAAAAGCTTTAGATGACTTTTGTGATAATTAGCAACACTTTCACATTTACACTGTGCCACATGATAGCTGGAAGTATTAATTTGCTTGTTCAGAACTCTGATCTTTTTCTAATCAGCTGTCAAAAATTAAGTGCCCTGCGGTTGTGGAACCAAGTAATCTGTAAATGGCAGAAAGTTAAGGAGTTTAAAGCATGTTCAACACTGATAATTATAATACAACTCCTTGCTGTTTAAATTTTCCACTGTTTTTCTTGCTCAGGGCATGTTTCCTGTCTTTGAAAACCCCCAGGGCTGAACTTTCTTGCTCTGCATAGTTTGTACCCACACAGATCCTGCCCTTAGGTACTGGAGGGAGGGTGTGTACTGGGATTTCCAGATTCACTTGCAGGACTGCAGGTTTGTTCAGCACTAAGACCTGACTCTCCCTGTGCCCCCAGGTCCAGAATTTGGAGGGCAGAAGAACTGTGTTTACATTGGCATGGTCACAGAGGATCTGGATGTGTCAGAGTTGGTTGAAACTATTGCAGCAACAGGAAGAGAAATTGAAGAAAATTCAAGAGTATGTATTAATAACTCACAAAGTATTGAAGCACCTTTTTTTCTCCCCTTTCATATTGGCTTCAGGACATGGTTTTGTTCATTGTGAAAGTTGTGTTTGCCCACAAGAGTTTTAATTACTGGAAGGAATAATCTGTGTCTACATACAGAGAATTATGGATTATGATCTTGTGAGAATGTCTGGATTTGTGTTCATAGTCCTGTGTGCAGTAGTTCTAATGAAAACCTTCAGTTTTACTGAAATAGCCTCATTTTATCATTCAGATTTTAAGCTGTCAAAAAACAAAAGTGAAGGTGTAGGTTGGTTGTGAGCTGGTGTTTCTCTTCACTGCTAGATGTGGTGGGATTGAGATTCTTTATATACCAGCTTTAAGATAAAACTATGCTCTAAAATATGTGGAAAAACTTTAAATTGGTGTCTTAAACCCGGAAATTACAAGTTACCTATTGAAGTAATAAAGCTATTGATGCAACTTCTATTTGTCAAAGCATTTACCTGAATGGAGTTCTCCAAGTGTTTTCTAAAATAGAATTCCTAAGTGACCTGCATTACATCTGTCCCTTCATTCTGCTAGTGTTGGGCATTTAATTTTCTCACCTCAAAAATAAATAGAATTTCAGAAATCCTTTGCCTACTTCTGCTTATGGGAATATGTTGATTATGGCAATTTCTAGCAGTGACTCCCTGCCCACTCTTGACTTGTGCTGCTTGGAGGGTGACATGAGGAATGTTTTGTCTGTAGAGCACCTTCAGCTGTGTAACTGTTGTAGTGGAGAGGCTGGAAATTAATGGGCTCCTCAGATCCTGAGGGCTCTGGGGAGGAATAGAGTAGTGGAAGGGTCAGAAGGGTGCAGTCCTTGGGACCAGCTGCACTAAATCTGTGTATCTTCACCATTTGACGCAAAGCTGGGAAGCAGAACCCATTTGTGAATGCCCCTTGCCCCAGTCAGATGAGAATTGGTACAAGAAGGAGTATTTTACAAAAAACCCACATCAGTCCAGCCTGCCCTGAGACGTGCAGTAAAGGCACTGAAGGGCAGGACCAAAGCTGAAGATGACTGGCCAGGAACACAGTGGCTCTTCCTGGTGCTCTGAATTCCACCCCACTGCCCTCCCTCCTGTAGCCAGGGACTGCCAGGGGTCTTGGGCTGGCCTCTCCCTGAGGGAAAAGGAGCAGCTTCCCCTTGTCCTTTCATTAGCTGACAATAACACAAAATATTGGCATTTTGGAGGAGGTGTTAAAGCTACCATTAATATATGGAAATTGGCATTTGTCTTACACAAAGACAGAGCTTCTTGTGTTTGTTCATTCCTTGCCCCTGCAGTTGTCCCAGTAAACTGTCTGCCCTTTGCAGTATAAAGCATTGCTGGTGCTGGCCTGGGCTGCCTCAGGGATCACTGGCAGTTGTTTATGAGAGCAGGAAAACAACGTGAACCTATAGAGTGATACATAACTTGTTACTTTGAGGCTGATTTAAGTCCTGGGTGTTTCTAGGAACAAAATGCACTTTATAAACATAAGCATTCTTCCCAGACATTCATCTGAGGAACATTTATATGCTAAGCAGGTTTTCAAAGAATTTGGGTCACAGGCTCATTTCTAAGTGTAAAAAAAAAAAAGTACCATTCCTGTTTAAAATTACATTATTTCCTCTGGATTTACGTGTTAAAAAATCCTGCAGAGTCAGCATGTACATTCTTTAATTTATAGCCATAATAAAATAGAGATTGTCAGATACTGTCCTTAACTAGAAAAATATCTGACCACCCTGTCTTCATCTTGAAAACCTGAACTAAACAGATAGTTTCAAGTCCAAATAATACATATCCTTATTTCTGGGTTTTATTAGCTGTTGGAAAATATGACTGAAGTTGTTAGAAAAGGGATACAGGAAGCACAACTTCAGCTTCAGAAAGCAAATGAAGAACGACTGCTGGAAGAGGTGAGGCCACAAACTCAGCTCTGTGGTACCTTGAGGTAACTCACCCCCCTGGGGCTCTTCTCACCAGTGTTGGATTGTGCTTTGCAGGGGCTGCTGCGACAGATCCCAGTGGTGGGCTCTGTGCTCAACTGGTTTTCTCCCTTCCAAGCCTCCTCCAAGGGAAGGACGTTCAATTTGACAGCAGGTAGGGCTTGGGGCACCTGCAGCTGTGTCATGCTGGCACTGGGACTGTTCAGTTCTGTACTGAGCCTGCAACACAAGTTCCTGTGCTGGTTTGGTCATGAGTGACGTAATCCACCCCATGGATGTACAGGAACATGCTTTGCACTATTTCTGGAACACCCAGTAAGAATCTTCTACTCTCTCTTGCACAGTTTACATTTTGTTCCTGCATGTCGACTCATGTTTAAAAAAGCCATGATAGACACTGGCACTTTATTAATAGAGGAATCACTCCTGTGACCTCTGGTTGCATATCCTGGAGGAGTTTGTGGGGGTAAATAAGTGAGCTGGGGGTAGCTTGGCCTTAGCACATTGCTCCTCAGGTGAATGCATGTGCATTCTCTCCCATGTTTCTGGGGCACTCATGTTCCAGTGTGCCCCTGACCAGGATGTCTGCCTGGAATCCTGGTTTGGGATGGCACCTGGCTGGTGCCATCCTGGTAAGTGCTGTCCTGTGTGCTGAACTGCATGTCCAGCAAGTGGAGGACAGATTAAAGCCAGCTGGGGCCTGCCATCAACTGGGCTGTGTGGGAAACAGTAGGAAATGGAATGGTGCAATGTGAAAGACTTTATTTTGCTCTCACATTTGTAATTTGTGTCTGGGGATGTAGAAAGAGCTGCCTATAAACCTTTACATCAGGGAGACTGATATACCAACATAATACTTCCTGAAATTATAAATTTTCACTGTAAAAGTACTGTGGCAGTCATAGGAATGAATATTCCTGGGCTCAACAGAGTATCTGTCACACCCAGGACAGTGGCCCACTGTCTGTCTGTACCCTGCAGGGAAAGCTTCCTGCTGTGCTCAGGGCCATTGTGACTCTGGATGCACCAAGTGGCGGGTCCTTAGAGCAGAGAACAGCCCATTCCCCTGGGAGTGCTGATCCTCCGTGGCTGGATACCCCTTCCATGTGCACTGCTGCACAGCCTGCAGCTGGGAACATGTCACATGCCAGGGCAGGAAGGAAATGGGACTAGAGAGTGTAACAGTGTTGTGAAATGAGGGTGAGAGGAACAGGATTCACTTTTGGAGTCTCAGCACTTGTGTCCCTGGGTTCTCAGAAATGCATCACCCCCATGTGACAGTTTGAACTCAAATATTGCTGTTTCAGTTTTAGTCAATTTATGTTTTTTTAACCTGCAGGCTCTCTAGAATCCACAGAATCTATGTATGTATCAAAGGCCCAAGGAACAGGCAGCACTCCACCACCAACTCCCACTTCCAGCCTTGCAAAGCAAAGACTTCCTGGTAAGTTTCTCTGAGTTGAATTTCTAAAACTTCCCTGACTCAGGAAGACCCACCATTTTCCATCTTTTGTAACATCTGGAACTAGAGCTCATCTTCTACCACCTTAAAAACCTTAATGTGCACATGGCACAGAACATTGCCCCAAGCTGTTTTCTCCCCACATATTCTTCCTGTGACTACAGGCAGTTTTCCCATTAACTGACAAGTGCCCATGAAGTCTGGAATCCTCTGTGGAATATTATGAGGTTATTGAGCTTTAAAAATGAACAGGTAAACAAGCCAACAGTTTTATTTAAAATAAAAGCATAATAACATGTAGTCATGTATTTCAGCAGCTGAATTTCTGTTGCTACTAAACATTTTGTGGCCTAAGCCATTCTGAGGTGAAGATCTATTACATCTATGGCACTCTCTGCATAGTTGTATTAGTAATTAATGCGGATTTGCCTGGCAGGAAACCCAGCTTTAACTCACCTTTTGGGCTGGTGGCTTTCCAGCCTGTGACTTTCAGTGCAGTTGTTTAACATGGAATGATTTCAGTTTGTAAGCAGGCAGCTTGGCTTCAGCTCACTGTTGTGTGTCTCTGCATACACCGGGTACAGTAACAGGTGCTGTTGTTTTGCAGACCTGTCTGGGTCTATGTTCAGGGTCCAAAGTAGCAGGCAAACAAAAACTACTTTTCTGCTGTTACAAAATTCCAATACTTCCTTTGGAAACTGAACTTGTGCACATTGCTGTTTGTATTTGCTGCCTTCATGGGCACTGAATGCTTCAAACACTTCACAGGTCAGAAAGCCTTCAAAAGGTCTCTGAGAAGCTCTGATGGGTTCAGTGAGACCAGTTCCATCAGCCACTGCGATGACCTGGACAAGCTGGATCAGAGACCCCCAAATCTCTCCCCTGGCCAAGAGCAAGGACCTTTGGAGATGGAAGGAGCAGAGGAGCAGAAGGAGGTGGTGCAGGCAAAGACAGACACTGAGGACATTCACAGTGAAAAATCACCACCAGACTGCACCAAGGTAGAGGACCAAGGAAGTCAAAGATAAAATCCAGAGTGTGGATTTCAGACTGTGCCGAGGAGGCCCCTGCCCAGGCAGGCAGGGTGGTAATGATGCATTGAAAATGTGAACAGTGCCACACACAGTACAGTAATAACTACTGTAACTTATTAACTGGGATTTTGCACAAATATACATTCCCTCCCCTGGGACAGAGATTTGTCTTATTGTACACTTGTTACAGTTGCTTTAATCATCTCCATGTTGGTGTCACCAAAGCTGTAGTGAAATTTATGAAGTGCTCATGAACGTTTGTAAATACACTTGGCAGTTATCCTTCCTGCAGGAATCCACGCATGACAAGTTGCTAACTCACCACTCAGCCATGCACACGATGAGAAACAGTTGCACCCAATAATTATAAAATTACCTTATGTTACTATACTTTATAAAAAACAACTGCCAGTTGTTCACCTTTTTAATATTTAAAATTCAGTTTAGGCTCTCCTGCAAAACATCTCCTGAAGTCACCCTAGTTCTGTGTTGCTTCTCTCCTGTCACCTTACCCACACCCTGCCCAAGAGCTGTGGGGTGGTGAGCCCTGTGGAGGGACAGGAGCACTGGGCCATCACCCCTTTGTTCCTGCTCTGGTGCCACTTCACCCCCAGCCATGGCCCTGGGTACAGGGGACTGAGTGAGTGAATTTTCAGCCTTCTAGAAAGCAATAGTGCATCTGCATGCCTGGCCAGCTTCCTACTCCTGCCCTGGGAAGGAGCACAAGGCACTGTTACTTTCCTTTGCACGGCATTTACACACCAAATACTGAACATGTTCATGTAGTGTAACTGGAGTTCCTTCTGTTGTGTATTTTTAAAGATAGCTGTAGTAAAGCTTGAAAAACCAATACATTTGTGATGGTTTCAACACTTATTTTTTGAATAACAGTAACTTACCTATGGTAGGAATTGTACAGAGTCAGAAGAAATTATTGAGGTTATTTACATACACCATAACTTCAGAGTGTCTGGGACTACTTAATGCACAAGCAAAGCTTTGAATAAATCAAAATCCAATGTGTAAAAGTATTTTCCCAAAATCACCTTACTCACTTCACTGCAAACTTTCATATCCTCTATTGGAAAAGCCATCTTTGGCAACACTTGCTTTCCCCAAGTAACCTGATGGTGATGCAAACCCTCCCCCTCCCTCTAGAACTGGATACAAGTACTGCAGTTTGCTCCATTTGGGTTTTTTCCTTTACCCCCCACCACAGGTATCCCTCAATGCCATAATGACAGTAGTGGTAGTGGGACTTACTTTGATAATCTGCAAAATTTGAGGGTTTTGAACTGTACTGGCACCTGATTTGACTCTCCGCTTCTGAAGTCTGCAGTGCTGGGATGTCATGAACAAGGTTAATTTTGCTTGGGTAATTTATGTAAATCAGTGCAATTTTTTCTAAAGTGCAAAAGCAATTAAGTTGACTAGTCTTCCTCCTTGGTTTCTTTAGTGCAATGAAGTATGTTAATAACAGTAATTTGTTGGGGATAAAAGTTACCCCCACAAAGATTAATTTTTAATGTTTTTATATTTGGAAATGTTAAATCAGTAGTTTTGTTGGAATGAGCTTCATTCTTTAAATACTTACCTGAATGTTTCAATAAAGATTCTTCAAATTATTCCTCTGGAATTAAGTTACTGTTGAAGGACACTTCCCTACATTGCAGCAAGCTCTTTCTTTCCCTCTGTGTGTGCAAAACCATTTACTGAAGTGCACACCAGTGCACTGACTCACCTGGCCACTCTCCAGCATTGCCACCTCTCTACCTGTGCCCATCAAATTACTGCACTGGAGCAACAGAACCTAAACAAAGCCAAATTCTTACTTCAAAAAAACTCTGATTTCTACATAAGTAATGCAGAAAAAGCAAGTTACTTCTATCAAAATATTTTATTTTGAAAAGCACAGGAACAATGGTATTTGTGACCAGCAATATGTTATTTGCAACAAATTGCTCTTCTTGCAAGATTGTATTTTCCTAAAGCAGGTGGGGGAGTGGGTTCCAGGTTAGATTTTGTCAGAACAAACCTGTTCCCACAACCCTTCTTCATTTTTTTTGTAGATGCGAGGTTTCCTGTCAGGGAACAGGGACCGAGATGGAAATGGATGTTCTTTTAGAAATGTTAATGTAGATCTAATGTGGGAAACAAAGTGGGGGGGCTCAGCCAGGGGCGACGTGGAAAGGTTCTGAAAAAGAAGATGGAAGGGAGAGCTGCTTGACACCCAGGATACAATGTTCTCATTATCCTGCCCTTCTAGATGGTTATTCCCCACCCTCCCAGGGACAGCTGTGCTCTGGCAAAAGTTTCGACAGATTACAACACTGCTCTCTCTACTCAGCTAGAAGGCAAAAAAAACCCCAGAAAAACAAAAACAAAAACAAAAAAAAAAAAAAAAAAAAAAAAAAAAAAAAAAAAAAAAAAAAAAAAACCACCCCACCCAGTTAGTTTCAGGTACCTGTAGAATCTGTGCATCATCTTGTTCCAACCAGAAATCCACATGTGGGAAAGGCCCCCAGAAATAAGGCCCAATCCGGAGCTGTTCTGTCTTTGCATCATAGATGTTGGTGAGCTGTAAGGACACAGGGAGGCTGCAGAGGCAGCCAGGGCTCCCCAGACAAGGAGAGCCCCCCTCGGCCTGGCCTGGCCCAGACACACTGGGCCAGCTCAGCCCTGCTCCCCTCCAACTGCATTGACATCCCCCAGCTGCTCCGACAAACAGCCTGCAATGGTAACAACAAACCCAGAGCCCAAAGACAGAGAGCTACCAAAGAGTATTTCCCTCAAACTTGGGAGGTTTCACTGCCCCTAACTGGTCTCCCATTTTCCCCGTTCCCTTTACTCACTGGTGCTCCTGTTAAAACGTGGGCTGAGCGCAGATCCTCATCCGGCCCTTTTTCTGGGAAGGTTGCAGGGAAAATCTCTGCTGTTTTAACATTCACAGCTGGTAGGAAACAGAGATTATATACAGTAAGAACTGATTGTTTCGAGGCACTTCTTTACAACAACCATGTCCCCAACATGTTGTGTTACAGAACTGCAGAACCCATCACACATCTGTATTTCTCAGACCCCAGGCCTGTAATAGCACATTTCTATTTCATTTCCTTTGGCAGCATTTCAGTATTCCAGACCTGAGCGAACTAAATAGAAAAAATACTGAGTAACCAAAGAGAAGAAGATTAAGCATAAATTTAATGCAGTACCTTGATGTTGATAAACTCTTAAGTGCAGTTAAAGGAAAAAAATCTGTTTGCATTTGTACACGGCCTCTTCCATGTGTGCACCTCCCCAGCTGTGGCACCACAAGAAAAGCACTTCTACCTATGCCCCTGACAGCAGTGTGCAACTTTTAGGGTGGGCTTCCCTCAGTCATTAAAAGCAGCTCATTTACTACTGGAATCTGAAATGCAATCCACCAAAAGAAAATTCAATTCTAATTTAATGAACTCACCTATTCCATAAATGATTGGAAAGTGAATATCCTGTTCTTCTCTGTCATTTAGTTCTGTAACAAAGAAAAATAATACAAACTTGTAGGGCTTTGGATTTTAGTCTGAGCAGCATTTATTTAATTGTATGTTATTGGAGATCAAGAGATCTGATGTGGAATAAGACAGAAAAAAAAAAAAAAAAAAGAAGCTTGAAAGAAATATGGGAAAGAAGGCAGAGGCCAGTAACAACATATGTGAGACTTGGAGCCGTCTCCTAACAGAACAGCCAGCTCCAGCCAACTGCCCCTGCTTCTGCCTGGACAATTCACAGGAAAAAACCACAGTGCAGAACCACCATGAGGCCAAGGTTCAAAGATGTGAGTTACCAACACCTCTGACATGGAAAGAGGATGGAAATGTGACCTCAACAGGATACAAAGAAAAGGAAATAACTTCTCCACGTGATGTCACACACTATGAACTAACTGAACTTTATGAATTAATCAGCAGCCCAGCAGAACAAAGGTCTGTGAGTGCCCTTCTCAGCTCTAAGATATCCACAGGTACAGAGCCTGTTCCTTGGGATAAATGTGCCAAAATGAGCTGGCCATGGCTACGAGCTGGTTGCAGTGCAGCAGCACTTGGTAAGGAGTGAATCCCCCCAGCATTGGCTCTCTGACATCACCACACACAAACCAGTAGTGAAACTGAAAATTACACATCATATGGAGGACTTGTGCTGTTCCTTCCTACAGGACAGAGAAAAAGCCATGTCTGAGAAGCCCCCTGCCCTTTTATTTCAGGAAAGGTACTTCCAAACCCAAGGGAACATTTTCTTACCTGTTACACAGAAAGTCACTAAATGAACATCCTCTGGCTGGAGGTCAAATGCTCCTGTGATGACAAGGACAGCAAAAATGTCAGTGAGGGGTGGCAGGGCACTGCTGTCTGGGGGTGAGGGGCACACCCCCAAACCCCTGCCCCAGCCAGGGCAGCACTGCAAACTGCCTTCTGTGCATTTGCTTCAAACTAACAGGGATTTACAGAGAGGGGCCATTTGTAACAGCAAAACTCTGCTAAGAAAGTCCTCTGCCACTTACTCCTACTGACACTGGTTTAGCTCTGGCATCACATCAGCTCTCCTCCAGTCTGCTATACATTTAGCAGCTTATATTTAAATGTCTTTTCCTAAAATGTTACATATAGTGAACAAACCCAGTCTTTCATTAACTGCAAATTAGTTCTGCCTTTCACCATCCCAAACACCAGAAAAAAACCCTTTTTGTTTAAAGTTCTGATAGCAATACAGCACTACTGATTCAAGTTGTACCTTGATGCATGAAAATCAGAAGGTTAAAGTAAGTAATCCAAAATACTTTGTTCTGCACAGAACTCTCAGATGACACATAACACACACCAGGTGTCACAGACACAAGGCTGCAGCCCAGGGCCTCTGGTTTCCCTTTTTTGTTTACCCCCTTAAACACCTCCCTCCAATCCAGAGAGCTGCCCCATCCCTGCCTCCTCCCCATTCCCGTGGGGCAGAGGCCTCTCCAGGAGTGAGAAAGTGCTCAGCACAAGGCAGAGCACCCCCAGGTAAGCAGGTACTTTACATTTCCAATGGTAAGTAAAGCACTGCCATCACTCCTCTGGACTATGCATTTAATAAACACACCTGGCACTTTTCACAAGACAATTCCAAACAATAATTAAATTTTACCTCATCTCATTAAGGTATGAACTGAATGGTAACTAATGAATTATCACGTGTACAGATTTAGAGAGTGACAACACTTGCCCAAGACCCCACAGAAGATGAGCAGGAATCAAGACAGGAATCAGAGCCCAGCTGAACTGCACCCAACTCTCCCCAGCCAAGTATGAGCCAGGGAGAAGAGGCAGGATCAGACCCAGTGGCCCAGGCACTGCCCATGGGCAAACCCCAGCAGTCCAGCCCCTCTCCACACCAAGTTCTCAGGCAGAGAAAAAAAAACCTTCAAAGTGAATCCATTTCTTTCCAGTAAATGACTGGAGACTCAAACTACAAACAAATTCTACCCAAATCCAGCCAGAACTATATTTTTTTTTCTTTTTTTGGACATGAGAGTGGAAAAAACGTGAACTTACTAAGAAGCTGATTAGTAAGTTTTTGTGATAACTGCCTATCATCATTGAAACCTCCAACTAGGTGCACTTCCAGCCTAACAGAGATGGAATAACAGGAAACAGCAATTAAAAAGACATCTCAAAATGAATAGCTTTACAAAATAATCCCCAGCCCAAATTGCAAAGCAATCATTAGAGAAGCCTCACTTATTACAATCACATGCACCAAGCTGGTTTGCATTATACAGCAAGTTATGATAATTCCATTCTGAAAATTTCAGGGATCACCCAGGAAATGGCACAGGAACAAGCTTGAAGAGGCATCAAATACATGCAGTTCTATCCCAGGGGTATCTCTGGCACCTCTGGTTTGGACTGAGCTTTGTAATCATCTTTCAGTTAATTAAACTTGAAGATTTTTGTTCCCATGACCTCCTCACAGCTATTCTGGACCATGCAGCAAGGTTCTTCTCTAAGCAGTGTCTATGTAAAGTCCTCACAATCACAAATCTAAGTTCATGAGTTAGCTTTTGTTCTTAACAAACTACAGGGGCAAAAACCTCCACATCCAGAAAGAAGCTTTTCTGCTAAATTCTGTTTCAGAGCTTTTTACCCACTGTCCTGTCCTCCACATGATTTTTTTTTTTTTAAGGTGGACTTACAAAATTCCCTGATGGACTGTCATATGCTGAAAAGAATTTAAAAACACTCCGAAGGGGGAAAAATATAATATAAACCAAAAACCAGTTATATGAAAAATTTTGGAAAATCTCAAACAAAAGTTAAATGGGAAACAAAGTCTCCAAATGTCATGGTGGCATTTTACAGAGACACTCTTCAGAACAGAACCGTGCTTTAGACTGATAAAATACCCCCAAAATCATCATCAAGGAGGTGATTTTCGCTTTGCATGCTGATCAAGAGGATTTCCTGCACAACTCCCTTGTGTGGAGCCCACAGATCACCTCACACACCCCTGCCCTGCGAGCTGCAGCAGCCTTGGGGAGAAGCAGAGCACGAGAAGGGAGCAGAGCTGACCTGCCACAGCCCGTGGAGCTGGAGAAGGACTTCACCGAGCTCATGATGAGCGACACCTCAGCCTCGGTGTCGGAGCCGTCGCAGTGTGTCAGGCACGTGGCCCCGCTGCCTGGGGAGGCACAACAGGCATTCAGGGACAGGGGCAGCACCAGAGCAGCCCCCAGAGCTCCAGGGGACCAGGCACTCAGGGACAGGGGCAGCACCAGTTTAGTCCCCAGAGCTGCAAAGGACCAGGCACTCAGGGACAGGGGCAGCACCAGTTTGGTCCCCAGAGCTGCAGGGGACCAGGCACTCAGGGACAGGGGCAGCACCAGTGCAGCCCCCAGAGCTCCAGGGGACAGCTGCCCACCTCTGCAGTCCTGCCCCTCAGCACAGCAACCTCCAGCAGGGCCCTGACTTGACCAAGGCAACACCCTCTGCACGGGCCATTATGGAACCAGCACAGCTCCCAGGAGAGGCACCAGGGCCCTCTGAACAGTGTCCCTGATGTCACAAATCCAGGCACACAGTGAGAATCTTCCCACAAATTCTACCTCTGCAATGTCCAAACCTTGCCAGAGTGCTGGACACAGCCCAAGGCTGCAATGCCACTGGACACAGGTGCAGAGTAAGTTAAAATCTGCTCAGGGAGCAAGGAGAGCACTGAACATCTCATATTAAACACACCAAATCTCTGAGAGAGTCTTTAGTTAATGGGACTTCTGGGGATTCAGGTTTGTACTAATGTAACTGTGATTTATTTCATTAATGCCACATAAACCAGCACTAATTGCTTATTTCAGGGGTACAGGCTTTGCTCTGAACATCCTCTGGAGATACCTGTGTGTCGGAGCACAACTATGTGGCAGGTAGTGGCATCATCTGATCCAAGAATGGAAACAGAACCTATTTTAAAGGAGGAAAACACTGTAAGAACTCAGCTCTCACAATCACTGCTTCAGTACAAGAAGAAATGTTTATGTTCCTACACACCATCTTTAGGGGTGGTCACTGCAAACTCTCTCTGCTGGACATAGAGAAGGCCTTTGGGTTCCACAATCTGAGCAGGCTGACTTCTCAGAAGTTTTGCCTTTTCCTAAAGATAAATGATAACAGATACTACAGTGGATGAATTCTCAGGTGTATCCATTACTTCACAGAAACATCACCTCTGAAAAGCAAAGGGACTCAGGTCAGAGAGAAACACGTGTGCTTTGTATTACAGAGTATTCTAAGTTTTGAAAGTTTTTTTGCTTTCCTGACACTGACCACGTTAATAGTTAAATCCCATCACCCCAGAGAGACACAAAACACCTTTCCCTGTTAAATGGACCATAAAATGGAGGCACAATAAAAAGCATTTGGACCGGGCAAGGATTATGTTAGATAACACCAGAACTGATCTAGGAAGTTTAATCAGAACAGGAAACTTGAAATATAGAAGGTCAGTCTTCTAGTGCCATAATCCAGAATATTTATTTTGCACTTATCAAAATACCGTTGTTCATCAGCTTGACTGGTGTGTGGCAAACCCGGATTCCTGGGCTGTGACTACTGCAGAGCTTCATCACAGACCTGCTGGGGACCAAGCGAATTTCCTTTCTGGGCTCAAAAAACACTTCACAGCTTTATCAAATTTGCCCTGGTTTTCTGCATAACCTCAGGGTCTGTAAAGAAGCACCTTCTGACGGGAAAAACAGCTCCCCAAGCAGCTCTGCTCGCACTCGGCCGTTAAATTATGACAATTATACCCTGGAAGCAAGATCAGCACCTTCCTCAGAGCGCCCACCTTGACTTTTTATCGCCAGTTTTTATCATTTCACGCAGAAAGGGCCCGCCCGGCCCCGGCCGCACGGTCACCGCTGAGCCCCTCGGCCGACACCCATTTATTGATTTCCCATCCCCCGCGGTTCTCCGTTACCAGAGCGCGGGGAACGCTCGGGGCCGGGCCGGGCCGGGGCCGGGTTTGGGCCGGGGGAAGCCGCCCCTGCCCCGGGCCCGCCCCGCTCCACCGCCCGCCCCGCCCGGCCCCGGCAGGGCCCCCTCACCTCGAGGTGCGGGTGGGCGCGGATCATGTCCCCCGTGGGCCGGGCCAGGTCCACCCGGGCCCCGTTAACCAGCAGCGGCATCTCGGCGAGCGCCGGGCCCGAGCCCGGAGGCGGCTCCGCGCTCCCTCCCCAGGCCGGGCCGGGCCGCGCGGGGCGCTGGGAAAGCGCGGCCACCGGGGGCCCCGCCCGCCGCTGAGGGCGGGAATGGGACCGGGGAAGCCCGGGGATGGGGATGGGCATGAGGGGAACACGGCCCGGGGATGGGGATGGGACCGGGGGGAACACGCCCCGGAGCCGGCAATGGGACCGGGACCGGGCATGGGGAAACACGGCCCGGGGCTGAGGCTGGGAATGGGACCGGGGCCAGGGAACACGGCCTGGGGCTGGGGCCGGGGCCAGGGCCAGGGCCAGGCATGGGGAGAACACGGCCCGGGGATGAGGCTAGGGTTAAAATCCCCAGCCGGGGCCGAGTATGGGGGGAACATGCCCTGGGGCTGGGACCAGGAGAACACGGCCCGGGGCTGGGGCTGGGACCTGGAACACGGCCCGGGGCTGGGGATGGGACCTGGAACACGGCCCGGGGCTGACGGAAACACGCCCGACATCGGCGGCCCCGCCTGGGGATTTTAACACGGTGACCTTGCAGAGGCTCCCCCGCCTCCCGCCACTGCGGGGCATCCTTAAGTTGTGGTAAGAAATAATAACACCCGTAAAGCCACAAATTTGCAAGTCACAGAATTATTAAGGTCGGAAAACGCCTCTGAGATCATCGAATCCAACCTCTATCCGAACACCGCTGTGTCAGCCCTACCACAGCACCGAGTACCGTGTCCAGAATTTCATTAAACGCCTCCAGGGACAGTGACTCCACCATACACCTGGACAGCCATTCCACTGTCTAATTACCCTCTCTGTGAAGAAATTATTCCTAATGCCCAACATAAACCTCCCCTGGCAGTTTAAGGTTGTGTCCCCTTGACCTGTCACAGGTGCCTGGGAGAAGGGGCCGGTCCCCACACCACCATCCTCTGCCCCAGCAACCACAAGTGGATTTTCAGACAATTGCAGACAACTGTTTTTCCTTGAAGACCAAGTTTTTTTCCTCCAGTTGTCTGTAGAAGACACTACGAGAAACAACCATGGTAGCAGCAGAGTTAATTCACCCTGTAGGGAAGGTGGACAGCCAGGTATCCAGACTGCCCACAACCCAGAGACAGTAAATGCCCAGGACCTCAGCCGGCCCTTTCCATCCATCTCCACATTCGTGAACTGTCCCTGGAAGTGTCCCAGGCCAGGCTGGATTGGGCTCTGAGCAAACTGCTCTGGGGGAAGATGACCCTGCCAGTGACAGGGTGGTTGGAACCAGGTCATCTTTAAGGTCCCTTCCCCTACCCAGGCCATTCTATGACTTTATGACTCCATAGCAGAATAAATGCTTTCTTCAAAAGATACATTGCATTTCCCATGAGACAAAATTGCACCTGGGGATGAGCATTCCTCTCACAGCTGTTGGTATTTACAATGTCACTTTAACAAAACACCAGCACCTGCCAACACCTGCTACTGAGCAAACCAGAGCTGTCAGAGCAAAAGTTCCAGAAACACTTAAACAAAACTGTTTAACTTCAGGACAGACAGTTCAATGTCTGCACATTACACTTATGAGGCTATTTTTTTTTTTTTTGCTTTTCATGACACATGGAAGATCCTGAATCACATACCTGGTATTACAACTGGGAAAGTTTTACACATCCTCATTTTGGAAGTAGTGTCTAAAAGGCATCTTTCAAAGGATGTTTTCCTTGCTGTTGATCTGAGGGTTCCTTCCATGCCAGGAGAAAATCCAATTATTTCAGATGAAAATCTATTGTTTATTACTCACGACTGACAATGAAGAGGACAATTAAAACAAAAACCTCTCAGTTTATACAATGAAGAACAGATCCACTTAGGCATTTCACAGTGTCATCCCTAAAACTCATTTCTGCAGCCTGTCAGAATGAACATCCCAACTCTGAGAAGTCAGGCTACACAGAGGGCACATCAGTTACATACAGAGATGTGGTTTTCTCAAGGATGTTAACAACTGCACAGTTTGCATCAAACTTTATTGGCTCCAAATAAAAATGTTGTCTTGAAAGCCTCCAAATTCAGATTCTAAAGAAGGGCAATTGGAGTTTAGTCTCAAATGCATAAAATTTTCAACTAAATGTTACACGAGTAAATTTCTTTTTTCCTCCATCGTTTATATTCTTACCCAAATCTAAAAACCAGCAACCATGAAAAGAAGACAAGAAACCTCTGTAGAGAAACTCTACACTGACTGACAGACACATTGACAACACAAGGACACCACTGACACCATCAGTTCCTTTCCACAAGGGAAGGTATTTTTTTTTCTATTTTCAGCATTCACATATAAACTTCAAATATGGCAAATAAATACCTGTCTCAGAGCGCTTCACAAGCACCCCAAAGAAAACTATCTACAAAAAATACATTCAGCTACTCCCTCATTTTCAACACTTCCAACAACCATCACTTTTACATGTCTGAACTTTCCTAGCTGGGAAAGGCGTGTGTCAGCTACAGATTTAAGGAGGGATAATGCTTTCTTGTCTGATTACACTTCCCACTAGCAAGTGGCTTCACCAAGTACAGTTCTACAGACAGGAAAAGCTGAAGAGATGTGTGTGGAAGAACCACTGCCAGACTGGATTCATGCCCTGCCCATTGAGAGATGTCCTTGTTTGGGGCAAATTTGGGAGGAAACTTCCAAAGAAGTCCCTGTAGAAAGCAGATTCAAGCAACATGGCTACTGACTGCTTTATCCCAATACAGAGTAGGTGAAATGCAATCAGAGCAGGTTTTTTTGCACTTTCTCGAGCCCCACATTGGGTACCAAAAAATGGCACCCAATAGGACAAGAGATTACACCATTACTTTGAAACCAGCTCAAGAAGAGTCATCAGAGTCGTAACACTGGCAGTGGAATTCTGGCCCCCACACAAATCTGCAGGACCCCTGATATATAAAATCTTGTAGAGAAACATTAGTAAATAAACTTTTGAAAAGTCGGAAAAAACTATTAAAAAAAATTCCTTCAAAGTCATAAAAACCATTTCAATGTGAAATTTGTAAAATATCACCCTATTTATTCTCTCAGCTTTTCTAGCAACATATGACTTTCCTATAACAAATCTGTAGAAATCTGATGACTAAGAAACACTAATTTTTCTTAAATGTAGTTACTTAAACATTTGCCAGTTTGGAAAGTTGAGCTCAAGTCTCTTTCCAGAGCAAAACATTGCACACAATTTTCAACCTTTTCCCTTCTGGTTGTCCCTGTCACAGTGGGTAGGGCACGTAACAGTCTGCAGGGGAGCCAATGCTGCTCACAGGGCTCCGTGTGTTGGACTCATAAGAATTTGGTGCAATTCCAACCACACCATCATTTTGAGGAGTTTCTCCTTTCAAAAAGTCATCGTCTTCGTCTTCAGAAGAACCCTGCAAAAATTTAAAAGGATCAGTGGGAGGAAGAAGATACTGTCAAATCTTAATGGAGACCTTGATTTACACTGTGACTGTCATAACCAGTTGGAATGGCAAGAGAATTAGAAGTACTCTGGTTATGAAATATGGGAACTAAGTAACATCTACAGGGTGGATTTCCCAGTGACATCATGATGTTCATTTTCTGAGCACATCCATAAAGCTTTCACATGGCTCTTGTGCTGCCGAAGAGGGAAAAGTGCTCTCAAGGCAAGAATGGATCAATTCCTAAAGCTTCCAAATTTCAGCCAGTTTCCCCTAAAAGTATAGTGTGCTCTATCTACTTAAAAAAATATTCTGCAATAAAAGCAGCTGATAGCTTAACTGTGTTTGGATCACGGAAGAAGATTACCTTTTTAATGGGTTTCTTCAGATCCTCAAGATCTTCAGCACTCAGTTCTTCCCAGAACTGATACATAGGATCAATGGTCTTCTTTGATCTGAGAGAGGAAACAAGCACAGAATGAGTTATTGTACTCACAGCAGGGGTATATTTTAATTTAAACCTTTGAAAGTCAGGTTAAAGTGTGGAATATGAAAGGTATAAAGGATCAGGGAGGAAAGTGAACGGCAGAAACACTGACAGTTTCCTACAGGTTGTATCATTATTTCTAGAAGGCACAGAGGAGTTGTTCCCTTTCCAATTTTACCTTTTGAGTATATAGGGGTCAAAGGGGAAGAAGCTGTCAAGGGGGTTGGTGCAGGTCTGCACAAGGTCCCCCCCAGTCCCACTCCGCACAACGGGGATGAACTGCCTGTTGTTCCTCTCAATAATTGTGTAGCAGAACACCAACTGGTATTTCCTTTAAAAAGAGGAATAAAGAAAAGATAAGCACTTCTAGCACACCCAAAGCAAGATTACCAGATGGATGGTATGAAAACACAAAGTTATTTTTTAACCAATATCACTTCTATCTTCCATTTTCCAACTGATATTAGGAGTTTGCAAGATAGTCACAAGGTAAGGAGTCTGTTCTCTTCCTCTAAGCTCCTATAAACTTTATTCTAAGTACAAGCACACTGGCTCCAACACAGAACAATCCATTTCATAGATTGCAGGATTCCATTGAAACTGACCCAGGAAAAACTTATAACACCTGGAATATGGGCAGTGTTATGTCTCAGGTAAGATACAAGTTTCTTCAGCATCCCCAAACTATCTCTCTTAGGTTTTGCCTAACAAAATCCTGTGCTGGTGTTAGATACACAAGTTCTGTACCAAGCTAAAACTGAAGTAAATGAGCAAGTACCTGGTAATGGCAGCAAACAAGTTGACAACAGAAGGGATACAAATCTTCAGGGGGTTTAGCTGACACATGACGATGCGCTCAAAATTCAAACTCTGCAGATATGACAGACCTTCAAAATAAGAACAGTTGACGAATATAAGTTAGGTATCACATAAAATGAACTTAGTTTCTAATAATTTCCAGTGTGACATGCCTGCACTCTGCACACTACCATCCTGGGGCACTCTCACAGTGGAGATCTGGCCCCAACACGTGTACAAGCCACCTCATTTTATTTAGAGCACAACAACATAAACTTGCCATCAGATACTTCACTGAATTGATAAAACATAGCAACAGTAAAACTTGTAATGAATCCTTTCAAACCTAATCCACTCACCTTTCCTTAAATTTCCATCCAGAAGTTGTTTATGGCGGAAGATAAGTGTATAGAACACTGCCTGACATGTAGAATAGAATGGCCCATGGAGAGCTACATCACAGTAGGCATTAGCTCCTGTATCCTGATTATCAATGTATTTATGCAACCAGTTCACCAGAAGATCCAGACATGCTTTTACTGTACTGTAGTGCAGGGAGAAAAAAGAAGAAGTGTAAAAATAACACCTGAAATAGTGTAGAAAAGATGTTAAATAAATATTCAAGAATCTCAGTGGTTATAAAAACCATCAGTAAGAAAATCGCTTTGTAAAAAAATGATTGTTACGAGCTTTCTCCTTTATCTCAGCATAAAATGAATCAATCAGCATTGAAAACCCCAATTAGTGAAAGGACAGGATGCCAGAAGAGATGAATCCATGAACACACAGTAAACAATCAGAATCCTTGGCTACAGGTAGTACAGAGCAATGCCTCCCATATCCACCAGGGAATTCCAATAGCCAACTAACTCCAGTGTTAAAGTCACCACACCCACCCTGAACAGCACAAAAATATAGAATGCATACACAAAAAGGAAGACATTTTAACTCTTCTCTATCAAAATGCTAATGATCTCCCTGTTCCTGCATAAAGTACCTAACACTGGGTAATAAAACATCAGATAGACACACTGGGAATCCATGACTTCCTAAAATCAGCACAACCTACCCATGCTCAGCTCAGTCTTGTTAAGTGAAGCCCTAAACAGCAAGTCATGAACCTCAGCAATCATCAGTCTGCATCCTGTATGTGCAAAACTTTCCTGGAAACTTCAAGACAATACTGAACCAGTATTGTTGAAAGGACAAACAAGACTCTTGATTCAGGCTTACTGACAAAGCAGTTGCAATAGAAGACCAATTTTCTACTTAAGCTCCACAATAGCATGAATGTTTGGTTCTGCTCATGTATGGAAACAACTTACATAATGGGGATAAATTTAGCTCTTGCCAAGAAACTGCCAATATAGCTCCCAGCAGTCTGCCTGATTACTGAAGGATTGTTTGGATCCTGCAGTTTCTTCCAAAGATGGTCCAAAAATGCTTCAGCCAACCCCTGGAAAAAAAAAGATACATACAAATTGTGAGATGACCCTGTTCAAGTAATAGATTCCTAATACTGAACTCCCATAACCAAACCACTACAAAATTCTACCTCTAACTGCAGTAAGTAACCACTCCTACATACAACAGAAGAGTACTCATTTCTGTGTCTTTTTCTATACTCAGTTGTAAAAGAAAGAACAACAGTCTCTTGAGAGAGATGGGAAAATGGAGGAGTGGGGGAAAAACAAACAGCAGACATGATTTTCAAATCAAAGAGCTAACAGACAGTGTTTTTGCAATAGTTTTGGGATGCTGAAGTAACCTGTATCCCATGTCTTGGGTGTAAGAGTCCAACTGATTCTTGTCAAAGAGATCAGTTTTAACCAAATTTGTTCCTTCACACTTGCTAAGATTCCACCTGTAAGTGGTTTATGAACAACATGGGAAAAGCAACCATAAAGAAAAAGAAAGGAGTAACAGAAAAGGAAAAGAAAGCCAAGACATTAATGAATCCTGATGTACTTGCTATCTTCAGAGTAGAATTACAGCAGAGAAAACTGTTTTGTAAAAAAAAACTAAAACAAGGATGCAGAAATGACAGAGGATACTGCATTTTAAAACCAGCTTTTACTCACCAATTTAAAGCTACAGATGTAAAACATGAAATACTGTACATGACATGAAGCATGGGTTGGTAAAATGAGCTTGTCAAAAACAGAAACCAGATCCCGATACAAATCCTTCGTGTTGCTGATGTCGAGCTTGCCTACGCAACAAAGAAACAGAACAAAATCAGCCATTTCAGGGGTTTTTCCCGCCCTCATGCTGCAGAAGTGATATTTATATCTTTCTACACCAGGGAGAAATATGTAAAGAAAAACTGTCAACCTGACTTCTCTGTTAATGTGACATCTAAAAATCCAGGTGTTCAATTCTGCTGCTTTTTAAGGTGGTGTAAATGAAGAATCTCTGTGTGAGTGTGCACATATATAAAGCTGCTAGACATGCAAACTTTGCAATAATGTGTTAGCTCAGAAGAGCAAGAAAAAAAACACTAAGAAATAAATCACCTGACTTATGTAGAGAAGATATAGCATAATGGTTTCTAAATACTGTTTTAAATATATAAAGATAAGTAATTCAAACTTTTAATACATGACAGTGAAAGATATTTCTTTCTTCTTTTTTCCCCTGTAACAAAGCCAAATGATTGATGTGTCTGGTTGTTTTGATCTACTTCCAGTCCTTGTGATGTTGAAAGGATACATAATTTTAACACTCAAGTAGAGCGAATGATAAAACACTTATACCCTACAACAGTTTGGATACAGTATCATATTAAATGGCATCAGAATGTCTCCAAGTGAAGACTAAATCTCCTAAGTCCTAAATGTACCTCTCCCAGTCCCTGGGCAGAGGCAGGAATGTGGACTACAGCCAGAGTTCTACTCTATCTTCTAGTGCAGAAAGCAAGAACTCTTCTTATGCCTTTCTTACTTGTTAGCAAAACAACCAATGTGGTTATAGAGCAAGTGTTCTCACCATCCACATGGCAAACATCCTTAATGTAGGAAAACAGGATGGTCATCAGGATGTCCAGGCGCTCTGCAAGCGGATGGGCCATTCTCTCAATGCTGGCAGAAACAACTTTGTCTCCTTTTCTGTCTTCATCTTCCTCCTGGTAGATAAAAATGGCACATGCAGCTGTTAAATACACAAATCACAGAGACAGCAATTATAGAAAAAATGAAACTAAATTTATCTTTCAGCAATATGCTAAAGTTTCATCTTTTTTTTTAGCACAGCAGTATCTCATTATACAGTATAAGCAAATTTTTGCACACTAAGCCAAGTATCATGAATTTTTTAACTAGCTTTATTGCACAGCTGCTTGTGTTTTGACATAATGAAATTGATTTGCTGGATGTAACATTAGGTGTTTACATTATGAAAGCCAATACCTGAGAACACATTAATCATTTGTCAGCTGCTCAGGTTTCAAGAGCAGTGTGCAGTGCAGTAACAACAAAGTAATAATGAATTTCTACACTTAGTTCATAGCCACCTCAGAAGTGATGATTTTACTAAAACAATGTAATAGAACAAGATAACCAACCATGTCAAAAAGTCCTTCCTCTGTAGATTTTTCCTCATTAGCACAGTTATTGGCAGTTTCTTCAGCATCTTCAATATCTTGCTGTGGAGTGCTAACCTACAGTTCCAAACAAGAAATTAATTTCTATAAAACCATGACAATAAAATGAAATTGGATTCTTTATTATTTATATAAAAGACAAGACAACATGAGTAAGCTCTTGACTAGGTTTTGTCCTGGACTAAATAAACATTTTAAAAAGGAATGATGTGCCATACAGGAATGTACACTCCAAACTTGCTGAAACTTTTCCTCCCCAGCAGAAGCTCTCCCCAGATTGTTACACAGTGAGGCAAAAAGCCAGGATCATTTACAGTGCTACCCCCTCCTGCCTTTTTTTTAGGCCTGTAATCCTTTCACTTCAAAGCAGTGACATAACCAATCATTCACACAAAGGGAAGCACATTCTCTGCACATTAGGGCCGACCACCACAAGACAGTTATTTGGATTCTGGCAGAGATTCCAGGCAGGGCATAACAGTACACACTATACAGTTGCCCTCAGGTGTGGGAACATCTTTATCCTGGGAATAAAGCGTAAATTTGGCTGGGTTTATACTCATGATCACAAGTGCATTTTTTGTAGAGTCTAAAACTGAAGCATATTTCGTTCCCTACTTTGTGTATTTTAATGCCAACCTTCCATAAAAGATAACACAGAATAAACTTACATCCAACTTCAGCAGCTTTTCAATAATAAGTTCCAGAATCTGAAGCCTCAGAGTTGGAAGATACACAGTAACTCGCAGCAGGTTATGGACATAACATTCCTATAATGCAAAATTAATTGGTATCAGTAAACAGAAAGTCAAATTTCTGCAAAGGACTTCTAGAAAACAAGTTTCTTTATTTGTTACTTAAGACCCAGAAAGAGGTTTAAACAGACTATCAAGAGTAAGTTAATGTATAAACTAAACATTAATTTTCAGTAGTTAAGCTGTGTCACCATTAATTACTTAATCTGACATTTCCATGCAATTTTTCCCCATTACTTCCAGACAGAGTAAAGATTCTGTAAGAAAAGTTATTCATTTTCATAGGAGGTCATGTCTAAACCTTCTTTAGGAAAAATGAAGCATATGCTTTGCTGTATCTAGAACCAGCTATATATGCTTGAAATGACCTAATGCACCTTTATTTCAGATTATTATAATTTACCAGCAGCAATTCTAAACTGCACAGCTATGCCTCTTCAGTCATTCTGATTATAAATCAAGCAGCTTGACAGACAAGTTTTGTGAGCAAGCATGGGCTCACCCATGTGTACACAAATATGTACAAAAGACAACGCTGCAACTTTCATAAAGCAAAACTGTCAAGTCACCGCATAAAATCAGGTAAAGTGCCACGTTTAAGTACACCACAGTCTATTTGTGAATAAGCATTATAACACAACCTTTAATTACATGAGCACATATGAGTTTTCCACAGGCCATCTTGCTCATTTTTTCACAGACTTGGTCAGTACATAAAATGGATAGAGAAAGTTTAATGAGAAGGTAAAAATTGTAAATATTTAGCAACAATGCATGGACCATATTTTATTACACTTCATTTGAGCTTTGCCCTGAAAACAGCTATGCATTTCTTCAAATCTTGTTCCTTGCCAAGCTGCTAAGTAAATAAATCTCCTAACATCATGTAAGAGCTATTATCCCTCCATTTTACAGATGGGGAGCTGGTGCTTAAAGTTATTTTGATTAAGACAACAATGACAAAAACATAAATTAAAAAAATTGCAAGATATATAAAGAACTTTAGGGATTTTCCAGCATTCAATGAGTTTGAAACACAGACTCAACTGAACTCAGCTGGAGGAGCAGGGCTTTGCCTATCTGAAACATGAAGTGCCAACATATCGAGTTGGAACAAGTAAATAGAAAGATCAAACAAGAGCCATAACCTGTCAAAAGTTTCCGGCTTGTTTTTCAGCACACACGCACTGTGCCAAAGCTGTAATAAAACAACTTAGGGCTTTACTTACTGGCAATTTGGATTTCACCCATAAATAATGTCCATTGTCTCTTGTTTGCTCATCAAATCTCCTGTTCCTCTGACAAAGACTTTCCAGGTTTGATAACAAGTGAGACTTATTTGAGACTCCTCATAAAGGAGGTCCATGAGTGCATTGATTAAGAAAGCAATCCAGTGGAAAAAATATGTGCTGATGTCACTAAAGATGAGCACAATACTTGTGCACAAAGAACTCAGAATGCTTGGACAGCCTTACACTAAACTGACACAACCCTATATATGGTTATTATCTATCTAATTATTATATACATAATACTATTCTTCAAAAATCTGCATTGACTGCCATCAAATCAGTTGTAATACCATAAAGAACATTTATACATTTAGAATCACAGGTAAAAAATCAACAAAAATAGTCACAGCTCTTACCAGAGTTCTTTCTGATTTATTAATGAAAGGAAAGAATTCCACAAGTATCGGCATGAGAAACTGGGGGGTCCTATAATTAATTAAAAACCAAAAAATCAGACCTAAATGTTACAGGTTAGCAAATATTGAACTCCAGCACTCTAAAGATGTACTGGAATAAGCTTATTACACAGGAACTTTATTTTAAGGTAAGCAATTGTATAAAATGTGGTTTGGCAATGATCAGTGGACAGATAATAAGTAGCAAACTTTCACAGTGCACTTGTTAGAAGCCATTTCAAATATCACAAGAGAATATAGAATACAAAAGCCTCTAGCAACAGCACTTTTCCTACTCCCCATTCCTGTTAACAGGATTTTCAGCTGCTGATGTCTGACAGAAACTTCATGTTTGTAGAAAGCATTCTACCAGTTAGTTATTACTAGGGAAAATTATGCAATGAAATTAAGTATTCCAATTAAAAGAGGATAAAACCCATCAGTTCACAAGCTTTAAATCTGCAAGGAAAAGGCACACAAACCCAAGGGATTCTATACTTACGAAGGAACATATCTTGCAACAGTTTGCAATGCTCTGTGGCATGTATTGAAGTTTTCAGAAATGTCTAGAGAAAGAAAAAAAAATCTTATGCACTTGGTTACAGAAAACTACATCAGCAACCAGTAAAAACAGTTCATATCAACTATACAATGGAAAGATTCCCAAGGAAACTGCATTTGACAAAATGTTTTTTTGGGGGAAGGGTCTACATTGAGGTAAATAAAATAGAAACCAAAAAACTCCTAATTTTTCTTTGGCTTTGAAACAATCTAGGACTATGAATGTGTAGATACTGCACCAACAGGAATAGTTTGAAAGTCATAAGGAGTGGGTCAGCACACCATTGATTTGAGTACAAGAAAGTCTTTGACTTGGGAATTTAAGGAATGTTTCTTGACGCTATACTTGAACTCAGCCCAATTCATTTAATAAAAAAGGAGCAACATGCACTGGATACTTTTTTAGTAAAGGCACTACAGCAACATATATATATATATATATATCTCCTTTATACTCACTTTCATCATCATCATCAGAATCTGAAATATCCACATCATCTTCTCTGACGGTTATTCGAGCTAGCAAAAGAAGAGATTATTATATCAAAATTGTATAAACCTTATAGGTAATAAATTCAATAGCAAACACACTGGATAACAGCCTCCATAAGGACTAAAGCATCAAAATTAGCCACAAGACTTTCTTAAAGACTGTTTTACTTAGAGAACCAGGAGGTTCTTGAGAACATCTGACATGATCCTCACTTCAGCCTTTGGTTTTTTAGTAGTAAAAATACTATACAGTTCATTCATTTCCAAGACATCTTCAGAAGAGAATCTCTATTAACAACCAGAATATATCTTCTAAAATCTAAGGACAGAAAACTATCTGTATCACAATCAACATGGAAAAAAAATCAATAACCCAATAATTAATTGTGTCATGGACTGTATTTACACAGAATTTTTCCATCTAGGGATTGTGATGAGCAAACAAAGATCAAGAGAGAAGTAACTTACGGGGGACAAACTGTGACACGATCATCCGGAGGCATGGCCTGAGATGGACAGTTTGTGCTGACACGAGATTGCCAAGAAAGCCCAGATATTCCTCCACTACCTCTCGGCTCCTTCTCAACCATGGCAGCTTCTAAAAGTCAGCAAAGATCAAGATGTCAAAGAAGGATGCTTTGAGTACTAAACCCTTAATCTTCCCATGTAGCAAACAGATATTTACCAGCAAAATATTAACCAGTTGTTCAAGCTCTTTGGTCAAATATGTAACAGAAGCTCGAAATTCATGCAGCCAATTAAGGAGCTGGGCATCCTTAAAAGAAACAGAAAAAATAGGTAACTATTTTCATAAACACTACTACTTAATAGCAGAAAATAACAAAATCTTTAGAAGTCAAAGATTAAGAATGTACATAGAAATTGTTTTCACACTAACATGAAAGGAATTTCTTTCAGTTTTTGTCCTCACCAATGAAAGTTCTTGAATACAGAATCCATTCATGCCAACTCCTAAACCAACAGCCTGCTATGAAGGTTTCAGTCAGACTGAACAAGGCATGAAACCTCTCTCATACAGAACATAAAAGAACTTAAAAGAAATGGTATTCCATCCTAATTTTCTTTTCTCTTTTGCTCTTGATTAAGTAGAAGGGATATTCAAGTCTTGAAGCAGCAAACGTGGTGGGTACTTGTAGCTATACAGAAGAGCTGTGAAACAATATTTCTGGGTATAACTACTAAATGCATATGTAGGTTACTGCCTAATGAAACCAGATTTAGTGAGAACAGAAGGAAGAACTCGATGTAACTTAAAGGCTACGAAAGTCAGAAATCACAGTCTGATCTACAGAAGTGTCTCTACAATCAAGCAGCAGTGACCTAAAAAGATGGTATCTGGAACAGACTCAAAGGGTAGTGCAGAGTCAGTAAGCATAAGACACCATTTATGAAGATCCTGCATATATGTATGTGTATAAATAGACCTTTTTTTTTCCATTTAGAGTTTTAATTCTGATGGTTTACACAAGGAGAAAAGCTGCTAAATACAATTTAAATGCTGAAAGCAAAGTATTTGTGTAAGCACCAGAATGACTTGTCTGATGATTACACTCAGACAGGTGAACCTTCAATCATCAGACCCTGGACTATCAAAGTCTTACCTTTATGTCTGGATCTGACAGCTGATGTTTTAACAACTCAAAATCTGTGGTGTCACCCTAGCAGGGGAAACAAAAATAAATAAATTACTTGCTTTTTTTTTTAATTGCCTTCAGTAAAAACTACCAATTTCATCAATGTATGAGAACAACCAACTACTGCTGAACAGGTACATCAAGAGCACAGGAGAGGCGGCTCAGGAAAGCTGAAGCAGCAGTATCAGGGAGCTGTCTCAGAAGACAAGCAAGGCTGCTGGCTCATTTCCAGCTGCTCTCCCTGCAGACACAGCTGGATCCCTGTGCACACTTCAGCATAAGCCAGGCTTTACATCCACCCGGCCACTCGGGTTGACTCACGGGGAAAAACCTTTCCACTTGCACAGCAATACCGCCTGGCACAAGCTACAACGCTCAGCCGCCTTCTATTTTTTTTTTTTTTTCCCCTAAGCCTTCAGGCAGAGTCTTGCGTAAGGCGAAGCGAATCTCCTCACGGCATGACCCCAGAACAGCAGCGCGGCCGAGGAGGGCAGGCCCCGGGGAGCCGCAGTCAGTCACCTTTTCGTACTTGAGCAGGATCTCGGACAGGGTCCCCCCGAAGCGCACGGTCTTCCTGGGCGGGGAGCTGATGAACTCGTCCGCTCCCAGCATGGCCACGGCGCCTGCGGGGAGGAGAACCCGCGTGAGCACCGCTCGAGGCCCGGGGCACCTCTCGGGCCCCTCCTCAGCGGGGAGAGCCCCCGCTCCCCGCCCGAGGGTCCCCCCGCTGCCCGCCCTTGCCTGGCTGTGGCGGCGGCTCCCCCGCTAGCGGGGCCCGCGGCGCCTCGCCCCGCGCCCGGCGCGTCCCGCCTGCCCGCACCGCCACATGTCGCTGCGCCGGAAACTGCGCGGGCGGCCGGAAACCGCGCCGGGGGGACCGCCCCTCGTACGGACCGCCCCTCGTACGGACCGCCCCCCGTACGGACCGCCCCTCGTACGGACCGCCCCTCGTACTGCCTGCCCGCCCCTCGTACCGCCCCTCGGGCAGACCGCCCCTCCTACTGCCCGCCCCTCACACCGCCCGCCCCTCGCACCAGAGCGCTCCGCGCCGCCAGGCGGCTCCACTGAGCGGGCACGGAGCGCCCGGAGGGAGCAGCAGCGGTGCTGCCCCAGCCCGCCGCGGTGCGGACGGACAGGGAGAGCCGGGCAGGGGCACGGAGAGGGTGTTTTCCGCCCCGTACGCGGGGATGAAGCCGGGCTAGAGGAGCGGGAAGCTCTAGTCCCGTCACTGGTGCGGTTTTAACACTGAGTCCCGGTAGCGCTGCCAGGTCCCGGGGAGCGTGAAGAGAAATGCAGGTTTATCCCCAGCGCCATGGCCTTGGCAGCTCCCCTGAACGCTGGGAGCCGCGGGCAGCCCTTCACAGCACAGGTGACACCAAGGGCACGGCCAGCCTGGGCTATCAAATAAAAACTGCAATCCGAAGGGATAAATTAAATGGTCTGAACAAATTAATTGAGATTAAAGAGCGCCAAGAATCTGCTTTAAATAAAGTGGAGTTTGAGCTTGGGAAGTAATAATGGATTTGCTAGAACAGAGGCACAGGAAATCCAAGTGAGATTTCTGGATGTTTTCATCCTCCCTTGTGTAGGCTGGGTCTATATTGAAGCACCAGTTATCAAACAAAATGTGTCTCAGACTTTTCTGTCTCGGAGCTAGTAACTGGTTTTGCTCCCGACAGATTGTATACACACACCAATTCTACTGCTAGGGCAACTGGGTAAGTGTGAACAGAGACTCGCATTTCCTGTGCAGCTCTCCAGTAATGTCCAATCCACTCAAAACTTACTTTGGCTGAGTATGTAACATTTACTTCACCCATTCACACAAACTAGCTACAGCAACATGTGCCATTATTTGACCTTAGCCCCCTCAACTTCTGATACACTTATGCCTTTCTACATAAACGACTACAGTAATAATTATGTCACTCACAGCAACTCTTACAAGTCACATCAAACAGATTTTTGCAGGCTTTACTAATAATTTAATCTCTTTCCTGATGAAGATGTTCCCATTTAAGTAGACACTACATACTGCATGAAAATTTCCATTAGATGCCATCTATGTTTAAAATCTAACAAGCGTTTAATCCATCTACATAGAAGGTAGAGGGTTGGCATTTTTTCCTTTAGTGGAAGGTAGGATGACATTTTGAGCTAGTTTTAAGGCTTAACTTGATGCAAAAGGCTCCTGTGGCCACACTTCTGGAACTAGTTTGGTTCTTTGTGATTTCGGCTGAGATTCTAAACAGCATGCATGGGTCTTCCCTCAATGGCAAGAGGAAATCTACTTTTGGCTGTACAGGTCTGTTCACAACAGCAAGCAGTCCTAAACATGTCCAAGAACTTCCTTCCAGTCAACAATGTAAAAGTTCTTTGAATGGACTTTGTGCTGCATTGAGCAGAGCTGATAAGGATATCATGAAACTAAATAGTGTTAAATATTTGTTAATGTGTAACTGCAGATGATTCCCAGTTTCTGTTTAGTATTAGCCTTCCTGATTTAGAAGGCAAATTGATTGCATGAAACAATGACTGGATACATTTTCAAAATGAAAATAGTTACAATACTTACAACAGGTATCACTGCTCCACAGCGAGTACTGTCTCTCCCATTGTTTGGACTCATCATCTCAGTAACCTTCTCATGCCTTAGTGCTTCTTTGTGGTTAACATCCTCCTTAACGATGGACCAGCTCCTATATTTCATTTTTAAAACATAAACTATTCATACTAGTAAACTAGATGGAATTCCACATAACTTTTGAGTGAAGTTGCGCTCTAGCTAGCATCTTATGCAACAATCATCAAGTACTGATATTAGATTTAAGATTAATTACTTTGTAATATACAAGGAATGCAAAGGCCTGCTCAATTTACTCTAGTAATTATTATTGCAACACTTGAATAAAAAATTTTGGTTTTCGCAGACGAAGTAAGTGAATTACATATACAAGTTTTGGCTTAATTTATAGCTGTTACTAATCATTCCACTTATTAAACACCATATTTCATCATTCACTTTATAAGCAAAACTATGTGGAATCAGAAAAGGCATCTCTCTCTGTTCAGAACCACTAAATAAAAAAAAAAAAAATCTTGCAAATGAAAACTGATCTACAGGTTTTAAGGAAGGAGCTTGTTCAGTTTGTTTGTTTTTTTTAATCAGACCATTGTAACACCACAGTGGTGTCACATTGCAGTTCCATTAAAAGGAGGAAACAAATTGCATGCTACTCCTAAAAACTGCAGATAGTAAAGGAGAAATCACATTGCAGACCTTCAAGTTTAGTGTTCTTCTGAATTTGTTAAAAGATAGATCATTTGGAAAACATTTAAAAATGAAAACATTCATAGAAAATAAATTAGTCCAGTAATTTTACAAGAAAGCACTGAAAGATGTTTCAAGAGTTCACAAGGAAGTACAGCCACAGTGTTCTTAGCAAATATTTTCCTTAATTCCATCTCTAGTATTCAATGAGGTGTGGCATAGAACAATTGTGCATTGAAATTTTAAGACCTACCAGTATTTGCTAATGGTGGCATCAAACTCTTAGTGTTAGTTCAAAAACAGAAGAACTCACGAGGAACTTCTCCACACAATTTTATCATTAGCACAATTTTAGGTATCACTAGCATTAATATAAATCTTTTTCCACACATTGTTAAAAGTTCTATAAAGCCTTGGATTACTTGTTAATCAACAGGGTTTCTTTTGGTCATGTCCCCTCCCTCAAATGCTTCAGCATTAGGAAAATGATTTCCAACCTCACTGGACTAAAAATGCCTCTTGCAAGAGTCATCATATTACATCATTTGTAATACAAAGAATGTATTTGTATGCCAACATCGCTGGTGTTGTCTACTTATAAACCCTCAGATTCCGGGTTATTTCAAAATAACAATACAACTTTACAAGAAACACTGTAAATTGTGTATTTACACTATAAACAACTTCTACTACATTTGCAGCTTTGCGTCAACAGTTTAATATAGACATTTTAAAAGCACCCTTACAAACAAAAGTATTGCACTGGCATTATAAAAATTCACAGTAAAGTTAACTTCCAAACCTTGGTAAAAAACAGTGCAAGAGCTTTTCATTGTGCAAGAGCTTTTTATCCCAACCTTCCAGGTTATTAAAAATAATAATAATTAAAACAAAACAAACTTAACTATATGACAAGCTGCAGTGATTTTTTGATGAATCAGGTTCAATTCTTTTTTAGCTCTCACTCCTTGAAGAGGTTTTGTGGGATCTTTTTTCACCATTTCAAAGCATATCCAGTCCAACACTGAAATAGGTGCATTTGGCAGAGATATGGCTCCACGTGTCCATTTTATGGTGAGTCCACAATGCTTGCAGAGATCATTCCATAATGAGAGAATCCTATTGTTTTGGGTAGGGAATCTCTTTCCATAATTTGCAGCATTTCCCCCACTTTTTGGGGCAGTAATGTCAAAAGTCGTGTCTTCAACAGATCCTGAAAATAACACATGAAGAAAAGGTTACTGCAAAATAGTCTTAGAACAAATACCCATAGAACTCTAAACTGTTCCTTAAGGTCAGTCTTAAAAGTATTTTTCCTCATGTTTAACAGCCAGTTGGGAAAGATCCATCAAGTCACCAGCCCATCTCCAATAGTGGCCAAGTGTGATGTCCCAATAAAGGCATAAGAATATGGCACACAAGTAATATCTCTTCAGGATATCATCTCACCTGCCACTGACTGCCCCAGGTCCTCCTGACACAAACATATTGGCTTTACATCTCTTCTGCTTTGTCCTTTGGATTTTTCAATCAGTGAATTTTTATCTGTCCCATGTCAAGTAATCCCACACTTCACTTCCATAGCACGTGACAGTGTGTTTGTTCCTGCTTTGCCTTGGGAGCCATGCACTTCATACCTTTCCATAGTGACTCTAGAGACTTCTAGAACACTTTATACTCTGCATCTCTTCTCAGGCTTGAGGAGATGCTAATCTACTTGCTATTCCTTTAATAGAAGCATTCCACATCACGAGAATTTGTACCTTTCTCTACTATATAATTTTTAAGATGGGAAATCAGAACAACATGTAGTGTTCCTTTCATAACTTCAAAAATTATTGCTCAAGAAGGTTTCCAAATGGCCAACAAAGTGAGGGTGGGTTGTGGGTTTTTTGTTTGTTTTGTGGTTGTTTTTGTTCAGTGGGTTGGATTTTTTTGGTTTGTTGAGGGAGAGAGTTTTTTGTATGTGGTGTTTTTGGTTTTTGTTTCTGAATGAGTATGCATGTGGTGGTGTTTTTTTCCCCTCCTTGTCCAGACAATATCTGCCCAAACACGTTTAACCCGTTTGGTTAAGTTCATAAATATCTCCTGATGGGGAGAGGATTTGGTCTATCAGCAGGGAATGATCTGATTCAGACAGTTGTTTACGAGAAGTTCTAAGGTACTTTAGATGAACTTACTTCAAAAGGGAACTGTAAATTATCCTTCAAGGTGAAACCATTTGTTATCCTTTGCTTCACCTTGCAAGTAAAATCAGAGAGTTTATGTTCCAATATGTAACATAACTGCTGTACACCCCCTGCTTTGGTTCCTTCTGAATTAACATTACCGAAGTTTGTTTACTGTAGCAACAGAAGCTGCCATTTACTTGAGATCTCTTGTAATAAATCACTCTCCATATATTCATATCTCTATAGGACCTATCTATCCAATTACAATCAGGAATAAGACCTGAAATATTTCAAAATAATGGATAACTTTCACTATTAGGAGTTCATTACAACAGAATATATATCCATGTACATATATTGCATCTACAGAGATACCAGAATATCTGCTGAGCTCAGTACCTGCAACTGCCATGATATTTAGATAGAATGGTTCTGCACAGTCATTTATAAATGCAAAACTTTCCCTGCAAATATGGACCTGCCAATTTTAGACCCCTTTCAGAAAAAAAAAAGAGGTCTGAAAATAGAATGACTCATTTTCAACAGCCTGTTTTCTAATTGCAGGTGTAGTTAATAATAAACTAAAGAGCAGTAACAATCTGAAAGTTGTATTGCTCCTGTTCTTTCCTACCTCCTACAAGGTTTTTATTAAGCAACAATTATCTATACTCAATCTCCCTCTTATTAAAACTTCCTCTCAAGAAAAGTTTCACTGCTTTCGTGAAAGAAGACGATTTCCACGTGAACTTTTCTGTGAATCAACAGTGTCTTCAGAATTTAGTTTCAAGGAGAAGCAGGAAAAGCTGATGGTGTACATAGTGAATCAGAACAATGAGATCTTTAGAATCCTTGAACAGTTCAAACAATACAAAACTGTGTTTACAGTCCCTTCGACAGAGGATTTTACATAATGAAGTGAAGGTTTGACTTTTCCCCACATATATTTTCAAGGCATTAGCATGTTTTCTTCCTAAATGAACACGCCATATAAATGAACACACTACGGATATTTTGAAAAGCTTAATGTTCTTCAACCATGCTTCGAAACTGGACCTAGACACTTCCTCTACACATCGGATATTGTCGTATCTTTTCTAGATTACTGAGGTTCAAGACAAGCAATTAAACTCATTATTGCATTTATGAGTTTCAACCTCTTACCTACAGCTCTGCCCGCAAGTTAAATTCAAATCAGCATTTCACCTTTCTTGTTCTCTCATGAAGCAATATTTCATGGGGCTAATGAGGGGCTTCCCCTCCCAAGGGCTCATGTGGGGTTAATGGCCATTTCTGGCAGCGTTTGGTCGCTGTGAGGACCAGCTCAGAACACCACGGCTCGTGTGCTTCTCTCTGGCAGCAGCTCCGCATGTCAGCTCCACCACACTCCCCTGGCCTCACTCCTGCTCGCCTTTTCCATTCTTAGACGGCTACAGGAAGTGTCTTCCCTGCCTAATTCCATTTGTGCAACCTTTCCCACCTTTTTTTTTTTTTTTTTTTTTAACCACTTGAGCTGAGAAAGACACCCCACTACTTTAATTTTGAGAAGCGTCAGCTGCAAGCAGGTGGTTTAACGCGGCAAGCGTTACACCGAACCTCGGGCAAGAGAGCTGTCCCAGGCTCTAGCCCAAGGCCAGGCTCACAGCCGCGCTCCCCCGCCGGGCTCTGTCTCACCTGCCGGGCTCGGCGTGGCGGCCGCGGCGTTCCCCGGCGCGCTGCAGCTCCATGTCTGCGGGGCGGGCGGGGGCCAGCGCGGCGCCCAGGCGGAGGCTGAAGCCGTGCACCAGCCGCCGCAGCAGCGTGTCCCCGCGGCCCTTGGGCGCCGACAGCCCCACGTCGTCCCGCAGCTCCTCGGGCGGCACCTCCAGGTTGCCCGCGTACCAGAAGACCCACCAGACGAGGCTGAGGAAGATGCCGATGCCGCCCGCGTAGATGAGCAGGTCGGAGAAGAACACGTCGGCGAAGACGCCGGCCAGCAGCACCGCCAGCCCCAGCGCGTCGAAGGCCAGCGCCAGCCAGAAGGCGGCCACGCAGCGGCCCAGCCCGCCCGGGGCCGCCATCGGGAGCGGCGCCACCGCCGCCTCGGGCCGCGCGCACCTGACGGGAGGCGGCGGCGGGGCCCCCTGAGGGTGGGGCCCCCTGAGGGCGTGGCCCTCCAGCCGCGGGCAGGTGCGGGACACGCCCCCCGCACACCTGAGGGCCCGCCCAGGCCCGTCCCACACACACTTTAGGGCACGTCCGAGCCCGCCCCTCACACAGACCTGAGGGCTCGCCCAGGGCCGCCCCCCGCTCACACCTGAGGGCACGTCCGGGCCCGTCCCACACACACCTGAGGGCTCGCCCCCCGCACACACCTGAGGGCACGTCCGGGCCGCGCCTTTGACCTCAGAGCAGGGAAGGCGGGCACAGGCCGCCCCCACCGGCCCCGCCGAGCCCCCAGAGCCGCGGCGGGGCTCCGAGGCTGATCTGAGCCACCCACGGCACCCGGGAGCCGAGGCCTCTCCGGAGCAGTGTCTCGGGTTTAATCCGCTCTTTCTCACCCGAGATTCCAAGGCTGGTGGTTCGTGTGGGCTCCGAGGGAGTGATTTTCCCTCTTGACCTCTGAAGAATTTAGGGTCTGCTCTCTGACTCTGTCTCTGTGTTCTGTGCTGAGCTCGGTGCGAGAATGAAGGGAGTCTCAAGGTCTTGGTTTTCTTGGTTTCTCCCGTTGTTTATTAGTTCTTATCTTACAATTCTCAGTGTCCAGCCAAGATGTTCACAGCAGCCTGGACACGAGGTGACTCCCCCTGTGATGGGAGGTCGCTACCTCTTATACAGATAACTACATGCCCATTGTTTACAATTCTGTGCCAATGTCTATCACCTGCACTAACAGGGTCATTTCTACTTCGACCCAATCCACTGAAACTACCTTGTGCCCATGTCACTGCAGAAGATGGATGCCAAAGGAGAAGAAGAACCCAGGGCACCGCCCTAAAATCACCATCTTGTCCCTTTGCATCTACATTCTAAAAATCCAAAACTACAAAATCTTCTACACAGCAATAACTACACTACTATCTGTCACACATTGGTGGCTTGCAATTCTTCTCTCTGTTGGATGTTTTTCACATGGACCAAAATCAAAGACTGTGTCTTCCTGGGCTCTGTGCCAGGCAAACCCCCCTGCACAGACCCCAGACCCTCTTTTTCGGGTCCCAGGCCTCTCTACCGAGGTCTATGACCTTCCAGGGCGCTCAGAGGGATGTCCTGGACTCCAACACAGTGCTTGCTCCCATTCCCGTGCCCAGGGGAGCCCTGTTCCATCTGAGGTACTGCCACCTCAGGCACCCTAGAAAGTGCCTTTTTAACTCACAAATACCCTAGCTACAAACAGCTAAAAATTACAATCAGGCTGCTAATTCAATATCAACCTGTCTTAATCATCTTTTTTAAAACTGTAGCAGTTTTTCCACCTTTAAAAGCACATGTAGATTGCTGCTCTTAACATGCACGCTTCTTGCTTCAGAAAGACAGCGTTTATTTAAATATGTCTAAGCTTTTTTTTCCCCTGGGATAGACTCCTCTCTGCCCTTTGACACTTGAAAAATTCGAGTGTTTTTGGTTTGGGCCAGGAAAAGATAAAAGATGATGGAGTCATTAAGACAATGGATTTATTTGTACCAGCTTGTAAATTAGAAGGAAACCAATGAATGATTACAGGTCTTGGTGAAAAAAAGCTCTTGCGATCAGATTTCCTAAGAAGGTATTTTACTTCATCAATAAATGTTTACTGAAAATAGACTACAGAAGGGTGATACAAAATGTATAAAAGTGTTAAAACAGTAAATGTTCACTCTGACTGCAGCACGTGCCCCTTTTTGGGCGCCCGCTTCAGTGGCTTTGAAGACCTCTTGGCTGACTGCAGTGACTTGCCAGCATTCACTGTTGCAAAAGACTTTGCTTCAGGTTTTTTTGGAGTCTTTTTAATGTCTTTTGTTGCTTCCTTTGGCTTGCTGACCTGCTTGGCTTTTTTCTCTTTTGATGGTGTCTGCAAGTTTGCAGACTCTTCTGTAACCTCAGGTTTTGATTTTGGAGTATCCACCACTAGAGAGGGTTTCTTTCTCTTTCTTTGGGGTGGTTTGGTTTTCTTGCCCAAATTGTCACCTTTTTCTGGACTTTGTCCCATTTTCTGTATTAACACAAACAAAAAAAAATTACCATTCCACCCAAGAAACATATTTCCTATGTTTTTCAGGAAGAAGGATCAGTGAAAATCATTACAAATGTCAAATACTTTAAATTGATCTGTGCCCTTTTAGTGTGATAACACATACTGCTCCCTAAGGAGCAATGAACAATTTAAACAAACAGGTCAAAAACTTAAGTTTTAACTGAAATGAAAGTTTCTCAATATTATTCAACAATTACCTTCTGGTCAGCTGAGCCTGTTGTTTGTATAGGCACCAGTTGTGGAATTTCTTCATCATCACAATCACCTGGTTCTTGGACACCTTCCACTTTTTCTTTTATCACAGGCTCCTGGGTACCAGCAGCAGCTTTACTTTCTGCTGTCACAGTGGCTTGACTTGACTTCTGTTTTTTAGCTGTCTTCTTCATTGACTTCTGTTTTTTAGCTGTCTTCTTCACTTTCTTGGGTTTTGCCTTCTAGAATGAATCAGAAGTGTATCACAGATAAATTCCCACTCCATTTCTTAATGTATAATAATTGTTTTAATGTGGTTAAAAATTAGATGGTGTAGCAAGATTAGAGACTCTTATTCAATAGACCGGGACTATTCAACCATATGTAAAATATGAAAAAATGCATTACATGCAGGAGTTTATAATAAATAGCTCACAATTACAGTAATGTCAGTATTACAATCTCTAAGTTGAATATCCACAGTCCAAAATAATTTCAGACAAATGAATATCAGCAGGACTCAGTACAAAGGAATAGCCAATTACTATTTTTTAACAAGTTTGACCTCCCCCTATATACACACGAATATATGAGCTTAAGAATTATTCAGATGCCACTATTAACCAACAAAAAACAGATGCATAATCTGAATCCACATATATGTTAATAAGTGTACTTTCAGAAGGCAAATATGGATAAACAATACAAGCAAAGCTCTAAGAATGAATCTCAGGTACCCTGAGTTTAGGTCTAGAAACACCTTATTTATTTCCAGTTTGCTTTAAAACCTGTAAGGGAGTTTCCTGAACTTCATGATTATTACTGAGGATTTGAAGCACTGAGGCAGGAGGGTCTGACCAGTTTTAGCCATAAAAGCCTGGGATCAGTTGCCAATGCATTTAAACCCAACATGACAATGCATAGAAGGAAGACAAAGAGCTAGAACTAAATGTACCAATTTAATTTATGCAAAGTTTGAAGAAATTTTTGGTTACCTTTACTTCATTTTTCTTGAGAGATGGCTCTTTGTCAAGCTCATCCAGGTTGGAGATATTTGCAGTAAATATTGGAAGTGCAACCGATTTAAGCGTTTTGAGGTGAAGAATTTTTACATTTTTCCATTTCTGCAAAGACAAAACCAGTCTATGATGTAAAAATAATGCTGAAGTATGAACCTATTTGTCTGTAATGCAGTCAATCAACAGTACCTTTGGCAGCTTCTCACCAATCACTTTTGCTGCTGCAATGATATTCTCAAGTATCTCATCCACTTTCATCCCAGTGTGACCTATGTGTGTTGTACTGAAAGAAGAACCAAATAATAATTATATATGGCCAAATAAACTGATTTCAAGTTACTTATTTAGTTTAGGCATATCCAGAAATGTAAAAAACCCACTTATCTGCAATTATCATAAAGGAGGGATGGCTACTGCAGAAATCTTTTGTGATAACAGATAAAAGGGATTCACCTGTATTCATCTTTCCATATTTGGATATGCAACCTCTGCCTTAAATTAAAAAGCATTACTACCAATTCAGATCCCTTCAGATACACAATATATGAAAAAAATTATTAGAATATTTTGGAAATAAAAAATATCATTAAATTAGATTAAACCTAAGATTGTACATGCATCTTTGACAGTGACAGGTGCCTAGAAATTCCTTAGGTAAAAGGAAAAAGAGACAAACCCCCTCAACTTCACAGTAAAACTTAAGTAGAACTACTGATTTAACTATACAGGTAAAGGCTCAAAATGCCCCCCATTTGGAATGGTGACCCTTAACATCTTTTATTCATATATTAAAGGAATACAAATAATTCACTTAGAATTCCTACAGTTCAGATAGAACCATCCTTCAAGTGATGTATTAATCTATTTGTACTTACTAACAGCACCCTTTGTTGTTAACTGGGAGTACAGTCCCTTGGATATGTTTTTCTAGTTCCTTGGCAAGATCTTTGGCTTTCAGGTTTACAGATAAAGGTGCCCTAAAACAGAAAGGGAGAAGGGTAAAATAAAAAAGGAAATAATTAGAAAACCCAAAAGAAAACCAATTCCTCCATTACTAAGAAGACTTTGATCTTAAGAAAAGATAGCGCAAGAATGGATTTCCAAAGTTTAAAGACCTACTTTTTCTTTTCATAGAAGTGTTTTCCTAGATGTGAGGGCAAAAGCCTTCTAATCCGGTCATCAGAGAGAAAGAGATCAAAGCTGTTCAGGAGGCGCCGCTTTGCTTCAAACATTTTATACTCCTTTTTGAGGGTTTTGTAAGAGATGACCTGCAACATAAGCACCAGTTTAGTCCCTGCTGCTGAAAATGCAACCTGAAATGCTTCTCAGAACTGTCCATCACAGTGCATTCTTTTAAAATGCTGAAGATAATCAAAAAGTATCCATTTCCTACTGTTTTAAAGAATCAAACAATAAGGATCTCTTGCATAGTTACTGCACATCACCAAACAGAACTTGAGTACATGAATAACATCTAAATCAAGGTTAAATGTAACAAGTTGTTTTATAGTTCTATTGCTGGTGGCATAAACAATCCAATCCAGCTGCAAAGGGCTCAAGTATTCAAAGGCTGTGAGTTTTCCCAGCTTGGTTACTCAAACTAGATATCGAACATTTATCTAGAAATTGTATCTGATTACTAAAAATCCTGTTTCAAACTGAAGAAATTATTCTGAGTAAACTTTGCATTTTAGAAACACCACAGTTCAAAAAAATCAGAAAAATCTTACTAGAGAATGTGAATGAGAATTAGAATACTAAACAGCAGAAAAGAACAACTACTTGTATTCTTTTTTGGTGGTATAAAAGGAAAGAAAGTACTGTATTGTATTACAGCATCAAGGACCTCCCTTACCCGGCTAATAGTTCTGACCCCACTCCGGAGTAGAAGTTTCTTGTACAGATTTTCAGTCTGCTCTGCTGATAAATTTGGTTCATCCTTTGTGAACAGGCAAACCTCAGCAGTTTCTGGTCGAGGGCCGTGGGGCAGTGGTCTACAATGAGAATATGAGATGCATAAAGAATGGCTAATAAAAGAAAGAAGTTTTCCTCAAAACTAGGGCTACACTGAGAGATCAGTACCCTTTAGCAACAGAGAGAAGTGCCTGTATTTACACTCTAAATGTTAACTACTAAATATTCCCAGTGGAACCTGCACTTGGTGAGCAAACAGGACTGTAAAAGTGAAGCCATGGAACACCATGGCTGCAGGCAGATACAAGGGGGAATCCTCTATGCTGCCAGCAGCCTTTACCACTGTGTCCCGGGAGGAGGACCCTCCATGCTCCTCCCTTCAGCCCACGGCTGCATCCAGCCATTAGACAAAACTTTATAACACTGCGACCCTGATACATGGATGTAAACTCTGTCTATATAGAGCAGCTACAGTTTAAAAGGAGACTTCGAATTCATATTCAGCTTTGGTTATCAAAAGAAAGAAGTCTTACTAATGATTTGGTGGTGATGGGTCAAGACAGGGAAGGTGATCTATTTTCTCAAGCTGAAGGACTGAAAGGCACATACCCTGTAACTGACAACCGACAGAATCAGTATGCTCCGTGCAAAGGGCTGGCACAGCCCAGCTTCGAGCTGTACCCAAAGGAGGGTAAAGCTGCCTTCTGGCCCGGCACGGACGCTCCCAGGACAAGGCCGCAGCAGCCAAACCCCTTAAGCTCAGAATGGGCCAAGTGCTCTTTTCCAAGCCCAAGGACACGAGCAACCCCAGTAACCACGCGGCCGCATATCGGTGTCTTACATTCTGATGACTTTTGCCTCCTGCGGGACCTTCCACACCGTCACCAGGAGATGGACGCTCTCGCCCTCGTTGAGGAGCAGCGCGTCTCCCTTGTTTTTCTTTCTGGTAAAAGCCACGAGAGCCTCCACCGCCTTCTTCACCTGCAACGGCACCACAGCGGCAGAGCCGCAGGTCAAACCCGGCCTGGCCGCGTTCCAGGAGTGCCTGGTTGAGTCCCCGCAGCCCCCGGCAGCGCTCCGGTTGTTCCCGGCCGGCTCCCCGCGATACCTGTGCACGGTCCAGGCGCTCCTTCCCGCTCGCCATGGTCCCGCCGGCGCCACGTGCGCGCTGCGCCTGCGTGAGCGCCGCCTTCCGGGGCACGGCGGGGCACGTCCGGGGCGGGGCGGGCCGGGGGCGGGGCAGGCAGGGGCAGGGGCGGGGCAGACCGTAATGGGGGCGGGCCGGGCCCGCGGTGCGGTCGGTGCCGGTCGCTCCTGTTCTCTCCCGCTCTAGGCTGAGGTTCCGAGCCCGGGGCAGGTGCTCCATTGTGCGGGAGGGACAGCACAGGGCCCGTCCTGGGCTTGCCGGCAGATCCGCCCCAGCAGAGTCACGAGCTGATGGGAGCAGAGTGCCGGAGGCCTCAGTCCATCCCGCTTCGGCCCCGGAGGGCAGGCCGGGTTGCTCAGGGGTGCACCCGCCGTGTCCTCACGGTGAAAAAGGTTTTGCTCGTGTTTAGCGTTCTGTGCCCCGGTGCTTTCCCGCAGAGCTGTTCTCCGGCCGGTCATTTCCCAGCCTGCGTTGCCTCAAGGGGCTGCTCCTTCCCAAATGCAGGTTTGCATTTGCGTTTTTTGAGTATTGGTGGGTTCGTGTTGCCGAGTCCTCCCAGCCTGTCCAGGGCCCTCTGTCCGTGAGGATAATGACTATCCCAGGTTTGATGTCCCCTGCAGACCTGGCTTCGGGTCACGGTTAGAGATGTGACTAGAACATCTCCCGGGGTAAATGGCAGCAGTGCTCCGTGTGTTACTGGCCTTCAGGTGGAGAACAAGCCGCTCTCTGCCCTCCAGGCCCTGCTGTGTGAGCAGTGGTCACCCATCTGCTGGGCCATTAGCTCACTGTCGTGTTTAGGGAGAATTGAACGTGTTCTTCAGATTCCTTCTTTGTAGTCTCTCCCTGATTTTACTTCCTGTATTTTTGTCCTTTTGCACTGGAGTGCTGTCCTGAGTTCCCTGTTCAGCCAGGCCAGTCTCCTGATAGATCGACTTGTTTTGCTGAGCATCAGGAGGAGCTGTTTGTACGATTGGAGGAGGTTGTCTTTAAAGACCTGCTGCCAGATTTCCTGAGCTCCTTTGCCCTGCAGAGCTGCCTCCCATGGGGTCCTGCCCGCTGGTTCTCTGAATAAACCAGGGTCTGTCTCCTGGAGTCAAGGGATGGAACCCTGCTGCTCATTTTCCCCATACACTGTGTCCTGAACGTGGCTGTTTCCAGGTCACGACCATTGTGGCAACCACTGATTATTACACATCAAACCATTTCTCCTCATGTGTGACTAATAAAGGCAGAACTGCTGCATCTCCTGTTCTGTTTAGAAATGCATTGACTGACTACATGGAAATGGCTTAATTGCAGAATGCTTATTCCATTGAGTTCCATGCTGGATAAATACATTGTTCTGAGATAAAATCTAGCCCGGAATTATTTTGGTCTCATTCTCACAGTGCTGTGTGTGCCCTGGCAGCTTTGGGTTGTCTGCATTCATCACACATGTAAGCTGCTCTCTGGATAACACAGCTATGCATAACCAGGACTTAAATATGCATGAAATTAGGAGTCTTAGTCATTCACTCTTCTCTAGATTTTTTCCCCTGCTCTTTACCTTTCTATTATGGTTTTATTCCTTCTCATCAGATATCTTCCAACAAAATTGGTTGCTCCATCAGTGTGGCCAATGCAGAGAAACTAAAATACCCCAGTTTCTTGGCAAGCTGCTTTATGCAGTGGTTTATATTTTCTTTCTGCTGTTAGTGTTCTTGGAGCAATAGCAGAATAGTTGATGGCATCAAGACTTATCCAGACTTAGGAAAGAACTATACAGACATACACTGATTTTAAAGAGTGAAAAAAAAATCCCGGAAAATGAATATTTTCCTTTCCTATTGTGTTATTTGAACAAAACCAAATTAAAACAAAAAAGAAACTGGCTAAGAAAAAGAAATTATGTCCTTTGCTTTCTTGTTGTATGAAGTACTGATTAGAAAAATTACTGAAGGTGAGGAAACGTGCAGAGTAGCCAAGGAGGGTAGACTCATTAAAACCTTTTCAGTACTGCTGGAATTTCTGTATGTGATACTAGCTGTGGTTCTGCATATTCTGATCATTGTATCAGCCTTGCTTCTATCTTTGTACATTTTAAGGCAGCCTTATTTTCATAAAACATCAACATATTAATGTGACATGTTAAAACAAAGTAGAAAAAAAGTCAGATGACTGGAACATCTCTCTGAAAATGAGCCAGGCTAGTCTTGTAAGATATGATTGAACAGAGTGTTTGAAGACTGACTTTACTGGGTCAGTATAGAATTAATAGGATAAAACTGAAGGGACTATTATTAGTGACTCAAATTGGAATTTTTCACATATCACTCTCATCCAAGTACATTCTTCTGAACAATTTTTGGTCTTACATGACTAAATTTTACCAGATGTGGTTTAACTGACTTAGTCTAATCATTTTCTCTTGAAAGGCACTTGGCATAGCTAACAGAGCTGCCATGGAAAAATTAAGTTAATCTGTGAATAAGAAGTATTTCAGCTTAATACAGAATGCAATGAATATAAACTATAAAAGAGTGCACTTTTAATTTAGTAATGTCATAAATTCACAGTTACTCCTACCAGGAAATCAGGTTTTTTACATTTATTGGTGTTATTGGTGTACACTGTCCTGCTGTAGCTCTCAATTTAACTTTCTGGGTCATAAAAGTATGTATTTTTCTTTAAGTCAGTTGTGTTGCTTATTTAAATGCTAAGGTTGAAAATAATTGTGAGACATTCTACTTCATTACTTAAGATGTTTCTTTATATGTCTAATTTTATACTTTCACGCAGCAAAAGGGTTGTACAAGATGCAATTGTTTCTGCTGTAAAAAGATCCTTGATGTTTAAGGTTATTCAAGTTTCACCTTTTTGTCACCCAACAGTTAATCTGTCATGCCTCTTATTACTCTTGTTGAGAGGTAGGTGGACTTTTTTATGGAACTGACAGGAGATGTAGGAAAATTTACGTTGGAAGGAAAAGCTAGTGAAAGGATATGGATTATAAAAGTCATATATATATACACAGACAACAGATTTTGGGTTTGTTAGCATAAATTTCTATTTTATAGTAAGACTAGAATCTTTTCTAGTATTTCTTCAGAGGAAAAGTAGTATCTTGTCAGGTTTATAGTGCGATAAAATAAACACAAGGAAAGAAACAGGTTCACAATATAAAGTCTTCAGTAGTAACTCCAGTTTTGTTGGTATATTTTTCTGTACCAAATCCTCTATAGGGTATACAAAAACAGCAGAATAAGTAAGAGCCTTTAATACCAGTTCAGGAAGAAAACAGTCTTGTCTGGAGTACACATCATCTGCTTTAACAGCATCAATTCAGTAGTCTGTGGTATGAACTGAAAAGCCAGAGTGATACAGATCCAATACCTGGGACATTGAAACAATCTTTTCTTCTTAGGTAATATTCAGTAATAAACACTTATAAAAACACATTTTTCATCATTAACATAATTTTTAATATATAGACTGGTGCCATAAGTAGTCTAAAATAGAGGTTCTTCATTGAGCAATTTTCACTGGGCTTTTTATGCCAATGAAAAAATCTGTAGAGGGGCATAAAAATTGCAACCAGCAAATATCCCTGTGGGTAAACCTCCTTAAAAACATGTATTTTTCTTACAACACTATTACACCATCAATAGCTTGCTGTTCAGGAATACAATTTACTACCAGAGTAAGTGTTTCAGGAACTGGTGTCATCATGTTTGTGGATCAGTTCCTGATTGTCTGCTACGATGACCAAGGTAGCTGGAATGGTTTCACGTGGACAGTTGATGGCAATGTTACTCAACTGATCACTGCACCCATTCCTCCAGCTACTGTGCTTTACTTCTTGGAGCTCGCAGAAACAAGGAATTATTTTCCTGCTGCAAAATGATTAGTACTGCTACACATCCAGATTTTTTTTTTTTTTTTTTTTTTTTTTTTTTTTTTTTTTTTTTTTTTTTTTTTTTTTTTTTCATTTAGTATTTGTTATATATACCAAGGTTTTCAGTTCAAGGATATACAAGGTATTAATTTATAGAATAATAACTTATGCTTTTATAAGCTCCATCATGACTAAGCACTTAAGCCATATCTACACTACAAACTTTGGCCAACAATCAGAGAGAAATGTATGATCCTCATAGTACCACAGTGCAAATGCCATTATACTGAGGAACAAAACCCAACCCCATCTCTCCTTTCTGCAGAAACACACAAGAGTTTTGCGCTATGAGTTAAAGCTATGCCATGGGAATATCCTGCCAGTGTCCCACACAAACACAGTTACCCTGGCAGTGCTCCTAGGGGTGCTGTATCTTCAATCCGACTTTTATTTCCTTGGGGTTTTTTTTCCCTTTCCTTTCAACTGTTGTGGTTGCGCAGCTCCTTTATTTTTGTTTCATCTTCAAAGCAGCATATCACATTTTCACAAAAGGAAGTATTCAAAATGGTCATTAAAAAAAGTTTATTACATCAGTGAATCAGCAAATAGTATTTATTTCCAACAAAGCCACATTATCTTTTTATCTTCTTTCATCTAGATTTAGCTGTATTTAATAGTAGCAAAAATGGGACTATAAAATGTAGAATGGAGATGAAATAGTTGATGATGTAATCTGAGGACTATTCAAATACAATGTACTTCCAGCTCTTCTACCCAAAATGCAGCCAATTCATGTACATTTATGCCTTACATTTTCATATATTTGCTATAGAATGCAAATATTTTATACCCAAATAAAAACCTCCTACAGGATAGGAATATCTTTAATTGCATAATGTAGATTCTGTTAATGAATTTGTAATAACACAGCCTCTCCCTTTACAGACAAGGTGACATTAACTGGCATGATGGAAATGGTAATCAAATGCACTAGATGGGATGAATAATGGAAATACTCAGACTTTCTGTCTACTGATACTTCAACCCATCAGGTGATTATTCAGTTTAATATTAAATACTCAGTCCAGCCTCAAAATAATGAAGTTTTAAAATCCCACGTTAAGTTTGCTTAACAGTGGAAAACTGATGCTGGAGCATCATGTAGTCTTCAGATACACTTCAATGCCTTTAAAAATGTTTTAAAGGACCTAACAATTTAGGAATCTAACTAAGTATTTTCCAGTAATGGTCTTTGCAAATTTCAAAGCCATGAGCTTACTCCAATAAAGCAGGCAGATATCTGGAAATCTTGTCAGTCCAGAATATGAACAAGACAGCAAGTTTCCTTGGCTTTTAATTTCTTCATTAGTTTAAGATCCAAGGAACTGTGGGTTTTGTTCACTTGGCAGAAAAAAAGAAGTTACTTTTTAAACCCTGATTTACCAAAAAAATAAAAGCCCAGAGATTTGCAGACATAATAAAATTTATTTAAATTCCATGCATTACGGTAGCTACAAGTGTAGTCATATGAAACTGAAGGACAATAACTTCTTCTGTCCATACAATGTAGCTGTAAGTGAAATGAATGGGAGTTCCACAGTTACAAAGAAACAAACAAAACAAACAAACAAAAAAAAAATCCCAAAAAAGGTAAATCTGTTTCAGTTTTTGAGTTTCAATTCAGATACAGTCACTAGACCGTAAACTTTTGGGGGAGAAGATGGGCTCACCAATTTTACAGCTGAGAATGTTTAGTTTAAGATATTCTGAAGAAGCTCAGAAGATACCTTTCAATAATTACTACTAATACTCTGGAAAAAATGAAAATAATCCCTTAGCCTTCATCCTAATTGTTAGAATCAGGACAGCAATTGAGACAGTCCATTTTCAAAGTGCAGCTAAATCGGGTTTTATTATGCAGCTCCTTCAAGTTGTACTGAGTAAGCTTTACTTTGAACCAGTTTTGCTTTAATTTCTCAAGAAAAACTTCACTGGTCCTCATAAGCTTACATTGCTTTTTGATATGCAAAAATTTACAGACTGTGCTTGATTCTGACCCTCCCATATTTCAGTATGTGCAAACTCTTAGGGATTTAAATAGTCTTTCTCCCTCTCAGTTCAGACTGATCTTTAAAACAGCAAGGATTATCCGGCCCTCTAAATTAAAGACAGGGTGAACTGAGTAATTTATGTAACTGGCACTTTTTAATTGGCCCAGTTCTCCCACAAAATGTAGTTCTTATAAATACTAATAGGCACTATTGCCACAGATTTTCTTATTTTTGCAAGTTTCACTGATTTACGGGTTGTTAGCATTTTCTGCAGTTAAGAATTTAATAATGCTGAATTTTTATAAAGACACAATATGTAGTTCTAGCCTTCAAAATTTACTTACTGTGTCTAGTAATGATGTTAAGTCAACCTAAATTTGCTGAAGGTATTAACAAATGTAAAGCTAATGAAGGTGCCACATTTGCATGAATGTTTTTTAGTTTTCAGAATGCATTCAAGAAAGGGAAGGGGCAAACCTAATTATTTTAATACAAACTTGGTTGAGTACCCAATTGCCTCATTTAAAACTGTGTGTGTGGGGAGGCTGAGGAGTTTAGAAAAGTCCAAGTAACCAAATATCTGGGTTACTGGGAAGTTAAAAAGCTAATGCAACTGTGTTACATCCGGATAAAAAACATTATTCAAAAGCAATTCCAATACAGAAAAAGATTTCAAATTGAATAGTTTATTAACATGGTAGTCATCTTTGTAACATGTGCACACACACTCGCACACTCTGAATGATCTGCCTGGAAAAAAGAGGTCTTAATATAGATGCTGGGGGAAATTAAACATTAAAAATCCTTTAGATTTTCATAATTATAGGCAATTATGTCCACATCACTTACAAAGCTATTGCCGAATCTTTCCAAGGAAGCAGAATTTGGGAGAAAAAAAAAATTCTTTTTGGGAAAATTCAACAGTGGCATAGCAGAGCTCTCAATATGAGAAAGCTGACATAATGTGGACCTTTGCTGTGAAATTTGTCTTTGCAAAATATGGGGAGAAGTTTATCAATGGGCAGAAAATAAGACGGCGGTGTGAAGTAGGCTTTTGCTGAGTCGATTTTCCTCACAGTATTGTGCGGGGTCATTGAGAAAAATGCTTAGTCCTTCTCTGGAACCAGTTTCAGAACTTTTCCAATTGCAATGGTCTTACCTAAACCAAGGAGACAAACAGGAGAATTATATTTACTGTGAAAGTAATGTAGATGTCTCAAAGAACACGAAAACTTGCCCCAAAATACCGGCTCTCAAGTATTAGAAATCACACTGGATAAATTATTATGTTGTAACATCAGTGTATTTTAAAAGCAGCATAAAATTTTCCAAGTAGTAAGCCTGCCATTCTGACAGCAAAGAACACAATGTGGGTTGTGGAAAGCCTGCTTCTACACTCATCTAAGGAGAAGACAAGGCAAAATCACTACCAGATCTGTTTACTGCTTTTCAAATAATTTATTTTAAACACATCCCACAAATCTATGAGTTTTACCAGGGTGTGCATGTTAAAGTTCAACATACAAACCCCTGATATTTTTCAACTTTCAAAAGTGAGACTATGGTATTCACATTGTAGGTGGACTTTCCAGGACACATTAAAAAAAGCACTGCTGGTTATTTTTCAAATCCAGTCTCTTGTTTCACAACACACATTTCTGTACATTACTGGAATAAAACTGTCTCTCTGTTTCTAGCAAGGACTCTGCACAATGACAACAATTTGCTTAGATTTACATTTTCATTGTTACCCAGAGAGTGATTTCCCCTAGATAACAGCATTTTAATACCTCACTGCCATGCAGCTCCAAGTTTTTGCAGCAGTCAGTACCTGCTGCTGAAGCAGCCTTACCCTCATCCCTTAAGGTGAAGCGACCCATCTGAGGGAAATCTTTGAATGTCTCAAGGCAGATCGTCCCTGCTGTCCTTAAACGGGCAATGCAGACTTGATCTTGTTTCACAAAACGGGGCCGTGTCTTACTTTTTTCTCCTGTTTTTTTGTCTACCAAGCAGATTAAGGCCTGTGTAAGAAAAAAAAAAAAAAAATAAGTGTGAGTGCTAAAATAAGGGTTCTTTTTCTTTACAAACAAACAGAATTGGTCTAACAAAGAATATACTTACAAATACATGAGTAAGTTTGCATGATTTATTCAGTCATGATGTACACTTTTCCAAAGGCTTATGCTAACAGTTACAGCCGTTTTTGTTTGTTTGCCCATTTTTGGGCACAACCAACAATTTCATTCAAGGCTGGAGCTTTGTTGCTCTACAGAGGTATGACATGACAGAACTCTTCATCCTAACAACTAGATTGTTTAGATTCACATCACAACTTAAAATGACACTTACTGTTATCTCAACTTCTTCAATACAGGTGTGGATGTGCAGCACTGCATTATAACCTGGGCAGATAATGGATTTGTGCTCAATTATCACTATCTGTAAGACAATTCAAAATAAGTGCATTTTTCCTAATTTCAATTATAAACAATGGAGAATAATCAATGCAGAACTACATTAAAAAATCTATTGAACAATATACACACAATTTTTTATCAAAGAGCCAGAACTTCTAAGTCACTAGTTTATTTTGAAAGTAAAACACTGAAGAACTAGCCTGATGAGGTCTTGCTTTCACCATTATAAGTATCTAAAATTTGATTGAGAAGTTACATTCAAAACAACTTACATTTTAAAAACTCGAATTAATGATGTCAGTGTTAAGTATATATGTTATTGCCCTTTTAGAGATATGGCAGTGAATAAGAAATCTGAAGTGAAATTTTAAACTACTGAAGTTTTAGATTTGGCAAAACATAAAACATTTCCATGGTTTCTACCCCTCTATACAGCAATTGAATGTTATTTTACCTGGGCATCAAATGTGCGTCCAGAATGACAAAGGTTGTTGAGATCACAGAGAATAAATCCTGGAAGGATCTCTTCCTCTTCAATTCCCTTCAGTCTGATCTTTAGATTTTCACCTGGGGCTACTGAGTCAGTTTCTACATCATCAGAAAGGATTCCAAGAACTTCCACATTGTGCTTAAAGAAAACAAAAACACAGTTTTGCATTGTGCATATTTTAGCCTGGTACAAAGTAATTGTAATATAACAGTATTTCAATAAATAATTCCATTACGGTTTAAGTTCATTACATTTGGTTCTGTCAAGCTTCAGAACATTTAAAATATTTGACTGATGAATTACTAATACTTGAATATTTTAAAAGAAGAGTTTTCAAGTTTTTTTCCCTTTGGGGGAAAGAAAAAAAATGTAAAGGGAGAAAGAAAGAAACTGTTGAGCAATATTAACCCACAACAGGTAAAAAGCTTAGTGGGCCATGTACAAACATGAAATAAAACCCAGTTGATGTGTGATGATTTTTAGTCCAGCAACTGAGTTTACTGAGGCAGGAGAACCCAAGGTCTGAGTGCCAAGGAGCTACACACACACCCTGCTCCCAGAAACATCACCCATGTAAAATGTGAGAGCTTAGTTGTGTTCAACAGAGCAACAGAACATTTTCTGATCTGAAGTAATCCTTAAGAACCAAGCTCTTTTTTTATGGTAGTAAATGTTTTAAATATCTAAACCTTGCCATACCTTGTTTGGCATCATCACAAGCTGTTGTCCTTTGCAAATAGAGCCTGACTCCAGCTTCCCGAGGACCACAGTGCCCATGTCCTTCACAAAAAGAAATCATTACATAGCAACTGAACACACTTTCCTGAAGAGTCCACTCTATTTATGATTTACCTTTAAGTTTGATTACTTAACTCTATGAATATCTAGCACTGCTAGACTTTATATTGGAAATTGTTCTCATGAAAGATTACAGATTTTAGGAGTTTCATATAATGTCAAATTATTTACTTCCCCTTCCCTCTTCTATTCTACATGGAAATGTAACATCAGCAAACAAAAAAGATACCCTCTAAAAGTACAATAAATAGTCCATTTACTGCTTTCTGAAAACAGCCTCTTTATACTTTCTATGTTATTATTTTAATCTGTACCTTGTATTTATCCACAATTGGCAGCCTGATTGGTCCATCAACTGAACGGTTGAAGTTTGGCAAATTATCCAGGTATGGAATAAATGGTAACCCACTAAAAGAGCAGAAGGCATTTGTTTCAATTTCATGAGCACCCTTCCATTTAAGAAAATTACTCAGAATGGATAAATGCAGTCCAACAAAAGGAATCATTTTCATCTTGGCATCATTTAGAACAACGACCTCCAAGACAGCTAAATCTATTATAACATCCCATCACTAGTGTCCACTTTACCCCAACCAACATATAAATACCCAGGAAATGTCTGTTTTTAAGTTACATTACAGGCATATTTTACACTAATTATTCCTTTGAGACACACAACAGATGTGTAATATATTTTGGAAATACAAGATCATAAGCTAGGTCCGAGTGTGATTTCCATTAATTCTTTTTAAAGTACACTGTACAATATTGAAAAATGTGACATCCACTGAGACATGGCTTGTCCCTATTTATAATACTGCTTCAAACAAACTCTTCACATCAAACAATTACTCATTCTGGCAACATCAGCTGCAGCATCACTGGCAAATTCAAGTGCTTGTAAGGCACTGAACTCACACAGCCAAAGAACTGCTAATATTTTACTAATAATCTTCTGCAGTTTGCAAATGCTTTTCATTGGCACGTTGCATGACTGTGTTCTTGTTGCTCTGGCTGTATTTCCTCAAGCACTTTGGCACACAACTGCAACATAGCACACTGGGCTACCTCCCAGCTTCACTGAAGCATTTACTTCTATTGAAATATAGCAAATATTCAAGTTGCTCAATTTAAGATACATACATATACCAAGGACAGAATTCTGACTGTTCTTTAAGGTTTGCTCCAGTCAGTCCTGAGCAGGGCATGAAATGAATGTCCTTTTTGGGATTGAAGCCAACTTTCTTCAAAAATGGCACCAGTTTCTCTTTACATTCCTCATATCTATTAAAATGACAAGCAGATCAAGGTAAATTCCACTTATTCCAGCATAACATAATCTCATGCTTTAAAAAACAAGCAGACATTTCAGTTCCCTCAGTTAAGTTACTGTGTGAGCAGCAAGCAAGCCTAATGAAAGCCTGGAGGCCTATTTGCATCTTCTCCCCAACCTTCCAGCACAGCTTGGTGTTGTCTATTCCCCTATTCCCCCTCATTCCTCTGCTCCATAAAGCATCATCAGTGCTCTCCATACACTTCAATGACAGGGCTGGGGGAGCAGCAGCACAAGCTGGAACTGCTTAAAGCAAGAGATCCAGGCCAGCACAGCAGGACAGACCACACAGACACCTCCTGAGGTCAGGCTCCAGGCCGGCACTTCAGTGCTGGCTCGCTCTCCTCCAATCTCCTACACACTTTCTGGAAGTTTCATGCTATTTCTGTCTGTCACACTGCCTCCTCTCAGTTTGGGGTGAATTCAGTAATGTCAGAAGGTTGGGGCAGGACCAAGACAGAATTGGGTGTGCCTGAGTCTCTTAGTGAAGCTGGCTGACATTCCAAGGTTGCCCAGGCCCTCGTGGCTTCCCACTAAAACTTCCACAGTTCTGGGCAGAATACACAGCAGGTTCTCTGACAACTCTGGCAAACTCAACTACTGAAAACACAATCACTTCCTTTTTTAGACTCAATATAAAGTTTCCAAGTCAACAATTAAACTATGCTAGAATGCATGGGTTTGTTAGATATGTCTGCATGGATCCAAGCAGTGAATGCTGGAGTGTAGAACTCCCAGCTTTATTAAGAGGCCCTGCCCTAGGCACCAAGCTTCTGGTTTTCCTGCCAGTTTTATAACTTGTCCTTAGTCTACCAGTCAACCATTCATTCATCAATAATGGGATACAAAAATTACTTAACCAAGAATTATTTTATTGCAGTATCTGTCAATGAAGATTAGTTTTTTTAATATTAAACTCACCTTTCATTACTCCAGTTTACAGTTGGATCATCCATTTTATTAATAAGAACTATTAAATGCTTTACACCTGCTGTTTTTGCTAACATGGCATGTTCTCTTGTTTGTCCACCTTTCTCAAATCCAGTTTCAAACTCTCCTTTTCTTGCAGAAATAACCTAATTAAAGATACATATTTTAATAAAAGTTCTACAATTCTCTCAACAGAACAACCAACAATACTGCCTAATTAAAAAACTTTGGGTAGTCAGACCTAGTAAAAGCTTCCAAAATGCACTGGTATATCCTCAGTATTATCCCCTAGTTTCTGCACTGACATGTAAAAAAAAAAAAATCACATCACACGTGTGGACAGCTTTAAGCTGTCAAATTGCTCCAAAATTCACTCATCTCAGTAAATGTAGCATTTGAAAATTCTGCCTGCTATAAGTAACCAAAAGAATGAAGAAGCAAACGAAAAAAATAAAAATTAGAAGCTTAATTCCACAGCATATGCAAAAGAAAAGTATCTGATTTGTCCTTACCAGCACAGCAAGATCAGCTTGAGAAGCCCCACCAATCATATTTGGAACAAAGCTCTTGTGTCCAGGAGCATCTAAAATAGTGAAGTGTTTCTTCTCCGTTTCAAAATAGGCACGACCCACTTCTACTGTTTTACCTTTGTCTCTTTCTTCTTGGTTTGTGTCTAAGGCCCACGAAAGGTACCTAAAAAAATCCCAACCCAAATACTCTGTTGTTGTAATCATTTTTATTAAATTTATATATAATTTGTTAGTCATAAGAGACTGTTTTCTTTGCTTAATTATTTTAACTACCTCAGCATTGCTAAACTTAAGTATTTCCAAGACCAGCAGTGACTTTACCTGACTAATTTGTGTGTACAGTGAGCTGCAGAGCCCATTGCCAGCTCTCCTTCACACACCTATAAGGATTCAATTCTAAAAATTCTAATAAACAATTTTCATTTTCAAAGTTCTGCAGCTATGATCTAACCTCAAATAATTTAAGTTTTGCCTCAGTCTCAGAAACACCTCAGGATCAAACACAAAACAATTCTTCCTTCTTAGCATAGTTAACTAAAACATTAGTTCTGATTTGCATGGATCATTACTGAGAATTATAATTATTAGTTCTCATTTATTTGCACATATTAAGCAGAAGTTAGCTATGAAATAGACACCATCTTTATTCACACTATCTTTGATATTTTCATTATATCGATTCTTGTCCCCTCCTAGTAATTTTTCCCCATGGCCACCAACAAGTTAGCTTTCAGTTAGATAAACTGAAATTTCAAAAAGAAAAAGTTACTTAGCTCCTTCGGGTTTTGTGAAAACTGGTGAATATAAAGAAAAGAAAATACTCTTATTAAGGATAAAAATTGAACTGGATGAACATAGCAATATTTTTTGCCATTAACAGCAGCTTGCTGACATCCTTAGTTTTGTTTTGTAGTGACTGAGAGGTGTGTGAAGAGATACTGCTTGAAGCTTGGTGAAAAGAGCTGTGTCACCCTTTCTATTCCCCTCTCTCACACGGATTCAGTGAGTTCAGGTCAATGCCCATCCCCTGAGGGCTCCAGCATGGCTCCACCCCTAAGGAAGTCTTTGGCTGCTGCTTTTCCAGAGCCCTTTGAACCCTTATTATCCCCCAGCCAAAAAGAAAAAGCTTTCAAAAATGAAATCAATTTTGCAGGAGTTGTTTGGAGCAGAAATCAGGCTGCTACATGTGCTATATATAAACACTGCCCCTTACAACCCAATCAACCAAAAAACAACAGCAAAACCAAAACCAAACAAGAGGTCTGCAAAAAATCCATCCAGGACAAGAGCTCCATCTTGCCTGGAGGAATCCAGGGCTACTGGGAAAAAAAACAGTTTCATGGCAGTAAAGGGCAGTGTGCTACTATCTTCACAAAATTCATACCATGTTTCTCTGTTTTTTTCTTTAGCTTCTCTTTCATATTTTTCAAGTGTTCTTTTGTCAACCATTCCTGTCAAATACCTAAGAAGAGGGAAAATAAAAGTGCAGTTTTACACAAAGCAGAAAGGTATTTCCAAATAGTTAAATACTTATAAAATCCCTACAGATTATTATGATTGGGGAAAAAAGATACTTAATTTTTTTTAATATCTTTACAGAAAGGACTAAGTTTAACCAATGGTATGAAGCAGTTTCAAATTGCATTTTTAAAATACAAAGAAAAACAGCCACGTTCTAAGAAAGTGATTAATTTTTAAAATTTGAAATTTGCTTTTGCATAGTTGCTTCTACTAAGTGAAAATCCTACAGCAATAACATTAATGTGCTGGAATTAAGAAATTGCAAAGACAATAAGTACCTCAATTGACAGATATAGAAACATTCTGTTATAAAAGTATTAACATATGCTGATTAAAGCCACAAGAAAATATTACTAATTTTAATTGATGTTTTTTTAATTCCCAAGAACAGGAAATCTAAAATTTAAGAGTTTCCTTACATTATTTGTCCTCCAATAGTTGACTTGCCAGCATCTAAAAAAAAAAAATAATTCAAATCATCAACAATGTACAATTCTAAAAACAGCAGACCAACTCAGTCATCTAGTTTATTTCCAAAGGATTTATCTTTTGAACCATAATCTAAGTTTTTGGAAGCACTGTGCACCTTCCCTTGTTTCCATTATAGTTTGTTGTCAAATAAATTACACAAAATTTTGAACATGCTGTTTTTATATATATAAATTCAGAATTATCTGTAACAAAAACCCCTCACCAAGCAGTGATCCAACTAAAGCCAGGGTCAAGAGTGTGGGAAGCTCTTGCAAAATCCCCTTCCCTGCTTCCTTTATCCCTTGTCCCTAACTTGTGTGGGCTGTTCTTCAATATTGGGATTTACCTCTGTCCACAGCCCTTTCACTTTGTGTGACTCCATTCTGAATTTACCCAAGGACTAAATTACAGTACTTTTAAGGTGATAAGTAACTACAGAAATGAAAAGACAGAATTTACTGGATAACTTGTGATCCTATAATTCTTCTCTATTTCTGACACCACCTAAGTTTTTATGAAGCTTGTTGAAACTATTAAATGATGACATTTTACTATAAATGCTTCTTTTAACCATAAACTATGTTAATCTATTGTTGTAACCCTACAAATTTTTAGTATTTAGAATAAGAATTTTTGAATCTAATAGAAAGAACCTTTTTATTTAAAATAAGCAGAAATGAAGCACCATTTTCTGATTATAAACATTTTAGATAATAAACACAGATGTGTCACTTCAGCACTCAACAGGAGCAGGTACTTGAGAAATTATGAACACAGGCACTGTGTAGAGAACACACTCTACCCCTGAAAGACCTTTAAATTTTTCATTTTCCAGAGCAGCTTCCTTAGAATAAATGCTCCTGTGAGCCTCAAGACGTGGTGAATACAAAGAACAGCATTAATGTCTAATCCTCTGACTTCTCGATAACACACAACAGACAGATCCAACTGCTTCACCTTCACTTGTAACTTACCTACGTGTCCAATGAATACTACATTTACGTGCTCTTTTTTAGGAGCACCTGGAGGTGCTACAACAGATTTGGGTTTTGGTATTTCCTCCTCCTCTTCCATCATTTCCTGAGCGCTCTCTTCGGAAGGGCCCGCATCCCCCGCAGGACCACCTCCTAGCTCTGCTTCACTGGGTTCCTCTTTGTGGTCCCATGACTCTTCTGGGGACATTTCTGTCTCTCCATTTTCCACTAAAAATGAACCAATTTGATATATTCAAATAGATAAAGAAATTAAAAAGAATTACCCTGGGGAAAAGCCCCTGCCCCAAAGGTGAAACCACAAGGCTTTTAACTACCACGTCTGTTAACATTTTCCTACAGAAAAAGGGACAACTGCTGCTTGTTTCTGAAATTATTAATACCAGGAGCTTTCAAGCTACCTTATGTGCTGACATAAAAAATCTAGGATACAGAAATTTCTGTTTTAACGAGGCCACAATTTTACAAAGGAAAAGCAAATCCGAAGATCCACTCAGACCAGCATGGGAGTGTGAATCCACAGACACACACTACCATATGTTTCGAAAGCAAAGGAGAGGGATTATAGTTTAAGTTCACTCATAAGCCATATAAAAACAATGAGAAAAACACAGTTTCCATGTTCTGATTGTTCACATTGCTGACCACTTTAAAGTTTTTTGCTAATCACCATTCCACATATGTTAATGGGGATATTTTATAATATGAACTTATTTTTTAATAAAGTACTGATCATTTTACAATGTCCAAGTAATCCAGTTGCAGTTCCCAATGCATACTAGTGTTCAATTACCTCTTTTCTCATCCAAGTATGAAGATACAACAAAAAACACTAAGGGCTATTGGTAAGTGTAAAGGCTCTATTTTGTTTGCAGTGATTCAGCAAAAGCACTGCAGTAGCACATTACAGTACTATCATAGTGAAAAGGAACAATTCTCATCTTACCAACAGATTCTGAAATTTCCATGTTAACAGCAGCATTTGAAGCTAGGAGAAAAAGAGGGGAAAAAATGAATCATTGAAGACACACATTTACCGTGACAGTAATCAAGAACAAAGAAAAATGAGTGACTAAATTAATAAAGGGATAGTTCAGATGTTTTGGCACTTGCCAAAGCTTTTCAATATACAGGTTCATTCCGAAAATTCTGCTTCACCCTAGTTTTATGATCTTCCATAAGCCACTTTATGAGCCTTTCTCAAAATTGTCTATAAAACTGTAAATAACTACAGATAATCACATTGCCTTACAATTGTAGTATGACGTTAATGAAGATTGGAAAATGTTCATAGAGATTTAAAAGAGATTATTTGCAATATTTTTTTAAAAAATCATGTAATGAAGATCACAAAAACAATTACCTTCACAAGAGGCTGTCTGCTCCTCTGGAGAAGGCTCTACAGGTGCACCTGCAGAGAAGAAAAAGTTTATCATTTAAAGTACAATGATGTGACCAATTTCCAAACTTTGCCACAAAAGACCATCTCCCAACTTGCAAGAAGTGTATGGAAAGAATAACCACCTCCCTCCCCGCCAAGTGGTACTAAACACAGCCTCTAAGCACAAATACTGCTAAAGAACATCACCTAAACTTGGAGAAAATAATATACCACTTCTAAAAACAACTCATTTTTTCCCCCTGCACGGAAAGATACACTTAAAGCAAGCAATTTTTCTATACATAGTATTTTACCTGCCTATCCTTTTTGTGTGCACTGGCTATTGGCAAGTGTTAGTGTCTAACTGGTGTTTAAAAACATCAAAGCAGTTTCATTGTATCCAAAGACACAACGTGATGTCAACAACCACAGGGAAAAGGTCTGCCAGCTGCTGCTTACAGCCAGCCATGTCTACACTGCTCTTGTGCCTCACTTCCACTAAGTGTTGAGTAGAAAATAGAAACAAGCCATTAAAAACAAATTCTTAACATCATCTGTAATTATTAGGGTCAAGAGATGATAAACTCATTCATATGTGTGTAAGTTTGCCAGTTCTCTTCAACACCACAGCACGGTCCCATTATGTGGAGGGCAATGTCACTGGTCATGTGCATCTATCAAAGCCACAAGTATGTTTTTATGGATAAATTACTCAACCCTCTCATGCACTAAACCATGCCACCACATTTCATGCTGAGGTGCAACTAATTATTAACCCTACTAGGAGTGATACATTCCAAGTAACACACCACTCAATGTTTTGGGATGCCATTTCACATGATCAAGGGGCCTTCTATAACTATCCCTAAAACCTTAACCTATTTAGTTTTCTCTTGTTGTAGGTTCAACTTCAAAATGCTTTGAAAGAAATTATCTTTTTTCTCCAACCACATACAAAATTCATAGCCTCTTTAGCTGTATTCCAGCTCTCCTTCAACTGAATTCTAACCACAGATCTTAGAGCATCACTTGCTTTTACGCATGATGGGACCTAAAGATGAAACAAATCCCCTCAAAAGAACAAAACCACACAGAGAAGGACCTGACTCTAAGCCTCTTTGCTTTCGCACTGTTTGCGTATTTGCTGCAGACTCCTCTAAAGTGGAGCAGCGCCGGGAGAGCTGGCAGGGGGCCAGAGGACAGGGCTTTGCAGGCAGGGTGAATGTGGGTCACAGCACAACAGCCAGTGGCCAGCAGCAAACCGGGGACGGGGCACAGCAATGCCCGACTGGAACCATTCCCTGCGCTCCTGGGCTGGATCGGACGTGAGCTACGCTCCCCAAAACAAACCAGCCACACTTCAGGAGAATGATTTAATATAGTCAGTAAAAGCATTACAACAGAATACCCTAAGATCCTTTTAAAGAAATGATCTATCACTCCCATTTGGCAGCTGGAAAAGACTCAAATCAGCCCATTTTTGAGTGTGGTTGCACAAAATCTAGGTATGAACCTAAAGCCTCCATTTTGTAGCACATCAGAAGACTGTTGGCTATTTCACACATACTGTGGTTGGGATGCATAAATATTTTAATTACAAGATCATTTCAACAAGCTTTTGATTTCACTCCAGAAGTTTGTCTATAATAAAAAATGTATCAAATGGCAGTATTAATGCACTTGCCTTGAAACAGAAGTTATGCAAGTGGTTGGAGAGCTGGTTAATTTCTTAGAAATATATTGTCAATCAACAGCATTCATATAAACTCAGTTTTTACTTTCTGGTCTGCAATACAGCAGGTATGCAGACAGGAAAAAAGTTTCTTCACAACTAACAGACCGGAAGAAGAAAAAAGGTCCCTCTGTAAATTTTGTACAGGTCCAACACATAAGAGTCAGTAAGTTTGTGCAGGGATGCTAAAGAGTACTGCCACACAACCAGGGGGGCAACGTATATTCAGCTATAACCACAGCCATTGATTAAAGTCTGGTCACTTTGGTACACAAGTGGCAGACATGCTTTGGAAGAGGACACTGAATTATTTCAAACATATACTGTTTCTTCAAAGCAGAAAGAAACAAACCACTCACTAAAAAAAAAAATATTGTTAAGAAACCAAACAAATAAACAAAGAACCTTAATTTCAAAATAAACGTGCTTTAAGTGACAAAAATAAACACTCCCTGCAGTAATTGTTTACTTCTGATAAACAATTACAGGTTATGTTGGGTTATTTCAGACATTGATACCTTTCAGACAAAGGCTCAGATTTACCATTTACTCTGTGTGGAAGTCAACAGATTGCTTGAAATGTGCTTTAAGACCATCACCTGAAAAGAAGGATGCAATCCTACTGCTTCCTTAGACCACAGGGCTGGTGCATTTTGGTCTGTCACCTCATTTGTGAAGATCATTCAGACAGGAATCTTTTATAAGAGGGATTCAAAACGTACTTTGTAGGAAATCTGGTTTTAAAATCAGGACATGCCTTAAGTGATGCCAATTTTTTAATGCCTCGAGTTATTGGATTTACACATGATAAGCAATTGTTGGGTTTTACACCTACCCATACTCCATCTCTCCTTAGTCAAGAACTTGCAGCCTTATCCTCAGTATTACATGGAGTGAGTGGTTTATCTTTAGTCCTGCTCAACATCAGAGCCTTAGGACATTTTCTGGAATATCTTTGTTTTCAATGCCAAAGGCAAAAATGGATATAGATGCTTCATTTATCTACTGGTGCCATCAGACAATGACATCATGTAATTCAGAGTCTTGTCTGGAAAAGGTAATTGTGGAGATTTTTAAAATGTGAAATTCACTGAAGAGTATGCACACTACCAATCCAGAGTCCAAAACTGCACAACTTGTAAAATATGGTGACTGGTATTTTTAAAATACATCTCATGTCCTAAGGAATCCACTCGGCCTAGTTCATTCACACAGCATTCTACTACAGCTGATGAGTTTGTTGCAAATCACACCAAGTTCTGTACTTGTTTGCATTTTTGTTGTGCAATAACCAAAGCTGCACAGGTACAACATATTTGAAGTTATCATCTAACCTCTGAAAATGTTGCTTTAAAAGACTATGAGCCAGCAGTAACATATTAGAATGTTTGTAGATAAACAATAGAATATTGCTTTTTAATTAAATTTATATTAGAATGTAGCAAGTTTTTCATATATAGAACAGGTACAGCTGGCAAAGTAGGAATCAATATTAAAACAGTGGTTAAAACACAGTATTGAAGTCAAACTCAACTGCTAAGCCGTAGTGACAACCTCCATCTTTACACAAACCTTAGTGTTCACCAGATGACCAGAAAAAGTTGATAAATGCCTCCACAGAAGCAAGAACTGCCCAGAGGTTAACTGGTAATTCCTCAGCGGCAGTCACCTAAACCACAATGCAAATGCCTTCAAAGAATTGATGAGAGGCATAAATTTGGTGCAATACACAGCAGCACTCACAGCTCTCAGCCTGCCCTGCTGCTGGAGTGATAAGAACCCAGACAGGACTGGAACCTGACAGCTGGGGTGGACTACAGAGTTAATGAAACTCTGCACCACACAGCAGAGAGATTAAAAAAAAAGAAGTTAAAAAAAAAAAAGAAAAAAAAGAAAAAAAGAAAAAAAGAAAAAAAGAAAAAAAAAAAAAAAAAAAAAGGCAAATTCAGCCTGAAATAAACATCTGATCTACAAAACTTAGATGCCTGTATAATGAATTAATGTTATCACTTCTCTAATACAGACATCAAGTTCCTTCACAGGAATTCCTGAAGGGTGAAGAAACACCTGACACCCACCTTAGGATTCCCATCACCTTTTTGTATGTGTAATTCCACTATCTGAGTTCAGCACATATTTACACAGTAGTCATACAATCTCAACAGTTTTCATGCACTACAAAACAGATATTTGCCCCCTCTTCTTAAAAAATGAAAGCAAAAAGGGAATTACAGCAGAGTAAAAAAATAAAAGTCTGCATCAAACACACACAGCGTGACAAGCAGAATAAAAAAACCCCAAGAGATTCTTAGATAACAAAAACACACAAAAATTACGTCACATACAAATTAAGTGCTGCAGCTAAACAAAGTGCTTTATATTCAATACTTAAAAATGCACAGAAAGAAAATGTTTTCAGGAGTTCACTGTAAGGCAGTTGTTTTTAAAGTGAGACACAAAATTATGTTCTTCTCCTCTCTGCCCTGCATTACAGCCTATGCCCCAGCTTCACCAGTGGACAAACCAGTTTCTAAAATGCATCAGTGCAAGAACAGCTTTAGTAGTATAACATGACTCTGTAAAATTAACCAAAAAAAAAATTAGCACTTGTTTCATATTCATAGGATTTTTTTACATGTTAGCTTAGTGAAAGACCCACCTTTTTCCTTCCCCAGTGAGGACACACCTTAAGTTTATCTTATCTAAACTTGACATGCTTCTTAACAACTAAGTTTAAGAAAGCTTATAGGGATTTTCAGGGAATATACTGAAGCCCTCTTTTGCTTAAGGCCAAGTATTTGTGCTCACTTGATAACTTGATTTTCAAGACAGATAATCAAGAGACAGTATTTCAAGAGTTCAAGATTCCACTCTAAGATCTCTCACAACCCAGGTATCTTTAGTATAACCCATATTTTTAGTATTGCATCACCTATCCTAAACTAACTTTTGTACTGAAATACAATCACTGTCATTTTCCCATAGATATCTTCAAAACACAGTCATTAATTTAATGGATTAAATTATGACTGCTCTATTCCTTCATAATAAAAACCACAAAACAAAAGCATCTTTCTATCTTAGCTTCATACAATCAGCTGTTTCTTTTGCTTGCCTATCTCTAATCACAAAACAGGAGAAAAATGCCAAAATTCCTTAAGTGGAACTGTAAAACCAGATTATAAATAGAATCCAAGAATTATCCCAATTTATTTTTGCGTTTATTTTGATAGAGCAATCAAGTTTTAAGATAACATCATGCTTTCAAACACATTCAAGCAGCAGCCCAAAGCAGAGTGCCAAACACACGGTCAGGAGGCTGCCTGGAGCCCCCAGGACAGTTCATGCAGTGCACAGCCAACCCCCAGGGGTTTGTGTGTCTTTTACTGGAGTCAGGCAAGGCCACAAGGGTGCTGAATTATTCTAACAGGAGCAACACAATCCCGGCCACCTTCCTGGGGACACTTTAGAGGTAGACAAAGGACATCTGTGTAACACCTTGGCACCCTGAGTGCATCACACAGGTATTTTGTATCTGATCACCTGTCAGTGCCAAGACATCCAGCCTTTCTCTGCACTGACTCTTTCAGAAGTGGTTGTGCAGCTCATCTGTCTAGAGAAGCTGATATAGAAGACTGCTCTAGATAGCCAAGTGCCAACTCAAATCAAGATTTTCAGATAAGATGAATTTATCCCATATACTGGCACTGACAATACAACCCTGATTTGCTGCCATGTGAGCAGTTCAAGTTTGCAGTTCTGAAGGATTTACAGTAGCACTACCAACACTTGCAAGGAATTCATCAGCACATGGCTGTTCCAAGGCTGACATGAACAACCATGTAACCCTTTAACACAACAGGGCTACTAGTCTTACACAAGCCTTTCTCAGCAAGTTTATTTGCAAAGTGAAGCCTCTTGAGGACTGAGATGTTGAAGAGTCTCGCAGTGTAAAATGAGATAACAGGCTTTGAGGAGCCCAGTGGTACAGATAACTCATCATCCTGCTCGGGAAACTACAGGTTTCAGAACTGAAGTAGAAGATACTGAAACTCCACCTCTTGTGTCTTGACTGACATACGGATGGCCCAGCTGCTATAAGGTCAGGAAAAAAAAAAAGAGGGCAAGGAAAAGCAGGAAGAAAAATGCTATATCTATTTATGTACAGCACTTGAAGGCTGAGGATGTCCAGCTGCTTGAATGCAACTTTTTCAGAAGTGACTACTGCAGGCAAGTGAAAGAGGGAGTGAAGCAAACAGCGGCACTGAATCTTAAGCCAGATGTTTGCTTGGCTCAGGACTGTAGGCGCAAGTTGTTTAAACTGTAGTCATTAACAAAGACGTTTAGAAATTCACTTGAAGTGGTCAAGAGAACTACCAAATGAAACAGCAGCCCCAGTATCACCAAAAGGAAAAATGCTCTTTCCTTACACCAGCTGCTGTGTGTCACACTTTTTATTCTTATTACTTTCATACTAATGACACTTCTCTTGCTACTACCACTACATACTTCAAATCAGTGAACAATTCAGGTTGGAAGGGATCCCAAGAGTTAGCTGGTTTAGTCTCCTGCTCCAAGCAGAGCAAACAGTGAATACTTAAAAATTATTTCTGAAAAGAAAAACTAACACAAAATATAGTAAAGACCATACAAGGAAGCTGTGATAAATTTTACCATGAATCCTGTGCATAGTCAAGAACTATGACAAAAACTGAACCACAAAAATGCAGATTGGTGCAATTTGATGCTGCGTTTTTAGGAATGTTTTGATTCTCTCATACCCAATTAAAAAAAAAAGGAATCTTATTAATCAGGGGTTGGTGTTAACTACTTCCTCTGAACAATGCCTTGATACAGAAACAAAGAAAAAGCCACCCAAATGTAATTATCTCCTACACACACCCACAAAATTAATAAAACATAATTCAAAAAGAAGTCAAAGAAGCTAAAGAATGGAGTTGCAAGGCACAGTTGTAACTATGAATATTTAGAGGCCCCAACACAACCAATGTAATTTCATTAAGTATCACACCTGGCCTTAATTTACTTGAGTTTGCCAGTCCAGCAACGGCCAGAGAGTGTCCCCAGAAGTACAAAATGTCTGTGACACCCTCCCAGTTCACCTGTCACATAACTGTGCTGCAGCCATGGCTATCATAGACAGAAAACCAAAAAGTCTTAATTTCACATTTCCAATAGAATCCAGCAAAGAGAGATTTTACACAAATGTGTTTGACTTGGACACAATTTGATAAAAGCAAGTCCTCATAGCTACAACATTTAGAACATACTGGTTTTAGTATATTCCTCAGGTTCAAAAATGTAAATAATGTGCCTTTTTCCCTTATACTCAAATGATAGTTTCAGAATTATTTTGGAATTAAATTATCTCTGAGCAGAAGTTATATTGGTGTTAAGCTTCATTCACTTTTCTTCCTAATATATACTTTCCAATCAAAAGAAAGCATGTGTAAACCAGTGTTAAAGTAAGCCATTAGGAATGCAGGTCTCAGGAGTTTCCCAGTTTTAGAAAGTTAACATCTTCCATAAATGGCTTCTGAGAGTGCTCCTTCTGTGCTCTAAACATAAATGACAGGAATTTTATTCAAATTGCTAGAAACATTAAGTTAGTGTGCATGAAAGGAAACACTATTACACAGTGCAGCCACACAATGGAATCAGTCCTGTGGAATTTTTTATATGCCTTGCTGCTACTACACACTTACCCTGATCTATAATGACCTTTGAATTACTACGGAATTACTAAGAAAAACCTCACCAGGAGAAAGAAGAAATACATTACTAGAACTTAACTTTAGGCCACTGAAATTCCTGAAGTGACTCCCAACTTTTTAGATTTCTTAAGGTTTAGATTAATCAAAGCTAATTTAGGTTCTTCCCATGACAAACCATGTAATGAAGGAGTAGTGTCACAGAGCACCTAATTCCCTATGGGAACAAAAGCAAACCGGGTTGCTGAAAAGTAACCTATTCAGCACCATTGTCTAATCACATGTTGTCCTGATTTATTTCCAGAGCAAGCTCCACCTAGTTCTTCCAGCCAGGAAAGCTGGCTGTCACCTTATACAAACATCTGCCAGGAGAAGACTGACAATTACTTTCTGTAACCAAGCACACCAGACCTGCAGGAGTACCTAACAAATATATATTCCAGTTAGGAAAGAAACTGTTTTTACCTGCAGGTTTTTGTCTGCCTAATCTTAGGGATATTAAAGCTACTTAGAGAAACTCAAAATCCTAAACCTTAAAGAAGATATAGCAATCAAGGTGAATTCAAACCAGGTAGATGATAGCACTATGTAAGAAATGTACTCAGCAAGACACAAAGCAAAGCTGTCCTGATCACTCCAGATGATCAGACAGCTTTCAAGTCATCCCTAATTTCTGGAAAGAAAAAGCATCACAGGCTGCAGAAGTGGCAAAAGAGTGGAGAAAAGGAGAGTGAAAAACTAATGAGTAGGTGAGGAGATGTAGTTTAAATTCCTACAAAAAAAAATTAACTGTAAAAAGCCTTAAATGAAACCTTACAAAAACAGGCAGGAGATTAAAAAAAAAATCTAAATTATTCTAATAATATTCAAAACACTAAGAAAGCTTTCAGTCATAGTACTGATTACATAGTTAGAAAACCCAAACCTTTGATTCAGATTGCAATATCTGAAAAATATAGGAATGGATTTTGAAGATCAGTCAAAGGTGCATCACATGCTCATCATAGCCCCAAGCTACCCAGGCTACCTCTGTGAACTTTAACATATACATTTATTCTAAATGGAATTCAAGAGTCTGCCCATGGCTTCTCTGGAGTTTATTTTAATGTACTTAGACACTGCTTGGCTGCACAGTACCTGAGCTACAACTTCTGCTAAAAATCAGGAGTGCTGAACAGCTGTAGGGAACATATAATCTAATGTAGGAACAGGTGATATATAATATGTTACAAAAATATTATAGTGTCATATATAAAAGTTACAGATTTTAGTTGCTAAGAACTATTAACTTTAGACAGATCAAGACCAATTAATATATTAAGGCAAAACACAATAAATAGTAAGCCACAACTAACAGGAAAACATGTCAAACATAATGTAACAAGTAATGCCTTTGGTGAAATTAAATTACTGGTTAATATCTGAAACACTCACTTGTTTCATAATATACCAATAGGGATACAGAAAATTATAGGAAAAGTTAGGAAGATCTCAAACTCCTTAGTTGCAGGAGTGACATTAAAACACTACCACAAAGTTAAGCAGCATATCTGATGTTTGGAAGAACCTTCAGTTTGGAGCTGGAAATGAAAAAATAGCTCTCCTTTAATTTCCCATATGCAAAGTAAATCTAGTATAAACACTGATTGCACACACAAAGATCCTTTGAAATTAAAAGCAGGGTAAATTTCAGGTTATTCCATTAGGTGAGGCCAGCTGGACCAAACTCCCTTCCTTACTAATCCTTTATCGGCATTATGTTAGGGGAAAAAAAATACTTGATATAATCTTCAAAAAGACATTTAAGATACATCTGAGCCACCGGTGGCTGAAGCAGCGCTTTTCTCCCCAGCAACACTAAATTTATTACCTCCAAAACCTTCGACAACTCCTAGAGTATTATATGCTATATATTATATATATTACATATATTTATTTTACATATTATAGGAAGAGCAGAGCTCTGTGGTTTTCCTCATCACGGGCGATCCTTTGGGAGCAAAGGTCCAGGCGAACAGGGGATCCAGAGGGAGCCGGGGCACCCCGGTTGCTGCCGCTCCCCGGGCAGGGCCCCCGCTCCCGGCGCGGCCTCACCCGCCGGGCCCCGCCATCCCGGGGCTGCCTCGGGCGTCGGCAGCGGCTCCGGTGCGGAGCTCCGCGGCCCCGCCGCCCCTTCCCCAGCCCCTCTCCGCGCGGGGCCCCCCCGGCCGTGCCCCTCCCGCCGGGCAGACCCTCCCTCGGCCGGACCCAGCTCCCGCCCCGGGCCGTGCCCCCCCGAGCCCCGGGCCGCCCCCCAGCCCGGCCCGGCTCCTCGCCCGCCCCGCGGGGCCCTTTCCCGGCCGCCGCGGGCCCGGCACCCCGGCCCCGCTCCCTTCCCAACATGGCCCCCATCCCTCCCTGCCTCCCTCGCCCTCCGCGGCGGCGGCCCCGCGGTTACCGAGCGGCGGCGGCGGCGGGAGGCCGGGCGGGGGCGAGGGCGGCGGCAGGCCGGGCGCCGGGCCGCCCCGCAGGAAGGACGGCACGAACTCGGCGGCGTGGACGTTGGGCACGAAGGGCTTGGCGTTGACGTTCAGCTGCCGGCTGAAGGCCGCCCCGAGCAGCTCCTGCTGCGCCTCGGCCTCCGCGGCCGGCGGGGCGCAGCCCGGGCCGGCGCCGCTGCCCGGCTCGATGTCCGCCTGGTCCCAGCAGTCGGGAGCCGAGTCGCTACTGCTCCCGCTGCCGCTCCCGTTCGCCTCCATTTTGTCGCGGCCCCACAAGGCTCCGCGGCCCCGAAGCGTCTCCCGGGTGAGGGGGGAGCCGGCGGCGGCACCGACTCAGCACTCGCTCCGCCGATTCCGCGTGTGCTCCGCCGCCCCGACGCGAGCGCAGTGTGGCCTCTCAAGCCGCCGTACCCTCTCCCGGCAGCCTCTCCTACCGCCATCGTAGTAGTTTTTATCTCCCCCGGCCCTCCTCCTGCTGCACGTCCGAGGCGCGGCGGGAGAACTACAACACCCGTCATACCTCGCGCGCGCACCCGCGGCCCTCCTCCTGAGGACAGACGGGAAATGGAGTTGCCTGCGTTCCTTGCCCGCTCAGGAACTGCAACTCCCGGCGGCCCCCGCGCGTGCCGTGCGTTCCTGCCGGTCCCGCCCCGTGCTCCGGGGGGATGCGGGACACGGAGTTGGCGCGAACGCCTCAGGCGGGACAGGAACCGCCGGGGTCAGCTCCAGCCGTGAGCAGAGGTGTGCACAGAGACAGGCCGGGAACCGCCCGGGTCAGCTCCAGCCGTGAGCAGAGCTGTGCACAGAGACAGGCCGGGAACCGCCCGGGTCAGCTCCAGCCGTGAGCAGAGCTGTGCACAGAGACAGGACGGGAACTGCCGGGGTCAGCTCCCGGCCATGACAAGAGGTGTGCACAGAGACAGGACAGAGACAGGCCGGGAACCGCCCGGGTCAGCTCCAGCCGTGCAAAATCTCACCGAACCCGTCCTGGAGAGGTGCAGAGGGACAGGGCAGTGATGGCAGCAGCCCCCGGGGAAACTCTGGGAGCACACGCCCTCCCACGGGATGCAAGAGGGAACGCTGCCCTACCTGTCCGGCCAAAAGGGGACAGGAGGCATGGAAAGTTCCAATTTTGGTAATTCTACACTTTGACTTGGTTGTTACCGTGTAAAAAACCCCATCCAGTTAAACCAGAGTCAGTAGGACTTTCCAAGTACTGAGGCTCTCCCTCCACTGGTATGACTTTTAGAAGTTTTCAAAACAAAACCTCAACAAACAAACAAACAAAATATCTCTTGAAGTTAAGCATATTTGGAGGAAACAGCACAGAACAGAGGGGAAACAAGTAGGTTCTGGTTATAGGGCTGCATGAAGCTGTGGCAGCATTTTGTCTCATAAGGTACAGTCTGTTTATAACTACACAAAGCAAATGATGGGGAGTTTCTTGGAGTGCTGACATGCAAGGACCAAGTCACTGCAGCATTATTCATATGAGAGCACTGTAGGACAGATTACAGAGTTGTTTTGAAAGCAGGTGGTCTTGGGACTAGAAATGAAAGATCTCAATTTGGTACAGAATCCAGGGCAGTTTTGGTTGGAAAACAGAAGCCCTCCTGAAGGGGCATTTGTGTAACGTAATCCTGACATGGGAACCAGAGGGTTTCTGGCTGCACGCCAGCACCAACATGTGGGCCATGGACAAACAAAAACTTCTACACGTGTTAGTGGAAATATGGGCTTCCAACTGATCATATCCAGGGAAAACATTAGTGTGCAGGGTAGCTTTGTAAAAGAAAGAAAGAAAAAGAACAAAAATCCCACAAGCAAACAAACAAACAAGTCCCTACTAACAGCATAGAAAGTTCATTTTGGAAGAAAAGGTTTTACTTATAACGAGAATAAAAACATCTGCTAAGTGGAAGTCTTTCCTTCAAGCACCACCAAGAGCTTACCTTCACCAGAACCTAAAGAATGAGTTTTAAAGACCTTGTGAAAACCACTCTGGTTATTCTCTGGCACATAGTAACTTTGCAGTTTTCAGACATTGTCAGTCTCTCTTTTTCAAATCGAGTATAACTAAGGAAAAGTCTCACCTGTGCTTCTGTTGTAATATTTGGAATTTTGTCAAACTAAAAGTAAGTCCCAGCTGTGCATGGCATGTTTTTGTTTAACAAAAAGAAAAGTAGTATGCATTGTTTGGGTTTGTTTTCTTTTAGTTCTAACCTTTGCTTGTTAGGTGACATTTATTAACCAGGACGTGTCTGATACATTTCATATGGTATGGAAACAAGGTAGCACCATTTCAGCACTCAGGGGTTACTAGTGATGAATAATAGATAAAACTCCAGAGGAAAGCAAACTGCATGCGTTCTGCTGACGGAGTGACTTGTTACTGAACACTTTTTACTGTCACTATGAGCATTTAACAGCTCAGGTTTATAATGAGGGCAACGCTGTACTGCAAGGTTGTGTTTTGTTTGAGCCCTGACACAGCCTATAGGTCAGGAAAGCCTTGACTGGAGGCAGGTGCTGCCTTTTCAGAGCAATTAAGATGGGCAGCACACAGAACACAGAGACAGCAATTCTTGTACACATTTTGGCATTTTTCTAGAAGGTTTTTGAAATGGAGCTTCTTTCTGATGGTTCCTGAAGCACTGAGTTGTGAGAATTTTGTGTGAGTGTGTGTGTGTGGAGTAGGGCCAAACATGCATTTGATCAGAGAGTGCATATTACCACTGATTTCAGGGGAAAAGAATTAGTTGTGTTTCACAACTTTTCTTCCTTCCTTGATGGGCACTTATTCCCTAGGTACTTGCTGGGATATATACAATTAGTCCACAGAATTTCCGAGGATGCCAGATGTCCTTCAGAGTGTACAAACCTGTTTTGCAGGCTGTCACACATAGGAATTGTGTAAACTCAAACACTACATTTTTAACAGGGCTAGTAGTTTGTTTTTCCACTTTGGAACAGCTGGTACTCAAAACAAAAGTGGAATTATGATAATTTTACTGGCAAAATATCTACTGGAGTGTAAATGGACCTGTTTGCTTCAGGTTTTAAACCATTATAAAAGCTTTTCTTGTTTAAATCTCTTCTGCATCAAAATGTTTAGAATAAATATACCAGATTTTCATTTAATAAACAGTAAAATGCTTTTCTTATTGAAAACCACCCACATAAATCCATCCTCACATCATGACTGACTTAAGTGATCAAGACTCTCTAGAAAAGAAAAGTCTGGCCCAGCTTAGGGTAACACATGAGGACTGAGGTGCAGAGAAATTGTCCCCCCCACAACTGCAGTTCTACTGTCCTTGTGCTGCCTCTGATCTGTTAAACCCTGTGCCGAATCTGTCTAGCTCATTAAATTTAGTGACAGAACAAGCCACTTTCTATTTCCTCCTGGGTTACTCAGATGAATCAAATAAGAGGCATTTGACAAATGCCAGGGCTGGTGTAAAGTAAGAATGGGGAACAGGACTAATTTTTTTGGTGAGAGCAAGTTGTTAATACAATAACTCATCCCAAGGCAGCTTCACCACTAATTTGCTGCCTGTGGTGAGTCAGTCCTCACCTGAGTGGCAGTGAAATGGAGGGCTCTGTTCATATGATATCAGGAACAATGGTCTGTACTTTGGTAATAACTTCCACCCAAGCTCCCATAAGCACCTTGCAGCCTGGCAGGGACATCTATGAAATACCAGTGCTTCAGGCACGTGAACTGAAGCAGAAGAGAGGGATGTATTTCAGTAGAAGGCTCCAAACAGGTTAACAGCTTCAAGAAGTTACTTGCTCACCACCAACAGGCAAGTTTTTAAAATTTCATAAACTACCAACAGTAGTTTATGAAATGGAAAGAGAGTTGCTTTAGGGTGCTGAGCTACCATTTAATTGACTCAGCTTACCTTGACATCAAGCAACTTCCTGAGCTACTGCAACATGGGAAAGAAACATTTTGGCTGAGACTGGGAGGAGCAGGAAAGGAATACAACTTCCATTTCTGGTGTGGCAGCAAGCTGGGATTCCAGTGACGCACTGTGAGCCATGCCCTGAAATTTAAAGGTATTCAAATATGTACAGTAGTTACGCACCTAAATGAGTAGCCTGATATTTAGAATTGCTTTGAAGTCAGAAAGAGCCTTTAAAAGCAAAGCCAAAGGAACGAGTTATTTACTTAGGAGAAAGAAAAGACAGGAGGTTAGAGGTAAATTATTAGAAGTTAGACTAGGTGCCAAGAATTTATAAATTAATATTCTTAAAGCCTGGCAAATTCTCTTTCTAGGTAGTCTGTGGAGATGTAGCTGAAACTAGAGAATAGAAAACACAACTATGTTTCAGCATGATGGCTGAATCATAAGAACATTAAGAACCAAGTCTCTCCTAAGCTTTACTGGTGCTCCTGGAAGTGTAAGTGAATAAAGAGGCTTCTATATTTACACAAGACCATGTCTAATCCAACTTTCTTGCCCTGGAAACATCTTTTTACTGATTTGTTGTTCCAACACTGCTACTTAACAAATGCTCTTTCTGGCCTGTTCCTCTCCCTGTGCTGGACATTGGCAGAACTGCAGTCCATGAATTCCCTCATAGAAATGTATTTGAAGCTATTTCATTGGAAGAATTTCAAATAAAAGTATTTGGTTTTCCAAATGTAGCACCAGAGCATAAGCTCTGTTTCACAGTCCAATCATGGAATTACTCCATGTCTGCAAAGGAATTTAGAACTTGTCTCACATTTCATTGTGGGTTGGCAGAGGACTTTGGAGCTGGATTCTTCTTCTTGAGGGCTCCAATCTAAATTTAAAGCCCTTTTTAATAGCTCTTTTTGGAGCAATTAAACACATACTGCAGGCTTCAAAAAGGGCATAAAATTAATTGGTTTTGCTTTAGATAGCAAAAGAAATACATGGATTGCTATGCTAAAATGCCAGTTTATAATTCTCTATGTCCATCTTCTCAGCTCTCAAATACCTCACATACTCAGCTCATTATTTTTTAAAATACTTGTGTCTGTCTCGTACTTGTGTATACACAACCTTTATTCCCCTTGATTGTGTATCAAAATAAAGACTGAAAGGTCTGTTTTGCAAGTGCCATCTCTTTTTTCAAGTGACTCTAATTGGAGGCTCAGAGTTCTCAGCTGTGTACTCTATTGCTTAGTTACCCTGTATTGTTTAGATCTCAGAGATCTGTAAGGTGGATTCTCCTTGGATCTTTGTTCACGATTCCTCTCTTTGAATGCACAGGCAGAGCAGCTCCTTCTTAGACAGAATTTCTTCTGTGGTTTTGATACCATGAGACTCCAGACTGAAAAATAAGAGAGGGAAAGGAGTTTAGGTAAGTAGTTTTTCTGTCAAAACTGTTATGTGTGTGGGTTTCTTGCTATCAAAGCTCAAAAGAAACAAAGATGGGGATTTAGGTGTGCAGATTGTGAAGAACCTGTGCATGGTTTATAAACCTTATGACAGTTAAAATGTTGTAAATAGCAGAGGGATTGCTTAATGTGGAAGGAATGTGCTGAGCAAAGAACGCACATCCAAGGAAGGGAAGAATGAGATCACTTAAATGATGTAAACAGTGACTGGGTTAGGAGGAGGAAGGTTAGAGTCAGGAGGGAATCTATTTTGAAGAAAGGCAGGGACTGTGTGGTTTGAGAGATCTGAAAGCCAGGTGTAGGATTGGTGGGAGGAGGCCTCCTGTCAATCAAAATACTTAAGCAGCTGAAGAGAAATATTGTGAAGTACCATCCAGACTTCTGTTTATCTGTTCTTATGCTTTCTTTTAGATCAGCAACACTTTGATTAGAAAATGAACCTTTTGCTTCCTTAGAAGCAGCATGGCCAGCAAGACCAGCACAGTGTCTGCCACTGCTGAGGCCACACCTCAAGTGCAGTGTCCAGTTCTGGGCCCCTCATGACAAGAAGGACATTGAGGGGCTGGATCATGTCCAGAGGAAGGAACAGAGCTGGGGAAGGGGCTGGAGCACAAGTGTGATGAGGAGTGGCTGAGTATTGACACACTGTTTATTCACACCCTTTCTGATTGCAGGGACTCCCTGACATGGAGAGGCTCCAAGCTTCCATGTTAACTTCCATGTCCACTGCTGGATACCATAATAACTCTAGGCCAGATCTCCTAAATATTGTTTATAAATATGGTAAGAGTTTTAAATAAATATGGTTTTTAAAATATGGTAAGAATTTTATAGCACTTAAATTTTATATGGAAAGTTTTACATGCTGTCCCTCTCAAGGGAGGGGAGACTAGAAAACTGATTCCATGTGGGATTTTCATGTACTTTCTTTTCACCTTCTTAATTCTCTGGAATTCCAGTTGAGGGAGCATGTTGTCCATTAGAGATCCCTTAAGATTTTAGTTTCAGTAATGACTAAAGCAGAATGGCATTATTGTTATGAAAGAGGAATAACAGTGTCATGGGATTTTTAAAGCTGTTCTTCTATGGCTAGTTAACATGTTAACATTGTTGCAGAAAATAATTACTTCATTATGGAATTGTGAGAATGAAATATTGAGCTTGTTTCTAATTAGGCTTAATTACTCTAGAAGTGTTCTGTGCCAGTATTCTTATTCCAGAGACAGCAATTTGCATGGGGAATTATTCTGGAGTAATGGTGGCTAAATCAATTACAATTTCCCTCCTGTCTTGAGAGAGAGCACACATTGACACTGTGATGCTGTACATGAGAATTTGAAAAAAGTGAATGTGTGTTACTCAACCTCTAGAACAGCTAGAGAATTTGACTAAAATTACCAGAAAAAAAAATCTTCTTAGACTCTAGTGTATGCCAAACACTTCACATAATTCATAATTATTCCTGCACATTTATTTTTCTCGCAATTCCATTAGTCCTGTTGGCATTATACCACTGATGATTTCTTAGTCTATTTTGTCCACCTGCAAAGTCACTAAAATAGTAGCATGTGGGAGATTATTTTTATAAATTATGTTTACATTCTGTAAAAATACTGTACCAACATAAACATGTCACTGGCATTCTAACAAGCATCAGCTTAATCCAAACTTGCTTGCACAATTCCTGTTTTATGCATTGTCCTTAGGAGTTACATAACTATTCTGGCACATGTGAAATGTCAGAAAAATGAAAAGGTATCTTCTTTCCCCCAAGGGTTTGCAGTCTATTAGCACTGCTTTCCTGGGCTGTGCACTTCCTCTGTTCCATGAGCTGGTTCCTAGCTAAGTCAGCTTTGAACACAGTGGGGGATATAGAAGCTGTCTGTGATTTAATTGACTGTGTTTATACTATTGTTATTTTAATCACTATTTTAAAGGAATATTTTTCTCTTCTGTTGTTTTGCTCTTTAATCCATTTTGGAAACACTCGATGTAGCACCAGAGACATCACTCTTTTCAAAGCTGTGGTCTAATTAAAATCTGCTGAACCAAACAGGCAAAATCCACATTGTTCTTGTTTTTGCTCTGTGTGCAAATGACATTAAACAATATTTTGTCTAAGAGCAGCATTGTTCCATGAAGCTTGTAAAAGTTAATGAACACGATGAACCCTTTAGTAGCTCAATTCTTTACTACCAGTCTGTACCCCATTCCTAGAACAGCTTATCTTCTCCCAGCCATACAGTCAAAGCATGCACTTCACAAAACATGGATGCATGAGAACAACTGTTTCAGAAAATTTTAACACTGTTTTAGGAGATGAGTGTCTGTAAGACTGCTGTTCCTTGAAGTGCAATAATATTTGAAAAGAAAAAGTGGTGGTTTTTGGTATGTACATTGGTCTTGATTTTTAGGATTATCGAGGTGAGGTGATTTGTAAGAGACTTTTTTTGGGGGGGGATTTATTCTGTAAATAGCTTTAGAGAATTGGAGAGGATCAGAGCAAGCCTGTACTATAAGATTTGACAGTGTAGGTCAGTTGCCTTAGTGAGTGGGAAAAAAAGAGCTGTGCCAGCACAAAACCATCAATGTAGAAACAACTATACAACCAGAAGAATTCCTTTGTCAGCCTAGCTAATGTTGTTTGTGAAGGGAATGTTATAGTCCTAGCAGAAAACCCTCTTTCTCTTGGTAAGTGCTGTGCAATTATGCCAGCAGAATTTCTGAAGTACAGTCAGGCAAAAAAGCTGGTATGAACTTGAACAGAGAAACCCTGAAGCAGTGCCAGAAAAAAACTTTGTTGTTTAAGTTATGTGTGGTAAATAGACCTCAAGTTATTGTTCTGTGACAGATGAATTTCAATCTTCAATCACTGACATGATAATATTACTTTGATTTCCATCCAGAGTTTTCATTTTATTATTTTGGCTCAGACACTCACAACAGCTTTTTTGAATAGTGAAAGATAAAATTTCTCTTACCATTTCCAGGTGACTGATTTCTGTCACACAATATCAATTTAACATGTTACAAATAAGAACTGACAAGGATTTCTGGAAGTCTTTGGTTTCTCCAGATGTTTAATGAAACCAACAGTCAAATTTGGGTTCATGGCAGGAAATGCCCTGGCTGGATGTTCAATGCTTGGTATGCACAGGTTCTGCCAGAGCAACATGGAACTGGAGGTGTTCTGCTCCCATGGGGGAAGGCTGTAAGTCTAAAACATTTCTGTATTGTTTGTGCACAACTCCAGAGCACCAGCTCCTGCTCTGTGCTGGGCTGTGCTCCCTTCACCTGAACTCTCTTCACCTGTAAAAATGATTTGATTTCTTGAAATCTTGTTCAACTATTTGATACCCAAGTAGAACTATCAGTGCTAAAACCATTCTTCTAAACAACAAACAAAAAAATATAGTTCATACTGGTCTTTGTAAATTGTCCCCAGGTGTCACTCCTGAGTCAGACAAAAACATTTTAGAAACAAATCTGAGAATTGGTTTTCCTTTTCTTTTTTTCTTCCTATTGTTTCTGCAGTTGAAACTTCTCTTCTTGCATTTTTCCCCATTGTTCTCTGTAAGGATGCCAGCTCCAGCAGGCCAACTTATCTTGTCTGAATTACTCTTAAGAGAGTTTTTGAATTTCAGTTACAGTAATGTAACTGCAGAAATACTTCTCTGGCAATACTTTGTGATTTATGGTTAAATGATTATTGTAGATCATAAATCCTTTCCTATTTTGTTCAACTCTGCTAATTTCTGCCATCCTTTTGAAGCAAAATCAAATTACAAGAGAGCATTTATTAGCATCAACATGTAATTATTTGAAAAGCCAATGCAAGCTCTGTAAATCCCATAACTGAACAAGAGCTGAAATGTAACTTTACTGGTAAATAGGGCATATATTTATTATTCCCTAAAGGTAAATATCACTGTAGGAGAACCATCATTCCAGTCATCTCATTTTTCTTGTATGTTTGCACAGTCTACATATAAACAAAACAGTGTTCTGCTTAGAGGATTTAATGTGTATTATACAAGGCAATGGATCACTTATTAAAATAACATAACTACATAACTACAGATTCTAAGTAACAATATCCTTTTCTTAATGTCACTTAACGAATTTATTCTTAATGTTTTTTGTTTCATCTGTTGGCTGAATCCAATATTTTACTTTATAACCAGCTCCTCAATTCAGGCATAAAACATCTCCTATTAAAGCCAGTTGATATAGTACACTTCTCCCAAAAAAGTGCTTAAGGGGTTGTTTGGGTTTTTTTTAAAATATTAACTTCCTTCTATCAAAATTACTCAAAAATGAAGGTTGCACAAGAACCTTGTTAAGCTAGAAAATGTCTTCCTTACTCCTGGACATAGATTTTGAAATAACATGTGCTTTAGATGTGTAGCCAGATCTGTCAGTGGGAACCACTGCTTATCAAGATGTATTGATTACATGCTTGCTTTCACTCCCTTGAGGAGAGGAACTTTTGAATGCTAGCATGTGCAGAAGGCAAAGGCAACAGGCCATGCCAACTGTAATTCCTATTTTTTTTTTTTTGAACTATTTGTTGCCTGTGTTTTGCCATTACATACATCACTGGCACTGTGTACAGCTAAGGGGGAAAGGCTGGGACTTGGATGGTGGCTGCTAAAAGGAATGACACATTGGAGACCTTTTACTGTCATTGCTCCCCAGTTTCCCATGTGTGAAAAAATGTGTTAATTATCAAGGATATGTGGTTTGAGGCACATCTGTCAAAAAAATTAGTTTATCCTTAAAGGCTGTAACTTTGGGAAATAGTAGTCCAACTGTAGAAGGAGAATTATTGCTGTAAGAGACACGTCATTCTCCAAAGCTCTGATGAAATGAGCTGTATTGTGCCTTTTACTTGGGGGGAGGTTTCGTAGAGTTTGACTGAAAATATGAGACTACTTTGTATTTACTTCGTGTCTTATGAGAAATATGTTTGAACTCTAATCAGCCATATAGGAAAAATTTCTGGCCAACTGAGAGAGAAAGCGTTTCTGCCACAATATCTTATTATCCTATATATATAATCTCAAAATAATTAGGCATAAATTGATTTCTACTGTACTTAGAGTTTGACAGGATTTTTCAAATTAAGACATTGGTGCATTAGTTCACCAAATGTGGATTTCTGTGGTAGACTGAGTTGCACATCCCCAGCAGGTGATCAGATATATATATATACACACACACACACATAATTTTTTTCTGTTTTGTTTCTGGCTTTTTTTTTTTTTTCCAGGCAATAAGATGTAAAACTCCATGAACTGACTGGATTAATGAACTAAAGCTGCTTGCCATGTGGTCAGGTAAACCCTCCAGCCCTTCCTCATGCTTCAGCATACAGAGAGTGAAGAGCAGGACTATCCCTTTCACTAACACCAAGACATTTAATCAGCTTATCTGTATATAATCTAACCACATCTTTGGTGACCTTCAGATGTCATATTTTGTTATTTCTTTCCTTGCTTTTAGATCAGTATTTTATAAAGTCCCTTTGCAGTTTTTATGAATATTACCAATATCATATTGAGTAGATATCAGTTGTAGGATACATCACAGCAACATGTAGACCAGGAGTGCATAACAAAGTCCAACAAAGACAATTGTAAGGTGTTGCACCCCTGAAAAAGTAAACCAGGAGTGCAGTAAAGGCTGAGATCTTTCACTGAAGTCAGTGGATAAAAGCTTAAAGAACTGGATCTTGTCTATCCTGAAATTTACTTACTATACCTGTGGATACTTTCATGAAGATACTTTCACGAGTATCTGCTTTCTTGAGATCACTGTTGAGAATGTGATTGTCCTCTCCATGACTGAAAAGCCTAAACAGCATCTTAAAAGCAAAACCTGAAATTACTCTGTGTGTAAAGTACCAAATGGTGCTTCATCAGAAACATGGAGGATATTGCAGCCACTGAGGTCTCTCCCCCCACAGTGTGGTTGTTTGGAGCAAGGCAGAACCAATTTTATGACTTCAGCACTAGCACTGACTTCTTAGTGAAAGTTTTGGCATAACCCACAATCTCTACCCTTATTTTCTTCTGTCACACCTAAATCAGATTTCATCAATTCCTATTTATCTACTAATCTTGAAGAGGGAGAAAAGGCTGTGAAAGAAAGCCTTGAGTTGTGCACCTGGCCCATAGAAACAAGTGCAGAAGCCACAATAAGCATTTCCATCTGCTAGAGACTAGAACACAGATCTGTTAGACTGCTCTACTAAAAACAGAGATGTGTATTCCCACATGGTGCATGTTGTGGGAAAATAATAATAGTAATGTGGTATAAAATCACAACTCCTTATACAATGGTTTTTTTTATATGTCTGTAGTCAAAAAGGCAATCAACATAAATGTGATAAAGAGAGAGAACCTGTAATTGTGATCTGTCTGTGGCAGTGATACTGGATAGAGGCAGTTACTGCTACTGGCTATAAATTACTGGTTAACTCTGTATTTAAAATAAATTCCATTAGAATAAAACATCAAGATACAAGTTAGCTGTGAAAACTATTTTCATTGTGGCAGTCTGTAGTCAAAACTTTTATTTTTCCTATGAGGAGACAAAATACATTTTCAGAAATGTTACATTTGCTGTATATACATCTACCTGGCTGAGAAGAAGATGTCCTGTAAATTTATTTTTCCATGCTGAGTACTGCAGCTTTAGCCCAATGACAGTCCTGTACTATGGAAAAATAAGTGGAAAATGCAGATAATGTTTTGAATCAAAATTGTAAAATATAGCACTTTCTTCATGATTAGAATGCAATCTTATTAAATTTCTCATAGAAATATGATTATAAGAAGAAGAAGAAAGAAAAAAAAAAAGCTAAAACCCCCCAAATGAGCTAAGCAAAAATGCCAACCAAGCCCTAATAGATGATAAATGCGGCTAATTCTGAAGCAATCACCATGAAATAAAATCCCTAAGTTTTAGAGATGCGTAATTATTATGAACTCCTGTTTGGAGATCATTCTTCTCTACAGTCTGTAGCATTTAGCACCTGCTCCAGAAACGTCTTCTACAAATAACCATTTTCTGTTTCAGATAAAATTTACATTGAAAACTATCTTGGTGCAGCTGCTCAGTTTTTCTACAATTGTGAATTGCCAAAAAAGGAACAGTAATTCCTTGGGGACCTCTGAGTTAAATCCTTTTTCTGTAACATGATCCCATGTCGCGAAGCTGCGATGGAAGTCCATTATTACTGCTGGCTGTTCTTCTGCTCAAACTGAGAACTGAGAAGCCTTTTGTAGATGATCCTTGCTCCTTTACAATTTCTGTGGCTTTGTAGTTCCATAATTACTGCCTCTGATGGCACAGTGCCCCAAAAATGAATACTTTGATAATTTGCTGCTCTCTTGTACTCCTTGTCACCTCCGGTGTTCCAGTGCACCACCGCCCTCCTGTGAAAACTACTGTGAGAAGAGTAAGTAGATTTCTGCAATACTCTGTGGCTCTGCTGGGCATCTCCATGTTGTATTTTCCATTCAAGTTTGATGTGTTGGACATGTTTACTGTACATTAGTTATTGTTTCTGATTAATGCAATGCATTTCTTTTATTTCATAAGGTACTGATTCAAGTGGAATTCTTTGGATTTGTTTGGGCACAGGGTTGGTTTTAATACTCACTCTGTTCACCTTAATGGTCTTGTTTAAATGGAAGCACCTAAAGCAACTAAAAGAAAAACTGGAAAACACAGGTGAATAAATAAGATTCTTCATCAAATAATTTTAGATTGTTGTACATTTTAGCTGATCTTACCATGTAAAAACATTGTGTATAGTCCAGATTCTGAAGACTGTCTTTGTTGGATTGTTTGGTATTCCTCAAATAGTCTCCATGAAGTTCTCACAGTTATTAGGGGATAAATATCCAGATGCTGACTCGCAAAAGCAGCAATTTCTCTTTGTTGGTTCTGGATCCTGTCAGGATTGTGTTGTATATTCATACTTGGCTTACTTGCTGCTGTTTGAGAAATCATTTATGAACACTCAAAAGCAAAAAACTTTGTAAGGGTTTAACCCTCATTGAATGCAAAAGGAATTCTTCCCAGGCAGAGGATACACATTCAATAAATATTAGCTTTTCTTTCATTTTACGAGACTTTAAATAATTTTATTTAATATTGTAGTCTGTAAGAAGCATATGTGGTATATTTTGTGAGAGTGAAAAAAGGTTTTTTTCCATTTTACAAATACTATATTTTTGAGTTCTCAGATAATAAATAATAACTGACTAGAAAATGTGTTGGATTACTTCAATGCTTATTCTGAAGTAGAGGGTTGTGTTGTCATAGAACAAAAGATTATCATATGTAGCTACATCTTAAAACTTTCACTGTATCTTAAAATTTTCACTGAGATTAGAACACAGTTGGACCATCATGAAATCTGGCTCTTTAATAGCTTTGTTTAATATAGCATGATGTATGTACTAAATTAACCTCTGTATATTTACAGACTGCTCTGTGGAGCCGAGTCATGTTCTCAAGGCTAATACTGAAGGCAGTGTGAATACAGAAGAAATTAGACACACACTTCCAAGTGAAACATTAATGTATTCAGTGGAAGAATGCACTTGCAGTGACTGTGGCTTGGTAAAACCTCAGACTGGCTGTGAAACTTCATTTCCATTACCAGCTACTGAAGAACGAGCTACTGTTCTAGTTACCACCAAGTCTTTTGATTATTACAACTACGTTCTGGGTGTTGGATGATTGGGAGAGAAGTGTATTGGTACCGAGTAATAATAAATTAGTTATTCCAGTATAGCTGTTAACCTTAATACTTGCAGTCAGTGGAGAAGGTAGTACATCATCCTTAGAGATCTCCCATTGTGCTTGCATTAATATTGTTATATTATTTCTAATTCTGGTATTTCATTAGCCAAGTATTTCTACATTATTCTCAGGTACTCATCTAGATATTGGAATTTTTAATTTCAGAAAGTCCTTACATAGGACAGCTTTTTCTGCCTTTAGAGACTGTACCTACTTACAGCAGATACGTACAAAATAAACAAGTTTGCAAATATATGTTTATGTTAGACTCAGATCTTGTGCCAAAAATTACTTGATGGTACACAAGGACTGTTCCAAGAGGCAGAAATGAAGACCTACAGTACATCCCCCGTCTTGGAAAGAGTAATTTCAACACTTGAAATCAGAGTGTTCTAAAGATGGATTGTAGAGTCTGGAGGCCCCTGGGTTCAGAAGGTATCCCTGGGTCACCCTAAGGGAGGTTGTGGTTCTGGGGAGCACAGATCATACAATCACACAATGTCCTCAGCCAGAAGGAGCCCACAAGGTCCACCGGAGTCCAGCTCCTGGTCTTCACTGCAATCCCTGCAATTCCATGTATTTTCTGGTGGTACAGGCTTTCATTTCAGTGCCAAGTGTTTTCACACTGAGATTTATTTCTCTTTTACTATTTTTTTTTTACTTACCCTTGTTTTATTTACAAGGATAGGTGTTTAGTCATGCTAGACTACTCTGTGGCCTAAAATTAGGAATATATTTCTGTCACCTCGCATTCTGAGCAATAATGTTACTTTCCTAATATTAGGCCACAATTTTATTCCTGGAAAACTGCAACAACAGAAGCAACAACCACACAAGCAACCACAACAACAATCGACTTTATTCGTAGCTAACATCCTACTTCAGGTTCCTGCATGAATGACAGAACTGAAGTATTTCATCGCAGGAAATCTACGAATGGTCAGTGCAGCATCTTTGGGAGGCCCACACAAAGTTGGGAGTTCGGGGCTCTGTGTGGTTTCGGCCACACAGGGCCAACACCTCTTAAACAGGCCTAGAGACTTATTAATTTGTTATTATCATCAGTTTGTTTTTTGTTGTTATTTAACGACCCTTTCCCGAGCTTTCACCCAGCACAGCACAGGCGGCAGCAGAGGAGGACAGTTTATCTGCACGTTTCTCACCCTTCCTCTCCCGGTGTGGCGTTCCGGCCCCGCGGGCCGGCTCAGCCCCAGCCTCAGCCCCAGCCCCAGCCCCAGCCTCAGCCCCAGCCCCAGCCCCAGCCCCAGCCCCAGCCTCAGCCCCAGCCTCAGCCCCAGCCCCAGCCTCAGCCCCAGCCCCAGCCCCAGCCCCAGCCCCAGCCCCAGCCTCAGCCTCAGCCTCAGCCCCAGCCCCAGCCCCAGCCCCAGCCTCAGCCCCAGCCCCAGCCTCAGCTCCGGGCCCGGGCCGCGCGGGGAGCCCCGGGCCGGGAAACGCTCCGCGGCGCTCCCGGGGCCGCGTTTACCTTCCGGGGCGCCGGGCGGGTTCCGGGGCGGGCGGTGGCTGCCGGCCCGGCCGCGGCTGTGCGGGAGAGCGGCGGCTCCGGCGGACGGGGCCCCGCGGGCACCATGAGCGGTGAGTGCGGCCCGGCCCCTCCGCCCCGGGCCCGCCGGGCGCTGCGGGGGCTGGAGCGGGCAGAGCCTGCCGGGGGGCCCGGGCGGGACTGGCACTGCCTGCCCTCCTTCCCCCTCGCTGCTCCCTGGTGGGACACTTGGGTCTCTCAGCACCACACCCCGTTCCTCGTTCCGGCTCCCCGAGTCCCCCGGAGCGGTGTTTTACCCCGTTTTAGACCCTAATTCCTGCCCTTGAGCGTGACACTGGCTCACAGCACAGGTGATGCTGGGCTCGGGCATCTGTGCTGCCTGAGCTGTGCGAAATCATAGGAAATACTCCCGAGGAAATAGATGAGCAAGAGAAAATAGGAGTTAAAAAAATTAAAAATATGAACTCAGGGAGGGTACAGTCGGTGGGAGAGGTGAGAAGCACAGAAAAAGGGTCCCTGTTGTTGTGTGTCCCTGAGTGAGGGCTGTGTCTGTTTGCATGTGGTGATTCCTGTGGCAGAGGGAAGTGGTGCGGGGGGTGTGCTAAATCTTGAGGGTAAATGTGTGCTAAATCTTGAGCTTTTTGAGGTATTTCACAAGGAAATGCTTGAAGCTTTGCATGAGAATTGTGACCCATAAATTGCAGGAAGCAGATCCACTTGAATGGGCCAGCATGGAGAGTTATTTGTTAGGATGGAGGTGAAAATTCTAATAGGCTTTTATTGTAGATGTAAAGTATAAGCGGTATTTCTTTTTAATATGTATTAAAACATATTGGCAAGGTTTTGTTTGGGGGTTTTTGAGAAGGGAGGTGCTTTAGTTAAAGATTTGATGGGTCTCTGTGTACATCTTCAGCAATGGAAGTTGCAGACAACACTCTGCACCTGAGAACTGGATCATGTATTATTCTCCCACCCTGATCTAATACATGGTGATCTTTGTTGCAAAGGCAGCAAGAAAAAAAAAAACCTGAGGAGTTAACTGGAGTAACCAAATGCTACATCTTTTATGGGGAGCAGCAATTTCTGAAAGAGAAGTAAAAAATAAAACTGCTTCACTTGTATTTTTCTTCGTTTTGTTCTCACCTTTACGATAGGAAGAAAATAGAAGATTTTTGTGGAAGAGATGAGGCAAAATAAAGATTATTGTAGGGAAACCTGTTGTGAAAAATTCAAGTAACAGTGAAGTCTTTCAAAGCATGGGAAAAGAAAGTTTCTTGAGTGTTTCAGATCTTGACACAGCATAGACTAAATCCTAAATACAAAAATACAAAATACAAATCATTTTCATATGGGAAACCTCAGCCTGCCAATGATGAATTCAAGCTGGGAATACCCTTGTGCAAATTCATGCAAATTAGAGCCTTAATCTTTCTAGGAGACTAATCTTTGAGAGCTCTGCTTGGATGCTGTGACTCAAAAGGCAAGGTAACACCTCATGTGGCGTAAAGCTTCATCGTGTAGGTATTATTATTACCTTTAATCTTCTTTTTTTAAAGACAATGAAGAGATATATGTTTATGAGAAAAGAAACATTTAATTACTTGAAACAGAGTAATGCCTAGGGTGACATTAACAGTAGTGGTTCAGTTGCATGGTAACCACCCATTTATAGCCACTGCCAAGAATTATAGGGGTTTTCCAACAATTTCAGTTAGACAGCAAGGTAACCAAAAACCCCCTAATGTTGAACTTTGACAAACATTACTGTTATACAATGCTGTACAGTATTTTTCTAGAATAATATAAGTCAAACTGATCAGAACAGGGAAATGTCTATCATTATCATGCTTGTTTCAGATCAAGGAGATGGCTCATGTTAACATCTCATCAATTTTAACCATATACTTCTATTACCTGTAATAGCACCGTCTGTGCTTACTTCTGTGTCCAGTTTTAGCCCCTTTAACTAACAGAGCTGTTCCTAAAATAAAGATGCAAGAACTTCTTTTCTTAATAGCTATAATTATGTTTAATGTTTATTTTCTTTAGCTACACTGTATTTCTAGTGGATGTGAAGGTAACTTCCTGTTGATGTAAGCATCACCTTAATATTACTAATGCTGCTTACTAATTGCATACTCATATTTTATTGTACAGTGCTGAGTAGGCTAAAGTTTAAAGGCAAATAATACAAGGATACAAGATTTATCTGCTTGTCAAGAATTGGGGCTGTTTTCATTTGTTTAATGACAGCTTCAAAAATCTTAAAAAGCAACTCATGGTGGGGGGGATGAGGCAGTAGAATCATAATGATGTAGTATAAAGTAGCATTTAAATTAGGTCTGTGTTTGTTTTATCTTAAACTTGTGCCATCAGAACCTGTATCAGAGCAAGCAAAAGAGGATTGCGGTCTGAAATTTTGCATTCAGGACATAAATGCAAGTTATGTAAGAGCGATAGGAGGTTTATTTATTTTACTTATGTGGTGCCTGTGGTGCTGAAGAGGGCTTTACCTAGGAGGAACTGGATGAAAGTCCTGCTTTCCTTGTACACCAGTTTGCTGCTGCTGTAGGTGTGGATGTTTGTGTCAGAGTATGGAGAGAAATTTTTTTTAAAAATAGGAAAGCATGACCTTGAACAACAGAAAATGAGGAGGGTCACAGAGGCAGGTGCAGTACCTGAGCCTATTTTAAACCCTTTTTGACTGAGTAGATATTGGTGGGAGGAGTCTATTTAAGTTTCTTAGTTTTTGCAACTTTATAATTATGTTTTCACAATTATTTTTAGAGTCACGTATGAAGTTCCTTTTTTTTGCAATAGTCTAAATACAGCCTTTTTCTGGGTAATGCTGTTTTCTGCATTCTATGTTTTGTATTTGTATGTGTGTGGCTGCAGTTTTTATTGCTATTCTGAATCAGGAGAAGGGTATTTTAGTCAGTTGGTAATACACTGTTAGTCTTTAAATCAGCTGGAGTTGATCACACTTAATTGGTGCTCTTGTCTGAAAATATGTTTTTTTTCTAAGGACTTAGTTTAGAAAATGAAAATGTGGAAGAATTAAATCTTCAATAGAGTCACTAGAGATTTATTTTTACCTTCCACCTACTTGAAACAAAACTATCATAAAATAGTACCATATTTTCTAGGCTTGTTACAGAGAAAAACATACCCTCAGCATGAAAAGAGACACAGTTTAATCCTTCAGTTTTTAAAGAAATTTTGGACTTTGTGAATATTCTTCTTCTTCTACCTGTAGAATTTCTGTTAAGCAACAGCAGTAGAAGAATTTAAGATGTGAATTGAAGAGAAATCTCAGCTAAGCCCTCAGCAGGCACTTTATGTGGCCTCATAGCCCTATTAATTTTGAGGGGGATCTGAACTGCTTCAGGAATTATTTGTTGTAATATCCTGCAGTCACATTGTTAGTAGTGCAAATTTACAAGTAAAATGAAGAGGGAATACACATTGCTCTCAGTCTGTGTAAAGTCAAAGTTGTTTGGTATCATAGGCTTTAGTGGTTTAGAACATTAATTAGTATAGTGAATATCAGTAGGTGTTCTGTATTCATACATTTTTTTTTTTAATATTGATTATGGTTTGAAATCTAGTTGCAAACCATTTCTGTTACTGAATAGATACAAAGAGTCCAAAGAGATGTGAATTAAAAAACTAGCATGTGTTGCATTTGGATGCCAAACTTGGTCCATCTACTAATAGTTTCATTTGATAGATATTTTTCTGGTCATTAAATTACTAATTGCATGCATTTGTTCTGATGTTGTCTCAAGCTATTAATATAAAGAAAAATATTGTGTTATGCCTCTTCTTGCAGGTATGTGGGTAGTGCAAGACTAAGAGTAATGAGTTTTGAGACAACAGAGAAAATCTGCAGAGTTGTGTATATTCACTGTTACTGAACACTAGGGGTTGCTCTAAAAGTCGGGATTGTTTTCCTTATTTTATGGTGATTTGATTTATTATAAAACAAATGGACACATAGGCATGTAAACATCTCCATTTTGGCAAAGTATGAGCGGTAAGAACATTGATTATTGTTTAATAAATTGCAAGATCTGAAGGACCATAGTGTGGAATGGCGGGGATTATATGAATTTAGCCTTATCTTGACACTGGCATAACTGGCATAGTTGTTAGGAAGTTAAAACCCATTTGGTGTGGGGTTTGTTTCTGAAGTCCTGGACTGGCACTGAACATTGTTTGTGTGCACTGGAGTGCTTGACTAACAGCCCCAGACCTCACACATCACATGTCTGCACACTTTGAGTCAGAGTTCAAAATGGGAAGCACAGCGTCTTGAAAATGTGCTGTAATCAGCAAAACCAGCATTGTGAAGCTTAGTTAGCAGCTATGTTTGCACGTTTTTCCTGTTGTTTTCATTATTCTGGCATACTTATTCTGTATACTTACATGTTAGATGACTCTCTCTCTCTCTCTCTCTCTCTCTCTCTCTCTCTCTCTCTCTCTCTCTCTATATATATATATATATATATATATATATATACACACAAAGGCAGAATCAATTCATCTGGACAAATTCTGTCCTGTCCTGCTGGTTTCAAAGCAAAATGTTTTGAATGAGATTATGAAGATAGGAAATTCTGGTATTTGGACCTCACAGTGTCAGGTAGCAAGAGGAAGCACATATCTTTGATGTCATCTCTCTTTACTAGAGGGCTTAGTGTGTGGTGTTTGATTTTCAGTGTTGGGAGGAATTTGCTCATGCAGAGTTTGGATAATTGGCTTTCAGTCCATATGTACATTGGTTGTGTGTTCTTTGAGAGAGAAAGGAGAATAGAATGACTTTAACTCCAGAGATGTCACAGAGGTTTCTGATGGACGTTGTGAACTTAAGCTCAGAATAAAGAAATTATAGGGGAAATTTAGGTTATCTAAATAGTAAATTTTACAATATTCATGGGAGTTTATAAAGGATATTCCAAAAAGCAAAGTATTATGCTATTGTTGAAACAGCTTGAGAGGTTAAAGGTTGTCTTGCATAGTTCCTTATACAGTAACAAAATAGATTTTATAGGTGTTAATCATAAGAGCTACGCTGGTAGTTAAATTTTAAGGAATTTATTCTAACAGTTACTGTCTGTTCACCTGACTTAAAACCCTTTCTGCAATAAAGTTTGACAGTAAGAAGATACTCTTGGTGTTTCATTCTTGTTTTCCACTCTCTTTTCTAGTGCTGTAATGCTGTACTACACTGGTAGTTGTGCTAAGAAGCTCAGGGCAAGGTGTGCATCAGCTTGAATAATAATTCTGTATTTGGTACTGGTGAAATATATCTTCAAAGTATTACTAAAATAAGAATCTAGATTATATTTAAAAGTACTGCTGCCTGTTAGGGAAAGGCTACTTGATACCTCAAAGCAGTTTATACTGCATCATTTTACTTAGAGAAAATACATTAGTTAATTTAGTGGAATAGTTGGCATGGGAAGAAGGTTTTCAGGGCCCAAAAGAAAGAGGCTTGTGTTGGCCCAAATGTATTTAAAAAACAATTTATTTTAAAATGATATGATTTTGTTGGATTTCAGGTTCACAGACCAACGACACTAAAAGACAATTTCTTCTAGAACGGCTACTGGATGCAGTTAAACAGGTGAGAAATCCAACACACATTTCTGCAGAGCTTACTCAGAGTTGTCACTACTAGCAGGGACTGTCATTGCTTTCTCTTTAACAAAGCGTCTTGGGTTCAAACCAAGACACAAAGAGAAGGAAAAAGAAGGAAACAGAGGAAATTGTGGCTTTTACGTGGTACAACTGAGTTTTTATCTGCTAGCAAACAACTACTGTGCAGTATTTATTTAAAATTCTTGTTCTGGGCAGGTTATATTTGTAATAGATCTATTTTGAATATACTATAGAATATATATTAGGAATATATGTTCTTGTAATCCTGATATGACTGAACTAAATTGGAGTGTACTACAAAGTCTAACTTAGTTAACATTTTACAGTAGCAGCTTCTTTTCTTTGTACTAGATTTTTAGTGAATGGTTAAAATACATGTAAAGATGTGATTTATGTATGTATGTCTGTATTTGTGTCAATGTGAAGTTCAGCAAGTAGAATTTCATAGACTGGAGTCAATTTGGGAGAGCTTGGGCGGAATATGATGCCTCAGAAGTAAGCCAATAAAATGTTTTATAAAGAGTGGTTCTGTAATTGTAGCACTGAGCTGGGTAGGAGCCATGTTTGGTTTTGTGGGTGCACATTTAAAACTCAAAAGTAGTAATTTCCACTCAGTTTTCAATTTATTGAAGGATCTGCAGGTGTGTTGCTCTGGCTAGCAAGGGTATATTTGAACTGCAAGAGCAACCCATTAGTGTAACATGATGCTCTAGAGCACTTTTTGGATTCGGGCTGTATTTTGCAATGTTCTGTTTTGTGCTGCTTCCTTTTTTGATATGTTTTTGTTTCATATGTAGAAGTAGTCCAGAAAATTTATTTAGTGTAACAAAAATTCTTAAAATTTCTTAAAATCTGTTTATTGCAGTGTCAAATACGATTTGGAGGAAGAAAAGAAATTGCTTCAGATTCTGATAGCAGGTAAAATAGTCGAAGATTAACATGCTTAGATTTTGCATTATAATGACATAAAACATACAGCACAAAATATTTGACATCCTCAAAAATTACATTGTATGAAAGGTAGGTGATCTGGAGCTGAAATAACATGATTAACTGCCCCTCTAGCACGTGAGGGTGATTTCTCAAATTGATTGCCAATTCTTCTGTGCTTCAGTTTTCAATCATTATGATGAGACTGTAGGTATAAGTAGATTATACTGCTTGCAAATAATGAGATTACTGCATAGAAGGGGTCTTTCACTGCTTACAAGCTAATGGTTCACCTTACATTTCCTATTCAGAGATCTAGAATAAAGTTGCTGTATAGAAACATAGTTGATTTTCACTATGATTTTTTTCATAGTTCCTTTTACATGAATTCATTAAAAATTGTGTTGCAGAGTGACCTGTTTGTGTGCTCAGTTTGAAGCTGTGTTCCAGCATGGCCTGAGGAGGAGCCGGGGATTAGCACTGACAGCAGCAGCCATCAAACAGGCAGCAGGTTTCTCCAGCAAAACTGAAACAGGTAGGTTGCTAATTGTAACTGTCCTGTTTTAATTGGTTCATGTGTTCAGTCAAGTGATATAATTTCTAATAGAAGTTATAAGCGTTGCACCAAACTGCAGATTGTTTGTAGGATACCTTACACTTGGTGTGTTGTAGAAGTAGCAGTGAAATGTTGGTCTAGTTTAACTTGCATTCCAAGTTGCTCTAGAAATGTTGCCGTTAGGAAATCAGCATTTCCTACTGTTGCATCATGTATAGTGGCAAATTTTATTTTGAATTCTGGCAAGGATCAAGGTTGTGTAATTGTGCTGTCAAGTTTTTAAAACAACGTTTTCATTCTTGACCTTGTCTTTCTCAGTTCTTTAAATGCCATGTTCTGTATAGGTCAGTTATGTTTAACTTCTGATTATTGATGTTATTTTAGAAAGAAAAATTATATTGCTTGTATTGGTTGGGTTGGTTTTTATTGCTTTCTCCACATTCAAAGAAAACATTCCTTTATTTTTCTCTTCACCGTGATGTTTCTATTTTTTTTTAATCAGAATTATATGAAGATACTGATCAATATTTGGGAAAAGCACGCAAAAGTGTTTTAGTGGAAAGAGATACTGTTTTCTAAAGTAACATGAATTTGTTACTTGCATGTCAGCAAATTCTGGAGCCATCTGTTCCTTTGACCTGCCTTCCAATATTTTACATCAGCAGAAACATAAAGTTTTAAAGAAATCTTTTCCTTTCCATAATATGTTTCCAGTTGAACATTTGAACCTCTGGATAAAATATGAGCTCAAATGTGCTTTTAGATGTGAATTCTATGTAAAACTATGAGATTGAATCCTTTAATTTGTGTGGCTTTTTCAATGAAGTGAAAAGTCCTAAGTGCTTAAATAGCCCGAGTTCTGTAAGAATAAATAACCTATTTAACTGGTGGGTTGCACGAAGAGGGTAAATGATTCACTTTTGTTCAAAGTTATATTGTTACCTGTTCCTTTAATAAATTTACATGTAAATGTATTCAGGTATGAGCTTAGTGGTATTTTTGGTGGGGTGCTTGTCATTATTATTATTATTATATTCATTAACTTGCAGAGCCAGTGTTCTGGTATTATGTGAAGGAAGTGCTGAACAGACACGAGCTGCAGCGCTTCTACTCTCTGAAGGCCATCAGCACTGACATCGGCAGGGGCCGCGCTTGGCTGCGCTGTGCTTTGAACGAGCATTCCCTGGAAAGATATGTTCATATGCTGCTTGCAGATAAGAATCGCCTCAGGTACTGTGTCTGAGACCTTTGGAATGGAGGAAGTGTACTGACAAATGGAGCACTGGCTGAAACCCCAGGCAACCAACCAAAAGCCACAGCTGTAGTAGTACCCTCTATTAATTGCTATGCCTATCAAGTCACTTAACAGAATTTTAAAATTTTTTTTTTTAGTCGTTAAGATAGTGGCTTGTGCCTGTATCAACATGTGAACTCTTCCCTAAATCCCTTCCCTGTTCTTTCAACAGTTTTCACTGCAGCCTGGACACCATGCTTTAAGGTGCCTCTCTCATTCCACTAAAATAGTACACAATTGCAGCTGTGTCTGATCAATTCATCAGTGGTAATTGCCTGTTGCCTTTTGGAGATCCCATAATTGCAAAGCTCCAGCAGTGCAGCAGTGGGGAGCTGCAGCTGCAAATTACTGGGAAGTGGTTTGGTAGCAGTTTGTGAACCTTTTGTTTCAGTTACTGAGAATAACTTACTACACATCCTGAAATCTTAAGGTGCTTTGGAAGTGCAAAATGCACTTAAGTTTGTAAACTGAGTCTTGCCTTTTTCTCATATGTCTTCAGCTCCTTTTCTTTATGAAAATTTGAGGTATTTTCCTTTTTTATCAGTAACTGTTGAGCTTCCCCAAACCACTTGATCAAGTCCAGTGGATTCAACAGAAAGGCATTTAATTCATTTGCATTGATTAATGCATCTAGTGGGTAAGATTATTGCCCAAACTGAGTTCATTAGTACCTCTTTTTCATTTCTAGTTTGTTCCAGTCATCTGTAGCTTTCTTGCAAAACAGATTTTGAAGAAATCAAATAAAGGCAAATGAAATAAAGAAAAAGATCTGAAAACCATTAGGCAATTAGTGACTTGGATTGCTATGTCACTAATTACTCTCATGCTTGTAGCAATACTTGCACAGTATCAGGATTAACAGCAGACTGCATTTTAATGCTATTTCTAAAAATGTTTATTCCAGAATTTTTAAGACATAAATGTTACCCAAATTCCAATGGGATTTACAGAATCAGTTTACTTCCCCAATTATATGTATTGGAAACTTTTAAGTGAGTCTGTCAGAGTTGTTTACTATATAGATTGAGGGTTTTCTTGCTATCTGTTTTGTTGTTTAATTTTTGTGTGCTGATAGTAAAAATACAGCATTCTGCTACTAGAAAGAACCAGGCTTAGAACAGCTAAATTTATGTGTTCACATTGAAATAATGTGTGTTTTTTTACATCCAAATTCATAGTTTACCCGAACTATATAGGGTAATTGGTGTGGGTTTGGATGTTGAAACAGGTCATGGAATCAGAGAATATTATGATTGGAGTTAGAAAGGGCCCTTAAAGGTTGTGTAGTCCAACCCTCCTGCCATGGGCAGGGACCCCTTCCACCAGAGCAGGTTGCTCAAGGTAAAAGGAACCTTTTTGTTTGTCTTCACATGTTTTAAGCTTATACAAAACATGTATAGCATTAGGTATAGAGAGATGCTGTGACTGCTAATGCAGTGTGAGTGGCTTTTTTTTCTGCTAAATAACTGCAGAACTAAAACTAAAGAAAAAAATACTCTTTAGCATGTCGTTTTAGAACCATCTGAACAGTTACCAATTTCAGAACTGCAGGGAGTTTGTGTGACATAAAATTTTATCCTTTGGGGTGCTCCTACTTATTGTTCAGAGTTTTCTTGTCTTTCAGAAGTAAAGTATGTGTTACTATAGGACTGCATGTCTTTTTTTTTTTCCCTTTAAATTACAGTGTCTTCTATGAAGACTGGTCTTTTATGATGGATGAAGAACGTTCCAGTATGATCCCTACGATGGCAGCTGGTAAGACTTTCTCTTCAGTATTACTGTTCTTGGAAAACTGCTGCATTTTAGGATGTTACGTCTGTTTCTGGTTGTAAGGAGTTTCTCTAATACTCTCTATTTATGTGGAGAATGTGTGTCAGAGGCACAGCCAGGGTGAACAGTCAAGGTATTATCCAGTTTATTCTATGAGTTGATGGATTGGTAAAATCCTGGATGTGGCCTTCCTACAATTCAAAAATCTTCCACATGAATTTTTTGACTCTTCAGCAGTCAAGGCTAACTTAGACCCAGTGCAACCAGAGAGCAAAGTGGGTTATTCCTGACTAGAAAACGGCAATGATGGACTTCTATAATAAGATCCAAATTACATGTAAATACAGGCAAGGAGAGTAAGAGTAAGGAATGATAACAAATAATTTACTTTTCAAGAGTTCAGCCACAGAAGTGATGTGTTATTACCTTTTATACCCCTTTTCTCAGATACATGGTCACATGCTTCATTCTGCAAGACAAGGATCATGGGTGTTTTTGCTAATAGAATGTAGGAACCAACAAATACCAAAGTTGCAGTGAAATGGGTTTAAATAAAAGCTTATAAATAAATGACTTCACAGTACTTTTTGATTATTTAATGTGCAGCTGAACAGCCATCAAGAAGAATTCAGAACTGATTGCATCAGCTTGAATATAATCTAGAAAGGAGTGAATGGTACATGAAAGAATAAGAATTCATGCATTGGGAACTGTGGGAAATTTTTGGGAAAAATGTTTTCCATGTCGTAGTTTTGTTAATCCTTAGCTTTTATCTTCATAACTTCCATGTGAAGTATCTGGTGCATTTCTGGTCTCTTTTTCCCCTTTCTTTTATCTGAAGGTCTGAACTCCATTCTTTTTGCTATCAACATTGACAATAAGGATTTAAATGGGCAGAGCAAATGCACACCCACTGTGTCAGATTTGTTAAAGGAATCCACACAAAATGTAACTTCCTTACTGAAGGAGTCCACGCAGGGTGTCAGCAGCCTCCTGCGGGAGATCACGGCCTCGTCTGCGGTCTCGATCCTCATCAAACCTGACCAGGACTCTGACCCACTGCCTGTTCTCTCCAGGAATGTAAATGCTGGTAAGCTTTTATGAATGTTAGTGCTGTTTAGAAACTTAGAAAATATTCAAGTGTGTTTAAATAACTTTTTAATTTACTTTTAATGCACTGCTGTACAGCAGAAGTCTTAAAAATAAGTGTACTGTGCATATAAACCAGTTGAATGCATAATTAAAAGCATGAAATTGGAAATATTGGGTGTGAATGCTGCATGGTAACTGTATTTCAGCATTCTTATATCACTGTGAGAGGGAGGCTAAACTGTTTTATAGGTAGTGCTTTGCTTATGACCTGAATTTCAATTTCATGTTCATAAAATTATGCTTTGAAGCTTGTGATGTAATGATTTTTCATTTTTAATATTGTCTTTTGGCACCTTGCCAGTCAGACATACAGTGACATATATCTTTGTTATATATCAGATACAAATCTTAGCTTGTATTCTGCTTCAGGTAGTGACTGTGTTTACAGTCTGAATTCCTATGCAAAGCAGATAATTGCCAAAATGAAAATTTACTCATACACTCTTTACCTTTAGAGTTCTTAGTGTTATAACCAGCTTGTATGATGTTAGTGACTAACAAAGACCCAAAGTCTTAATGTCCTATACTTTGAAATCAGTCAAAATGTGATTTTAATTGTATATTTTTTGGTCCAGAATTAACTAAGTAATATTTTATTATCTTTGTTTCTGGAAGTTAAGCTAAAAGTTTGTTTTGCTTTGTAAAAGTACAAAACTGCAGGAAGATTTATGTGCTTTTCAATTAAGAAACAAGGTTTGAGTTTAGGCAATAAATTGTTTTGGCTATGAGAAAAAAAACATAAACCCCACATGAGAATCTGATAGGAATAGAAGCTGAGATAAAATCTGTTTTTTATTGGCATTGAAAATAGACTTTGTTCTAAGAACTGTGTTTTAAGACAAACTTGTGGGAAAGCTTTTGTTGTATAGCACTTAAATGAGATTAAAGCCGTAGATGATACTTGACTTGGGATAACTTTGTTAGTATAGAATAGCCTTGCAAGATGAAGCAAGACAATGTAATTGATCAGATGGTGCATATAACTCCACAGCATGATGTACCTGATGTATACAGCACATGTGTACACAGAACATGAAAGATACAGCCTCCAATGAAATGTCACTTTAAAAAAATTGAGTTTGTTCAAACGCAATTATATGTGGAACGTTAGAGCAAGTCAGATGTTTCCATTAAAGTCTGTGTTCTTTGTTGGAATTCTATTTGCAACCAGAATGGGTTTTAACATCCTTTCAAAGGTATGATAGTGTGTTTGATGGATATAGAACAGCTGGACTTGAATTAAACAAAGCAATTTGGTCCCAGTGTGAGGTGTTTTGGTGGGTAAATTTCTGATATTTCTTGGAGTGCTTCAGCTTTGCATTTAGCTTCACATGCACATCAGATACAGAGGGAATAGGTAATAGTGTAAAAATAAGTGCTGTCACTGAATACATCTGGTGTAACCAGAGAGAATTTCAGTGTATTTCTAGACCAAGAGCTAATTAGCTGAAAACTGTCTGTTCAATTTTTAGAGTATAGGCAAAATTATTTGATTGCAGGTTGTGGATTTTCTTTCTATTGTGAGTTTGTTCTTTTCAGTTTTTCTTCTGAAAGTGCTTCATGTTTTCTCTGGTGTGCAGACCTCTCTGCATTATACACTAAGTGTAGTCCATGGGAGAAAGTGACAGGAAGGCTAACTTCTTATTTTAAACTTAATTTCATGGGTTTGTAGAACTTTTTTTTCCAGTTTCAATTGAATCATGTTATGAATGCATCTCCAAAATGTCTTCTAAAATCTGAATTATGTAAGGCCTGTAAAATAAAGCTGGTAATTAGAGATTTAAAACTCATGTATATGGAAAGATAACGAATGTCATGTAGATCTAAGTGTTTTTTTTTCTTGACTAGAGTAATTTAGTATATGAATTATTTTAAGAAAAAACAGGTTTCATGTATTATTTCTCTTTTCTGAACTGTGTAAAACTTTGTATTGCTGCTAGATTTGAAATACAAAAAAGATCGAAAAAAGAAGAAGAGAGTGACTAATATTATCTCATTTGATGAAGAGGAAGATGAGCAAAACTTGGGGGATGGCACAAAGACTCTGATTACAGGAGAGAGTTCAGAAGAGAGTGTAGACAGATCTTCAGTTCTTGCATTGTCCTCATCTGAAAGCACTCTCGGAAAAAATCTGAATGGGAGTGAAAGTAACCATTCGTGGAAGAACAATTCAGTGTTCATGAATGGAGAATATGAATACCAGAAACTGGATGTGAAGAGCATTGATGATGAAGATGCAGATGAAGATGAGCTGTATGGTAAATCATTAGGAAATAAAAGCACAGAAGGTGGAACTGAAGCTTCTGAAAAGTAAGTATTGGTGCAGAAGATAGTGGTAAACTTTCCATGCTTCCCCTCCACCCCTCCCTTTCTTTTATGGGTACTGCCAAATTGATGTGTTAAAGTGAACTACAGATTTTTTTTTTTTTTTTTTTTTTTTTCCCTCTCCCTATTCCTCCTCCCCCACCTTTTTTTTTTCCTTTCTTTTTCTTTCTTTTTCTTTTTTTCCTTTTTACTGTTTAAACAGTAAGGGCCACTGCAGTGATGATATTTTGCTTCTAAGTTTCACCAAAATCCCAAATTTTGAGATTTCAGATTTCTTCTTCTCCTTGAAATTCTCAGTTGTTAAACTGTGGCATGATAAGCCAGGCTGTAATTCTGGCCTACTTGATATTTCCTTATTCTTAGTATGATAACGATTCTATTTTGGTATAAAATAGAATATATAAATATAAATATATAAATATAAAAATGTGTCTTTTAAAGAGAATAAGCTTGTTACATCAGGGTGCAGATGGTTCAGCAAAACTGAGAGAGAAAGAATAATTTTACATACTAATATGCTTTCTTTATTTCTGGCAGAAATTCATTTAGAGAAAAAGGCAAGCCCTGCATGTCTCATCTGCTTTGGAATGTCATGTCCTTAATGAATTAATGTATGGCTGACCAAGAAATTGGCAGGCAGATTGAAATAAAGATTTTTCTTGCAGTGGTATCTCTGAAAGAAATATAAGCATTGTGAACAGTAATACTGGCTGTATAAATAGATTGGTTGGTTTGTTTGTTTGTTTTAAATAGGCCTCATGAAATAGTCACATGCAATTCTCAGATATGCAGTTGGAGTCCTCTGCAGGTCCTGAATGATGACTCAGATGTTCTATTTCCTGTCAGTGCTGTTGGCTCTTACTCCCAAACAGGTGGGCATTTGAATTCACAGAATTCCAGCAACCTTTATTCTAACACAGGACAATGGTAAGAAATAATGGGATTGTACACGCACAGGAGATACTGCCCAACTGGGATAAAAAGTTCAATTCAAATTTATTCTAGCTCTGAATCACAGTTTTCCACTTGAGTAGTTACTTAGTTAAGGGAGGGTTATCAATGTCAAAATAAACCAGTTTTATTGGTTTTAAGCTGTGGTTTTGTATTTTATTGAAGTTTAGGGTAGTTGTATAAAAAGTGTCCATATTTGTTTTCTAGATACCACTAAGCTGCAAGAAGCTCCAAGTGTGTTTGAGAAGTCGAATTCAAATTAATCTTGACAGATTGGGTAGCAGCTGGAAGCAGTTCAATAGAAGCTATTAACTGTTGAAATACAAGATAAGGAATGATTGACTAGGAAATACTTGGTCAGAAAAGGATATGGGAATTTTAGAATGGTTTGGGTTGGAAGGGATCTTCAGAGATCATTTAGACTGGCTTTCTGAGCTTTGAGCACCACTTGCCAGTTCACATCTAATTTTTCATGTGCCAGTATCTTCCAATTGTTTTCTGCAGGTTACAAGCTGATAGTGAATTAACAGAGCTGTGCATAAATGAGAGTGTCATTTATAAATGTAAGCTCCATTGGTCTGCTGTATTGTATGCAGTGAGGGGCACTTTAAAAATTATGTGGACCATTTGAAGCAGGCAATAAAAATGGTCAAAGGAATGGAAAAGAAGACCTGGTACTTTTACAGTATCTGTATTAGTACCAAAACCAAAAACAATTCCACCAGCCCTCCCCTTCACCCTGTTGATATTTTTCTAGCTGTTCATAAAATACTGAACTTTGGGTATGCTCATTTCAGTGACCATTTTAAAAACTTCTCAGTGGTATTCAAATAATGTTTTAATTGTAGAATATTTCATATTTTTTGCATACACATACACATTATATGAGTTTAAATGGATTGTTGATCGAATGCCTGTTAAAAAGTGTAACTCAGTTGTGTAAGTTCAGTGACAAAAATGTGAATCATAAAATAATGCTGCACTGCCCTCTGCTGTATTTTAAAATATGTACCTCATAAGAAATGCCAGTGCTTCAAAAAAAAAAAAAAAAAAAGAAAGAAAAAAAAGGACATTTAAATTTTTTTCTTGTGCTGCCATATTTTTCAATTTACAAAGGAATGGATTTAAAAAACATTGACAGACCCCGCTGTTCTGCTCTCCTGGTCTCACCTCTCTGAACAGGAGGAGCTGATGGGGTGTGCAGGGAGGGCTGCACTAAGTGCCCATTGCCCAGCCCAAGTGCCAGCCAGTCAGGGACAGGCATACACACGGATCCAGGCACTCTCTCCTCAGCCACACTGACAGTTTGCTGAGATTGAAAGCTGCCTTAGGCACTTGTTTGCTTGACTTTGGGAGTTGCACTTGTACTGGATGAATGATGTCAGAAGGAACATGCATTAGCTTATTTTGAGGGCAGTCCAGCCCACTAACTGGCAAGCCCATCATTACCCCAATATTTTTGTTAAAACATGCTTAATGAGCTCTTGTAAAATACATAGTTTAACGCAATATTTTGATGTATAGGTCTTAATACAAATAAATAACACACACATATATATATTTGAAATAACATAATCTATGGTGTTGTATGTTAATTGTGTTTTCAGTATTAATCTGTTGCAGTGCTCCAGGGATGTGTCAGGGCATATCATATCTCCATGTAACTAGAAATGAGAAAGCCTCCGTCAAAATGCAGTTGCTTGGAACTAAAATGGAGTATGTATTTTAGGAACTGAGCTTCAGTAAACTCTACAGCTTCAAAAATAAATTTTCTCCTTTACAGAATTTCTGACATAACTCTATTTCCCATTAACTTTTTTTCTAGAATTTCTGCTTTTTAAATCTGTTCTATTTAGGATTGTCTTATATCATCAATAACACATCAATAAAATATGATTTTTGTTTATTTCCACCTGAGCTTCCTTAATGACAGGCTCAGTGATGTGGATGTTTTGCTGCCGACAGTTGTGGATCTGTGGACAGATGCGCATTATTCATGCTTTTTAAACAGTATCTCATCTGTCTGATTCATGATGGTTGGAACAGAGGTACTTACAGGTACCTGAGGAGCCAGAGAAAAGCCATGGTGCTCTGTTGGGAATACAGAAAGCACTGGTGTCTTTGCAGGGTTTCATGTGCTGGGGACTAACCACAAATTCTTCTCCTGCAAGTCACAACCAGACTTGCAGTGAGTATGAAGTGTCACGAGGTGCTTCAACTCTGAGGGCTTGCACAAGTAACTTCAGGAAGGAGTCTCCTCATAGCTTTGCAACTCTGTACATATCAAATATGCTTTAGGAATTGTGCAATGCTAATTTATGATGACTGTGTTCTAAGAGACTTGCAATCCTGCTGGCATTCAGGGTCAATTCGCAGAAGCCAACTTTGGAGACAGAATTAAAAGTGTTTAAAAGCTTTAGCAAGTTGAGTGTTTCTGTTTAAAAATGTAACTACCTAACTTCTGGATTTATGTTTTTCTTTTATTTTTTGAGTAGTGTAACCCAAGGGAAGCTAATGCTTGTGCATTCTACTTTAGATAACTTGGAGAATGGAGAGGGGCATGAACATGCTGTTCATCCGGTAGAACTGGTTCCAAGGAGATCTGATCTTCCTTACAGGTATGTGCCAAATATGTTTGTCCTAAAAGAAAAAACCTTCACCCTGTAGCTGCCAACTTATTGTTACCTAATGCACTTAGTACTGGAAAACCAACTTCTCATCAGGGTACTTCTGCATATGTGTGGAAAGACAAATGCAAAAAACCTACAATTGCCTTTTCGCATAGTTTCATACACTGAACTTTTCCTAATTATCTTGAAGAAGTCACTTAGTCATGTCAAATAACAGACTTGGCCTCCTGACTTTCAAAATAGGTTTTATGTTGGTTTTTATGTTATTTTTTTACTATATTCTTCATGACCTTTTAATTTGGAATTATTATGTGTCTGCTTAAGTCAGACTCTCAGGAGAGATACATTAAAGGATTGTTCAACCTATTTGTTGAAATATGGGCAAATAGCATAACAATTCTAGTTTCTTGAATGCTATTTTTAAAGTTTTGAATTCAGGATTTTGTTTTCATATATTGATTATACTGTGTTTTTATGACTAGAGTGGAAGTCAGTCCTCCAACTCAAGTGAATGCCTTGAGCAGTATGTTGCCTTCAGCCACTGTGCCAGAATCCATGACAATTAGTAAGTACTTCCTTAATGTATCTAGATTGATGGGAATAACTTTGAAAGTCCTGTAGCTCTTTCTATTTTTGTTTCAATAAAATCTGCTTAGAGAATCATAGAACACTTCATTTCTGATGTGCTGGTCATGTTAGTAATAACTGCTCTAAAAAGATGTTTGTATTGGCAGGTTAATGCTTCATTGCAGCTGATACATTAAATGCAGCTTCAGTAGTTAAATGAAAAATAATGGTTTGATTAACATCTTTAAATTTTTATGTGTTCTGAAAACACTGAGGGTTGGTTCCGATGTAGTCTTGCTTATTTTGCCTGTTTTCATTAATGTATGGTCAGGAACAATCACACAAACCCCACTCTTTCTATGGTTTTGATATGAAAATCTGCTCCAAATGTAAATATGGGCTTTCATATACAAAAACTAGTGTTAAGATTAAGGAGGAGGACAGTCATGGTTCAGTGGTGTTAAGAGCAGAGCTATTCAGGATAAAATAGTCTTTGCTGCAGAGATAGCACAGTCAGTTTGTTTATCACATATTTGATCTTTTTTCTTTGCATACACTTGCAGAACAAAGACTTAGTTTTTAAACTGGGTGTCTAAGCTTGTAAGCCAGTGTGTGTTTATGTTCCTCAGTGTTACAGAATGTTCTGTAACTGAACTGGCTTTGTTCCTGAAGCTCTTGGGTGTATGTTTGTTTCTTCTTCTAAATTTCAATATGTACAAGTTTTAAATTATGACATTTGGGAAGTCAGAAGTGATGCAGCCAAAATTCTTTTCTGCAGTTGATTCATGCAATCATCAAAATGAATGAAATTTTAAGATATTCTAATCTCATTTTCTAAAGTTATATTCAAATGCTGTATCAACCTGTGTTAAAGGAGATAAAACAAGCATTTTCACTGGGCAGTGTTTCAGGCTCTGGCACTGGTCTGCTGACTAAAAAGAGACGAAAAATTCTTTCTTGCAAAGTACATAATGAAGTGACAAACTAGTTTGAGACTTCTAGGAGCCATAATTTAAGTGTAGAATGGGCTTACTGTTATTAGCTACAGTGACCCTTTGGTCACTAAATATTCTCTGCTAATGTTATTCCTACAACATTCTTTAGTTCTTATTTATTTCTCAGAGAATTGCACAGGGCAGTTTCCTGGTGCTCCTGCACATTATTGATTCTGCTGTTTGTAGGGGAGTCAGGTACCAGCAGGGGCCGCAGTTGGTCTCCTTCAGTTGCTCAGTCATTTCCCAGTGTAGGTAAAACAGCTATAAAATAGAAAGAAAATCTGGAGATTTTCAATTCTCAATACTTAGCAATTCATAAATCAAATGAAAACACAGGATCAACAGAAGCATGCACACTATCATTAGTTTCCCAGTTCAGAGAAGGCTTTGGTGAAAGGAAGAGTGGGAAGCATGTCAAACCCATCTATAAAGCCAGGAGAACACCTAGTAAATAATCATAATTATAATTAAAATTCAGCTGACTATACATTTATAGAATCAGTAAATACCTTTATAATAGATGATCCTGGGTGTGTTGAATAAAAATGCTTTTTTCAAGTTTGTTGTTATTGGTCGTACATTTTCTACAGGAGGAATTCAGTGCTGTGACAAAGTCAGACGCTGAGGCTCTTTCTATTGCAATTAGCAGAAGAATTATTAAATGCTGAGGCTTATAGCTTGGTTGCATAGCAACTGATTCTAACACATCAGGCAAGAAAAATGGAATGCAGTAGTGCAGTGAGAAAAGCTGTGAGGTCTCCAGTGACTGGATTTTTGTGTTTCTTACTTCTGAAGACAAAGCCTGAAATTAAATGGATTTTTTAAAGATGATATTCTGTTCCTGCTTTTGTTCCAACCTATTAGTATAGTAGTAAACTTTCCTTACTTGTCTTGATATGCAGGCTAGAAAGCTTTGTTATAAGAAGCTATAATTGAAAATTTCTGCCATTTAAAATTATTTTCCTGTATTATGTCCCATGCATTTGTAAGGTATAGGTTAAATTAGCAGCAGATACATCTCAAAAAATACTAATATCACTCAAGAGAAATCCACAGAGCTTTGTGGTTATGTCAGGCATAATTTGAAAACTGGCCCTGCTTTGCAGATTATTTTGTCATAACCAAGTTTATAAAGAGTTAAGCTGGTCAGAAATTTTCTATTTATGCATCTACTCTACTATGTAAGTTTCAGTTTAAAAAAAAGTTGTCTTTACCTTATTATACTTGAATCACAAACAACACCGTTTCAAGAGTTGCTATTGGAAGATTGTATTTTCATCATTGTTTTTCACCAGAACAATCTGTCTTAACAGCATGAGTATCCCCATTTTATTTTTGTAGTAGAAAAAAAGTAAGTTCCAAAACTTTAATTTTAGAAGCATGCTACTTGTGTTGTTTCTTACAAGGTTCTTTTATTATAGTACTATTTTTAGGAAATAATTGGTAATTTAGTTTTTTCACTATCATTTTCTTCAGTTTTTAAAATTGAGCTTAACCACAAAGGTTAGGAAAGGTTGTAACATTGTACATAATTCTGTATTTTTTTATATGTTCTTAAGAAATCCCTGAGCTTTTCGTGATCACCGAGATCTTCACTGAGTAATCAAACCTCCATGTTATATTTTTATCCTAGTTGTGTAAGTGAATAAGGTGTATGTTTTTGTAATTTCTGTGTCCTCTAAATAGCTGCTGACCTGTTCTGTTACCCAATTGCCACAGGTCACTGGTAGGTACTAAATTCTTGTCTTTGAAAGCACAGCTGTAGAGGGAGAGTGTTTGTATTTCATCAGGGAGAGGAAAGCTGCAGTTCACTTTACAGACTTAGTTTTCACCAGGACTCTTCTACACAGAAGAAGGCCAACACAATTTGTTTCCTACTAAAATTTGTCCTGTGAATAGTGACATGACAGGATAATGTTTACAAGATTTTTGAGCCCTAAATTAAGCCTTAAAAGGCAGTGTTCATGTAGGCAGCTTAGGGAGCATCAAGCTCTTTATGTCTTTAAAGGTCAGACTTCTGATTTAAGATGTAACTAGTCTGCTGGAAGTCTTATTTGTCTCTGAAAATATCTGTGTAAATTTTCACTCATGCAAATAAAAAAATATAGAGATTCCTGTAAACTGCTCCCAACCCACCCTGATAGTCTATCTGCAGGATTGCAGAGGAGGCTGCATGACCTTGTGTACTCTGAGGGATGATTTCACTTACAGCTCATTCTTCACAACAGGTGATTGCAAATCATACTTCTCCAATCTTTGGCTAAATAGCAGAAGAGTTGTGAAACTTGTGACTTTTCTGGAGGTTGCTGGAAACTGGCAGGTGTTTCTCAAAGCATTATATATTTAATGCTCTGTGACCTTATGAAAGCTTTCTAGAAGCTGGATTTTGCATGGAAGTATGGAATGGAATTAAAAAATGTTTTAGAGCAAATATTCACTTCATGAGTAATTAGACACCACAGATTAATTTCAGCAATTAAAGAATATTGCTAGTGTTCAAAAAAGTGAGGTTTAATATGAAGAATTTAATTAGCACCTGACTTGATTTTTATATTATCTTTCTTTTGCTGATACAGAATGGTTTGGAATTACTGATTTGTACAAGGGAATTCTTTTTTAAAGAAGTTGCTGCAAAACTGTCTCTTAAGAAAAACTTCACTAGTTATCATCTTATCTGTTTTTATGGAACTCAAGTTATCAATTCACTTCTAGATATGTTGGTGTTGAATGCTGATCCTTAATAACCGTAGTGTATTGCCATTCATTAATATTACTTTACAGAACATAAATGTCATCAAGCACAAACCAGCTCAGCAGTAGGACATAAAGTCTTAACATCATTTTTCTGAAGTAGGAATACTTGGCCATCATCCACTGTTTTATTAAAAAAAGAAAAGAAAAAAAAAAATAGGAGGGAGAAAGATTGAAGTTGCACAGTCCAGAAGTCAGAGAATGCCAAATTTATGGTTGCTGCTACAACCCTGATTTTTTTTTTTTTTTTTTTTTTTTAATTTATTCCCTTTTCTAACCCACACAATGTATGAGACATAAGTCTGCTGGCAAAATTAGGTTATGATCATACACTCATCTTGGAGGCAAGTGTAACAGACAGACAAAAGCTCATGAACTGGGGATATTCTGGCAGGTTTGAAGTGAACCTGCTGTAGTATATGATACTGGATTTCCTTTGCATTCAGCTGACTCCTCTGATATGCTGATGAAATTTTTCAGGAAGCGTAAGTGAAAGTAAGAAATTACAATTTTGGAAGTTTTAAATATACCTGAATTAAATAGGATGGTTTCTTTTTAGTTCTACTCAGTTCCTTGCTTCAAAAGATCACGAATTTAAGGTTTCTGATTTTGTTCTTGGTAAATATTTACTCATTTAATTACACTAATAATGCTTTACTCTTTTGTATTTACTATGGATAGAGAGGTTAAAGAAGTGTTGATGATAAACTGTATAGTTCTTGTGGTTTTTTTGAGTAATTTATAGAAAATATGACTTCTTAATAATATCACTTCAAGAAGAAACAGCAGAGCTATAGCTGTGGAGCAATCTTGCTGCTCAGGTAGGCATGGGCTGGACCAGCCTTCTTGGAATTCTGGTCTCTTAGCCCAGACTGGTGGTTTGTGTTGGTGCTTTAATCTACACCTCCACTGGTACCTGTAATTGAGCTAAATTAGCAAGAAATACTGAGTATGAAATGTGTTTGCATTTGTGGTCCTAAATTAAGCATTGATTTTTGCCCTGTATGTGATAATGAAATTTGGAGTTTCTGCTTTGTTGTGTCTCTATAGTATTGTCAATTCCATGATTCTCAGAAAAATGAGGCAAATGGAAATAAATAAGCAATTTAAAGTCTTCTATTTCAAGAGGCTTTTTTTCTTCCTCTTTTGTGCAAACCGTGGTCTTCAGCAGAATCTTGCTTTTGTGCTCTGCTTGTGTGTGTGGTGGGGAGAGGGGAGTGAGAAAATATGGGATTTCAGGTCTCAACTGATGCAGAAGGTTCTGGATGGAATAAGGAAAAGAAGATTAAATTATTATGCAAGTTAAGGTTACAATTTGAATAGGCTGGTAAAATTGAAATAATGAAGGCAATTTATAATAGCTTAGCTGTATAAATGTTAATAAATCAGTACACATTAAAACACTGAGTACACACACAGGCAGTTGCTGCAGAGTGAGCACCCTGTGCAAGTGCAGAGCCGTGTCTGAGCAGCAACAGCTTTAATTTATTCAGAGTTAGAGACATAACAGCAGCAACTTGTTGATCGTGCACTATCATATTTTAATGGCCCACTTAAAATATTTAAAATGCCATTGCCTTGATGTGTCCTTGAGGATTCTGAATTCAGCATTATAGTTCAGGATCTTTATTTGGTTATGGAGTGCTACTGTACAGAAAGCTTACTGTGGGTCCTTTTGCTTGTGTTTTTGTATGATGCTCTAACACTTCCTGGATGATTCCATTTTCTTCATCCCTAGAGCAATTGTATATTTCACAGATAGGCTGATGGATTGTGGTCCCTTGTGCTAGTATTTAATACCTAGAAATTTCATTATTTCACTTCCAGTTTTTTTACACGATTTTGATTTTTTTTAAGGTTGCATAAGATATGCTAAGTTACTCTAGAAAACTAATTGTTCTTTCTGTGCTGAATTAATGAAGTGCAAACTCCCTCTGATGACCTACTGAAATGTTTCTTGCTAATGAAATTTAGCTCTCAACGTTTAATATGGGTATTATGAAATGGGCAGAAAAATGATCATCTACTTTTTTCCTGGACAAAGACACAGGACTGTCTTGGAAAAAATCTTGCATGAAGAAATTTGAGTTGGCTGATTTCAAATGATACGAGAACTCTGCTGAACCCTGCAGTCCTGCAAGGGTGGGGTTTATCTGCAGATTACCAAAGCCAGACTAGAATCCTGATGTCTGCAGCATTGACTGGTACATTTGGTTGACATAATCAAATCTTTTATGTTTTATCCACTGCTAGAATTTGTCAGACTCCATCTGGCCCTTAGGACAATGTTAAGTTTTTTGTTAAATGGGCAAAAACTTCCGTAACTACAGAAAATATTAAGAAGGATATAGGTAATTCTGTGAATTAAATGTAAAGGGGAAAGAAGTTGTCCAATGGCTTCGCTTTCTTGAAGAATTCAAGTAATACCAGTTCCATTAGTATGTTTTCAGTAAAAGCACACAAAATTTACTGGCCTCTGCATTAAATACTTGCAGAACAGAGTTTGCTGATTTATTATATATGCATATTTCACTTAAATGTTGGGAGGGATCGTTTAATATAATTGTATCCTTGTAGGACTCAAAAGATTATTGATTAATAATATGTGAAATATGTGAAATTGTTAATGAAATTGTTTGAGCTGACACTTCTCTGTATGGTATTTGGCTGTTCTGGTATCATGTTAAACCTAACCCAAAGGACATCTTTAAAAATTCTAAAACTCTTGTAGGTTTTTTTTTTGTTTGTTAGTTAGTTAGTTTGTTTGTTTTTTGTTTGTTTTGTTTTGTTTCTTGATTTAATGGCAGAAAATATTTTTAAGGTATTTGTAAAAAATGGAAAGGATTTTATAGGAAATGACAAGGTTCAGAAATCTCACCATCTTTAGGGCCGAACTTGTGAAGCAAAGCCACAAGGAAACAATGACATTATCTCTACTCCCATCTCCCTGTAGCAGTTATTTCCTATGTCAGGATTTACAGCCAGGAGAAGCAGCAATTTGGAGAAGTTGAGCAAGGAACAGTGTATCTCATTAATAGGCATGTGGTGGAGAGGTGCATTCTGCCCTACATCTGTGGTGAAAACAAAACAGCTGCAACCACAGGCACACTTGTAAACATTTGTATTAAAGCCAGATGCAGGCTAATTTGATTTGATCAATACTTCTGATGCGGTGTTAAATAACAACGTGTTTGAAAGATTGCTCGAATTAGTGATGAGATTAAGAGCATTTTTATGTGCTTTGCTGCATAGCTAATGGTGTTGACATAATCTTAAGTGTGCTGCCTGTGTACATGACTTCTGGATCTGAAATGATCAAAAATGTCCACAGACATTAATATTTTTTTGTTCCTTCTTCTTAGATGAACTTCGTCAAGCTATCGTGGCCATGATGAATAGAAAGGATGAACTGGAAGAGCAGAATAGGTAGTTTACATTTTTTAGTCAAAAGGGACTGTAATTAAAAAAAAGTCTTTTCTCTAATAGAAGCTGTCCTTTCTGTAAAGCTCTACATAATATTTATGTAATCTTTTTGATGTATATATTATTTTTTTCTGTGAAAGGTTAACTTGATAGTTCACTATTTAAATGTCGATACTGAAGAATAGTGTTTTGAGGGCAACTTTTTGCTTTTAGTTTGAATCAGGTAACTCTTTGTACCTGGGAGCTTTGCAGTTGTAATTTTTTTTAAAACCAAACCTTATAGCCAGAAGATTCTGAAGCTCTCTTAAGATAGCTTTCTGAATGAGCAAAAGTTTCTCCTAATGCAAATATTCAGACAATTTCTGGTTTTTCTCTTCTGGTGAAGGAGTGATGTAGGATGGCTGACAATGTAATGCAGAAAGTGACTTTCATTTCTGACTGTCTTTATGTTCACTTGGGGCAAAATGATGATGTAAACGTAGAAACGATCAGTTACTTATATAAAATTTCATCAAACATACTTTGTATTTATTTAGTTTATTGGAACACATAGTTAGATGAATGAAAATACAAATGTATTTAATGCTTTAGTACTGCTATTTTGGTCATTCATGTTTTCCTATAGGTATTTTGTTTTTTTTTTTTTTAGTGCTGAGCCTACCAACAGATCCTATTTCCCTGTCTCCTATTCTTCCCACTCCCATAATTGCAAGTTATTGCCTCATTCAGCTTTGTGGGCTTTTTTTGGCAGAAGGACCAGGATGCTTTGGGTTTTACCATTATGCATCATGCTGACCTTTGCTATCTCATCAAGGGTTTTTCACAGAGGTCTGTGGCAGTGCACTTGGCAGAGGCAAGAGCCCTGCCTGTCCTGCTATAAATATATTGCTTATATATTATTCCCAGGATGTATGGACTTGCACTGAAGTACTGAAAACAGCTTAGAAGCTTTCTTAAAAAAGAAATTCTTTAACAAATTCTTTCTGCATGCTGGTACAGTAGATCCCATAATAGGTTGTCCTTTGGGTTTGTTGACAAGATAGTAATACAAATCAATAGTAAGCATTTGCAACTGCTTTTTCATATCTTTGTATAATCAAATTGGGTGAATTCATTAAATTGAATAATGAAGTTTTTGGGATGACATCAGTGGTATCATTCAAGCAACCTCCTCTGTGGTTCTTAGAGTATATTCAAATTACCAGGTAGTGTGTGCAGTGTTCTAAAGAGAGGCTGTTGCCTTCTTGCAGATCCCTGCGGAACCTGCTTGATGCAGAGATGGAACATTCTGCAGCACTGAGGCAGGAGGTGGAGAACTGCAGAAGAAAGGTGGCAGAACAGGAAGAGCGCCATGCTGCAAAAGTCCAAGCCTTGGCACGGTAAGAAGTGCTGAAAATGTCTCAAAAAGTGACTGCAGCGGAACAAGGGAATAAGTGTGTATAGAAGGGAAATAAATTTCAAGTAGCTGAGTTTGTAGAAGAACAGAAGTGGTTTGGGACTATCTGTTGTAAGCAATAGCTGTTGCTAAACATTGTCGACAAGTGAGTACCAAGTTCTGAAGCAGTACAGCTGTTTTTCCCATGTCTCTAGGAAGGTTAGCTGGAACCTTCTCAGGACCCTTTCCAGTCACGTTTTGAATATCTGCACAGATGGAGACTCCCCAGCCCCTTTGGGCAGCACTGTTGGCAGTGACTTGTTGGCAGTGCTGTTCCTAGTGGGGTACAGGCTGCTCTTGGCTTACTTTGCCATGGAGGGGTTTTTGAAGGCTCGTGCTCAGCTGCCTGTCCACCAGGGCTCCCAGATCCTCCTCCACAGAGCTGTTTGCCAGCCCTCCAGCATTGTCTGGGTGTTCTGAGCTATTTCTCCCCAAATGCAGGACTCTGCAGTTACTCTTGCTGAACTTCACAGATATTTCTGAGTCCAGTTCTCCAGCCTGTCCCTGTCCCCCTGGATGGCAGCACAGCCACGCAGTGTCACTGCTCCTCAGTTCTGTGTTTGTGACCTTGCTGCGGGTGTGCTCTGGCCCAGCATCCAGGTGATGTTAAGGTGTTAAACAGCATTGGCCTCAGCATTGAGTTGCCCTCAGCTCGACTTCCTTACAGTGAAATTGAAAGAATTTTAACCTTCTTGTCACAGTGGGATTCACTTTAAGGAACTTTTGAAGGTAAATGCTGCTGTCATAGTGTGATTTGCTTCTTACAATTCAGAATAAGCTCTAGAGTAACCATGATGTGTAAGATCTTGAGGGTGATTCATGTATATAGTAAACAACAAACAATCCAAGAGTTAAATAATCTGCCTTACCCAGAGAGAGGTGTTTGTTTTCTGCATGCACAGGCAGAGTGTGTTTAGTGTCAATCACAAAGTACCACAGCTGAGATTCCTTTAAGCTTTTTATTGCCTATTTGAAAATGATAAAGGTACTGCTTTCTTAAAAATAAAGGTATTTAGGACACTACTAATTCTGCTTTTGATGGCACATCAAACCAAACTACTTGCTTTGAGGGAGGGAGAGATAGGAATAAGCGGGTTTGACATTCATGTGCTGTAAGGCAATAGAGACAATGCAAATACTTCATCATTTAATATTCATGTTTCAGGTTATAGGAGTTGTATATTCATATTTCTTTGACTCACTTCCCCCACAGTTTTAGAATTTGCAGTGACATATGGGTGAATCAGATATTTGTCATGCACATACCTCTTTAAAGAATAGATAAGGAGCTTTTATAACCAGACCTGAAAAGATGCTCACTTAGACTAATGAAGTATTTTTAAATAAGTCTGTGTAATTCCTCTTATTGCTATATGGGTGTGTTGTGTTGATTGCTCTTCTGAAAGTCAGTTTGCCTTGTCATGTGATAAAAACAGTGTTGGGAGCTGCTGAGGCATGAGAAATTCATGTGTCACAAATTATTTTGGACTTGGGAGGCCTTTCTTTAATGATTAATTGCAGCTCATTTTCTAACATCCAAACATAAGATACTTTGTGAGTAGTTTCTTTGGAATAAAGGCTTTTTTTCTAAATTTTTTGTTGGTTCACTTTGTATGCTGTAGATGCTGCTACTGCAATAAGAGTAGTATTTTTTAAAAATAAATAATGTTTTAAACCAAGAAGTTGAGCAAGCTGAGTAATCTAAAAAATTTGAAGTAACAAAAAGTTTGGAATTGCTCTGTGAGTGCATAATACACTAGGTGAGTAAGAGGAAAGTTCCAGGTATTTTGAAGTAGTGAAATCTCTTTCCCTTGAAAACAATTGAACACATGACCAGAGTAGAAATTTTTCCTCAGTTGTAATGTTCTGAATATTTTAAGGCAAGGGAAATCATTCGGTAACAATCTGACTGTTGTGATTTGATGAATGAATATTTTTCAGATTATGAGAGCTGATATTTATGTGTGTCCCCAAAGCTCTTTTGAAGAATTTGACATAAATAGCTTCCTGAAGGCTTTGAGAACACAAATTCCAGTGACACATCAGTCAGTGCTGAAATGATGGCTTCTGGGAATCTGCAATTATTCAGCTGTTCTCCTGGACTCTCCCAAGAGTCTCTGGCCTCCTAGACAAAATGTTAGTTTACTGAGAGACATTTCCCCAAGTTTCCCAGTTTCTCTTTGAAAAATGGATGAAGTCTTAGGTCAGCTTAGTTTCAAATAGTGGTAGTCTCATTGTTCCATGTGAAATACTTGAATAGCTCTTTCATAACAGTTGCTATATTGTTCCAAAAGGAGCAGACTCAGTTTGCTAGTCTTCTGATAGAATACATTCAGTAGTTCCTCTAGTATAATGTTGTTTCGGGGTTTTTTTGTTGTGTATTTTTTTTGTTGTTGTTGTTCTTGTCAATGAACCTTTCTCAAATTGCATGGACATATTGTGCCAGTGGCTTCTTGGCAATACTAAAGTTTTTTAATTGAGATTCTTCTTTTCTGTGTGGAATACTATTACATCCCTTTGCAAGGCAAAGGAATTTATTGAAGTTGACTGTGAAATTGGATAATCTCAGATTGCATATTCTTAGACTATATTCAGTGATGTTGGAGGAAAGCATATTACAAAGGACAGGCTTTGTAGCAAGAAAAGTAGATAGAGAAGATGAAAATGCACTGTGTGGGGAAATGGGGGATGAGAACTTGGCTCTACTTTATCTTACATTTCTTCATACCTCCTGTTTACTCTAGATTCTGTAACCTAATATGCCTCCTCTATCTACTGTCTGTATTACTTAAACCACAGTGCTTTTGGATTTGGCATTTCTGTTATTCTGTTTTACAACACTTCTTTCACAGCCATAGCCCTTCAGTGATGGGTGAAATGATGTGTGGTACATCTTGAAATGATTCCATCACTTCCCTTAAGCAGCTTCTTAGAGAGACAAGAAAATATCTCTTGTTCCTGCTTGTGAAAACTAATTTGAATATTCCTGTATTAAATGACTTTTTCTTCCTGCTTAGTTAGTTGGTGACATGTCACAAGTCATCAGTAGCTCCTATACATGAGAAAAAATACTGGAAGTGGAAATCAGACCATTTAGGGATAAGGAGCTTCCTAGAGGGAGCAAGAAGAAGTGGATGAGGAAGAATATTTGGCAGCAGGTCATCAGTGAGGGCAGGAGGAGAAGAAGCAGCTACAGCCTGAGGAGGAAGCGGAAAGGGAAGAACGAAACAAGGTGAAAACCACCCAGCCTCCATCTCTGAGTGAGCCCCCAGCCAGGACAAGGTTTCAGTGGTGGCTTTGCTTCAGGTGCAGCCCCAGCCCATGACAAGTTCAGTTTAGCACATTATTCCTCAATACAGTTTCTTCTGGAGATTGGTTTTATTATGTAATCCCATTATATTGTATGCAGTTCAACTTCCACTTCTATGAGTAACAATTTGAATTTTCCTTATTTAATTGTATTTGATGACAATTAACTGTGATCTTGCATCTCCTAATAGTAGAATCGTTCAGGTTAGAAGGGATCTCTGAAGTCCCATAGCTCAGCCCCTGCTTTAGAGTCTACATATTGTAGCAGGACATTGTTTATTTCAATTAATTCTTAATTCCTGCAGGTTCTTTTATTGCTTGGATATTTCATACGTTTAAAGTATTTCCTAAAAATGTTAACTTTTTTATCAAAACATAGACATCTCTTGGATTCTTGTAGTTTGTTTGTTTTGTTTTATTTTTGTTTTTTTAAATTTTCAACAATGCTGAATTTAGGAATAAGACACTTTTCTGGAGTAAGCTTCATAGAAAGCACTTGCTAGAATCTGATATTTGTGCCAGAAGCTTAATTACATTTAGGCCACTATGCTTGAGATACATGAGAAATTACTCTTTTGCAAATTCTTTTCTTACCGTGCTCATTTCACAGAAGCCCTAGAGAATTTTTATATAATTTTCAAGAAGCAGATGTGTGGTGGAGTTTTGTTTGGGTTTGTTTCTTTATTTTTTTCTATTAAGATCTAAGCAAATACAGTCCTATAAGGCCTGTTTATGATATATGTTCTCTGGATACAAAACAGGCAAGTACATGTTTCCTAAACACAAACTTGTTTTATGCTGCTGAAAAAATTACCTGATTATTCTGACAGAAGTTTTGATTTTCTTTCAGACAGGGTTTCCTTAAATGCTAATTCTTAAGTAATAAAATAGAGAGGAAGTTTCATTATTTTTGATTGAAAATTAGGCAGGGAATTGAAGGTCTTTGACAACTTACATTTAGTATATAATTGATCATTCCTATATATATATATATATATGCTATAAAGCTTAATCAATTACAGTCACTAGACCTGTGCTATTTGAGCAAAAAGACTAATTTGTAGGAATACTACATTGTCATCCTCTCTCATTGTCATTTTCTCCTATATTAGCTCATTTTACTGTCTGTCTTTCAGCTTATTAAATGGAAGAAGTAATCAGGCGGGGAAATTTGTTATAATGTTGCAGCAGTTCTGCCTTTGTTTTCCTGGCAATTTCAGCCTGATTATTTTTTTCTTTTTCTTTTTTTTTTTTCTTCCTCTCTACCCTTCAACTTGTACTTACAATCTTGTTGTTTATTCTTCAGCACAAGGTGAGGAACTCTTTGGAGCACTTTAAAGATGCTGAAAACATTGTGTTGATCTCTGGTCTCATAACAGGTGAACAGTTGTGCTTAGGTTAGGTGTTGTAGTTTGGATACACTGCAGGAGTACAGCAGGGCCTGCATACAGGAGCATTTAACATCCTTCAGTCTGCAGATCTGACCCTTAATTCCTGGACAGGAATTTCTCCTCCTGTGGAATACTTGTTAGGAATATATCTGATAAAATGCCTCTTGAACTCATTAAAGACTTTTTAATGAGTGCTTACTAATTGTTTTTTAAATATGCTCTGATTAAAAGAACTATATAAATTCATATACATCAGGATGGGCCCTCTTTGAAATCCAGCTAAATAGTACTAATGAGAAAGAGATGTCGAAGAATGAGAAGAATAACCTGAAAAAATAGCATATTAGAAAATTGTGACTGGACCATAGTATCCCTCTTTGAATTTCAGTCTTGTATCAAAAACCTGAAGTGAATTAAAGTCTTTCTCAACTTCATCTGTATTGTATCAATTTCAAGTCAATTTTAAGGCACAGTAGTAAAAAATGGATTTTTTTAAAATGCTGTCACAGTACTGACAGAAGGTACTGAATCTATTCTCATACACAGAAATGAGGTGATACATGGTTATTTCATTAGAATCCTTAATACTCAGTAAATTGTAACTGTATTCAGTTGTTTTCATGCAGACATTCTTACAATTCTGGCGAGAAACCTTTTTGTTTAGCTGTCATAGAATTTTTTTCATTAATTATTTAATTTTGTTTTAATAGAGTATATAGGATTAAACTGTGTTTTTAATGTTTTCTTTTTCCTTAACCTGAATGTCAGCATCTCTCTCTGGTGGAAAAACTGATTTGTTCTGTGTAGTCTCAGGAATGAAAAATATCATCAAATGCATAAAATCATCAAGGACTCTTAAAATTCGATTGTTGAGCAATCAATAGCCTTTCAATTATTTAGCAACCTCCTACTAAAATGCTGAATAAAGTTGAGGTAACAAAGTTCAGCAAGTGAATTGAAATCCATAGGAATGGGAATATTGTGCCAGTCAAGGCTCCTTATAGGAGCAGTGTAGCATTGCTCACAGCAGCAGTTTGTGTGTGTATATATATATATGTGTGTATTTTATGTGTGTGTGTATCTAGTATGATAAGGACCATCAAACATAGTTACGTGTTTTTTTTAATATTTCTAATTCTTAAATAAATTCCAATTAATAAAATTACTTTTTTTTTTTTTTTGATGTATCATCTATTTACAGCTTTCTGTGCTGTGTTCCAGGTTCCATCATGCCTGGAGCATGGCCTTGGCTGGGCCAAATTTCCTCATCTCTCTAAAGGCTTGTGGGTTTCTCTGTGTGTTGTGCTGCATTTGTGGCGCCTACATACTTCTACCTCCATATTTGCTTAAATGAGAATAAAAGTTGTTTGAATTCACAGTCTGGAAACACATTTTTGTTACATTTCTTCAGTATAACTTTTCTGTCATGCTTGCTTAACTGAATGGGCTTAGACAGATAATTGAATTTTCTGATACGTAATTTGTCAGCTTTGTTTAAAATCAATCAGTTGGAGCCCTTTTTATTTCTGCCCAAATATAAGCTAAGGTGCTTAATGTTGTTAAGTGGAGCCGTGGTAGTACCTGGTTTGAATTCTTGTACACTCCAAAGTGAAGTGAGTCAGGCACAGACACTGAAATATGACAGCTGAAGGGATTACCTAAATTTCTTGTCTTATGGTTTTAATTTAGGAATGGTTTGTTGAAACTTTTGCCTTGAATATTGTTGCTGAAGTGCTCCCATTTTCTTAAAATGATAGAGCCTGTTTCTAAAGCTGAATTTTTATTTGCTTGCAATTAGATGCAAACTAGTAAAATAATGATCTCATTTTACATTGGCCATTCTGAATTTCCTTGTGTAGTATCCTGTCCTTATGTTTTAGTTGATTGTTGATTTAGATAGACTGTGTAGTTTGTTTGCCATCAGTATACCATAGTATAGAAAATCTAAGCTAAACAACGATTGGAAAGTGTTTGATAATGAGATAATCTGTTTCACTGATGTGTTTATGTGGTCCTGGAAAACTAATTTTCCTGCTACTCTACTACTGCTGTATTATTTAGTGTGTACGTTTTCTTTTTTTTCCCTTGCATCATGGTGACACAACTTAGGTAAAGCTCATTATGACAGAGAGTCTATTTATTTCCATTGAAAACGACTTTTCTTCTATTTTGAGAGAACAATAATATTTATTTTTTTTTTTAATCTATAGAGAAAATGAGGTGCTAAAAGTGCAGCTTAAGAAGTATGTTGGAGCTGTCCAGATGCTCAGAAGAGAAGGTCAAACAGTGGAAGGTAAGGATAAAATGAAGGGAGGAAAAGAACCCATGCACAGGGTTTGTTTTTCTGTATGCTCCATTGAGGGAGTAATATCTCCCAAAAGTGAAAATAATATATTTGATATATTTTCCTTTTTAGAAAAATACTGATGTAGATTTTTATACTTATTTTTACAGATCATTTTCTGATAGTTTAGGTGGTCTTACTTTTTTCAATAAGAAATTTTCCAGAAAAAGCTGTCAGATGAAAATTTAACTTAAATAAAAATCTGTGAATTAATGTGATATTGGAATATAAAAATAAATGTAGTATCTCTAGATTATACTGTTGTTTTGGAGATCAGTTTTTGCAGACTGTTTGAAATGGACTCTGTACTGAGTAGTAATGAGCAGATTTTATATCTGAAAGAAAATGAGTGAAGTTACCAGCAGTTTTACCTGTTTGTATTCTGTGGTCTGTGATAGAAGCATCCACGAGGGGCTGAATTGATGTCTTGATTCTAAATCCTCTCCTGGTGGGACCTGGATTTCCACTCATTACAAAAGGTGTTCAGAGAGCTGAGGGGGATTTTCGGAAATTGGCAATCTGGCTAATTTTTAAAATTGTGACTATTTTGGTCATATAAGTGGCTGTATGAATGAATACTACTGTTCTTAAGGGTTAGCCACTGTACTTCTCTGGAGTTTCAAAGCTTCATTCATCCCTAAAAGGATATTTGTTAGTGAGAACACATGTTTTTACTTCCGACTTTGCTGGAGTGTAGTGATTCATATTAAGAATTATTCACCAAAAGCATGGCTTAGCCTTCCTATAATAGCAGAAATTATCCTTCATTAGGTAGTGACAGTTTCCATGAAGAGTGTAATTATAGGAAAAGAAAAAAAATATTCCTAGGCTAGCTATATTCCACTGTGTTAAAATTATGCAGATTAGTGAGTGATAAGAATAGAAACTGAGTAGGATGGTCAGATTTTATAGATGAAAAAGTGGGATGGAACAGTACCAACATTTCTAAAAATGAACACACATATGCTTTATGCTGGAAAGATATTTAATTGATCCACAGTAATTTTCTATAATATTTATCACTAGTGAGCAGAATAAATTTCAGCTACATGCAATATTTATAATAATTCTTTCTTACATTCTAACTTCACATGTTGAATTTCTATAAAAAGAATTTTTTTCCTTAGCTGCCATTGAAAATTTAGGTGAAATTTTAGTAGCACTGTGGTCTCTGACTCAAAGTACATAAGCATGTAAATAATCCCTGAGAACTAGCTGCAAAAAAGGAGTGAAACAAAGGGAATTTTTTCTTTTTACCAGATTTATAGAAACTATTGCACCTATACAAACTATTATGTTTGTATACGTAATGAGTAATTTTAATTATAATTAATCTTCTGAATGGTATGAAAACAAAAGTCTTAAATGCATTGTAGATTTTAGAATACAGATTTTCTCTGACTCTGTTTTGAAAGAGTCAGAATAAATTGGGCTTCTGCTGTTATTTTTATCACTATAAATAATGAAGACTCTACATGTTTGCTACAATAATCAGATCAAATGCTATTGAGTATGGTTTTAAATAGTTTCCTAAAATAATAAATGAAACTCAGCTTGATACTTTGCCTTGTGGAGACTTAAAAAGGCCAAAAAACCCCACTCAGCAAATATCATTATAAATAAATTACCCAAAAGTCAGAACTATCAGCTTTCAAAATGAGTGATCACTGCTGTAGCCTGAGTTGTTGGATATTGGTATTTAAATATTTAATAAATGAGCATCTTGATTTCTCAGCCATCAGCAGGAGTTGGCTCTGTACCATTTTTTTAAACCTGCTTAGATAGAATATTTATATAAAAATGCTGATCTCAGAAGTCTGGCTGAAGAACTTGAAGCAACATTTATAAGAGAAAGATCTTAAAATAGCTTTCAAATTCACTTAAATAATAATAAACTTCTAAATTCTTCCCCAAAGCAAAAATCAGTTCCCAGGCTCAAGAATATTTATTCAGATAAATCATGGTCTCTCCTATCTACCTTATAGTGATTGTATATACAGTTCAGATTTTGAAGAATTGTGAAAGCATTTGTTGAACTTCTATTAGGGCTTTACTTTTATGTGTTAACTTGTTTTCTTAGAAGTTCATGAGCTATGAGGAAAAGTTGGATTGAATTTTGTGTAACTTGGAGGAGATTTACTTAAGAATAGACCTTAAAGTGATCTTCAAATACATAAATGATAGCTGGGAACATTTATAGAATAATCTGTATTTTTCATTCACTACAGATAAAAGAAGTAATGGGCTGACATGGCAAGTGAAGGAAGTTTGATTTACTATCAAGAAAACTTTTGTGAGAGGAATACTTAAATTTAAATAGGTTGTGCAGGGAAGCATGATATGTCCCTTCTTGGAAGTTTTTAGGAAGAAATTAGACAATTAACTGTCAGGAATGGAATAGCTCTAGCTGATTCTGCTTGATGCAAAATCATGAAATACTGGATGAAGTATGAAATGTTCCTTCTCAGCCCTATTTTCTGTAATTTCTATGATATGTAAGCAGTCTGTGCAAGTAATATGAAATGATATTTTGGAAGCCTGGTAAAAAAAAGGCTTAAAACAGAAGTGTAAACTTAGTTTTAGAAGACTTTGGGCAGGAATTGCAGGTACTACATGTATTAGACAACATATGTAGTCACAGAACAACCAAGTGCTTTTGGTTGACATTTTTTACTGTTAAGATTCCAGTCTAAATATTTCTTACAAAAAAAAGATCCCTGCAGTATCTGTATTTTGGTACTTGTAATAGTGTTTAAGATTATGGTCTGTTCTGATGTTTTTAATAACTGTTTCTTATAAAGCTGTTATTTCTAAACAAGTTGTCTTGGATGTTTATGGAATTTAACTTTTTAATTTGATGTGTCTCTTTGTTATAGTTCTGCCAAACATTTGGAACACTGATGGTGAATTTACAATTCCAGAACAAAAGCAAGTAGAAAACAATGAGGAACTGGCCAGCTCTTATGAAAGGAAATTGATTGAGGTAAAAATTCTACTGCACAGATTTTATGGAATCATAATTGTAAAACAAAATTTGAAGCTTAAATAGTTTCTTTGCTTAGTTGTTAGTTTTTTCCCTCAGGAATGTAAAAGATAAATCTGATTTTTTTCTTCAAAAATAAAAAGCCTCAGATAATTAAAAGTACTTTTCCTGACAGGATTACACTTTTGTATGCTGATATTTAAATGACGGTTTAAATAAATAAGCATATTCCTTCAGGTTTTAACTGCTGGTAGTGAAGTTGAAACCATCACAGACAATAGATTTGAGGTTTTGTGTAAGTTACAGTGCATAATTACAGGCATGGCTGTGTTGGAAGTGGAGCTTTATTTAAGATCAGGACATAGTGAAATCTGTAGCTTTTTCTGTGCTTTCGTGCTGGTTTCTGATTGGAAAGCATGTTTCATTTTCGTATTGCTTATTGAATAGTGCAGTAAGGAAATGGCTGATAGAAACTACTACTTCTGTTGATATGACCATGTCAGAAAAAGTTCCTAAGGCAAGATTTGCTTTTAAGATTAATGTAAAATCCATTAAAGAAAAAAAGTAGATAGATTAGGGTTTCATCCTAAATTTGAATACAAATTATTTTTAAGACAAAAGTAATGAAATATAGTATCTAATTGTAATGAAATATAAGTATCTAATACCCATATCTGCTATTAAATATTAAAAGAAGATTTTTATATAAAGTAAAACAATTCTCTGTATCTTTCTCTTGCCCAAAATACCCTGAAATTGGATACCCACATTAACTGCTTAACATGAAGATGACTGAAAATGCAGGTCATGGATCAAAGAGCATTCATACAGTTCTTCTAAAACATTCATACTTGGTTATCCTTTTCTCATAGGACCATGTGAAACTGATTCTCTCCCTAATGTTGCCGTTAGTTGGGTTCTTCTGACTCCTTTCCTCTGTTCTGTACAGTTTGTTCTGTCTGCTCAGGAGTTTGTGGCAATGTCGGTGATGACAAGCTCTGGATGTAACCACAGGAAAAGCTTTCTTGCCAGTGATATTGGGAAGAGGAGAACTACATCTTGTTGCATTTATTAGTCTCCAACAGTATCTTCACACACTCCAAACGGGATGTAATCCCTGTGGCAACTCTTTTTTAAGGCTCTGGCATGGCAGACAGTGTCAGTCTCAGTAAACACTGGTAGGACTGGACATAACTGACAAAAATTTCTATGAATTCTTAGTTGAAAACAGTATTAAAAAATTTTGGGTTCCACTAAAACACTCTGTAAGAAAATTACAGATATTTTATTGTAGTAAGTTTTTATTTATTTTTATTGTTGCATTGCTAAATGTCCTCTATCCAGAAGTGTGTTCTTCCAAGATAGATTTTACTATTAGATGCTTAGTGAAACACTCCTAGCCTGTTGTAAGTTAACTGCTTGGTCCTTTGCTGTGAAACATGAAGTGATCTTTTCTTTGCCCTTTCTCTGGAGACTGCTCTCAAGTGTGGTCATGCTGGGCAGTGTAACTGCAGTACTCTCAGGCACTTAGGTTTTCTTTTGACAACTCCAAAGAGTTCTCTTACTGTGGAGCCTCAAGTGTTTATTTTAGCCTCACTTCACCTTCATGAGAAGGGTTTGGGTTCTTTAAACTGTTTTCTCATATAGGAAAGAGCAAATTTAAATTATCCTCTCTCCAAGGGAAACTTAGCTTATTTATACTTTATTTTTTTGCTTCAAGCATATTGTTATGAAGGAAAACAGCTGTGAAGATGATTGAAGTCCCAGCAGGGAAATTTATTGCCTGAGCTTCATTGTGGTCTGAGTAAAAGAAGATCTGATTCTATGAAAATGTAACTGAAAGGATATAGTTATAAGGAGACATCTTTATTGTTTTAGTGGATTTTGATGCAGGAAAAATTAAAGGAATTTAAATTAATATTGTTATTCATTGCTGCTTTTGATTTGCTGTGATGGTAATGCATTTTTCTTTGACAAGGAAAAGTATTGAAGTAAGTTAATTGCTAATAAGTGATACCTGCCAGTTGTCCTTTTGATAATACAGAACAAGAGATTTGGTGTTTTATTTGCTGTTAAATTTCCTTTTTATTGTTTAACTTTTCTAGGGATACTTCTAAATTTTTGCATTACTTGTAGTGTTTTGAGAGAGTTGTTGAATTTACATATTAATTGAGTCTGTACGTAGAAAGTTATTTCAAGGGCATCCAAATCAGAAAGAGACAAAATAGTCACATATCAGTCTGGATTTTGTTCTTCTGATAGGCCCTGAAAAATCAAACATGTTTTCAAATATGCAAACTACCAAGATTTGTACCCACTTGTTAATTTTGATACTGCTTTTGATAACCAGCAGTATTGCAGCTTTTCTCTGTGAATTTGCAACTAGTGTGCTGTATCTCTGTATCTGAAATACAAGGAAGTTTTCTGCCTTCCAGCCCAGGCTATGTGGAATTACCAATGACCTGTTAATATTAACCTGGTATTTTAAATGTTACACCACCCACTTTAAATTGGAATTAGTAGCTAAGCTAGTATGGAAAGTGATTTATCTAGAGTTAATAGTATTGTATTATTGTTTTCTCTAATATATTGTTGGTGTAGTTTAGCTCTCTTTTACATTTGTGTTACAGTCAGGAATTACTGGGTTTGAAGGACTCCCTCTAATATAAAAAGAAATTGGAAAATAATGCTTGAAGTTCACTGCAAGGAAATTATTTTTTTTATTTATATCCAATGATGTCAGATCCTGGCTTGTCAAAATGAAGCTGGTTTTTTTTCTGTTTGCTTTGATTCTGTGAAGGATGCAGGTTTGTGTGGAACAAAGCACAAAATCAAAAGCAGGCACTAAATTAAACTGAATTCAGCTGTTTTGTTTTGGGGAACTTCCCTGGGGAAGAGGGAGAAGACAGGGTAATTCAAGAAAAGGAAATAGTGAAATTCGCAGATAGTAATGAACTGCTTCCAGAAGGGAAACTATGAACTCTTAAGAGATTTGGCAGTAGTTCAAGTCCCTGTGCTATTGTTGAGGTGCCTGGATTGAAATTCGTGTTGTTCAGCTGTGCTTTCATGCTGTTCCCCTGCTGCCTCTCCTGTTCTCCAGCTCTGGATGGGAGTATGAGGAGGAGGAGGAGGAGGCATTCCAAGAGTTGCTGTGCTGCTGGGGCAGTCCACTGGGAGGGGCCCAGCAGTGCCCCCTGGGTCCATCTGACTGCTGGAACTTTCCATCCTCACTCCCCAACCCCTGGCACTCTCAGAGCATCCTGCATCACTTGCTGCTCTCTTGATTTAAAATGCAGAGCACAGCCACAGCCACACTGGGTGTCCAAAGAGGTCACTCTGTTTACCTGTGAGAGCAACCTGTGCCACAGCCTAACTCTGGTATTTAGACTCCTCTGACCTCTCACAGATTTGCCTGGAGCAATTGACTTCTACATCCAATCCTATTAAAACTCCCAACTAAGAGTGAAGAACACATCACTTATGAATTATTGACAAAGTTTAATGCAGTTTGTGCATTTTGCAGTACTCCCAGTTCAAAATATTGTGATTAGTTTGTACCTGTTGAGTGCAGCGTTCATCAAAGAATTAAACTGAGAACAGAAGTCAATGAGTGTTTTATTAGAATCAGTTATCATGTGATTTTGAGTGATAGGAATAAAATTTGATGTGAAGTTGTATTTTTTCCTATTCAATTCAATATCAAAACTACATTTCAAGGCATGAGTCAAAATTATAGCAATATCTGTTCATAATGATCTGTTCAGACTAATACATTAGCAGTACTTGGAGAGTATGGTAAAAAGAAATTGATATAGGTGTAAGAAATTACATAGTGGGATTGTTTATTTTTTCCCCGATTCAGAACACAATTATCCCTTACCTTTGCTTTGCAGGTGGCTGAAATGCATGGGGAGCTGATTGAATTCAATGAGAGGCTGCACCGTGCTCTGATGGCCAAGGAAGCTCTGGTGTTCCAGATGAGACAAGAACTAATTGATCTGAGAGGGCCAGTGAGTGTTTGATTATTGCTCTGTAGAATATCCCTCTGGAATGGGCTCAAACATGTTCCTCATGATGAAATATCTATTAGCTTGTAAGAAATAACAGATCTGTGAAGGATTGGCTTTGAACAATACCTTTCCTCTTAACTATTCTAGATTATACTTTACATGTTAGATTTTCCTTTCAAAGGAAAGAAGATACCCTTGTATATTTATTCTAGCTATAAAGTAAGATAAAAAGCTATTTCCGTTTCAGTTCTAAACGCTCTTGCAGTCTGGTTTTCTAACAACTGCTACTTCCTTTGATTCTGCAGGTATTAGTCCATCATTACATCATTATGAACTTTTGTACTTATGTTTTGTAAGAGCACAGCTGAAATAAAATGCTCACATGTCCTTTCCCTAATGGAATATTGGTTGTAAAAAAAGTGATCAATAGGTTTTATGTGCTTTGTATTTTCCCATAAATTGCTTAAACACACAAAGTACTTTGTTTTAGCATCCTTTGCTCATAAAGCCCTAATAATGATACTCTTTCCTGAGTTTTCTACATCTTCCAAAATTACATGCTTTGACAAACCCCACATTGTTTCTTTCAAAACTGTAGCAAACTCTAACATAAAGGACTCACAAGGGTGATATGTTCACAATCCTCTTGCAGGATTTTTTTTTTAATTGCTTATCAATAATAGTTTTTATTGGCATTTATAAAATTGAATGTTGAATTGTAATTTCCTTATAATAATATGCTTTCTTAATTGAAAACATAATAGCCACTTTGTGGAAATTATTTCTGTTTTGTAAATATAGGTCCCTGGAGATTTGAGTCAAACATCTGAGGATCAGAGTTTGTCAGATTTTGAAATGTAAGTTTCATAATTCACAAACTCTTCATACTATCTCTGGGAAAGGAGAATAAGGAAACAGATTCAATAATTTGCTTTTCTTATATTATTTCCAATAACTGCATAGCTGTGGTGTTCCATTATTAAAAAGTATGGAGAGCTGCACAGTCCATGTCCCAGTGTAGTTAATAATGCTGAACTCAAGGAGTTTAGATTTAGGAAGATTTCCTAGGAGTGCTTTTCAAGTGCCCTAGGTCTTGGTGTTCTGCCAAAGCACCAAGAAGTTACTGGTTTTAGTGCTGTGGGTTTGATGGGTGCTGGTTGCTATTCATCATGTGATGGAGTTCCTCATTTTAAAATAGCTCCTAATCAATGCTTACAAAAAAACCCCCAACCCCCACAAACAACCCACCCCAGATCATTCTGGAGTGTTGTGATTTGGAATTTTGCCTTTAGTAATCAATGAATCTTGCTTTTGTGGAAAAGGGGTTGAAAATGTAGCTGATGTGTTTGAATCATAGAAATTTGGAGATGGATGACAAAGAGTGGATGGAAATGGCTTCTGCATAATTATGCACTACTCTTCTGTAATTTAATGAACTTTACCTGAGGCTTGTGGCTGAAAATGTTGGATTTGTTGAAGTGAATAATTTTTGCTTCATGTGTATAATCAAATGTTGTCAAATGCATGCTGTGAAAAAAAAAAAAACCAAACCCCAGAAAACCTGCAGAAGGAATTGTTTCAGTTGGGTTAATTTTAGGGAACATTTTTAGATTCAGAACATATAAAAAGTTCAGGCAGAACTCAAATTTTTCTGTTACTTCATTTGAAATTTAAAGTTCCTTTGTTGATCACTTTGATCATTATCTAAATCACTGCATGCAGTTGCTTTGCAGTTCTTCTACATAAATATGATTCCCTAATTTTAAGGTTTTTTTTTCTCCTCTGTAGATCAAATCGTGCTCTTATTAATGTTTGGATTCCCTCAGTCTTTCTGCGTGGAAAAGCTGCCAATGCCTTCCATGTTTATCAGGTGAGTGAGCCAGCTTAACAGGGATTTTGTCTTTAAGTTTCTGACTGAAATAGCACATTTTAATAATTTAAAGCCCTCCGTATAATTTCATTAGAGATCAGCTAATGAGCAGCAGCGGTAGCTTCATATATATTCATCCACAGGATTGTGTTTATTATTCAAACAGCATATTTTGAGGGTTGTCTTTTAGTAGTTTAATACTTTAAAGGCATGCTAATAAGATGACTCCATCGGTCAGGAAATGTAACAATTCAATATTAATAAGTAACACCTTCTTCAGTGTGCAGGTACATGTTTTACTTAAGTTTTGGGGATAACAATGACCAGAAACGTTGCTTGACAGACAGACAGATGTGGTTTATTGTAGTAGCTCACTTGAAAACATCTTGAATAATGAAACAATTCTTCACTGTGTGTTATTGAATGTGCTCACATTGTGTTCTGCCTCAGGCAGGTCTGAATTTAGGGGTTTGTTCTCCAGCCTGACTTGTAGTTGAAGCATTGAAATTTTTTACTGTTCCTTGATTCCTGGATTCTTGGTTTCAGAGCAGTGACATCCTCCGTGGATAGAATGGCAGGGTGAACTTCAAACACTCTCTAATGTGCTGTCCCAGGCTGTTTGTATTTCTTTGTTTGTGGATTGTTAGCAGCTGCAAAATTTCTCCACTTTTTTTTCAGCCACATGTACTTAGTTCTGAACCAGATTGCTGAAGATGTTAACATTCCTCTCACTCTGAATGATGTTTGTTTGAAGAATTTTGAATCATTTATGAAGTGTTGGCAGGTAGTTGAAAAATACAGGAAAATACCCACCTTTCGGCCAGTAAAAGACAATGAAAAATAAGATTTGAGGAAATGGAAAGAAAAGCCACCAGGATGGGAACAGTTAGTAATTTGTTCAAAAGCACTGAATAATCAATCAAATTGAGATGCACAGGTGTGTGAAAACCTTACTTGTTGACAAGTGTAATTATTTTTGTTTTTCTGGCTTTCACATATTTCTCCACTCTGCTGTTAGTGGCTACACATTCTCAAACCCAGACATAAGTCTGCCAACACAGAAATTCTTAAAAGCATCAATATCTCACCCCACCTGCTACTCTGATGATGTTGCAGTTCCATGTCTAAACCACCACAGTCTTTTAATAATTAAGAGAAAAAACACGCAAGAATTACCTGTAGAAGTGACCTAAAACTTCTGTAATTCTTGTTAAACTTTGGTCATGGCACCCGTTGAACTCTTTCCTTATGGAAGAATACATGAATATCATTCCTGCCAGTTTTTGGTCTCAGTAACAGGAGTGTCACTGCCCCTGTGCATGTGAAAAAGTATTTTCCCAAATAGACTTACAACTGTGATGAAACATTTGAAGTGAGTGCCACCTCTCTGATCAATTATACAGTTGTGTGCTTGCTGAATATATATTTTACATTTTATAGTGGCCAGGAAAGCATTAATTTAGAAAACTTCAGAATAGCTTCAATAACAGCACTGTAGATTTATCTTATTAAATCTCTGCCAAAACATGTGCTCCTGATTACAGAGAATTTGATTCAGTATTGAAACTGTGGAAGAGGATATTTACCAGGCTACCAGTATGTCCTAAACAGATCCAGACTGGGAGTCCAATTAAAATAAATGATTGAGCCCATTTCTGAGAGTCCTTTTATTCATGGTAAACTTTATTTTTACTACCTTATAATTTATCTCTCCAGTGGCAGAAAATGAAAATGCATCTATAACTCTTTGTATCAGCTACATGAGAAAGGACTTGTGGTACATTAATATAAAGGAAAGTAGCAATATTGCAGAATGTTGATGTGTGTGAGATTATTACCAATACCTTTTGGAGTTCACATTTCTCTGGGAGAACTTGAGTGAACAGATGTAAAAACTGACTCTTGGTTGTGCTGGTTAATGCTGAGAAAAAGACATCAAATGAACTTTGGAGAAAGCTAAAGTGTGCCAGCTTGAACAGGCAAAGTTTAAAATTTCAGTTTGGTTAAGCCTGACTTTTTAGATATGCTAAATACTTATGACTGTACTTAAAGGTAATTAGAAATTAGCCCTCAATGCTTAACCCAACTGAAAATCAGATCATACATGTGATACTATCAAGGTAAGGTGTTGCTACTAAATGAGGGTGCTACAAAAGGGCAGGAGCCTTGGCCCTTGCTTTTCCAAAGGCAGTTCATTTGAGTGTATTACTGAGATGGCTTGATCCCTTCTGCATTTTCTATTATTAGCTAAAGAGATTGTCCTTCTCTCCCCTCCTCTGATGAGCCACCTTGTTAACCTTTGCTGATTTGAGATTGTGTGTCTCTGGAGCACTTCACTTGATGGAGAGGGTAGGACTGTGCCAGGGGGGAGTTGCTATGTCACACTTACTGCTGATGCACTTTAGAATTGTTGTGCCTCTTCTGTCCCTTTTTGCTTATAAATAAGTATTTTGTAGCAGAAAATAAACTACTGTGTACATATCACTTGCCTTGGAAATGGCCAGAAGAGGGTGGAAACAATTGCAGAGCATCTCAAGTAGTTTGGAAAATTATGAACCCATCATTTCCACAGGGCCTGTTATCAATTTTCATGGACTTAAAAAAGCTTTTGAAGAATATAAGAATTAGGAGAAATAAATTTGGGTTGCTCTGCCTCTTCGAAATCAATGTCAATTTTGCACTTGTGCTTCTTAAACCAGGAAAAGAAATTAATGACATGTTAATTTGCATATCAGGAGGGCCTGACCTGGACAGGATAAGAATAGACTCCTGCAGGAGTTTTCTCATTATGCTTGCTTTTTAAAATTTAATTTTATGTTTTTATATTTAGTGTAGATTTGTAATGCTGTTTTGAAGGGCATTTCAAAGCATTTCTTTTTGTGTCATGTTAACATCTGTTTCTGATGTTCAAAATCAGTGCATTTTTCATCCTTAAAAAAACCCAGATGTTGCTCCTCAGTAAATATAGCAGGAAAAGTTTCCAGCACCAGCAGACTTGTCATATAGTTTCAACCATCAAATAGTTTCTTTAATTTCTCTTATGGATTAAGGATTCTGGACAAGCTCAGAAATAAGACTGTGGACTCTGAAAGCAAGCAGCATTTTTTAATGAATCCTATTAGATGTGGAAATTTCAATCAGACCTCTGTATTTGTAGAGTTACACTGCACTCTTGCAGTAATGTTTAACTGGCAGAATTAACTGGTTATGAATCTTAAGGATTTCAAAACAAGCTCTGGAAATGTAGCCAAATTTTATGCTCAATTTGAATGGCTGAGTTCAAGGGGACAGTTGTGAGTAGCAGATAATTCAGTGCCCCAGTTTAGCACTATCTGTTACTGTCTTAAAAATTAACAGAGCTGTGGATCCATATCATTCAACTCTGGATGTTACAACAATTAGAGGGTGTATAAATTTTAGGGGAAAAGCTATGTAGAACTGGATGTGCACTTTAGTGCAGTTATTGAGTTCAATTAAAAATATTTTTTCACTTGTCGTCCCAGAATATAAACTAGTAACAGAAAAATGCATATTTTATAATCTCTGTTCACCATGGAGTTGTTATGGGTTATTCTCATTCTGGATTATTCCTTGTGGAGAATAGCAGACTGTCTGTTTTAAATAAAATGCCAGTCACAGATCTTATAAAGATAAAATAAAGCATAAATCTCTACATGCAATGCACCAGGAATTCAAAGGTGAAATAGCTGAAAAGTGGCTGATAAATAGCTTGTGGCTTGCATACCATGGATTTTGAAGTAGCTAATCTGACATAATTTTTAGAAGGATTTAAAGACGTCTAAAAACCAAGTTGTTACAAATTATTAGGAAAGGGATAGACAAATAGAAAACGCTATTATGCTGTATATAATCTCTGGTTTATCTGTGTGCAGTTCTACTCCTCTTCAAAGAAATACATCAACTGTATATAATATGGGTAAAAAAAAGATTTTTCACTGGAGGACCATATTAGAAATTCTCAGCCTGTATGAAAGGCAGCTGAGAGGGGAATACAATAGCAATCTTTCAAATCATGAAGGAAATGGAGACATTTTTAACTGTTTCAAAATGCAAATTGGAGCATCCGTTTAAACTATTGCCTTGCAATTTCAAAACAAGTGCATGACAGTGGTTTTTTCCACAATGTATAATTGGGGGTGATACTGAAATTTTTTGTGGGTCTGGAAAATAATTGAGCTAATTAAATGGAAGAAAAATCAATCCAGACACAAAGATGTGACTTCTTTCCAAGGGAATCCCTGGATAGTGATATTTTGCAATAATAAATACCGCTATACCTTGTCTTCATATTTAAGTTTCTCGATAAAATACATTTCATAATTCTCCAAATAATTTTCTGAACTGCTAAGATCAGTGCTAAGAGCAGGGTGCATGAAACTTGGAGGTCATTTTAACTAAACATGAGTTGCCTTTGTAATGTTATGCTAATAATGACTAATTTAGTCCAAAAATGGAAATATTAAATATGATGATGAAATATCTTTCCTTCCAACTGATGCTTATCTTCTGTGCATGGCAAGCTCATTTTAAATGTTTTCAGAGCACATCCTCTCTCTTTGTACTTGTTCAAGTTGTTTTGCTTCAGGTTTACGGCTTGACTCCTGTCTTGCCATTCATTAGCACTGACAGATTACTAGTACAATTAATTTTGCACCTGAGTAGAAAAATTAATTAGATGACCAATTGATGTCTTTATTACCAATCAACAAATCATAAGGATTGTTTGGACTTCACTGGATGAAATTATCCAGGCTGTGACAGGAGCTCAGACTAGACACTCATAACCATGTCTTCCAGCAAGAACATTAGGCAGTTATCCAAAAGAAGGTTCAGAGATTTATTCTCTTACAAAGTTTTTAATGGCTATTATTGAGTGGGAGACTGATTAGTTATAAACATTACAGGACAGCCATATATGGAGAAATTAGGTTAATTTGTTCAAAGTTGCACTTAAGGAAGCCTAGTCTGTCAGAAAATTTAAACATTAGGTGACTTTTTAAAGCCAGGGTCATAGTGGCAAAAGTCTTTTCTTCCAAACAACCTGTTTTCTCTAGTTAGAGAGAAACAACCTGGTTTGTCTAGATTGCTTTCTGATGACTGCTGTTTGTGATCTCTGCAGTTTGATGCCCATCTTTTTTGTGTAGCAGACATTGCTCAATCAGCCTACCATTAGAAAATAATTTCTTGTCTAATATATTCATGGGCATGTAGACAGAATCCAGATCAGAATAAAAAAAAAAAAAGCATTTTCATTTTACCTCTAGATGGTGATAGATGCAGTCTCTTAGCGTGTGAAGCAAGTTGATTATTATAGTAATATTATTTTGTCATATTTCTCAACTGTAGAGTATCTTCTTTTCTGTATACATATGGATTCCACTTCCCTGTGAAGTGTACAGCAAATGCCATTAGTCATGCCTTTTGTTGCTATAATTACCAATGCCTGACACTTAAGATAATGAAACTGAGATTTTATGATTCCTAAAGTGATATCAATATTTAAATGGCTTCTTGCAAATCCGCCTAGTTTGCAGAGCAGTGAACACTTCACATTATAAACCAAATAAGTTTAAAGATTAATATGCTAATCAGCCAAGACTGTTATTATTTGCATATGAATAGGACACCCTAAGACTATAATCAATAAACATTTCTTACAGTTTCTTTATTCCTTTGACTATCTTCAGTCTTGCTGTTTAGTATTGACTGACATATTTGCTTGTAATATTTCTTTATATATTACTTTAAATGATATTTTAAAACCTGATGCTTTCCTCTGCACTTCTTCTGTGAAGGAAGATAATACACTTTCCTATGAAAGGGCCTTTATCGCAGGATTATTTAGGTTGGAAGACACCTCTAAGATGAGTCCAACTGTTCCCCAGGTGGTGCCAAGGCCACCACTGACCCCTGTCCCCAGAAGCCACATCCTCATGGCTTTTCAATTCTTCCAGGTGTAGTGACTCCACTCCTGGTGTGGGCAGCTTGTCCTGGCCAGCCCTTTCCATGAGGATGTTTTTCCTGACATTCAGTGTAAACCTCCCGTGGCACAGCCCGAGGCTGTTTCCCCTTGTCCTGTCCCTGTTCCTTGGAGGCAGAGCCTGACCCCCACTGTTGGGAAAGATGGGACAGGAAGGGCTTGTGGATATGATTGCCTGGTAAGAAATACTGGAGATGTAAAACCTGTGAGGGAAATAGAAATGAAGGGCAGCTTTGAGATGTGATCATGGCAGGCAGGAAGATGGTGATTAGCTGGAGATGGGTTGAAGGTCAGAAAACAAAAGGGGCCAAGAATGTACCCCCTCTCCACCCTGCCAAGGCATCGGGAAAAAGTAGATAAGAAAAGTAAGTAGTCTTTAGAGTTTAGAATGTAGGATGATATGGTAATATAATAGTTCTCATAGGCTGCATGCAACGTTTGTAGGTTTTGTATCTTGCGACGGTTGGTCACTGTAATTAGAATATTCAACACAAAAGGAGATATAATGTATTGTAACAAGCTTCTCGCTCTCTCTTACCTCTCTTACCACTCTGACACCTGCCCTAGCTCTCTTAGCTCCCTTACCCCCTTACCCCTGCCATCTCCCTTACTTCATACTCTCTCCCTTTCTCTTTGGGGCATTCCTTCAGCTGAGCCTGGTGGCTGAAGGCAAAGCCCTTTTTACCCACAACTCTTGCAATAAAACCACATGTGTCTAGAATATCTCAGGTCTGCAGAGTTCCTTCTCCCTTCCACCCACAGATGCCCCTACACCCTACCTGGCACCAGGCTCCTGTCAGGGAGTTGAGGAGAGTGAGGAGTGAGCAGGTTCTCCCTGAGCCTCCTTTCCTCCAGCTGAGCCCCCCCAGCTCTCTCAGCTGCTCCCCACAGGACTTGTGCTCCAGCCCCTTCCCCAGCTCCCTTCCCTTCTCTGGACACGCTCCAGCCCCTCAATGTCCTTGCAGTGGACAGGGAAGAATTTTCATAGAAACAACATAAAAGAAATGGAGGAGGAGTGTATCTGATACCCAAAAATGTTTAAGGAGGACAGTACCCAGAAAATACTTTGAGTGAGAGATGAAACAGGGAAGGCACAGTCCAGGATCTGCCAGCTGAGCCTGTTGACCTTGAATTTAATCACAAGCCAGCATGACCTTGATATTCCTTGAAGATTGAAATTGGAAGGCAGTGGACTGGCAATTAAGAGTTGAAAGGTAAGCGACAAACTAAACCCAAAAAATTAAACCCTAAGTTGCATTTTATTTTCCTGATACATGATGAATTGGATGACTTCAGCAGCTGCAGCACTAAGCAGGCAAAAAGGAGAAATAAATAGTCCTCTAATCATATTCCATTTCAGTGCAGCTCAGGGCAAGTAGAGAAGAAAATGAACTGGAATGATTGGGAGAATTTGAAAGAAAGATGTAGTTCATGGCATTCTCAGTGATTTGAGAGTGTATGAACCAAAAAGGTGGAATATCCCAGTTTTTCTGCAGTGGGACCCAAGGATGTATTAAAGAAGCATAAGAGGAAGCATAAAGCAGACTGATTTTTAAATAACTGAGGTATGGAGGAAGTATACAAAGATGAGCTTAGTCCTTAAAGACTTTTGTAACTATTTATTTTTCTAAAGGAAACAGAATTACCCTTTACTACATTGATTTGTTTATTGAAGTGCTGGATGTAAAAAAACTTAGGAAAGTAAAGTAGAATTTCTATTTTCAGATTATTTTATTACTACTACTGCAGAAAGCATCAAATAATTTATATTTGATAAATATCTAAAATAAATACTAGTTATGTTACGTATTTTAGAAACTGATTGATGAGATAGTCTCTTTTCCCTTGCCTGAGCACCCACAATATTCTATTTGGAGAAAAAGACAGCACTATTGTCATTTTACCTATTTTCTCTTCTGCAGAAACTTCTTTTCCTGCAGTGGTTGTCATGCATTGCAATGACTATGTGGTTCAAAGTGCATGTTTGTGAAATGACATTAATTATCTTGGGTTATTATAAGTCATATTTCACTGTCAAAAGGAGCATATTATGCTATTGAGTGATTTTTTTCTTTTGCTGCTGATTTGATTTGTATATAAAAAGACAAAAAATATTGATTCCGTGCAGCAAAAGTGGAGGCAGTGCTGCTTTTAATCTCTAGTGGCCAGTCACTTTATTGCTGTCTTGGTGAATAGAAGCAGAACTGTGACTGCAGAAGCACAGTAATCATTACTCTGCATGTCTGTAATTGAGTGGATAAGCCTAAAATGTGTGACATTTTTCTCTTTAGTGGAACAATATTGGCTGTTTTTAAGGTTCATGCTTTGATATGTGTTGTGTCATATATTTGACATTGTATTGTTCAGTTTTATGAACTAAGTAACAGAATCTTGAAGATTTACCATAAATTATATTCAAGTATTTGTAGTCTTTGTGCAAGTGGATAAAATGGTCATATTGAAATAAAAGCTTATTCACTCTAATTCCTGTTATGTCTCTATGACACACAAAAAGCTGCTCCTATCACAGCTGAAAAGTTTCATTGTTCCATTTGTTTTTCATTATGCAGAAAATTCTTAAATTGGATCATTTTCAAAGGGGAAACTTAGCCATAAATGCAGGCCTGCAGCTGTCTCAAAATATAACTTACATTTGTATTCACTTCTCACACTTCAGAGGTAACTTTGGAGAATTGAGCTTGAATTTATATTCTTAACAGAATCCCACTGTCCTGAAGTGAAATTAAACTGATTCTTATTTTTTTTTCATGAATACTTCTTACTTCTATATGTTTTGAGTGCAGAAATACATAATTTTGATAAAACCCAAGTAGTTTGAAATACTCCCGTTTCATAGTGTGCTTTTCTAACAGGAAAGAAGATATTTCCAATCCCCTGAAAACAATTATTAATTAAATGGTAAACTTTGATCAAAATCTCTTTAACTTCATGTTCCTGAATAATTGAGATGTACATTGAAGTTGACCCGGAGTTTTAAGAATTAAAAAAACTATTATCCACAGTCTAAAACTATGGACCAATGGTACTTCAAGGTTTGTAGTGTTATTTAAAAGCAAATGTAAGGGAAATATTCACCAGTCAAGCTTAGCTGAGTTAGCATAAAAAAATAACGGTGCCAATTAACATGTTCTGGTTTTGTGTTCATGCTGATCAGGTTGTCCCTACCAAACCAGTTGCTAATAATTTTCCTTTTTTGTTGTCACATGCTTGGGCATTGATTTGAAATTATGTTACAAGCAAGAGACTCTCCAGAAAATCCTTTTTTATTAGCGTAGGGAAAAGAAGTTAGAAATAAAGTAATACAGTGAAATTACAGTAATACAGAAGTAATAATTTTTCTCTCACCCTTTTTTTATCCTCTTGAAATGCTTACTTAGCTGGTAAATGTCACAGGAGCTTCCTTAGGGCAGATCAGTCTCTTTTGCATTCCTTATGCTCTCTATCATTTTTTTTTCCATGCTCAAAACTATGACCTTGTCCATCCTAGGACTGATTCTTTACAGTATTCTCAGTATTCTCTTTGTTCTTTGAAGTGTTCTGTTGCTGAAATGTCCTGAGTTCTCTTGTATCTTGTGCCATTTTTATATGTGGTTTAGTAGAGTTTTCACTGTTCACCTTCCCTTAACATTATTCCATTTCCTCTGGAATGGGCTGTGGACTCACAAGGACTTTGACTTCAGCACTTTTGTATTTGTGGAGCTCCCATCAATAGAGTTCTGTCTTAGCATTCATTTTCCATCATATATTCAGTCCATCCTTCCAGGAAATGTGAGCCACATTTGCAGGCAAGATTCAGGAGTAACTTTGTTTATAGAATATCCTTCCTGATGCCTTATCTGGAATTCTACAGCCATGGGTGTCATTGCAACAGGAGAAGGTTCTGTAATATCTCAGTCAGTATCTCTTGCTGCCAGCTGTACTGGAGAGAGACACAAAAGTGAACCGTCAATATACTAATCTTTATATCAAAAAAGAGATGCACCCACATGGGACTTCTGCAGATCAGAAGGATAAGTGTTGATTACAGGCATTCAGTCTGGGTACACTGGAGCTGGAGCAAGTTGGAATTTTGGCATTTGTCCCTTATTTTCCTCAGGCTTTTCTGTGTAAGATGATGAGCTGTGTCAGTTGGTACCAGTCTGTTACCAGGACTTGCTAACAGCATTTTTGACTCAGAACTGCTCAAAGATTCTTAACCTATTAAGAAACTTTTGGCTCAAACCCAGTACCATGGGAGCAGAATTTCTCATTTCAGTATGTAATCATTAAACTCGTGATTTCACATTGATTCTCAGAAGATTGTCAGTGTTTTGGTAATACTAAGTTAGTAGGTAGTAGACTGATAAACACTATTAAATTACTACTGTTATTGCTATTGCTCTCCAAATCTCTGACTTTAGACATGTTTGTGATGAGAAAATAACAGACTAATTCATTAAACATACTTATTAACTGAAGTTTTTCTTAGTGCTGCTGTACCTCAGAGCTACAAAAAGGTTACTAATCAATTTTTACACAGGAGACCCAAGGGGTAAGTGCTCCTAAATTACAAACAGAAACTCCTTAATTAATTTTTTTTTACATTCAAGACAATATTAAAGTGAAATCTTTTGTCTACAAGTAAATATTCTAGTGGTGATTTTGGTTTAGTCTGTATATTTTAATTACCCTGAAGATTATTTAAGTAGGTTAGGAATTGGATGATATCAGGAAAACAGGGGCGTCAAAAAGGAAATGAAATTATTTAGAATTAATCTTCTAAATTGATCTGAGAACAAGCCTGAGAGTAGTCATTTCAACTTTCTTTAACATGGCCCTAAGATAACTACATGCCTTCAGTGACTAGACTAGGATAAGTTTATCCAAATAATTTTATATTTAGTATTTACTTAGTTTGATTTCCCAACTGGATTTGCATTAAATGTGTAGCAATCCCTTGGCTTGGGAATAGTATTCCCCTCTGAGATAGTAAAAATTTAAATGTGTGTTGCATCATGAGCTTTAATATACCTTTCATAGTCTATTAGTTGATTGTCAGTAAATTCAGTATGGCACAGGGCTCCCAGTGTTGCGTTTTCATTTCTTGCTGGCTAAATGAAATCAATATCTACGTACATAGAAGAACAGTAAGAAATTTTCCAATAGTTTTATCAGAAATCAATCTATGTTTTTGCAGTCCTGAAATATTTTGATTACAGTGTACAGGATTCCTTAGTTAGTTAACTGTGGGTTACAGCTTAACAGGTAATGTTGAACTGCATGATTCACCATATCACATGTGCAAAGATAAGTACTTAGTTAAATTAGGATTTCCATATTAAATAACCTAGTTAAAAATAATTTGAACTTTTTTGTCATCCTTGCTCCCACAGGGAAGTTGAAGCATGAATCTTGGGAATGTATACAGAATTCCAAACAAGACGCTGGTTGAAGTGAGAATAGACAGGGAGAGGGCTTAGAGCTGGGTGAATAAAGATTTTAATATAATTTTTACTCCATTAAATAAATTTGATTAGAATTATGCAAAATAGTTGCATTTCATATATTCCTCCATTTGCCTTCAAAGATGTACTCAATTGTTAAAACAGATGGTCCTGTAGGTGTTTAATTATCCTGGCTTTGTTTTCGAAGTGAAAAAGAAATCTGAATACTTCTTGCAGACTTACTACTGTGGTTCTATCATTACAGTATCTGAATTCTTGTTACCAAAACTAGTTGAATTTTTGTTTACATATGCATTTGTAATTCACAATGCTCTGAATATTTTAAATTTAGATGTGCTAATTTTGGAATTATAGTATTCCTTTTTTGGAATTATAGTCTTCCTGTAGAAAATGAATTAATGTTTTCTAAAATGAAATATTGTAATTTGAGAAAATTTGCATGATATCTGAATATATATTGTCTTTTGTTGCAAAGAAACCTCCTATAAATTTGATAAACTAGATGCTGAAAGAGAACTTCACAAAGACCAAAGCATGGGCAGCTTTTGTGAGAGAAGACATACACTTCATCTCTGAAATACCACCAGTTCTTAGAAAAATTGAATTTTTTTCTCCTAAGGACTTGCAGTATTTCAGGGAGACAAACCATGCCTCAGTCACCAGGAAAAGCTGCAATTCAGTGTTGAAACTGGCCACATCAAAATCCAAATTTTATTTTTATCTTATTTCCACAAAAAATCCAGTTGTTACTTTTTACTCTTTGTGTGACGGTGGCTGTTGTTGATTTTTTACATTATTTCTCCTGATATTTGCCTTACAGTTTACTACTAAATTACTGAGGCGTTTGGAGCTGCAAGGCAAGGCAGTGTCATCAGTACTGTTCCAGCTTAATTCCTGATGTAAAATATTGAGGTTATTAACACACACACACACACATACACGAATTAATAAACTACAGGTTCCATTGAAGGAGCAAAGGGAAAGGTCACTTTGGATCTTAAGTTCTAATGCTTGGTTATAGTTTCTGACTTGTGCTGTTTCAGCATTCTTTTCAACCTTGTCATATCCTAGTAAAGAGTGAAATCTCAGTTTTCTGTAAGTATATTTCACTTCTGCATGACATTTTCCTAGAGAAAGCGAATATTTAGCATGTAATTGGTAATAGGCTCATGAAATAATGAGCAGCAAACAAAAACAGAATCACAAAAACTACAGCTGTGTTAAATTATACTTAATGTCCTATACAAGCAGAAAGAATGAACTGTGTTTATTTTCCAAACAATAAAATTTCTAGTTTAGTTTTCAATGTAATTTTGTTAGGAAGTAAATTAAGTTTCATACTTCGGATAAAATTAGGTTTTGCAGTTGTGATGCCACAAAGCTAATTTACAAAGTTGAAAAACTGTGTTGAGGACATAGAAATCAATTTCATAGTGGTATTAAATTATTTTTTCCTTTGGTCACTGGGTTGCAGAATATGCTGGAAACCATGGTAACCAGAAGTGCTGCCATGATTGCCCCAGAGTCATGTTAAAATGAGCAAGCTGTGTTTGTCTTGATTAAAATAAGAGAGAGAGAAAGAGGAGGAGAAGGGAGAAGGGAGAGGATGAGGTTAATGACCTGTACAACAGCAAATGCAGCCAGACATGGGTCAGTGGCTGTTGAATCCTGGTGCTTGTGGTGCCTCACTTGAAGGTGCTGAGCCAGGAGGCTTTAAGGAGTGAAGGACACACATCAGCCCTGTTTGTCTTGACATTATTCCTTTCCCTGTCTGTGTTTTGCAGGTTTATATAAGGATAAAGGATGATGAGTGGAATGTCTATCGAAGGTACGCCGAGTTCAGAAGCCTGCACCATAAATTACAGAATAAGTACCAGCAAGTGAGGACTTTTAACTTCCCACCAAAAAAGGCCATTGGAAACAAGGTATTTGAAAGAACTCACTGTATTGGTAAAAGTTGGGGGGAAAACCTCTCTTATCCATACACAAAAAATGAGGTGACTTACAAATATTTTCACACCTGCTAGTACCTGCTATTTTTATAGACTTTCCCCCTACCAGCTGGAGATTCACTGGTGTAGGTAATGCATTGGTTTTTCCACTTATGAGAAGTTTTATTGAATGAAATATTGATGATGTACACAAATGCACAAACCCTCAAAAACTGTACTGGACAGCCCTATATGTAGAATGAAGTCTCTTCTCCGTTTCTTTCCAAAAAAATGTCAGCAATTAACACTGGTGAGTAGTTAATTGAATATTTCTGTAAATTTCAAGAAGTATCAATCTAAATTCCTTAAATTTCTTGCACTCTTCCCAATACTTTAAAGTTCTTTAAACCAGCTTTTTAAAGACATTTAGGTACTTAATTCCTATAATCTGTGTCTTTGTGTCTTAGCCCTGCCATTTTAAAATGGGAATTTGTGTTTTCCTATTAACAGTGATTTTGAAATGAAACGATAAATATTGTAGTACATATGTAGTAAATATGTAGTACCATGTAATAAAAGTCTTAGTCATCAAAGCTTTAAACTAGTCAAGAGTGTAAATACAGATTACAATGTACCCCACAAGTCCAGTAAGAATTGAGAAGTAATTGAAGTAATTTTCCTTTGCAGCTTAGGAATTATCTGTAAATTTTATTTAGCTATCACAAGTAAAATCTCCAATACAAATACACATGAAATTTATCAATAAAATCCATAGGTCTGTTTGCTTGGCATAAGGTCCAGTTAATGAAGTTCATTGCCTGCTGAGTGAGGAAATGCAAGTACTTACAAGAGCTTTTCTGCTATTTTTTTTCATCTATTAGAAGATCATGCATTTTTCATTTAATTTTTAGTGGACGGTTTTGTAATGGAAACCAGGCATTTTCCTCTTTGTTACATAACTAATTCTCCTTTTTTGAAGTGATGGAGCATCAGCTACTTCAGTAAATTACAAAAGACGCCTTTTAAGCTTTTTTTGATACTCTTTCATCCTTAATTACTTTAAATACTAATTGAGTTACAACTTCAGTTGCACAATTGATGCATAAAAAATTATCAGTGGAGCAACTCATTAAAAAATTTGCATTGCTTATTCTTTCGGTGCTTTCGCTTTGAGCCAAAATTCTACCTTAATCTTGCATAAACCCACAACCACTTATCAGATCTCAGAAAAAGGTTTTTTCTTTACAATAAGAAGTGGGTGCCATCACTTGCACTCCTGAAAAATTCCTGTGATGAGACATGAGGCAGTGGTGTGGTTGTGGCCTGGCAAGTCACAGAGTGACACTTTCACCTCAGCTGTGCAAAGCTCAGTTTGTCACACAGGGGTTTATTTGCACAGCACATTGTGCAGGCAGATTTTTGCCCTTTTAGTGGGGCTGTTCTCTGTGTGTGTATTGCCCTTTGGAATTTGTACCATTTTGTGCAGTAATCCTTGGAAAATGATTGCGCTGTGTGACTGACTGAGATGGGTTAATGACCCTGAGATGGCCCTGCTTTCCATGGCCAGTTGAAGGCTTAGAAGGAAGGTTTAAAAATTTAGTAGAAAATTAATTAATTAATTCATGTGGGGATGTCTATCTTGGAATTCTGCAGAACTTTCAGTTTAGGATGAGGATTTGTGCAGGGTGTTACACATGGAAGTGTTTGGTAATAAACATTAGAAAAGATAGTGCTAATACTACTTTTTTCAATATTGCTTTTTAAATTTAGTGGCTACCAAAGCACATTGACCTTTAAATATGCAGTTAGATTTCAACAGATAATTTTTCTCTCTGATATTATTTTTGCTGGTTTTGATAGAATTGGAGCTGTCTCCTCACTTCTAGATTAATCAATACAATCTTAAATCAGTGGCTAAAGAAAACCGTTTCAGTAGCTGAACTCTGCTAACAAAAGTATCTCTTATATTAATCTATGGTTTTCATATCCTTTGCAACTCCTCAGTGCTATTAGATGCCCAAATAACATACTGGTAGAAACTCATCCTCCATGTGTAACTGGCTAAAAATTATTTTTCAGCTTTTGGGAAATGGCACTGATGCTTTTATATCCTTTGGGTCAGTACCTGGATGAGTTTATTCACTGTGTCCCTTCAGTGCACTCTGTACTGTGGGGCTAATGAAGGTGATGTGCTCATTGTAAATGTCAGAGGCATCTAGAGGTCTTGGTGTAATTGAAACCAGCACTGAATTTCGTGTTCAGTTACGTGTCCCAGATTTAGGGAACCTCCAGACCACAAGAGGACACCATATTCTGCAGAATGACCTGCAATCACTCCTGCACACTGACAGAATACTGGCCAGTGCTTTGCTGTGCAAAATACTAGAGCTCAGAGGAAGGAACTTAACTAGAAGAGAGTAATGTAGAATAAAATACAGAGAAATATTAATTTTCATGCATGTTTTTCCTCTTTACTGCAGTAGAAGTCAGGGAGGTCAGGTTCAAATGCAAAGTTGCAGAGTTTGACATTGAGAAAATGCAAAAAGAAAGCAGAATTTCAGCCGAATGAGGATTTTAAAAAGTGGGAAAATCAAATATTATTTAATATATATTCATCAAGTAGCAGTGGTATTTGAAAATATTTAACAATTATGACCCATTATTATTAATAATAATAAAAATGTTGATCATTATGTTTGTAATGTATTTTTTCCTTTCATTTGCTTGCCTTCAGTTGGGACAATTTATCTTAAAAGTTCATGTTCATGGTATTTCAACAAATTGTGTATGTAAGATTAAAAACTAGCTTTAATGCTTGAGGAAGCCTACATTTAATATACAGAAAACCAATTAGTTGAAAAATAACTGAAAAGAGGAAAGAATACTGCTTTGGACAAGTAACCTTTTTACAATTACAAAGAAGAGTGTGTATTTGCCTTTGAGCTTGGTAACCTCATTTTCAACTTATTAGTTTAACATTTGAATTTAGTAAGTTAGAACTAAAATAAAGCATGGAAGAGAATAATTTGTTTTATAAATGTTGCTTTGAATCAAGTTAGATATTTACTGAAGGAAAATAATAATGCTTGCAAGAGTCCATGTATTAATTTTCATATATACTACTCCCCGTGCTGTGTATCTTCTACTAAAGATCTTACAGTGCTGGTAGCAAATAATTGTCAAAATCTTTATGAGTAATTCTGTCAAGAATAAGAGTACTTCCTTCAATTCATCGATGCTTTGTTTGAGTGAAAAAAGAAATAATATTGGTTCCTTTGTGTTGTGGGTATAAGAGAAATATATGCTCAACATATATTTTAATTCTTTTTTAACCTGCAGATCAGTTTCTTTAAAACTTAAAAATTTCAATTGTATTGTTAACATTTCAGCTGTTTGGGGTTTGTAATTTTAGAAAATGTTCCTCATGTATCAGCCAGGTCTGTGATTTGCTCAGTATTTTCTATGTAGCTGTGTATACCAAATTTGTAATTTTAAAGTGATTTTTCTTGCGTGAAATAGATTTTTTTCCTTTTAGCAAGCCTTCAGGTACTTTGGATCTTTAGAACTCATCTGCCCATTCTCAGTGTTTGTCTTTGTGGCTGCTGCCTTCCTGTCAGGAATGCCCAGGACAGGCTGGGTTCCATGGGGCAGCACTCCAGGTCTGCAGGGTGCCCACTTACGGGAAGCTCATGAGGATCACCTTTATACAATCACAACCCTGGACTAGAAAGGGTTCTCTGTATATCTTTATACACATAAAATTTAACTTTTTTCATTTAGCTTACATTTGGCTTCTGAACCTTTGCTGGTGTTGTGTTGGTGTCTCTCAAAATAATGATTAAATATTAATATGTGAATATTTACTGGACTGACTACTCTAATTTTTAAAATATTGCAGCATCCTTAAAATCCCAGTTGCTGCTTCTACATTGGGCAGGTTATAGTAATTGAGAAAAGATCTAATTAAAAATCCTCTTGCAAGAGTGTTGTCCCAATAGAGGGCATATCAAAATAGAAATGGTTCTTTAGTTCCACTGAAGACCTGAATTCAGTGATTGTCTAAGTGAGGAGAAATTGAATCAGGTAGCTTTGCACTGAGTGCTGACTTGACTGCATGATGTCCTCTGCTTTCCTTTAAAACACTGGATACCCCATATGGAAAGAATACACAGCACTTTGCTGAGATCAGATGAGTGACTTTGGTGTGACTTCTCAGTTGCATTGGGGGAACAATACAGAACTCTAAAATAAGTTTCTGTCTCAGAGAAAATGCTGAGAGCAATGTAATTCATCATTTTTAGCCCATGCAACTGAAGCCTGTGAGCTGTATGTCCAGCCATAGCTTGTTTCATGCTCAAATATTAGTTCAATAAAATGAATATGTACTTTTCACCTGTCAGTGGCTGACATAAATAGTAGATTAATTTATATATGTCCCTATTTTTAAAATTTCAAATATATTATGTGAATGTGTTTAAAAAGATTCTATTTGTATATACATAAGCATGCATATGACAACACCAGACAACATTTGGGATATATATGAAGTTAACTTCTGCAATGTGTCTTGTGATTCTGCAAGTTCTGCTCCCCAGGAGCTCTGGCTTTCTCCCATTGATGTCAGTGGAAATCCTGCCTTTGCTCACAGAGTGCAGATGGATTCCTTTTCTTTTGTTCCCAACAGCAAAGCTGCCTTTTATCAGTGTCTGGCCTGTTTGCCTGTTGCTGAAGATAGTGAAGAGTTTATAGGCTGCAGTATAACTGTTTTAGTATTAAAAAGCAGAGAAGATAGAGATTTTATTGCAAGTAAAAGAAAACAATAGAGCTTGCTCTTGTGATTATAATGTTTATTGGTTTTTAGAGAAGTTTGTCAGGTAGAGAGTTGCCTGGCTCCGTGTGTGTGTATATATATACATATATATGAAGGAATTTAAAGCCATTCAAATTAGAGTTTGATTGTTTATATTTTTGCTGTTAAGGGTTTCACATGGTGTTATTGCTGTGTAACCCTGTCATGCATTTCCCTCCTGTAAAAGTTGATTGCCATTTTTGGCAAGCAGGACCTGGCTATTTACAGACAGTACCCCCTTAAAAGCTGCTTTTAGACCAGATGATGGAGGAGCTGAAGTCCCTTTGGAAAGGGATGATAGGAACAAGGTTTTTTAAGGAACACACACACTCCTCCCACGTAAAGTGTGCATTTGAAAATAGGAAATATAACAATTCCTGTTTAACTAGTACATAGACAATAACAGAACACATGAAATGTTTGAAAGAGGATGATGCAGGAAGAGTCTTAGGGGAGGAAGTAATTTAATTTTAGATTTGGGTGTTTTTCTGTCCAAATTCAGCAAAGAAATTCAAGACGTATCCTAAAATTTAAGTATATGTCTGGCTTGCATTGGAATCAGAAGTACAGATTTATGTGCTTTTGTCCTCTAGGAGATTTAGTAGCTCATAGAAACTACCTTTCATCAGATTAGTTTGTCAAAGTCAGACTGTCAGGGGGAGCTGAGATGAAAGCAAAACTTGTGGCTAATGCTCTTGGGACAGGGAGCTAAATAATGTTTCTTGGTCCTAAGCTTTGATATCCAATGTCTTCAAGTAGAATTGGTAGAAAATTATGACTCTGTTTTGGAATTGGGATAAATTTATTAAAGCAGAAAAACTTTAAAAATATAAATTCTTAGGTTATATATTAAAAATTTGATGTTAAAGATTGCTTTGATTAATGCTACTTAGGTATGATGTACTATAGAAGCTTAAATTCTGTATTATTCTTGATTTTCAAAGTAAGTAGATTTTAATTTTCAACCCTCTTAGTGGACTTAACTACTGTACTGAGTTATTTTCATGCAGTCATTTGCCTTGTGGGTTAAAGGAAAAAGTGTAGCTAATATAAATTTGACAGATATGCTTGTTCTATAGTGTGGGTAAAATGAAAAGAAATGGACCCATTTGTATTGTGTTCAAACCAAGAAATGATCTCAAATTAATCTCATGTATAGCTGTATGTGATAATTCTATAATATAACACAGTTTTTGTGCCATTTTAAAGCCACAAAAGAAACTTTGTCTTGTAAGTTCACTGCGTTACTTTGTAGTTGAAAAGTTCAATTCTCAAAGAAGCTTTAAAATAGCAATTGGGACTAAATGAATACAATCTGGTTTTCAAATATGTAACTCAATTGTAGTACCATACAAATAGAAATAAAAATAATGCAACTCCTGTCCTAGTCATTAAGATTTCTAGTCACAGCACATCTGTTTCCTGGAACTGTCACCTGCACATTAAGGGGGAATACAGAGTATTTCAGATTTTGAATCCAGATCCTCTCAGTTTTCTACTGCATAAGACTGCAGTTGATATTTTATGTATACAGTACTTAGAAAAGAGCATTCAGTTCTTCTTCATTTCCATTTTTTTGTCATATCAGTATCCAAGAGAAGAGAAATAAGTCAGCAGGAAATGGTTGGCTTTTATATGACAAATACTTTATAGTAAATGCTTCCCATTGTGTGGTGTGAAATGTCTGGGTTACCTGAAACTCGGCATGAAGGTTAAATGGAGCAGAGTGCAGAGCAGCATATTTCATTTTCAGGGGTTTAATTTAAAAGGTAAACAGTTCTCCAGCTTGTGCTTCTCTACCTCCATCAGAATGTCTCACTGAATTAGTCTGTTCATTTGGTGCTCAAGGGCACTATTTCAATGAAATAGTGAATTGAGTAATTTTCTTTTCAAGTTACAAAAATTTCCTGCTAATTGCTGTTGAAGTTTAGGAAGAAGGAATACAGACTATTTAGGGTCTACAAAACAAAACTTTGCCTGTCAAGAGATGTTTTTATTCTTGCTGTCTTGTAATGGTATAATCAAGAGAAGCAATTTATTCTAACAAATTATTGAATATAGAGCCCATAGAAACAGTTCAGATGGTGTTGCTTTGCATCATGACATTATGGGGAAAAAAAGGAAAGTAATTTACATGCTGCTTGGACAACTGCTAGATAAAAATATGGCAGTTTTATAACAACTCATGCGTCATTTAGATATTCTAGTAGCCTCCTGGTATAAAATGAAAATATAAGTTTTCTATATTTGTTTCTTATTGTGATGGTGATGCTAAATTACCAAGTTACTTGGATTAATAAACTTCCTTTCAGAGAAATCTTAACAGGGACACCTAATTACAAAAATAAAAGTAAACCATTCTTTTTTTGACTTTAAAATTATACCCACATTTTTCCCTTTCCTTACATATCAATGTGCTGGATTTCACCTCTGTTCTCCTTTCCAATATGTATTGTTTTGTAAATATTGGCAAATTTTAATCTTACTTGCTCTACAGCTTTTTGGGCAATTGCTAGTACTAAAGATATTCAGTGCTAATTTTTTTAAAAGAAAACTAAATATTGAATACTTCAGATCATGTGAAATGCTGAAGGCACTTCCTGCCTGAAAAATCTGGTTTTCTTCATTGTATAATGTAAAATATCTTTGCAGGAAGGCACTTAATATCAATATTCATCATTAATTCAATTAGAATTTTAGAAAACAGAATCATCCCATCAGAACATATCTGAATAAAATTTTTGTTAAAGAAGAATCTAGACTTTTACATGAGAGTAAAATTTTTATTTCATTATTGTTTTTTTTAAGGGAAAGCATCACTGTAAGCTTACTGTATAAATAAGCTTGTACACTGTAAGCACAGTATGCACCAAGTTTTTAAAGGGTTTTGAGGGTTTTTTTGTTGTTATTTTAAATTTAGAGTCTGTATTGGTCTTCAGGGCATTTTCAACCAGATTAAAGAGTGAAATTAAGAAAGAAAACTGCAGTGTTGGAGAGAAGCACTGAACTGAGACACATTTTAACTAATATTGTTGATAGTTATTACTGTAATATAGGCTAGTGAAAAAATGGATCTCAATTTCATAAACTATTGTGTTGTAGTTTGCAGAATCTCCTGAATAAAATTATAGGGTAGACTGCTAATACTTTATCTGAGGAGAAAACAGACATAGTGTTTCCCTATTCAATAGCTGAGCAAGAGATAAGCCCTAGGGGTCTTACTGCAGTTTTTTATTGATGCTTTTTAATTAACAGTTGACTCCTGACCAGTTGATAAATTAACACATGGTTGGCATATGTCTATAAATAACAAAATATTTAGATGACACTGGATTTTATTAGCATAACATTACCAAGTTTTGTTTCTAACAGTGGCATTAAGCACAACACTAAAAAGAGATCAGTTTTAGATTTATTCTCCAGCTTTCTTTTTCCTGCTGGCATATTTACTGATTAAAATGTTGCTTTGATTAAACTGGTGCTTGACTGAGGGCATTGCAGGACTGTAGCTCACCCTCAGCATGTCTGCTACTGGATGGCTTTGCAGCAATGCCTTTTTCAAACTACTTTATCTAAAAGCACTTTCCTGGTACCATTGAAATGAACCCAGAGCTGGAGATGGAAATGCATTGGCTATTTTAGTAGAGAAACACAGAGTAATAATTACAATTATGTAGTAAATCTCTATTTAAAGGAAAATAGATTTCTTTTCAAAACTGACAGTTCCTTGATTTCTTCTTTGTATCTCATTCTCTTAAATTCCTGTTTGTTGCACTGAACAGTAAATGTACAAAAAAGTCTCATGCTGGGCTGGGGAAAATGGCAATTTCATGTATTGTATACCCTTGTTATGTTGTATAACGCTGGCCTGGTTCTGCTATACAGAAACTGGCAATACAAGTAAGATGGAAATTTTAAGCTTATATAGTTTCAATAATTTTGTGATTACTTTTTATGTAATATGGTGGCATCTGGTATATTTAGGATTGGAAACTGTACCTTCCTAAAAGTTTTATGCTGCAGTAGTTACTGAAGGACAGATGTACTGAAGTTATATTTTACTGTGACCTGTGCAAAGGCGTCAGCCCGTCAAGTGAATATTTGCTATATAACTTTTAATTACAAACTAGTGAGAGTGACTCAGCAGTTGAATATTTAATTAGCTCCCATCTCAGCTTCTGATTTCCAGCTTCATTTTGAGGTTAGCATTTGGTGCCTCATAAATAAATAAAAACTGATATGATAATTTTGCTAAGACTGGTTGGCCAAGATGGTGGAAAACACTAGGCTACATTAGAATAACCTGAGCTTATTTCTGCATTTGCAGGTTCAACTTTTAATAGCACTCTTGTCAGCTTAATTTAGGATGGGGTGCATTGAGTGGTATCAGAGGCTGATTAAAGTCCTAGAGCCGTATTTCCTTTTATTTCATATTTCCTTTTATCTTAATAGCGTTGGATTGAGCCCTCAGCTGTTTCGTTGTTTGGTCTTGTTTGGGTTATTTTTTTCCCTGGTGCTGCCAGCAGGAGGTTGGTTAAATGCTAAGTAATGGTTAGAACCTCAGGAGCAGTGGGCTTGATGTTGATTGCAACAGCACCAAGCCCAGAATCTGGAAGTGTTTTATCTGTCCTTCAATCATGGCAGGTAACCATGGCAATCATAGCATTTCCAAAAGCTCCTGGAAAATATTTGAAACATCTTAAGTGAGCTGTCCCATTAATAATGAAGAATATTAATGTTTCACCATCTGTTCCATACTAACAGTGTGTATAAAAGACCAGCAGTTGTGTGAAACAATTTAAACTGCAAGTGGGAATGAACTTTGATTGTAATGAAGAACTGCAGAACAGCATGATATAAAATATGGTACATCAAGACTCTGCTTCTTAGTTTTACACCTTAACATCTTCTAATATATGTTGAGAGTCTATAACTTTTCCATTATCTGTTACAATTTTTAGAGATTTGTAATTTGTTACTAACATTTTGCTAAGGGGAGAAGAAATGTGGCAAATTATCAGTCCAAAAGAATCTCATGCAACATTTTGAGAGTCATGAATTTCAGATTAAAAATATTTTCTCATGTGTGTTTTCATGTTTCTATAATCTAAAGGTGCTATGCTTGTTAACTGAAATTTTGTGGTTTCTTAATCAAAACCACGTGCTCTTGAACTGTGGGCTAGTAAATTACTTTCACTGTTGGTGCAGAAACAATAGCAGATTTACTTTTAAGAAAATATGCCTAAAAAAACTTCAGTGAAATCTCAAGAGTGGGTCTTTATTTAAGTACTATTACTTTATCTTTCTGTGTATTTGTTTCCCTAAAAATGAAACTATGAAATCTAACCTTTAATCATGTGAAAATGCAAAGGTTTTTTTTGCAAAGTGTATATATTTGTTATTTTAACAAAATTACTTTGTCCTCAAATTACATACACATCAAATGTGCATAAATGTGTATATTGAACCTTAGGGGAAGATCTTTGCTGTTTTCTGTGTGAAACATATGCAAATTTAGGCTTGTATCAACTCATACAATCACCAAAGACGTACTAAAAGTAGGGGGTGGGTGTCACTGACATAAACACAAATCAAAAAGTTTCCCTTTATTTTTTGCTTGTAAATAAAAGTAGGTGTTTGTTTACGAGTTGGAATGTGAATTACTACCGAGATTTCTGCTGTGGATAATTGAGCCCAATGAAAAGAGAAGGTTACAGGTACCTTTTTATAATTTAAGACTGAAAAAATTGGCCAGGCTTTGAGCCAGTTGTGTTTTTCTGTTACCAATTGTTCTGTTTACTATATTGTGACAAAAACTCTTTATTACTGCAACAGCTTGGCAGTAACAGCTCTGTGCTAAAATCATTGCTCTGAGTAGCCGACCTGCTGTTGCAAAACGCACGTTTAATGATAAAGTGCAGACCTGGAGCTGAATCATTTTGACCTTCGTTTACATTGCTTCTGGTGAGGACAACAAGCCTTAGTACATGGCACAGAATTTCATGGTAGATTGCTTGCTGTTTGTTTTACAGATCAAATTCATGTCAGAGTGAAAGAACATTTTTTAAACTGTTTTCAGGGTGGGTTTCAGGAAAAAATAGTAACATGGATTTCATAGTAACATAGATGTCAGTTGTTTAATGAGCATTGAAAAGCACATTTATTTATTATTATAATTCCATTTTTTGGTAGTATTATATGTCAAATTAAAATTTAAAAATTAAAATGTTTGCTTTAATGTCCCAACAGCTTGTAGAGGTTTCAGTTGCACACCTTGGTCCTCCTGCAGCAGGGCAGGGAGCAGGCTCTGCTCTACTCTGTCCCAGCAGCAGCTGCTCTCAGCTGTGGGAACAGGGCAGGTCACCCTGCAGAGGGGTTTGGAGGGAATTCCGACACCACAGCTTTGTTGGTTTAATAAAGGATGAGTTTCAAATCACTTGCAACACAACTGGTGTGTGGAGTGTGTGTATGTTGCTGAAAAAATATGTGACTGATAAAAATGAAATAGCAAAGTAGATAATATGTAGGGGGTTTAAAAATTTCTCTTCGATCTTGATTAAATTAATTCATTTGATTAATGAATACATTAATTAATTTTGCATTACATTACTACATTGAATGCAGTGTATTAATGTAGAACTGGAATTGTTGAAACAAGACTGACATCTGTGCAAATTCCTACATAGAAAACAAAAATAAAATGAATCTGTATATATTTTGGAATTTCATTAATATAATTAAGCAACGTAAGCACTGCTTAAGTTTTTGAAATCTGTGGGTATGGAAGTCTTCAGCAATTTCTCACATCTTACTCTATTATGTCCCTACAATTATGTCTGATTTGTTATTCCTAAAAATATTCCTGTTCCTGGTAACTTCTAATGAGAGGGAAGAACAGAACAAAATGTCAGTGAGGTTCTAGGAATGCTACAGCAAATTCCTCCTGAACTTGAAGGAGCATCCCTGCTTTGATGGTGTTATTCTGTTCTATCTAGGGAAGCAATAACCTTCAGATTTGCATCCCATGCATGGCAGCATGGGCTGAACCTTTTCCATACAATGAATTTATTCAGTGTTGTCAAATGTATTTATGGTGTTTTGTTGGCGGGTTGCGTTTTTTTTTTTTTCCCCTCAAGAAACAAGCATTAATTTCAATGCCTTTTCTTACAGACATAAATAATACAGGTTGGATAGACACATCTTTTAGATAATGGTTGTTTTTGAGAGCTGTAATTGTCTAATAATAGGTTTGGCTTTGTGCCTAAAGAACATACTGTGACATTTAAACCAGGTGAGCAGAGCCAGTGCTCCTGAGACAGAGCACTTTGGCTGGAGCATAAAGCATCCAGCACCTGATGTCACTGTAAACCTGTTAGAGCTCCCTGTTCCTGGGAAATATGTCACCTTTAGATTATAGTCCACTGTAATTGTCATCACTCACAGGGGAAAGCTTTGAAATACATGGAAGTTATGGGATGCATGGCATCTTGCTGGTTGTGATAAACTTTTAAGTCCATCAGCAGAATGCAGAGTTTATAGAACTATTCTATTTATTTGAGCCGACATAGTATAAAATCCTGGATTTAAAATGCTGCAGAAAGTTCAGTAAAACATTTCAATGAGAGTTGTGATATAATATTTTTAAAATCTACTGTATGAAGACATCATCACAAAATAATTTAATAACATAAGAATGCTGGAGAAATACTTACCCATTCTGGAATTTGTATACCCAACATCTGAAAAGTCTGTACTGGGGGGACATTGTGGGAGTAAGTCAGCATTTATTTCTCCCTGCAAAGACTGGTAATTCTGGATCTCAAAAAAAATGACATAAATTGTTATGCCACAGCCTGTGTGCTGCTGTTCTGCTCTGCCTCTCTAAGATTGCAGTGGTTTATGGTCGAGAGAAGACAGATTCTGGCAGGGAGAGGATCTGACATCCTGTCAGTGGATGTTTTTATGAAACAGGTTTTATGAGGATTCATGATTTTCCTTTATCTCTAAGGACAGAGTCAAGAGGTTTTTGCATATTGCCAACATATTTATATAGCCATAATAACAGAGATTATCAAAAGATCGATTTTTATGCATACTAGGACTGTTTGGTTACATTATGAAGTTGAGAAACATGTTCTTTGTGCCATTTATTTTTTTCCTCACTATTTTTAGGATGCAAAGTTTGTAGAAGAGCGACGCAAGCAGCTACAAAATTACCTAAGGAATGTAATGAACAAAATTATTCAAACGGTGCCAGAATTCACAGCCAATCCCAAAAAAGAGACACTTATTCAGCTGATGCCCTTTTTTCTGTAAGTATCTGTCAAGTACTCAAGAAAATATTAAGTTTTTTTCATCATAGATTAATTTAAAATAAAATGCCAGCATCTCCAAAATCTTTAAGACAGTGCTTTTTCTTAAATGGAAGGCTCCCATTTAGATTGCAGGTGCTTTTGTTATATTTAAAGGAATATATGACATATGGAATATTTTTTTATTTAAATTGTGATTTTGAATGAAAATCACAGTGTAAAGCTATCAGAAATACCTGAGTGACTTTTAAATATGTATCCATACATGCTCTTCAAACATTAGGTATTTTCAATTTCTTCTATTTGGCCTTCTTTAGTTTTATTTTGGTTTTGCATGTGTGGGGTTTGTATTATTTTTTAATCTTGAGGATGAAGGTAGAACACTATTAGGTCCTTACTAACCAAATAAAAAAGTGAAGCTGTTGAACTCTTTTTAGCTGAATTTTGCAGTCTGCTGATGCATGTTTTGATTTCACTAATATTGAAGTTGAATATGTCCAGAAATAACAGTTGTCTGTTAAGCATCTCAATACCTCTGATATACCATCACACGAGGGGTATAATCTGGTAAAACTGTCCCTTTTCTCTTCTAACTTATTTCTTTATGTACTTGTAAATGATATTTAAAACTATTTAGGAAATAATATTAATGAAAATTTGTTTTTGAAAGTAGTGTTCTTTCACTAGTAATTTTTCAGTGTAATGGTTTTTCAGTACTACACCTGTACTTAGGTAAATTATGTATAGACTGAACACTCATTTACACTAAGCCCACATGTGAAATTTGCTGTCCATGAGCCTCTGCACAGGGATTGTGCATCCATACCTGTGAATCCATGGGTGGATTCATTTGCAGCTTCAAGACCAATTTCAAATGAGTATGTTTCATCACAGCACACATATTTAGTTGTATTATTGCATGGTCTTTTGCAGAGTGTGTCAGATTTTCAAGTTGAAATTGCATTTCAAGAAAGCTCTATTTATTAGAAAATGTAATATATGAGTGGAAGAATGCCAAGATGCATTTCATGGCATTCATGAGTTTCCAGTTTTTCTGTGGATTTGAAATCAGTTTGATGAGCCATCTTGCTGATGGTGGTATAAATGGTGAAGTGGTGTTTGTGAGGAAAACTTAAGAGACTTGCCTTTTGCTCCCTAAGAATTTATTGTCTAGAGTTTGACTAAGGGCTGTAAAGATGGAAATGGTTCAAATTTCCAGTTGAGGAGCCCAGGTGTGGCTTTTTGTTGAGGGATTTTAAAGAAGTTATTCTTTATGTTATCCTTAGTTTTGAGTTTTGAAGTGGAGAGGGGAAAATACAAAATACATTTGCAGTTGTAAAATATAATTGTAAATGCAATTATACTCCTTTTCCTGTGTTTTTTTTTTTTTTTTTTAAATACACTATTATTACAGAAGTAATTTATTACACTATTTTTTGGTTCTGAGAAACAACATTTCAGGAACAGTATATCTGTAATCTCCTGGCCACTTGTGTCTAAAACAGGAAGGGAGAAAAATGTCCTCTTACTCCTCAGCCCTAAACAATTGCTTTCTGATACTTAGTCTTATCCCTTTTCTAAGTGTGTAAGTAGAATTTAGATCTTATGTTTCTGTTTATTAAAAGAAGTGCCAGGTATAGGAACCTGCAGAAGACAAGATTAAAATCACAATCCGTGTAGTGGCTTCTACCGCTGCTGCACAAATCTGAGTGAACACCATTTCGCTTTTACAAAACCCTCCAGCTCTATTTCTTCTAATAAATGTAATGTAGGGAGTGATTCAATTAATTTCACAGAAAGAGCAAAGTTTTATTGAGAAGGCAGCACGTTTAAATTCCAATATTCTAAGGGTACAATTTAGTTAGTGGAGCATTGTGATACAAAATAATGCAGTTATCTCTAAGGAGAGAGATTTGCTGAAGGAAATTGGCCAACACCATTTATCACCCATTCCTAAACACCTGTGATGCACTGCACTGGTGCTAACCCTGGTGTGGGTGTGCCACAGGTGGCAAAAATCCTGTTTAATTTTAGAGGTTTTCTTTTTTTTACATTTGGCAATTTCATAATTCTTAACACATTGCATGAGACAATGGACTGGAATGTTCTGTGATATCTGGACATTATGGCAGAGATTCTATTCCTTCATGTATCTGCGAATTATTTCTTGAGAACTTTTTGTTATATAACAAATGTATCAGCATTCTCTTTTGGCTAGAGTAGATAGTTCTCTCTGGGAATACTAGTGGGATTCTGGAAAAATTCAGCTGTTGAGCAAAACAACTATATTCCTCACCTACAGCAGCAGCCAAAATAGCTTTTTAATGCATTTTACTACTGAGATATCAGACTCTTCTGCAGCTACAGCAGCAGCATTAAATTAATAAAAAGAACTTTTCTAGAATGTGCTCCTTCTATCAGTGTCTGAAAGTGCCATCGTTTCTGGGCTATCATTTGAACTCTCTATGGCCGTTATTATATGAGAGTCATGACCTGGCACTGCTGGGGATTTAAAAAGCATCTGAAAGAAAATGCATTTCAGTTCCACTTCAGATTGCCAACTTCTCCAGTATTATCCTTCTGTAATGGATTTTGAGCCTCATCAAGGGGAGACCTTAAGTATCTTGGAATCTGTGAATTGTTTATTACATTAATCAGTTGTAACCCTTGTACTGTACCTGCAATTCTTCTTTTCTGTTAGGTTTAGTAATATTTTACTATAAAACACTTAAAAATACATACAAAAATTCTGCTATATTTAATTTTTCCTCTGTAGTACAGTTAGTTGCATCTTTATCAATGAAGCAGTAATTACAAAACATTGATGTGTTAGTCCTAGGGCTGTGCTGTAGACAATAGTGACACCTCAGCCTGGGGAAAAAATTACAGTCTTGATATGCATTAACAATCTCCAGAGCATTAGATATGTCTGTTAAGGAGCAATGAAATACAAAAAGGAAAAAAAAATTATCTGGTCTTAAAGACTTCCTTCTCACTGCAAAGTTACATGGGCAGGCTTCAGTGCACAAATGAAAAATCCCATAATGTCTGATTAGGCATCCTATAGATAGAAATTACAGGGTCAGTTTTAATTAGCCACTTTTAAGACATGATTGTGGACCTATAATATGAGTATGATGAACAAAACATAGGATTAATATCTCTAAGACTGGATCCACTGTTAATTTAATGCCAGAATGAATATTGTCTAAAATTTCTATTGTGAATTTGTTCCTTTGGAATTCCTCCCTTTCACGTGCAGTGGTTCCATACAATCAGGCACAGATCTGTCAGGGAAAAACATTTACATTGATCTGTATGGAATAGCCTGGCACTCTTACTGAGGAAGGAATTGCTTTTATTTTGAAACTCAGCTAGAGTTCACAGTACAATAATGTGAATGAGTTTGCTACATTTCTTCCCATTATGGTATCAAATGTTTGTGGTGACTGGTAGAAGTGCCTGTTGTTCTGAATCCTCATGCCATGAACTGTCATTGATGTATTTTTTCTTTTGTTAGTCTCTATCACTTGTAATCTCAGTTTGTATCTTTTTCAGTTTCGATACTGCATTAGCACAGCCACAGGATTGGTCAAAGAGTTTCCTTTATAGTCCACTTTCATGTCTTAATGTAAAAAATAGATTCTGGCTCAGCTAATTTATCTGTTTGCATGCTGAATAAAAAATTCTTTGCAGTAATAAAATTGACATCACAAGATAAATTTTCCAGTCCATGTGGAGCAGAACCTAAATCAAGAATAGGCACTGCTGAATTAGATTGCTACATCTGCTAGCTGGTGAAAGTCTTTCTGCTAATACTTATTAAAATGAATATTTTTTTGCACTTACAATTTGTTCATTAAGGATAAACAAAGCTGATTATAACAAGCACAGTTTTGTTTTAATCACGTTTTTATCAATATGAAAAATTGTCACACACATTTAGCTCTTCTTAAATATATATAAAACTACAAGGAATCTTTGGCAACAAAAATCACAATTCTTTGGACCATATAATTGAGTCTTTCAATATAAATTAACATATAGATTGTATGATTTCAAGGATGTAAGAAGCTAAAAGCTGTAAAAAGTTGGGAAAAGGAATTCTAAAATACTGTGATGGTCCAATTTTCTATCTCTGTAGTTTCTGTATCAATTGTCCTCATTTTTAAAAATAGGTTTTCTTTCCATTATTCCCATAATGGACACAAAGTGAAACGCAGGAAAAAATAAGAAACCTTCCCTTTTTTTCCACTGTGAGGGAGATGGAAGCCTCTAGCAGTTTGCCCAGAGGTCGCTGATATTCCATGTTTGGATTGGACAGGACAGAGCCCTGGGCAGCCTTTGGGATTGGCTCAGTGACCTCCATGGGTGCCTTCCACCCTCAAATGGTCTGTAAATCTGGAATATAATCTTAACTCCAGTTGTGTTTGACACCCACCCTGCACAAAGAAGTGTTGGCTAAATTACAGCTGCTCACACAATGTTTGTTACCTGTGAGCAAAACAAAGTCTGAACATGGGAAGTTCCTACAGCACAAACTCCACTTGGTAGCTCTGCAAAGCCATTCAGTAGGAATAGTGCCACTTTGCTGGTTCTTCTGCAGTGGCAGTGCAAATGCTTGGATAAAAATACATGCAAGAATGGCATAAACATAATTTGGTGAATGTTTTCACAGATTGCTGTGCTAAGTACTTTTTTATGTCATATTGTAGGCTACAGGTACATGCTACACTGGTTTCTAAATAACAATTTTATGTTCTGCTGAGCCACAAAGCTGGACATTAATTCCCTTGTGGGAGCTGCTCAAATAAATGCTTTACCAAAAGCAGGGAATCTGCTCAGTAAATCATCAGCAGGTTCTGTTGTCTGCAGGAGGTGTTTGAACACCAAAGGAGGCATCAGTTCTTTGTGATGATTAGAGGATTGTAATTTTCAAAAAATATGTTGTCTCCATTTCCCCTGGGTGACATTACTGGCAGCATATTTGATAGCAGAAGTTGTGTTCTTAGGTGTTTTGTGTCAGTTATCTTTGAGTCACCAAGTTAAATTGTAGCAAAAAAAAAATCACTATTTCTATCTGTTTCTCATTTTGTAAAATGCTTCCACCCTCTTAGAAGGTAAAGTTATGAGAAATGTGATAGAGAGAGACTGATAGGCAAATTTCAGTGCCAACCAACCAGCAACTCAAAAAAGAATGTCATCCTGGGAATATTCCTCTCACATTTATTTAGCACAAAGCAGTGTTTAAAGCCAACTTTCTGCTTTTGGTCTTGCAGACAACAAAGTTAAAATATTGTGAAAGAATAGATGTTTGTTCTGAAAGAATTGAAGGATTTTGGTTTGGTTTGGATTTGGCAGTTTTCTCATCTCTATTTCAGTTGCACCTGTCAGTGTGCCATTGAGAACATTGTGTATATTAGAGGTATGAGAGGTAAAAAGAACATTAACTTCTCTACAATACCATTGCAAGTATTAAAATGTTGCTGCCGAGTAGAAATGAAATAAATCTTTTAGGAAAGTTACTGTGAGGCACCTGTGAAGGTTGTATTTCTGGGTTCATTTTAAAGAAGTTGGCAACTGAATCTTTCAAAGTTAGTTTTGAGATACTTTACAGGGATAAAAACATTTGCTCAGACTCAAAGTTAACTACAGATGAGTGCAACAATTATATTTCGTTCAATAGCTTAATCCCCATATGGGCTAGGTCATGTACATCAGATGTGGCACAGTTTTAGTGTAAAGAATGAACCTAAACCTTCTCACAGAAACATAAATAATTTTTAAAATAAGGTTTTTGAATACACAGACATGAATATATTTGCATATGAGGATAGGGGTGTGACTGTTCTGCTGTTATTGCATCTTCAGATAAACAATAAGATGAAAAGTAAACAAGCAATCCCTGAAATGTTGTAAAACAATAATTGAAGCAAATAAGGAAGTGTTAAATACAGTTTCGAATCAATTGATTTCTCAAAAACTGAGTTGGGTACATATCTACTAGAATGAATGGCAGCACTCAGGTAAAGCATCCTGCAGTGCTGTGGCCAGGTTGGTGCTGGGTTGCGCCCCAGAGGGGGCAGCCTGTGTCACCAGCTGTCACTGCATGGCTTCTGTGCCTCCTCAGCACATCCCAGGTAGGTTGTGTAACAGGAATAAGCTCTCTGATAGAACATAGTAAGCACTCTGGAATAAAATTTACATGAACAAACTGGAAATAGCATTTGCTTAAATATGGGACTTATAATTAGTAAAGCACCTTCTAATGCCTGAAACATGCTAATGAAACTAATTTATTGCTGTGTTAATTGATTGATCTAATGTAGAGACATTACACAATATTTATCTTTCAGTTGAACTGTGTTGCCAAGCACTGATGATTGTTGAAGTAAAAATATCTTAGATATCTAAAGTTTGATTATCACGTTCAGATAATGCAGGAAGTTTCAGTGCAAAAATGTGATATTCTTTTGTGGAGTTTTTGTTGATGGTAGAATTAAAATACTTGAATTTGAGTGGATTGTTTTTAACAAACATAGAGTTGTCTCACTGTTATTCTTGGGTTCTGCATTCCTCACTTTGTAACTGACAGTTTTGGTTTTAGTCTTTCATAACCTATGATGCTTGACATCAGACTTAAAAAAAGCATCATGCTTGTTTTGATCTAACTGAAATGTGAAGAAGTAGGGCAAAAATTGTTTGGCCAAAGTATATGAAAATTCAAACTTTCATCTGTTTCCCTTCTACCAGAATTGCCTGTTACATTGTGTTTTCTGATTTTGCACATATTGACATTGAAGATGTGTATTACATGGCATTCTTCAAATTTCTTAAATTTTTCCTTTCCCTGCTCTGGGTGATTGAGAGGGTTTATGAATGTTACAGGAGAAAGAGGAAAGAAAAAAAACACATCAGCAGGAATAAAAGCAGTGATAAAGTGAGCAAGAAAGTGCAGGAAGAAAGAGATATGAGATGCTTGATGTTAAAAGCCAGAGGGGTTGAATATAGCAAGGACCTGTGGATAAACACTGGTACTTGAGGCTTACTGGAAGCATTTGGCTTTATGCAGCTGGGTTTATCCAAACATATGAAGATCATCTGATTGTAGATTTTCATTTTACCATAGATCTATCTGGGCTTTGACAGGCAATTTGTGAAATAATTAAAGCTTTGTATAGGACATGAAAAACTGACACACATTGCCAATAATTATTCAAGTCTATCAGGGAGCATTTATTGCAAATCTGCTTCTCCTTTGCACAGGGTAAAAAGCTGTCCTGCATCCTCTGATTTGTTCAGACCAAAGGTTTGCAAAATTATTTCTTATCAATGGTTTGTCTTTTTAAATGGTTGGAATAGATTCTAAAATCTCTGACCTGAGCTAGGCAAGGGTGCTTATCATGGCAATATCATTAATAGCAGTCACAGTCTTCAGACAGTTGCTGTAGATGGAAATATATTCCAAATACCTATCAGCACTTAAAATATTTGCTGACTGAAACTTGGTTCTGCTGTTAGTAGTTTTACAGAAGGAAGCAGTCAAATAACTGCTCACTGGAGTTTAAATGACATTTTTGGATTAGGAAGAATATTCTGCATAGACCCAAATGATTTACATGAGGCATGTAAAACCAACAAGATATGCCTTTTGTATAAAAACATTGTAATCCTTTATATGTCAGATAAAAATTAAAGTCAAAATTTGCAGTCAGAATATATGTTTTGATGTATTTAAAACTATTTTTGTAGTTGCTGATTTTCTTCTCAATTGTTAAAGTAAAAAGGACTAGAAAATCTGTTAGGTTTTTTTAGTTCTTTATTTTTCTCAGCTGCATTTCTATAGGTTGTTTCTTTTCCAGAAGTTGGTCTTATTAAATTTGGCAGCAGTGCCCAATGCAAAAAAGTTTAATTCAGGTGAAAAGAATCTGTTTATGTCTCTTGAGTACAGTTTTATTTCCTTTTTTCTCCCAATTTCTTGCTCTCACTTGCATTTTCTCAGTCTTGCAGTTTTAAGGCACTGAGTCAGAAGCGTTTGAGTATTCAGAAATACAATTGGAAGGACTTTGTCCTGCAGGGATGGGTAATAGTGTAAGTATTACAGAAACACATCCCTCTAAGCTCACCCTAATGAAACACCTCAGTGTTGCAGTGTTGCCGGGCTGAGACACCTCAAAGAAAAGGTGTTTGTCGTTTTTGTCTTGGTGTGATGCTCAGTAAAGCGGGGGTGCCATTCAGCAACTCCATAATGCTGAAGAGGTTTATGTATTGTATTTATTGCCCCACTATTGAGCCTTACCATTAAAAAAAAAAAAGAATCAACTTCACTTTGAAGTAGTGTGACTTACACCAATTACCATCTCAGTAAAGACAGTGAGACTTGCTTTGCTAAGTTAATTGCTATGAATTGTTCAACAGGCCTCACAAATAGGTGTTTATGAGCATATTTCCATCAATTAGATTTTTATCATGCTTTTTTATATTCAGAGTGACCTTTACAATGCTTATGAGAAGAATAATTTAGTGCATAGTGTACAAGGATTGAATACTCTCCAGTCACCATTGGAAACATTTGAGGGCTTGTGATCTTTACAGTCACCTTGGAATAAACTCTTGTTTAATGCTGCCTGAGGAAATAAGAATTATGTTTAAAATTATTGAAACAAATGACAGAGAGGCTATGCTGTGATATTTCTTTTGCATGTGTAGAAATGTACTGGAAATACTTTCCATTGCATTGGTTGAAAAAATGGGGCAAAACCAGAAAGCAAATAGATTGATAGCAACAGTTATAAAGTACTTTGTGTGTTGCTAACTACTGTATATTGGTTTCCTTTATAATCACACAATTTATCAAGCTCTGGAACAAATAAAGATTATGTTGAAAACAGCCGTGGTCAATGTAAGAGCAAATTTCAGTGCTGTACAAAAGGAGCTTTTCACTGTGCTGTGCATTTTGTGATATTCAGTTCCTGTCTGTCTTTTGCAAGGAACTGGCTGGATCAGGATGTTTTTAATGTGTTTTTTTTGTGGTGTTTTGGGGGGTTTTTTTTGGCCCCATGAATTCTATCATCACTTTCTATCCTTTTTTTCTCCAAGTTAACAACAGGCTTTGTAATGAAAGATCATTCCGAGGGGTGAGTTGTGATTCTCAGCAGCACATCCCTCTTCCTTGCTCCTTTGCTGCTTGTCAACAAACTCAGCAAGTCCTTAGCAAAAGACAGGGTTTCTAAACTCTGGGGTTTGTGTCTCTAACACACTGAACTTGTAGCAGTGCAAGAAGAGGTTAAGATTTTTCGGATGAAAGAATACAGAGCCAGTTAAAGTTTTGTGTCATTACAGCAGTGATCCTGTTTCCTTGGTTACAAGTCACATGCATTCCCTTGTTAAAAAGTGGATTCTTTATAATTCAGGCATTTCTGTACTTGAGCAGGTGTTTCTGAAATTGGGAGCAAATAATGGGCTCTAGAGCCAGGAAAGAAAGTTTCAATTTGGATGTTGGGCACACCATTCCTGTCAGCATATTTATTGCACATTCATGTCTGGCAGGGAATTGCCAAGGTGGATTTGGTTAGCTAAATCAGAAACTGTTTCTAATTTTAAGCACGCAGGAAAATCCTGCTTCTATTTTGTCCATACCTAACTCATAAACAATGGATCCAATATTTTTTAAAGCTCCTTATGCCATTTTTGGATCTGGAACAAATTTTTGCATCCAGGCTATGAAAAGTGGAATGCTAGAAATGCTAATATAGTTAAGTGTGCAGGACTTCAAAGTCCTGTCCTCATTCTTGATAGCATGAAAGCACTTTATGTGGAATAAGGTATGGAACAATCAGTTTACTTTTTTTTTATTTTTTTTTTTCTCTCAGTTATGTTGACACTCATCTTGAGACCTTTTCTTTGTAGTGTGGTGAGGTTGTCCCAAGTGAATAAAAGAATAAAGATGTTCTTGTCAGATGAGCCATATGACAGCCGAACCTGATATTCAAATATAGAATTGCTGCACCTTTCTTGTAAGCAGTGTGGTTTCTACCAACATTCTCACTTTATTCCCTTCTGATTATTAGCACTGCTTAATATATTGAATTAATGACATACAGGAATAGAATTTAACCCAAGAAGATATCATTATCATAACATGTTAAAGTGCACAGCACAGTGTCAAGGTGTTAGTTTAAATTAATTTAACAGCAGTGCATAAAATCGGGAAAGTCCAGATTGCAACAGTCTGCAGTTGTTCACCAAAGTCATTCTTTTAACTGAAGTGACTTGTTCAGTAAGAACTTTCAAATGAGGTTTTCAGCCTGGAGGAGTGTACTGAAAATACTGGATTTTTTCCCAAATATATTTGGGAAGGTAGAACAATACAGTAAGGATTTGTCAAATACTCAGTAGGATTTGCTCACTGAGCTTGGGCAGTCCAGTGTCACACTGGGATTGAGGTCTGGGTGGCTGAAAACCAGAGTGAGTCAACAGGGACTTGAGTCCCTATATTGTAATAAATGTGAAATGAGGGCAAACTGAAACATGAACAGGTGAATTGATTTCAAAGAAATAACTTGGTGTTGTTAATGCAGGAGGGAATTGGTTTACATGGGGAGCTGTGGGAATGATGATTTCTGGACAATAGACCAGTGTAGAATCAACTTAGAACAGGAGTTCGTTGAGAGAAGAATGGACATGAACAGGAGCAAACAATAGCTGGGTTTTAGTGGGTAACAGTGTTGTGGCTGTCACTGTGAATTATTATAGAAAGAAAACTGGAGAAGGTAGGGAATACAAGAATAAATGAGTAGAATAAGAGTAGAGGAGTGCTGTAAAATGTAATAGGAGCAAGGGACTGAATGAGACAGTTTGGATTGATTGAAGAGAAGATATGTTAAAATGAGGTGAAAAAGGGAAAATGATGGAAAAGAGTGGTAAAAAAGAGAGCACTTACACAAGATTTATTTTCCTTTACTGCATTTTATGCACACCTAGAAGAAGCCATTTCATTAGAAGGGTATTGGGATTTTCTTTCATTTTTTGAAATGGCAATGGTAGCTGCAGTAGCAACCAAAAGTGTTCACCGTAGGCACAGAATTGTTATTTAAACACATGTGGAAGGTATTTTGTCTTCTGAAAACAAGCCTTGGAAAAAAGTATACATGGGTGAATCTGGAATTGTAGAATATCATTCTTACTGTGTATAAAGATTCAGCTCCCTGTAGGATCTTGGGGTGAGAAGGTCTGGTGCAATGAGCATTCTGCATTCTGTGTCACTCCATGTACAGAGCAATGTAAATGCCTCACAAGAGGAGATCCCTCTGCTTTGGTTGCCTGACCAGATAGGTGGGCATTCAGTGGACCCGTTCTCTGTGTGCTGGGGCAAAACTGCCTCTTATTCTTTAATCCTCAGCTCTGTAAGCTTCCATTCTCTCCATTTCATACCCTGAATATATTTTTGTGAAGTGCTTTCAGCATAATTCAGGATAGGTTTTTTTTTTTTTTAAGTACTGGAAACTTGGGAAATGCACAAGCAAACATCTTCTATGTTCTACTTCGTTGTCTGCATACTTTAAAATCAATTTTTGCTCATGTAAACATTTAGTAAATTCTAATTTATATGTTGATCCTCTCCATTCAGCAGTATATGTACTGTACTCATCCTGAAACTCTAGGATCTGGATTTCCTCAGTAGGAAACTATTTCTTTGTGCAGTTCTAAAACTCTGCTGTCATTGTTCATTGGTATCAGGATACTGCTGGCAGATATATGAAATTATGTGCATTTGTGGGGCATATGCAAATATTCACAAAATTAAATCTAGGTGACAATTTTAATAATATTTAAAATGCAGATAGTTATGGTATCATCTGTGTCAGTTTGCTGTGCTCATTCTCCAGGCCTAAGGTATGAACTGTATGGAAGGAGATCCATGTTCCTTGGAGAGCCAGCCCTGAGGGGACAGGGGACACTCCTGGGCAGGGCTGTGGTTGGCTCAGAGCATGTTGGCACCTTGGGCTCATTGTGGTTTTGCCTTTTAGCTGTGGCTGGGCCAGAGCAGCTCAGCCAGGCCTGCCCAGGGCCTCTGTCTGTGTGAGATTCAGTCTCCCTGGGGGCTGGGATGGGTGCTCTGTTCTGCAGCTCTGTGCTGGGTTAAGGGCTCTTTGTGCTGTGTTTGTCTCCAGAAACAATGCCACAGTGTTGTACCTAAAGCCTGGATTAAAAAAATGCATATTTTAGTTCTCATGCAAAATAGTGAATCAAGAGTTGCAAAGCATAACCCTGAAAACAGTCAAATACAAGCCAGTGTCTGTAAACCTGCTCTCCGTTACCCTCCTGGTCTGCACCTGGTTACTGACAACTGTAAAATATTGACATTGAAATTTTCATGTTTGGAAGAGTTTGACATCTCTACAAGACTGATAAAAACTTTCCTAGTAAGGATGTAGAGCATGTTTCTACTTGAATAGCTAAGAAATTTAACAGGGCATTTTGTTTCTTCTTCCCTGCAAATAATAGTAAGTATCAAAGGTTTAGATTCTTTTTTGTGCATTAACAAGTATACATAATTTGTAAAGGAAGCTACATCTAGTTATTTCTTTCTACTATCTTTGCAATTGTCCAATTATTTCTTTTTACTATGTAAACCAGTTTTTGGCATGATTGTCTGAGTAGAATTATTTTTCAAAATTTGGTTCAGTGATACACCTAATTTAATGAAAAGAGAGTTTTATTTTCTATGCATTATCCTACTTTTTCTAGTAAATGAGATTAGACATGTCTGGACAGTTTATTTCCTAGTTACCCTCTCTGTCTGTAACAATTTGCTCCATTATTCTGCTGGAATTGACTTTTTCAGAGGAGAAGAGCACAGAGGAGTTTGCAACTCAGTCAATCAATAGCTGAGAATGTGCTAAAATGCAGGGAGTGTAAGGAAGTGCAGATGCCTCCGTGTTCTTGCTGTCCTTGCTGTATGACAATGTCTACCTACCAGCACGTGGGAGCTCTCATACTTTGAACTACCAAAGCTATGTCTTTTTGTCCCTTTTCAATCAAAGCCCCCCAAATTAATACAACATTCTAAAATGGGCACAGAATTTTCAATATTAAAACTCACAAACATATAGAATAATATTGCATCCTAGTGCATATTTCTGTGTAGGATCCACATCATCAAAGAGCACCAGACTGGCCAAAAAAAAAATTATCAAAATGATTGTTTTAATTTGGTGTGAAGATAATTTTCTTCTCAGTATAATTTTTCATGCTGCTGAGCAGGTGAGAGTACATTTAATTGCCTCTGTAGTTACTGCATAATGAGACATGAGGATGGTAGGAGCCATTTACTGCATGGTTGTTCAGGACTGGCTCAGGTGCCTCACTGTGCCATGTGCACACCCCACAGACACCTCTGATGGAGCTGGATAATGTTCATTTCACAAAATTTTCCCTTCTTGAGCCAATTTCCTGGCCTGACTCAAATCTACGTGAGTTCCCTGTAATGAATTTGTAATTTTTAAAGCTAACTTTTTGGCCTACTAAATCCTGCAAAACAGTTTGTAATATTTATTCTACAGCTGCACTTAAACTAGCTGATCTAAAATTGCTCGTTAAGTTTCTCTTTCTGGAGCTTATTTTAAGAAAATTGCCAGCTTTAGATATTCACAGTCAAATCTCAGCATATGAAGATTGCATAACAGCCAGTTCAGGAGATGTATTTTGGAGAACTTACAGGTAGGGAAAGGGAACCATCTGCAGGTCCCTGACAGAAAACAAGTCTCCAGCAGAAAGTGTTTTGAACACTGTTGATGTGAACATGTTGTTTTGTAAGAAGCCATCTGGTCAGTCAGAGCAATCTGTGTGCAAGTGCAGATGGATCCAGGAGCTGGGGGATCCAGAACCCCGAGTTCCCTCTCCTGCTCCTGGGGACAAGGCCCTGGGGACTCCCCTGTGAGGATGTGCTGACCCAGCGAGCCTGGATCCCACAGCTGAGCTCTTTGTGGGAATGGCACAATGCTGGAAGGAGGAGGAATTCCTCAAGTTCCATTCTCCATCCAGCTATAAGCAGGGTGCAGGTAAGTGGGATGGCTTGGAGCAGATGGGATGAGCTGCCCTTATTGATAAGTTCTCATAGCCCACAACTCTTCTAGTGAGGTTTCTTGAAATTAGAATTTGAAATATACAGCTAAAGAGGGAATTATTTTTTTAAATATATGTTCACAGAATGAATAGAATCTGATTAATGGAACTGAAAAAAACCAAACAAAATAATACCATATTTATCATATACCTTCTATTTATAATATACTTAGAAGTTGCATAGCATGCAACTGTGGCACTTAAAGATGTTTTTGAAGCCATACTGTTCTCACAAAGAGTGAGGTTATTTCTACCTGATTTTCTCTGATGTGTTGAAAGGAACTTAGGGGCTTCTTACTCACTTTAACCAGTCTGCATGGCAAAATATATTACTTAAACCACACTAAACTAGTGTGGCCTGGGGGATGTGACCTCCACAAAACCGTCTGGAGATTTGTGAGTTTAATTCTCTACCTAGGAAAATCTTACATAGAGTCATAAAACTGATAGACACAGTTTATAACAGATGACTCCTGATACAAATCAGCTACTGAAATTCAATGTATGTTCAAGAGAAAGACTTTAATTTGACATTTTCAGCTTGAATTCTATTAACAGAGGAAGCTTGATAGAGATACTTGCCAACAACACAGACCATTGAAAAATCACTTTTCTTCTTTGAGTTTCTAAAATGTGGGAGAATACAACTCCCAGACCAACATGTGTGCATTAGATGTACAAAGGCAGCACCTCCAGTGAGAACAGGATTGAGGGATTTGTTCCTTGGGAATCAGGGACTGAGTTCCATGACCCACCAGGCTGGCTCTGTCACCTCCTGGTCAGGGCATGGAGCCCTGTTCTCTCTTCACTTCCCAAACACGCGTTGTTGTGTCACCAAACTGCCTTTCTGATGCTCCATGAAATGAAAGAGGGCATTTCCAAGGTATCTGGTGCAGAAAAGCAATGGATGGCTCCTGTAAGGCCCTGCCTGCTTTCATTCCTGCCTGGTGGCCATCCCAGTGGGCCCTGCTGGTGATTGCACCTGCACATCAGGCCTTGGTGCACAAGGAGCTGCTCTACATCCAGCCAAGGGCCTTTTCCATATTGGGTGGTTCTCTGTGACAGCTGCAAATGCTTTTGGCACAGGATGGCATTTGCAAACAGTTTTGGTGAGGTGGATTTCTGTAATATATTGTAAGAGATATTGCCAGCTGAGCTCTCAGATGTAAGTTTATGATGTTTGCTACAGATCCCCTGAAATGTCAATATCTCAGAGCAATTGCCCTCGAGAAATCTGTTATGCAGGGGAAAAAAGGGGAATAATTATTGAAAATGCACTGTTCTTTAAATCAGAATGAGTGTGTGCAAATGTATTCCCATATGTAAATTTTACATAATTGCTTGAATGGCAGAATTAGTAGAATGATTTTTTTAAAAAATAATTTGTTAATGAAACAACATGACTATTTTTCCTCTTCATGTAACCGTTGTATTTGGAGTACTGCAAGAAAACCTATTCTGTAATGCTTATTTCATTGGGAATAAAACCAAAGATTAAGTTTAAATACTTTTCCACAGTGGAAGAAATTTTGAGGAATGAATGAGGGATGCTGAGGATGGAAAATAAACTTTATTCCTTTCTCTTAGCATATGAAACAATAAGGAATAGTCATGAAACTGTGGTTTAGAACAATCTGTTTATACATCTTATATTGCAGACTTCCAGTGCTTATTCATACTCCTTTCTGTGCAGCACTGACAGTAATGGATAAATGGATGCATCCATTCAAATACATAAAGCAAATAATCTTTGTAAGGGAGGTATCTTTGTACTAGTGCATGTACTTGGCTTTAATCCAGCCCATAACAAGCTTGTTTATGCCCAACTGCACTGTTTTTCAAAAGGAGGTGGGTTATTTCTTTTCCTCATTTGAACTTGTATTGAAAAATATTGCAGCAGCCATCAGTTTTTCCTGTGAAAACAGCAGGAATTAGCTACAGGCCATCACTGAAATTCAAAACATCCTACAGAAGCTTTGTTCCTTGGTTTTGCTTATCTGCCAGCTGTAAACATAATCCATTCAATTCTGTTGTATTATGGATCCTATTTTTGTGGTGTATTTTTAATATGTTTGGTACTTGTGTGGTGGTAGCAGAATCCATGAACAGTTAGCTGAAGTATCCTAGAATAACTTGCTGTAATTATAGGTACTTGTCTATTAATAACAAAAAATTCATAGTTCGCAGGCTTTATTCCCTGCCACAGCCCATCACATCATTCACCAATGAGTAAAGAAAATGATTTTGGCTGGGTGGATTTTTTTTTTCTTTAGTTTAGACTGCTTCAGAGGTCTCCAAATACATCCTCTGGAGATACAAATGAGGCCAAGTGTCAGTTCAGAAATGCCAAGTGACCTGAACTCTTGAGGTCTGTGCAGAAATAACAGTGGCAGCTTCCCCAGCCAGTGCTGGTCTGTGTGCAGGAGTAGGGATGGCACAGAGATCCATCCTCTCCATTCTTCCACTCCCTGGTCCTGCATGGCCCAGGGACAACACCCAGCAAGAACTTTGTGTATTTACAGCATCAATCTGACATCAGACTGCTGCTCTGTGAGGATGGAGCCAGAACAGCTGCACATTTCCTAATGCAGATCTGCTTTACAGCTAAACAGGCTTCATCAGTTTACTCTTGCTCAAATAACCCGAATTTAAACAGAAATTCCAGGAGGGATTTGTACTGGCATGGCTGGGGTCACCATCTCCAAGAGCAGATCAAAAGTCTTTTTTCTTCCAATTTTCACATATTAATTCCACAGTGCTCCACAGTTTGATTATACCAACAGCAGTATGAAGGTTTGTTTTTAGATTAAGATTTAGAAGTGTAAAACAATTACACTTACGAGTTTAGTAAAACTCACGATATGTGGTAAAAAGACACCTGCTAATCTTTGGGTCTGAAAGATAGAAATGTGGGCCTTGCAAACAGCAGAGTCAGTTTCTAACTATTCCATGTTTATCTGACTTCTGAAATCTTGTTTCTCAAATTTTATTGTTATCTTTAAGAACTCATAAATTAATTCTTTATAAGATATTTAATTTATTAGTTTTAATACAGTAAATCTGGTAAAACACATATATACACTGAACAGCTCTAAATGTCTGGCTCTGTTAGAAATCTTTCAGTAGAAGTCTCCTCCATAATAAAAGAGATAAAGCCTAGAGCATCAGCTATTGAGAATAGCCAGGTATGACCAAAGGGAAAGAAAATGGTGTTAGTTTGCATTGTCAGGCAGACTGAATATTTTATCATATTTTTACTGTTAGGGCCACAGCTGAGTCAAAATGCATCTAAATCCTGAAGGCTCCAAGAAAATCCAGTGCCCAGCATTGCAGAGCACAGGACAGGGATAAGATGAGGAGGTTTCCTGCCTGTGGAGCTGTCACTGGTGTCAGGTTCCACCTGGGCAGGGCACAAACAGCCTCTCCTCGCTGCTGTTGAGGCCAGCACAGCACCGCTGCTGGGGGAACTGTGGGCAACATTTCCCCTCCTGTCTGCTGGGGCTGTTCTGCTGGCAAAGCACAGCCACCCCAACAAAGATAAATTCTGCATGATCTCAGCCTGTACTGTGCCTGTGCACGTGTAGTACTGTCCACTGACACAGGTGCTTTACTGAGCTTCTAAACCAGGGAAAGGGAGTTACTGTTTAGTTCAGAATTTACTTGGAGCCATAAAATGCCCTGTATCAAAGCTGACTATTCTTCCTAACAGCAAAATCTTCATGTGGCCAAAAGCCACAAAACTCAAAGAAACAAGAAGGACAATTCATAGGTAAATGAGGAAAGTGCCTGTCTTGTGATCCTGTGATCCTGTGCTAGCTTCCTTCTGGGGCAAAACTCAGCTGGCCTCCAGAAGCAGATCCTTTGGGCAGCAGCAGCCATTTCCAGGATTCTCCAGGAGCTGGAACTGAGAAGGTTCAGCAGCTCTCTGCTACCAGGAATGTCACTCCAGCCCTGCAGCTACAGTGCAGTGGCTGCCAGCAGTGGGACAGTCACAGCTGCTCACAGGTGTCCTAAATTGATTCTTCTCTAATACTCTGGCAAAGGAGCAAGATTATTGCAAATCTGATTTATTTTTATTTTGAACTCATTGGCAAAGTTCTGAGTTATAGAGGGACCAAGATGACAGACTTTTTAAAGGCTCTGAATCTGATGATACCTGGAGAGCTGACCCCAAATTTCAGGAGCTCCTGGCCAGCAATGTATTGCACATTGAACTCCCACTGGAGTCAGGAGCAAATTTTGCTGCCTGTTAACCTAATTTGGAGTCATAATGAAAATAAAGGGATGAACTGCATTTATCACATTTTCATTTTACAGAGAAAATAATTAAAATATGATTAAACAGAAAAGGTGATTTTGGTTGCTGGTTACTGTGGTTGTGTTTTTGCTGGCCAGCCTGATGCTCGTTCAGTTTCTTTCTGATCCATCAAGATTGATGCATCCCAAGCTGGCTCCCATTGTCCTTTTCTAGGCAGTGTTGTTCTTCCATGAGCTCCCTTTTCCATCTTGGATTAAATGTAAACGTCAATCCCTGTCTTCATTACCAAGAACAAAGTCAGCATTTCCCTTGTTATTCTGTTGATGGCACTCGTTTATTTACATATTTCCCTATCTTGATTACTTTTGTTTATTTAGAGAGTACAAATTTAATTCCACTATGCCAAGTATCAACCCTCTCCCTGTGATTATGTTGCCAGGTGCAGAGGTACTATTTTCTACAGGCTTATCCAACTCAGTGGGAATTTCTTTTTTATCTTAGGAAAACTAAATAATGGGCTAGAATGAAGAATAATTTAAAAGCTCCCAGGGGTTGAGATTATGGCCTATATTTTTGAGGTTTTTAGGTCATGGATCACTATTAGTATCAAGTTTATAGCTGGAATGTAATAACATGCCCTTAGTATTTTAAAAATAAAACCCGGAAAGAGTGATTGCTGTAAAACACTGTTCCTCCTGTTAATATAGCCACCATATTTTCCAGAAAAATTATGATTTCTGGAGCAGTTTTTAAGCTTGTTCATTTTTTTATATTCATAGCTGTTATTTTTAATGTGATATTGATTCAAATCTGGATCTGTCCCTGAGAATGGTCACATCAGCTCTCTCCTGCCTTTTGCACATGTTAATATCATGTGTAATCTTCATGAGAAATGAAGATACTTCAGAGAAGCAGCTGATACCTCTTAACTTGATGGAGCAATTGAAACTGAAGCACTTCCTTGGAAGATCAAAACAACATGTTTTGATCACAACTTTTCTCTATCATTCCATTTGCTTTTGTGGTAATTTTAAAAGAAGGGGCTTGTCCTTAAGAATAAAACAATTATGGCAATTGTTTGTGCAGGGTTTTATGATGGGCCAAACCCAAAGTAAAGAGCTGCAACTTGCATTATTCCCTTGGAGACTCTTCAAACTCGCTGAAAGCTGCACCTGCCAGTGCTTTGGGGCAGATATTCCTGCCTGGCTGAATACAAATCAAGAGTCAGGGAGCCTGGAGGGGACAGAGCCCCTCAGCAGGGACACAGCAGCCACCTCGTTCCACCAGGGCCATTGCCCAGCTCAGAGCTGAAAAACCAGGATCTGTTTGCTCCTGAGCCCATGGAAAAACAGGAGACTGGTAACTGCTGCTCTTCCCAGGTGCTGAAATGAAGGTGGTGTTGAAGGCTGAAGGTCTGACATGGTAAGATAAAGCAGGAATATGCACTGAGTCTTTTACTGCCATTAGTCTCAGTACATTAGTGAGCTCAGGATCAGGTCAATGGGTAGGGATGATCAGACAGGAAGAAACATTTTAAGCTTTCAGATTTTTCCTCTCTGTGATAGTGGCAAAATTAAGCAAATTGGAGGAGATGGTAGATCTTCCTCTTTTTTTCTTTTATTTTTTTTTCTTTTTCCCAGTGCTTGGCATGGAACATGATTAATTATTTGCATTTTGTGTTCTGTGTAAATTAGAGGTGGAGGGTTTAGGGGGGTTAGTACTTAACTCCTTTTACTGGCTTCATGTGTCCTGGTGTCTGAGAAGGCATTTGCTGTAGACTTTGTTGTTATGGCCAATGCCAATTGTATTAATTATGTGCTGTTTAAAAGCTAATTTGGTAATTAAAATTGTCTGCCTTCCATGTCAAAATTGTGTGCAAACAGTTTGTGAATATGGAGGAGGAAGTGTCTGGCTGGTCACTGTAATGCACTGCTGCCTCAGCACGTGGAAATTGCTACTTGCCAAACAAAAGTTTTAGTTTATTTTCATGTATATGATGCATTGTGAATCCTAATGCACATCTTCTGTCTTCAGTTACCTCAGTATTTTCAATAAAAATGTATTCTAGCTGTCTGTGCTTTCCTTAAAGATAATTACTTACTAGCAGGAAAACCCAAATTCACTGAACACTGTGCTTCTGCAAGCAAATCCTTTTGTTATTACACAAACAGCCTTGGATCATGTTCTGCTTCTGAGCCACTTGTTCAAGAAATCCCCTCTCACAGTGTGGTGGATGGTGCTGCTCACACAGTCACCCCTGACAGGAGGGGAATGAGTAGAGCTGAATGTTGGTGATTTCCAGGTGGAAATGGATGGAACAGCCAAACTTCCTGCCTTTCAACTGAGCACAGAAATAAAAACCCCAAATATATGTTATAAATAAATGTAAATCTGTGTGTAGAGGTTTCTGCCTTCCTAGTTAGCAGAGCAGGGGTTGTTTGCCAGAGCACACTGTTCATGCATTTTGTTATTCTGTCACACAACATGGAGAGTAACCATGCCCAAATGCACAAGTCATTGGGCAATAGAAAGCCAAGGAAGGAGAGTATTAAGTAGAATTGCTTAGATGGAAACTGATGAAAGGTCACCTTTGCAGGGTTCTGAGCATTTCTGGAGTAAAAGAGTGTATATTACAGATGTTATTCAGTTATAGATCTTTTAGATACAGTAGCCATCTTGTTATTCCAACTTCAAAATGAAGTTAGTGGGAAAAAAATGTGTTATCAGAGTTATGTACAGTGTCACGGTTTACAGAAAAATTCAAATAACAATGCAGGTGTTGCTGAAGAAAGTCTTCATGCTTTTATGGAAACTGAATTGTAGCATGTGAATGTTCAAGTCAGGGTAATTTGAATTGTAACGAATGGAAACACAATTATGTGTCACTGTTTCGCTGCAAGAAGACATCAAATACGTCATGAGTGTAGAATTTTGTATGTAGAAGTAGAAGGAGATGTACATTATCCAAATGGTTGGACAGAGTATTACAATTAATGCTTTTCATTTCTTGAAATTTCATTTCAGATCTAATCTTGATGGGAAATGATTATTCAGTTTGTAAGCTGACAACTTTGCTCTAATAGTGTCTTCAGGATTTTCAGTGTCCAAGTGTACTATATAGAGATTCTCTTCATATCTCTTCTGTTAATAACTGACTCTTTAAACATCCAAATCAGACATTTGTATTAATAAATGGAGATCACAGTTTCTCATTAATAATTATATTTAATTTCTACAAAATTGGGAGCAGTGGCAGGAAATGTGTCTCCAATTATTTTTATACTTCACCAGCTGGAAACAAGGATTTCACTCAGTTGACTGCAAAGCAGGAGTTAACAGAGTATGTGAAATGACTTGGTGAATGCAGAATCTTAGATAATAATGCCACCAAACCGGTGTCTGCCCTGATTTTAATTGGCAGAAGGTGCTGAGATACGTTGCATTGTCAAGTCAGAGTTAGTTCTCAGTTTGTAATAAGGATCTCCTGATATGGTCTGGGCATTGCTTAACAGGAGCTTTTTGAGGAGCTGCCTGCCTGAGCACCACATTGAGTGTTGAGGTTATAACAAGTACTAGATTATTATAATGACTAACAAAGAATTAATAACACAAGAAGCTGGCAAAAGTTACCAAATTTATCTGGCAGTGAATGTCTTTTTTCATGGGGTGTGTTTAATGTAACTCAAGTAAAACTAGAATTATGAATGTCTCCAGAGAGGCAGTTACATGTGAGATAGATCTATAGATAGATACATGAAACCCTGATCCTGAGCTTTGCTACACTCCCAAGATGTGCTTATTACTTCTGTTCTCTGATCTCTGGCTGATACAAAAGTATTTCCAATTGCAGATATGTAACACTATTTTTATCAGAAACTTCTCTCTCTAATTTTATCCTGAAGAATAGGTAATGAGATGGGAAATAAATTTCTTCATGTAAATGCTCACATCAGCCAAGAGAATACTGCAGTTCCATATACTGAGTATGTAAAGAAAACCCTACAAAATACAGTTTACATTTGGATACAGGGAGAGCAATAAATCAAAGGTATGAATAAACCAGCAGCTGATGAAAAGGACCGGTTATTTTAAGCTATTTTCTGTAGATGCACCTCAGGCAGAACTTGACACCAAGACAAAATCAATGAAACTGAATCGTTTGCCAAACAAATGCTGGGCAGATCAATCAGGAATGCTTAAAAGCTAAACAATGACCCGGTGGGAAGGAGGAATTGATTGCCTCAGCAGTTCGCTTTTTTCTTCAGAAAGGGCCAAGGTGAGAATGTAGAAAAGAACTTGAGCCTTTAATAGGCGGACATTCCACTACTGAACAGGGCAGTGCCTGGCAAGCCGCTCTGCCTGCAAGGCTCGGCCTGGGAAATCGGACCGTGCTAAGGCTTCTGTGGCCCAGAAGGAAGAGAATGAAAAGCAGAATGTTTTATTAAAGCCAAACAGGTGTAGCTGGGACAGGTGCAGGCTTAGACGAATTGCAGACTTACCTCAGGGTCTTGGGGGAGCTGGGCTGGGAGAGTTACTGCAGCACAGCTACTCCCTGCTTTAGATTTAGGTATTTGAAATTCGTATTTTAATCTGAGTAAAACAATCAACTAGAGGTGGACCCTAACCCAGCCCCCCCAAACTAACCTAGGGACTATTTTTACTGAGTGTGACAAATGAGAGGATTTGCAAACCTTGTAGGTAATGGCTGATTCTTCCTTCTCTGTCCCAAACACGGGTGACAAAAAGATTTGTCTCAGTTCTATCTTCATGTGCATTTGCCAGAAATAGACAGAATAATTTCAAGGTCTTCATGCCTCTGCCCAAGAGTTCATGGAATATTTGACAAGTTGAACCGTCAGTACCTTTAGACAGTGTCTTGTTTAGTGCCAGAGACTGTATAGGTATCATTTGACCTTTAGGCCAGAACTGAATTACTAAATCTAATAACAGGAGACAGGAGAGAGGGGAGATGAATCTTTTCCTCCTATTTGATTACCATGTGTTTTGGGGGTTTGGTCATTTTGGTAAAAAAGCCAGTGCTGAAGCAGGTGAGGAAGATGGGTGGCTCTCCCATCAGGTCTGGCAAAAGAGAGGATGAAAAGGGGGCTGGAAGACTCTTAAATTTATGACTCTTTTTTAATGCTTGGAACTTTTTCCCCCATGGAACATGTGTTTCCTTAGAAGTTGATCAATTCAATTTCAGCTCCAGTTTTCTTTTCATGCTGGATGCATGAAGATGTAATTCCTCAGATATACATTGATTTCTGTAAACCTACATTAGATAATGATGTGTCTTAGATTGTCATTAGAAAAATTAGCTAAGACATTTAGAATAATTAATCTCTAATTTAGTTATTAGATATATCATGTTGTGGAGTAGCATCATTTAAATTAGCAGAATTACTTGCAATTTCTGTCCTTTGCTCACAGACATTGGTGTTCATGTAATTACCCTAAATGACCTGATTACCTCAGCCCTGCCTGAGAGGGCAGACTGATACTAATTCATCTCCCTTCATTTTAGGGGAATTCCTTCTGACCCTTTTGCCCTTTTCCCTCTGAATAGCTTTGCTCCATTGGGCTGGCACTGATGTCGTTTTGCCAGCAGGAGGAGCTTGTGCATTAAAATGTGCTTTCCATAAAGCAATCACCAAATTACAGTAATTGCACTCCACTGGTGCTGCAAGGTAAAGCACCTTGTACCTGCCAAGGATTCCCGTGTGCCTCAGACAGCCAAAGCTCTGTCAGCACTGGCCATTGCACTGGTGAATTAACCCAGTTCAGATTGAGCAGAGCCCAATGAGGTGAACATTTAATTTTATTCCATTGTATATTTGATATTTAGATTATTTTATGTTTACATGTTCTGAAAAATATGTATCTTAAAACAAAATCACAACCCTCTGAAGCCAATGTCACATGCTGTCTTCTACAAGCATTACAGTATCAACACTGCATTGCTCAATTTTATAAATAGTATAAAAATTATGAGTAATAATATTCATGTTACTAAAAGAAATCCATGGTAATGAGCACAGCTGAAATTGGATTCACATGATCAGAATTCTCTACAGCAACTTAGATAGCATTGCTGAGCAGAATAAGAAATCATAGGGCCACAGTTGGAAGTCAAATATATATTCAAATTATCCTTGGCCACCAAGAATTGATAACATAGGCTAAATTAGTTTTTAGGCCTTTTGTTTTAGTGACAAGGAAAATAAGGAATTAAAGATCTAACTTAGCAATCTGGTTATTGAAGAAGAGGAGAATGTTTGCCACAGGTATTTTATGCATTTTTTCACACAAAGGAATTCTTAGTTACCTTGGAAGACTAAATATTATAAGAGGAATATGGTGAATCTTGACTTAAGGAAATCCTTTATTTTAACTAAAGCTATTTCAGAGTTTTCTGCTTAGAAATTTAGACCAGTTAAATACTCTGCCATTTAAAAAACCCCACAAAACTTTATTTTCTGTTGCTTAGCATCTGAATTGAACATAACTTTTCCACACTGTTTTTTCCCTTCCCTTTGTGGGGGTGGCTGTGTGTGCATTGTAATTCTGAAGCCCTTGGCTGGGCAGGACAGCTGCCCTTTCTTGCAGAAGTTCTCTGCTGCCTGCAAGGGAATTTTCCAGTCAATCCCAAGACTTGTTAAAGGCTTTTGCTTCACTAACATCTCTCCCATGTGGGTGCTCCAAATGCCTCAGTGGGGCCTGAGTGTGCCTGTGGCTCTGGCAGGAGTTACTGACCTGTGTGTGAGGAAGGTCACTCTGGAGGAAAAGAAACTGCATGGAGAACTTTGAGGATTATTTTAAAATATCTCTGTGTTTGTTTAATATGGCCAGAAGTGCAGATGAGCAATTTCTCCTTTATGGACTTAGCCCATTCTGAAGATAGGTATTATAAGGTTGGAGTTTTTCACTTATGAAAACAAGCTTGGCTTTGTATGCTGTGTAATTTTGTTGCTCAGTTGAGTTGCTAAATGCAAAACTTAGTTTTATTTTTTGATCTGTGTGTAAGTAGCTTAATTAAAAACCATGTGGATTCCTGTAAAAGAATGGCAAAAGTACAATGCTATCCCTTTATACTGTAGTTTTCCGAGGAGTCTATAGCCTGAATATCACCTAGGTAAGCTGGAATTTTCTGTTACTGCTTGTTTTGGAACTTAATGTACTTCTTCTCAGGGTCTTTTGCAAAAGGCTCATTCATGTAAGACTGTAGTCTGTTGTGAGTCAGGAGAGACTGAAAAATTCAGGGATGTATTACCAATGTATTTCATCATGTAATGATACATCCATCCATGATTAGAGGATTGTTAATTGAGCATCATCCAAGCTCTTGTCTATTTTGCTTGTACTTTTATCACTTCAAAATGCTTTTCCCACCATTTCTGAACTGCAACTCATAGAGATCCGCTTTTATCCTGTAACTTGCAATCTTCATAAAGTATTGAAAGTTCTACTAGTTCTCATTTCTGAAAGAGCCCATTTTGTAATTCACACTCGAGACACCAGTAGAAGGAATGCAATTCCGTGATGTTGAAGATGTGTGCTGTACTTCGCAGTCATGTGCCAGGCTCTCATAACATCTGCTTTTTTCATGTTGGAAATAACTACACCAATTTACATATAACATAAATGAGCTGTTCTGTGTTTATCTTTTGTCTCTCTAGTGATATCCCACCCTCTGGAGAACCGGTGAGCAAAAGCAGCCGCTCCAAAGTGACCACTCGCTTCCCCAAACTGTCCCGCAGCCACCCACGGGAGCCCCGGAGCCTGGAGCCTCAGAGTGGAGACCTCTGACCCTTCTCCTGAGTTCTCACTATGGGCAGCACGTACTTTAAGTTGTTTTGTGATTCCTTCCTAGCCTATATTTATAATTTAAGCTCCTGAAGTGACTACAGCTGCATCAACTTACATCCTGAAAAGAGACATTCATTACCAAGGGTCATATCCTGATTAACTACTTTGGAAGGCAGTAATCACTTTCTCAAAAGAATACGAGGGCTCTTCACGAGAGCTCAGCAAAGGGATCGGCATTTCCTTTGTTTTATAAAGCTGCACTGCACAAATTCTCCTTTGTTCCTCTGAAGTCCTTCTGTCACAATGAATTCCTTGTCTGTATTATGTTGTCCCTTTTTCCATGTACAGTTTTCTGTTCCAGAGACACATGGGCTTCACGTCAAGACAATTTTTTTTTCCTTAAAAGAACCTTTATGATTATCACTACTTAATATGTCAGAAGGATGTGCTTAAAAGCACCTCACTAATTTATTACCTTTTGTAAATAGAAAGACTGTGTTGTTTTGGGTTTTTTTTTTAATTGTAAACCTCTGACACAAAGGTTTTTTAAAAATTGACAATGTAGATGATGAGAAAAACATTACAGGTGGAAAAATAGCTTTTGTACATTTCTAGTTAGATATTCTCAACAGCATTCATTTGTGGGAAGTAATTCTTTAAAATCATAGAATGTAATAATTTTTTAGCGAAATTTCAGTAAGGCAGGTGCAATATTATTCATTTCTACAAACCACCACAAGGATATACAAATTAGTGTGGTACAAAACAGTGCATTTAAGTCTTGGATTATATTTTGTTATTAATTTGTTGCTTATGTTACAGAACAGTCCATCATTAACAGGGCAGGGTGGAATTCTTAATCTGATTTTGTAAAACCCTTCACATGGTGATACTTAAAAATTGCCTCTAATGAAAGTGCCTGTTACCCATCACCTCTTACTGAAAATTAATTTGTAATGCTACTACTGTAAGAGCAACTAAAAAATTGACAGGAATTGTTACAAGTGATGGAAGTCCTGACATGGATTAACTGGAATCCAGTTCAGTATCCATTAGCTGCACTGCCGTAGGCAGTTAATTATGTTTTTGCTATCTTCTTCTCTTCATTAAGTTTAAGCAGTGTATGTTCAAATTTTCTATCAATTGTGTTCTGGTTTTCCTTTATGTAAGAACATCTTTCCTCTCAGAAGTTTTTTTGGATAACGTTACTTAAATTGATGTATCTTGTCATTTTATTATCCGTTCTTTATATTAAATTTTCACATCCTACATTCTTCTCCAGGAAAAAACAAGCTGATGATGAATAACAGACTTTGTACCTCAGTGCTTTCCTAAAGTTCCATCAAGCTGGAGCTTGTGTTGTGCAGTCCTGTCAGCAGTGAGTGTTGTTCAGGCAGGTCAGTGGTCAGTGATTTTCAGTGTCACCTCTCAGGTGGGAAGGGCTTTGTTACCCACAGGGAGTGGCCTCAGTGGCCTGAGCGTGAGCCCCACGGGCTGGACTCCACCACTGAAATATGGAGCTTTTAGATTGCACTCAACAGCAAAATGGGGCAGAGAGGAGTGAAATTCAATCTCCAGGTCAGAAATTTCAGTAGGTGAAATACCACAAAGTAAAATCATGTCACAGAAATGAAACAATCTCAGTTACCACACAGACCAGGAGAAAAGCCCCAAGGCCAGCCTGGGAGCTTGCTGCTGTGTGTTCATTAACAGATTAATTACTGTTGGTGTTTTGTGTTAGTGACAGTGAGACACTTACTTAAGAAGAAAGGAACGTGAGTAGATTGGCAGTTAAGTAGCTTCTCCAAACTCTTCAGCCTGATGCACTGCTGATGGTTTAATTTGTCTTTGTTGGAATGAAAAGTAGCTATAATGATGGTCCCACTTTGAAGCATTTTTAATTCATTTTTCAGAAAGTGGAGACTTGGTTAGTAGAAATATGGCACATGTACTAACACTGAATTGCGAGTAAATTTGAAAGAAAACACTGTATGGAAACCTTTGTGATGTATCTGTTACATGAAGCTGTATTAATTTTCAAGAAATAATTCACAGATTCAAGTACTTCTTATTCAGCAAGCTGCAAATGGTAAGAAATTTCATTTACTGCAGACTGAATTTCTTTTTAGTTGTTTAAAAGGAATTTTTTGTATCTGCATTTGGCTCTTAAAATTTTTATTTCATTCTTGATTATCTTGCTTCTTGTAATTTTTAAAGTATGTATGTAGATCATATAAAAATACTAAACTTCTTCACCGTGTACAAATTGCTCTTTGTTAACTTTAGCTGAATTGTGTATCAGCTGCTAAGATTACAGTCTGCAAACAATGTTCATTTGGTGATAAAAGATACCGTAATGGGTGCATTATTAATCCATTTAAAAGCTCAGCTGTGGTTTCTCTAAAAACCCAGGAAATAATATGAAAGCCTTTCTTCACAAGGTGGCATTCCCACTTTATAGCCCTGGTTATGGTGAAGACCACAGAGGTAGGAGCGCCAGTATGTCCCTACTGACAGGAATGCCCAAATTTTTACCACCTCAAGACATTCTGAAAGGCCCTGTCTTAGAATCCTGTATATCTGTTACAAATCCCACTTCTGTTCATTCACCAGAACCAGCAGAGCCTCTTGAAGAAGGTTGACCAGTTGGTATAAAGAATCCCAAGTATAATTGGGATTATATCCCAAGTTACATTATTCATCTGAAATACCTGTAAGTGTACCAATGACTCTGCCACTGGAATGATTTTATCTGTTTATCCTGTTCACCCAATTCCATGCAGTTACAATTCTTGTACAGCTCTAAACTTCTTTTGGCTGACTCACAGCTCTTAAACCCTCGTCCGTGCTCAGTGGGCGGCTCACAATGAGCTGCTGGGTTCCTTACTAATGAATTATTAATTAATTCATTACCGACCGTTCCTGCTGGCACCAATGGCCAGTGCTGTAATCCCAGGACAGAGGACTCAGGCCAGACTGGGCCCTGGTAGAGCCAGCCTAGAGCAATTTGTGGTCTTGTTTGCATTTCATTTCTGCTTTGTCTTTAGATCCAGGGCTTCTCCTCTGCATCCTTTAGTGACTGTTCAAAATAAACTGTAAAAAAAGCGGCACAACAACTACAGCAAAGCTTTTGTCCAGTCACCTCCACCATGAACCCTTCCCTGAGAAACACAGAGCAGGCAGAGCTCTTGCAGCTTTTGCAGATGTCTCCATCAGTATTCACAGATCAACTGTGGTTTTTCAAAATCTCATTTATTTAGAGATTCTCTCATTCATTATAGAGAATGCAATGTGTCGACTTGGCTTTTGCAAATTAAATCAAAGTTCTCAATAATAATAACAATAATAAATCTCCAAGGTTTATATGAGGCAGGATATTGACATAGTTATAAAGGCTTAAATTGATATGTCCATTAAGTCACATATTCTTAGGAAGATAATAATTTCAAAGCCAGTCTTTTTAATGGAATATATTGTTGATGTGATAGTTGTAATCAAATTATACTACCTTACAGAATCTACTGCAAGTCATAAACCATCGTGATTGAATTAATACAAGCATTTAGAGAAAGAACAGAATGGTATTAAAGATTACTGGCTCAAAATTGTGACCTATTGCTAAGGTGGGGTGGGTTTGTTTTTTTTTGTAAAAGTCGTGTTTTATTGTACAGAATAATATCTAGATGGTAGCTGTCTAATTAATTAATACAAACCCACTAACAATGGGGTTGACTGACTCAGAGCAGCAAGCTAATAATAAATGAGACTTGGTGAACCCCCAGTGAACTAATGATGCTTCTGCCAAGACATATTAATGTTTAAGAACCTGGTATTTTGTTACTAGAATCAGTAATTGGTGCTTTCTGATATTGATGTCAGTCATTTTCCTTCAAGGAATGCAGGGATCTCAGTTCTGCTGGAAGTTTTGTGACACTTCAAAGGTTCAAACTCTCCACCCCCAAACATTTTTCATCTAATGTCTTGGAATTCTGAGAACAGATAATATATACCTGTGGATAGAAATACAGTTACCTGCTTGAAATTACAATGAGAAACCTGTGGAACAGCTGTTTAAAAGAAAAAAACACCACTTTTTGACCAAATCCTGCTGCTATAAACCCATGCAAATCTTGGAACTAGCCCTGGGCTCTTCCATCTGGAAGTCCAGGATATATGAAAAGAAACCAGTTCACACAAAACCACATTTTTCTTCTCAGAAACAACAGTGATGCTTCTGAATTGGATCTTGAGTCATTTCTGGAAAAGTGATTTAACAATTCAAGAAAGTAAAGGATTTATCTCCTTTACTTTCTATAGGTTAGAGCATTTCAGTCAGCCCTTGCATCACATGGAATATTAACTCAATTATTGTTTGTAAGTTTGGTAGTTTCATAGCATTCTGTACTCAAAGAGACACTTTACTATAGGAAAATATCTATATGAAATACAAAATGTATTTTAAAATATCAGTTAACCTGCTTTGTGTTTCACATATTGAATGGAAGATAAACCACTTGTTCTACAGTGGTGTGACACTGTACATTTGATTTATTTCTCACTCTACACTAACTGTACTTTTATAATCCAGTTATAGAGAACTTCGATTATTTATAAATTCCTTCTACAAAAATAATGAGAACATACTTCTAATCAATATTAATGGCTTAGTTTTTCGTTCATAATGGCATGAATTTATTCTAGACAACAGCACTGAAGTGTTTAGAAAGGAATGACTTTTCCAAATTTAAAAACTGCTGCAAGTAACTGGACTTAAAAAAATACTGTTTTTTATCACATAAAACCAGAATTTATTGCACTTCCCTGTAGGGGAATGAGTTCCTTTAACAAGATTTCAGAAATTATCTCCATGCCATGACAGTAGTTACACTGTGATAAGTGGTTTTTTGAGTATTAATCATTTAAGACACTAAACATTATAAAAATGTAAGTGTGGTTGAAAATCCAGTTCTGAAAGGCTGTGCTTTCCTTTGTAGTTAACACTGAGATGAAGAACTCAGTGTCTTGGATGTGGGACCAAACCTGTTGGCAACTGAAGAAGATGAATTTCCCTTTTGACTTACAGGGGAGGGATTTTTTTTTGTTGTTACTATTAAACTGTAGAAAAGATATTAATTAAGCATATATATGTACAGTATTCACATAAGTGTTAATAAACTGTAATATTATTTTAACTTGCTATGCTAATGTTTACATAATAGAATTTTTAGGCAAATGTATATATATAAAATTTTCTAAATACTTTCTTGGTTGTTTTTTTTTTTTTTAATATCCTGTGGTAATTTTATTGTAATCAGGTTAATATATGCTACTTTCCCAAGAAGAAAATAAAAAATAACATCTTTTCTTTGAAGTAGAATGTTTATACATCCTATTTGTCCTATTTAGCTGTTTTGTAATTGCTTCTTTATGTTCATTTTTTTCAATGTGTTTCTAGAATGATGTATATACATAACAGACTTTGTTAAAATCTTACTTCTTCACATGAGAAGTAGTGTTTATTGAAAGCCATCTTGAACATTTCAGTTTATAATCGTATTAGATAAATCACTCAGACAGGAGGACAAACAGTGCCAGGCAATGCCACTACATTTGTGGGGTTTGGCTTTTCTAGATTCAGAGTCCATATCTGAATGTTTTATTTCCTTTTACTGCAGTATGATACAGTTGGCAATTCATGTTCAATTCATCATTGTGTCATAACTGGCACTTTCATATCCAGTTCATAACTGGATACTTCCATATCATGTGAAAAAGGACATTTTTAAAAGGAAGCATTATATGTATTTAATCAATTTCCACCAGACAAAGCTGTAGTTAAACAAAAATAAAGTGTTGGTAGATTCCTCATACTCACAGAACAACCTGCTGGTTAATTCAATTACAATTCTTTAGCCACTGCCATTATAGAGTGATCTAATTAGCTGGGCAGTTCATGTTTAAAAAGGGCACTTACTGGAAAATTCACAGTGATCTTTATCTCCATCTTTTAAGACCTGTAGCAGGTTAGGTGTCATTACAGGAGATAGAAGACAGAACTTTTAATTAGTCTTGGCAGTCCTTAGGATTTTGTTTTTGCTTTTCATACCTCAGTTACTTAAGATCATAAAGCAAAATTATACTATAAACTTTAAATTAATAGTTTCAGGCAAAGAAGTTTGGTTTTTTGGGGTTGTTTTTTTTTTTTTTTTTTTTTTTTTTTTTTTTCTTTTTTTTTTTTCTTTTTTTTTTTTTTTTTTTTCGTTTTTTTTTTTCTTTTTTTTTTTTTTTTTTTTTTCCCTTTTCTGTCTGCTTGAGGTACCAGAGCACAAATAGCCCCAGGCTGTGGATGGGGACTGTATGAACTGGACATCTCCCTGCACCAGAGGTGGAGTCTCAACCCTGCAGAGCAAGTGTCTGTTCCCAGTGGGTGTTTCTTGGCCACCTGAGCTTTATTTCCTGCCCACCAGCACCTGAGCCTTGGAATTGCATGGGAAGGGTAAACTCTGATCATCAGGGGAAAGACAAGCAGATTCCCAACCCTGGACTGGAGAAGGCTGGAAAGCGCAGGGTTGGTGCTGTAACCCTTTATGTGCTGGATCCCACTGCCTTGTCCAGCTGCTGGGATGCTGCTGCTTAGTTGCAAGAACAAGATCATGTGAAGGGACTATAGATCTTTCTATGCATCCAGGAAAAGCTTCAGGTTGTGTTTGGAAAATTGTAACAGTTTGGCATTTCTACAAGGGCCTACAGAGTTTGGAGTTTCTCTTTTTGGGAAAGGATCTGTGGAGGATTTACTGCTTTTTATTTCACTAGAAATTTTAAGGAAATTAGAAAAAAAGCTTTATACAAATGATCTGTCAGAAGAAAGACCAAAGATATTTTTAAGATAATGCTTACAGTAAGGTTTTTGCTACTGCACTTCAGTCTTTCTGAATGACTTTTAAAGTATTGTGAGTGAACTTACTGTATTCCCAAATTTAAAATAGATAGCTGACATTTTGATATATTGCAAGTCGTGCTTAATTTTGTTCTAGAAAATCATCATGCAGACTCTGTGTGTGTGTGTGTCATGCCTATTTTCTGAATTATTCTTGCCATTTTTTGACCTGCACTGGCACAGCAGGCTTTTATTATGTGAGATTTCTAAGAACCATGGTAGTAACTTCCTTTTTATTTCCAATTCAACAAAATCCATGCCATTTCCAACATTTCCTTATTTCCCAGTATTTTAAAGATGCTCAGCAAGTGCATATACCTTGTCCCATGCAGTGTCATTCCTAATGTCTTTATTTTTAATGTCACCTTCTAGCCTTACTCATATGCAGCTTGTAATTGGTTCAGTCTCATGGCCCCCCTCATTAACAGATGTCCTGCCTTCAGAGCTTTGTGCTGAGCAAACTGTTGGGCTCTGGGTGAGCCTCTGCACTTGCACTTCATTAAAAATACCAAGCCTGTGGCACCTTGGGCTTGGTCTTTCTGTGGGAAGCTCTTTTTATGCTCAGAGATACACTTTTTACACCTGCTTTTGTTGAGTTTGTGTTATTTTTGGGGTCTCTATTGCATCACCAAGATCTGCTCTTCCCCACTTATCTAGAATTCATGTCTGACAAATTCACCCTTGCATAAGGCTTCAGCTCTGATTTTAACTACTCCATTTTCCTATGAAGAATATTTTCATGGTTAATTTTATTCCTGGTGCTGCATGTTGTTCAGAATAAGCTGAGGTACATCAAGGGTTTGTTTTACTCAGTGTGAGTTCTACACCATTGACTTTATGGGCTTGATGCCAGTTTGGGCCATTCACTTAAGATTTGGACTGCATGATCCTTATGGGTTTCTTCCAGCTCAGAACACTCTGTGATTCTGGGGAACTCTGCATGACAAAAGCCTGTTTTTAATAATTCCAGCTAACATCTGCCAGAGCTGTCAAAAACAATGCCTTTCTTTGGGAATTATTGCTACTATGAAATAGATTTCATATTGCTATTACATAGCTTTGATTTGTGAAAAGTATTTACAGGTTAAGTGAATATAGCAAGAAAATATTTAATCAGGTTAATACTAATTTTAAATGCCTAATTTTTGTATGTATTTTGCTTTTTCTTAATTTTATTCCCTATTTTTTCAAGTGCTAATTCATCCATGAAGGAAGATGCTTCAACATGTGCCAATTACACTGACAGTTTCTATATTTCAGTTTCTAGTTGGAAATGAAATGATGTTTATTAACATTCTCAGTTTTCTGTAGAAACATTGAATCAATTAGGTTGGAAAACACCTCCAAGATCATCAAATCCAACTGTCTCCCCAGCACTGCTGAGTCCCTCATTACCCCATGTCCCCTAGTGCCATATGCACACAACTTTTAAATCCCTTTTAAATGCCCCTTCCCTGGGCAGCTGTGCCAGGACTTGACCACCCTTTTGGTGAAGCAATTATTCCTAATATCCAATCTAAATCTTCCTTGGGACAACTTGAGGCCATTTCCCTTCCTTCTGTTACTGGGAGACTGACCCTCACCTGGCTGCACCCTTCTTCCAGGTAGTTGGGGAGAGTGAGAAGGTTCCTCTTGAGCCTCCTTTTCTGCAGGCTGAGCTCCCCCAGCTCCCTCAGCTGCTCCTGGTGCTCCAGCTCCTCCCCAGCTCTGTTCCTTTCTCTGGACTCGATCCAGCACCTCCATGTCCAGTTCTTGTCATGAGGAGCCCAGAACTGGACACAGGACTCAAGGTGTGGCCTCAGCAGTGCCCAGGACAGGGGACAGTCACTGCCCTGGTCCTGCTGGCCATGCTGTTCCTAAGGAAATTTTCAGGTGTCTTCCAAAGAGGGAAGATAGGTTTATAGAGAAGTAGAAAATCAAACATAATTTAATATAGTTAAGTAATATTCTAGCTACAAATCAAAGCAGATAACACCTCAGACATCTGTCATTGGAAATATATCTTGTTTCCACTGATGTACACAAGCAAGTGTATTTCTTAACTGTAAGACAAAATAAAAAAATAATGTCCTTTATATTTGAGCTGCTGAGCAGTTTGAAGGATTTGCTTTTCAGATCTGAGCTTTAGATACACACTAATACTTTATGGCATACAATTTAGCTACTTACTCAGCTTTATCTTGAAGCAGCTCAAATTCTCAGTGGGCTTTTGCCTAATACAGTGATGGAACACATAGTCCTTTGTGCACCCAAAGTGATACGTTTGGCTTCAAGCAGTTAAAAACATGAGAGGCATTTTTGCAGTGGTACTTTAATTTCAAACAATGCATTAGATATAATTGTCATTTTTGGAAACCATCTGGTTGATATTTTTTAAAAGTGAAAAAAACCCTGTGAATTGGCAGATGAGATACATCAGTACCTCTGAGCAGTTGTACTGTATTGGAAAACACAAGGTAATTGGATACTCGAAAAAAGGAAAATAAAAGAAAGCACGTGTTCTGCCCCATCAAGAAGCAACAGAAAAAGTGAGTGAGGAATTCAATGTAGAAATACATTAAAAAAAGGTTTAAAATTGTACTACATCAAGCTGCCACCATATGTTCCATAATGAGATAAAACAAAGTGGGTAATGGATCTGTTACCGAGTCTGTCAAGCCATAGGACCCTTTGGATATGTCAGTAATTAACAAATAACATCTGCTGTCAACTGCTGTACTTAAGCAGCATGGGCAGGGTTCTCCTCCCTGCATGACAGAGGGTACATGATGATAGTCTGCTTTTCCTTAGGGATTGGAAATGTCTTTGACCACACTGCTGTATGCAGAAGTCCTGCTGAGATGTAATTAATGGGAAATCTGGACGTGCAGAAGCAGCAGAACACAGCTAGATTGGCACTATCAGTGTGGACTGAGAGCTTTGACTACCTTTGATAATTTTTCTGTCAGATAATTCCTGACAGCTGTAAATGCCCTACTGTGTTTACAGATTGCACCTTCAGAGTGGCTGAGCAGCCTTTTCAGATATGTAGGGAGACTAATGATAACCCAATACCTCATTTAAAGATGCAGAACAGGTATGTTCTTGTTTTTGCTGATAACGGGGACATGAAGATGTGTTATGGCTTGTTAATTGACTCCTTGGTCACAGAGAAACTGGGAAATGCAATACAACAATGCACCTGGAGAACCACCATCAATATACAGGAAATTAAAAGATCCTGAAGGTCTCAAAAGAAGTGAGTTTCAAAACTTCTCTGAGTTGCAGCAGCAGTGGAAGTCTGCAGGAGTTGATCTATTTATCCTACCTATTTCTGAATCCATCCTGTCCTGAGAATTCCCAAGGTTCCTCCAGACCAGGGGAATACTGGATACACTTAAGCAGCTCTGTGCCCTTTAAGTGCAGCTAGTACAGAGAAATGGGGATTTGCAAAGCAAAGAGCTGACCTTTCATTCATATCCACATGTTCAAGAATGGATTTAAATACAAATCTTAGAAATCTTGTGCCAGAACAACAATTTGAAATAATGAGATTTTCCTTTAATCTTGATCAGGGTTCATTACACAGATAATATATTATTCATTACATAGATAATGAATATCTAATTAGCTAAGATAACACTCAAAACTATCTAATAAAAAGTGCTTAAGTTGATAAATAATTTTTGTAAATTTAAGTAAATTTGTTTAATCACAATTTGCTACTGATGCAGGTATTACTGTGCTGATGTAATGTGAGTTTTAAGCATCCCCTCTGCTCTGATCAGACTGGTCTGGGTTGCACAGAATAAATTTGGTTTTTGTCATGATCCCTTTGCTCTCCCATGAATTGTGATAACAAAGTACCAACTTTAAATAATAACATTTTTAACTAAGACCATGCAGTATCAGGATAATCATGGGGCTGGACAGTGTGCACAGTCCCACTGTGAGGAGCAGTGTTCCTGTTTCCCTGATTGCTCTGCTTTGCCAGCACAGGCAGTCATCTCCCTTCTCTGTCCCATTCAGGTTAGCAAACACGTAGTCAAACACCTCTCTTTTTAACCCACCACTGAGAGTAAGTTAAAGCTGAGACTCCTCACTCCAGTTTGTCTTTGCACAGGGACTGCTCTGCTACCATTTCAAGAACAGAGACCCCTTATGAGCTGCACTTCAGTTGCTCAAAAAGAAGACATCTAAAATACTAAAAAATATTGTTTGACCTGACAATGTAGTTCTATTTAAGAAACAGAAAGTGTGCTGGATAATATATGCAGACACCTCTGTCATGAAACCTCATGGGGTTTCACACCCAATTATCTGTGACCACCTCTGGTTACCATAGCAATTCTCTCTTAATCAGAAATTCACCCTCTGCTCGTGGCCTATCTGTGCTAAAGCATGAAATTCTGTTATACACTTGGGCATTTTTTTTATTTGTTTATACACTGACTGTAATTAACTGTGTCAAATGATGTCTATATCCAGTAGTGTGCTGGATTTTTGAGTCAAACCTTGATTAGAATTGTAATTCTTCAAGTGTCCTTGATCCACTTTCAGTCTGTGTATAAGAGGCAGGCCACAATGAGAGAGGCAGTGATGTTGGAGGTGTTAATACATGAAATAATATGGTCAGTAAGGTGGAAGCAGCTCTCTGACTGCCACTTAAGAGGAAGGACTCTGTGAAACCTTCCACTTGCATTCAGGCTCAAGTTGGTTTTATAATATTTTCAAAAGGGGTCTCTGCCCATATAAAAGTATTTGACAATGTGTGAAGTTGTCTGTAAGATGGACAAAAACCACTACAGGGTGTTTTCATGACAGATGTAAGAGATTTATTCCTTCTCTTAGAAAAATAAGATGAGAGGAATAACTTACATGCACTGTAAGAAGGCAATTCTAAAAGCTGGGCATCATACAAATGCTCAGGGCAAAAGCAAAGGTATGATCCTAAACACTCCTTCCTGTAATCCTGGGGGCAGCAGAGACTCATAATTCTTGGAGTTCAGACCAAAACTGTGGTATCAAAAATCTCTGTGGTTTCTGATGTAAGCACAGAACTTCAAAGTACAAACACCTCTAAGATAAACCAAATCCCCAAACAAAATACTACAGCATGGATCAGTTCTTTCGAGGGAGAATAGAATAGATCATGAGAATAGAACATGATTCAGAAATGTACTCAGATAGTGCATTTATAAGACCAATTTAAGAACTTCCTAACCAGAATAGAAAAGTAAAAGACAAACTAGAACAAACTCATGCATTGCAAGGTCCAGAGAGATTGGTTTTGAATGTTTGATCCACTTGTTGCAACATCCAAGGGCTACAGCCTTTTACTCTTTAACCTGGAGTTCTTGGGCTGCAAGAGGTTTGGGACTGTGATATGAGAGAACTGAGACAAAGAACATGAAACATTCAGATTAAAATAGAAGGTTACCCCATCTGCTATATTTCACAAAGATCTCTACTGCAGGCCCTGACATACAATGAGAGGGGCTTTAGCATTTATGTAAACTCATCAGCCAGGTTGGAGGGCAATGCCACGTGGAGAAATTGTCACTGACTGTGTGCTGTGAAGCTCATATAAATTCTATCTTATTAATATGTAATATGCTGAAGAGCACAAGCAAAAGCAGTCTTACCTTTTGCCATATATTGCACCATGTCTCCAGATTCATGTGTAATACAGTTTTTTGGTTATTGCTCAGAAATGCCACTGTTACTTACGAGCAAGACCAGACAAAAAACAGCAGAAGAAATCCAAACCAATTTCAGCTTTGTGGTCATGATGTGGACAGGACAGGGGGAGACAGGAGATGTCAGGCAGATGACAGCTGAGCTCTGTCAACTTTTGTATTTTTATTTAGTGCTTCTCCCATCTTATTCAAATACTGGATTCAGAACTAAAATGCAGTTGCTATTTTTTCTGAATGTGCCTGGCATAGAAACAAATGGTGTTTTTAATTTAATCTGTCTGAAAACATTATTTAAATGAGTAATAAATAGTTCTTAAGAAGCACAAGTAAATTGGGCAATAGGCCTGTATCTTTAATTACAATTTTAGCCTTAATAATTATTCTTGAGTCAGCTGTACAGCATTATTACCATAAGCAAACCTGCCTATTTTAAAATCTAATGTCACAGTGCAATTGATTAAGGTAAAAAGAGATTATCCAGCAGTAAAAGCTTCAATGACTGCTCAGGGGAGCAATCAGCATGTATACATATACGTTTGCCAACATTCTCAGTATAAACTAAATGACTCGTTATATGGTATCTTTGTTGTGCCTGGATTCTGATTTTCTATGAGTCATCCCTTGATTTACTGAAATAGAATAAGATGAGTAAGAGAGTCAATTTTTAGGGGAAAAAGTCTGCAAGATGCGTAAGGTCCAACACAGTTACAGAGGGATTATTCAACTTCTCTGTGCTCTTTATTGGCTCTGAATTTCATACCAGAACCCTCCTGCCATTGGATGTCTTCTGCAGGGAGGATATCTATAAAAAACCTTATAAGAACCAGGGTCAGTCTTTATTACTGCACAGACCATAACAGTTTGCTTTCTGATTAACATTTTCTATTGAATTTGGATTCAGCTGTAACTGCAAAATTGCATCACATGTAACATTGTAAAGGCACATTGCATGTCTATGTGATGAAGGGGATAAAAGCAGTTTTCTATTACCACCACATTAAGTTGGGATTGGATTTTGCATTATGAGTTATCATCTTATTTTACATATCACTAAACAGAATGTAATGTTCCATTTAGATGTAACTGAGCTGAAATGTGAGGGAATTTTAAGCATTCGTATAAGGACAAGAAGAGGGAACACATCTGACATGTTTAGATTTTTAGGTTGTCTTCAATGTATAGCATACTACTATGATTACCCTACCCATGTTTTTCACTCAGAGAGGTAAAAGATCCTGTGCAGTATATTTGACTATGCCATCAGGTATAGTCTGAAAAATCCTTAATTGCAGCAGTAAGAAAATAAAATAGCAATAGTGTCCCACAGAGAAGTGTCAAACCTGAAAATCCTCTGGCTGTGCAAGGGGCGACCACATACTGATACAGTTCTACAAAGTATAAAGCCATACTGCAAGGACATATTCTTAAGGCTGAAGCTTTTCCTCAGGACTCATTATTTTTAAATTATTTAGAGTAAAAGGATACTAAAGAAGTCATCTATTCAACATCAGAACTAATGGAAAAATGGTAATGCTAAAGCTGTAGATTTATAGTACTTAGTTCAAGAAAAGCAACTGTGAAAAATATTTTTTTTAAACAACAGTTCATAGTTTAGCTTTGCTTTGATTTGTAAAATCTTTGTCTATTTATGTTTCGACTGTTCATTGTTACGTAACTGTTCCCATGGCCCACGGAGATCAGGTTCAGTCTGAGGTTAAATGGTACCTTGTGGAAGCAGGGATGTGACCCAGGATGAAGGACTCGTATGACTCTGTTTGTTTTCCTGCTCTGTAAATCCTCTGCCTCTGCGTACACGGATGCGTAGGAAGAGGAGAGCAGATGTGAGGGAAAGGTCAGGGATGCTGTGAAGTCTGTGAGGCTTTCCTTTTACTTTCTATGAGATCTAAATGACTCCTTTGTGCAGATATATGAAAACAGTTCTCAGTGAACATTAGTGTTGTTTATTTTTAGCAAAGTATAAACCAGGAAGGAAAGGAGAGTACAGACCAGGTAGCATGCACAGACCAAATGCCATCCAAATCCAGTTTTGGCCCACTGTCAGTGTAATATTCAACTAACAAGAAGATTTTCTCAAATATAAACCTATTTTCTATATCCACATCAAAGAACTGAATATCTGAGGCTGCTCAACTGAAACAATTTCTGTGTGTGGGTATGCAGTTTTAGTAAATCCAAATTACAATGTTTCCCAGCACACTGGAGAACAGAGAATTGCTTCTTTGTGGCTGCACATCTTTTGTTAGATTTTAGTGTAGTAAATGGTTCTGAGTTTGACATTATAACAAAGGATAAGCCTATGAAGAGTTCAAGTTATTATGTTCTATTAGCTATAAGCAAGGGATAAACTGTGATAATTTTCCCATTAGAGGTGGGCTAGTTGAGGCTGTAATGGAGTACACATTATTTTAAAATCAATGCCACAACAGATTAACTGTACCTTCTACTAAGAAACATTACAACATTAAGAAGGATTCCCAGTAGTTGGTTTCTCCAGATATGTCACATTCTGATGACAAACACCCCGGAAACTCAATCCATGGGCTGAGCTTACAGCTCCTCCCCACAGGTAAAGGAAACCAGCCAGAGTTGCTTTGTCTAAAGGTGACTCTCTGGCTGCTTGATCTCCCAAGTTCTCTTTGTTTCCTATTTATCTTCCATCTGCCTGTAGATTAGAGCTTTACAGGGACATACAATTAAAGGAAGAAAATAATAATAATAATAAAAGCAGCTGCACAATTGGTTTATTCTGATGTTCAAAATATTTCCCAGAGTCAAAGCTTATTTTTCTATTTCCATGGGTGTTTCTCTATGTCTGGCAAACATAGGTGCCAAGTGATCATTTTGGAACTGGGCATTGTCTAATGCTTTTCTCACTCTGGTGTCAGGTTTGTATGTACTGCACTCCCATTTTCCTCTGTTTCAGCCTGGCATTGCACAGCTTGGAAAGCAATTTGTCTGGGCTGCTGGCTGGCTGAGCAGTGCACACGGTGGGTGCTTGCTGGCTGGCAGCTGGTACCTCAATGATACCTGTTCTGCAAGGAACCAGAGAAGGTTGTTGTTACTGTGTCCTTGGAAAGGAAGGCCGGTAGCAGGCAAATGTTCACATGGTGCTCTCTCTTTGTGGCAGTGCAAGAACCCCAAAATGGGCTTACACCTGTCCAGTGTGTAGGAGAGACATTGCCATGGACCACAGCTGCACACAGGCAGGTGGGCAGATGCTGTTTTGGAACGAGGGAAAGGGATGTTGGGTGGGTAAGGCATGGAAAAGATGACATAGAGCCCAAAGTTTGTAAAATAAGGTAACTCCAACTCCATCCCTTCAAGAGTGTGTTTTTTTATGAACTTACATGCCAATTTTTCTTCTTACTCTCACAGAAACAGCAGGTTTTTATGGATGGTAAGGGGTCTAGTTTTGACCTAATGTATATTCTGAAACACAAGTGAAAGTGAGCTTGAACAAGCCAGGAACATTTAACTGGAAATGGTTAAGTGGGGAAGAGCCACAATTGTTGCTCAGGTGATGCTCCCTTGTTTGCAGATCAGAGGTCTCATTACAGTCAATCAGTAGAAGGATGGAAATGAAAACAAACAACTTTCATTAGTCTTTTTTTGTAACAAAGTTGTGCCTGAGAAAAAAGGCATTGACTTCCACTGGTGAAATTTGTGCAAACATATTTCTCCTTCATTCAGCCACTGGTGTAAAGGAATTCCAAGGTATTCCCAAGGAGTTTTTAAGAATCAGCTCATGCTCTGAGGCCTCACTTTGAGTGGTTACATACACCCTGTGCTGCCTGGCAGCAGACATGAATGGCATGAAAAAAAGAAATTCAGGGAGAAAAGTTGTTTATTCAGCAGTCATACAATTCCAGCATGGAAGCCACTGGCATAAACAAATGAAAGCAATTTATGTATGTACATAAAGAACATAGTGTGAAATTCCCATTTGTAAAGTGGTTTAATGTACTACAGAGGCTTTTTAGTGTGAAAGAAAGACATCAGGAGCAATTCTGAAACATATAAAGCTGACTGATTGTCTATAATGCTCCTCAAAAAGAGCCATGTGAGAAAACAAGGCATCGATAAAGGGTATTGTAAAATATATTAAAGCAGCATACCAACAGAAAACCTGTTGTGTATTTAGTCCAGTATTTACAAAAGGACTTATGCTCCAGAATTACAGTCAAACAGTAAAACTCTGACTTCATCGTTTCCTTATTCTTAAAAAAATAATCTTTCTGATTTAAGACACATTAAACCCTTTAAAAACCCCTCATTCAGGCAGTGAATTCAGATATTATTCAGATAGCGAGTTATACTCGAAAGCATCCGTAAGCAATTGCTCACTGTGGGAAGCAAACAGATTTTCATTCAGCATGAGAAACGGATGCTTTCCCTCAAGAACTACATAAAGATAAAATGAGGAAGTGCCACCTACCTTTCATCTATTTTTTGTATTCCCTAGGTCACCTTATTTACACAAATAACGCAGGACTAGTCCTTGGTGGAGATTTATAAAAGTAAGCCTCATTATTTACTACTTCAGGATTTGGTGAAAAGCACATATAATGTTTCTGTTTGAGATTCTTCCATTTTCATCTTCGTATTAAACAAAATGGCCTGTTTAGAGACAAGTTTTCAGCAAGTAAAATAAATGCATTCAACCATTGTGTAAATTCTGTAACATTCAAACTTCTCACAAAAATAGAAGTCCATGTTGTAAAAATACAAAATAGATATATACTAGAAATAACATGGTTAAAGTGTTTTTAATGTATTGTGAAATACAAATCAGATATACATTGCCCAGTATGTAAGATTTTGTAACTGTATTAGTAACTCTAGCTTCATGCCAATAAAGCCTCCATCTAGAACTCATTTCTAGTAAAGCAATATAATCTATATATTAATATTTTAATATAGTAAATGCTTGGAAAGGCAAAGGAATGAAATTTTGGTAGACAAAGATATGGAGACACTATATTTGCTGGTCAAATCTTAGCTCCCCTTGGGGTTCTGATTTTGTAGCCCATTAAGCACATTCTTGGTTTTTACTTTTCCTAAAGAGCTCGACACATAAACTCAGCCTGAACTTTGAGCTAACACTTGTGTGGTTTGTTCCTCTTGAAAATTGTTGAGTCATTTCAGTATGGGCTTATCTGGCTGGTGAAAGAATGGGTCTGTTTTCAGGCAGGAAGAGAGGAGCTCATGAGTCAAGTTCACCGTGACCCACGATAGTGCAGTGCTGCCCCTCCTTCCCTCACCCCAAACTGATTTCACACTGTGTGGAGGGAAAGCTGGTCACAGCTGAAATGTAACCACCTACCAGACACTAAGCCAAGACAGGATTCCAGATTTGATGGCTTTTGTACTGTCAGAAAAACTCTTGCAAGGGTCTGGAAGTAGCAGGAGTAGCCGAAGTAGAGGAGCTACATCCCTGCCATTTATATTTGAGTTACAACTTGAGTGACAAACCCAGAAAATGCCATGGTTGAGTGACTGAAAAGTGAGCACTAGGAGTGCACAGAACAAGAGGAGCATGCAATAATTATGGTTGGTCTGCATGAAACCTGTAAAAAAACCCCACACTGTAGAATTCAATCAGTCTGTTGTGTAAACCAAAAATTGCCTTGAGCAAAAAAAAAAATGGAGTAACTTCCACATTAGGGAGCTTAAGCTATAATTTAGCAAAGTTAAAATTCATGTAATCCTATCATCCTTTATAAAACACTGGAATTAATATTGTTTGAGAAAATAAAAAGTTAATCAATATCGCACCTACGAAAATTAATACTGTTCACACAAATAAGATCAGCCAAAGGCAGCATGTACATCTTAATCAGGGAACACAAAAGCAAGAGCTCTGGGGGAACCTGGAGTGGTTGTCTAGGAAACAGCAACAAAAACCCCAGTATATGAATTCTGCTGCTAACAAGCAGTCAAGGTTCATGAAGACAGTACAACTTTTCAAGGGGAAAATTCTGAGAATTAGAACATCTTCTGAGAATTCCCAGATAACATAAAGTTTCGGAAGTGCATAATTTAGACAAATAGGTATGATGCAATAGACAAAAAAACCCTGCAGCACTGTAGATAGCCTGAGCCAGTGGGCACACCTTGCACCCAAATTTTGCATTTTTATGAGTGGATGGTTTTCCGGAAACCATCTTCACATCCACATGTAAATAAGCCCTGATAAGAGTCTGACAGTGACATATTTACTGTAGGTGTTAAATCTGTGCATGGCACTTGTAAGAAAATGTTGAGAGCCAGCACAGAGTATTGTACTTTCCCAGTTGTAACAGGCTGGTGGGATGAGGTACTGGCAAAACATTATTAAAATGTATATATTTACTTGTTTTTTTAATTTCATGCACATCTTTGCTTTCTGCAGATCAATCTGGAATGTCAGGCAACTGCAACACATCATATCCTTTCATATCAGATGCCCTTGGGTTTTGTTCCAATCAATTATTGGTTTCACTTGTGAAAAGCAAATTGAGAGTTCATAAACAAAAATTGAATCTTCAAATTATGTTACTATCCTGGATATCTGCAGTGTCCAGGGGTCAGCATTAAAGGATGAACTCTGTGAATTGCCTGATCTAACAATAAAAAAAAGCAAAGTGTCTGGGTTTTCTTTTTTTTTTTTTCTTCCCCTCCAACTTGCAGCAGGGCAGTATTACAGCAAGCTGAGAAATTTAAAGTGTTATTGATTGCAACTTTTTTTTTTTTCTGTCATCTTCTTTGACAGATATTTTGGAGCAAGGATATTGGTACCTGAAAAGAGTCTTTTAACTGTAGTTAAGGAACAGTTACCTGGGTAATACCACAGCCCCTGAGTGGCCTCCTCTCTGAGCAGCAGGTGTGTGTGCGTTATCTCCGTGGCACAGGAGGAAAGGCTGATGCGATAAGGAGCAATCAAAGTTTCCCTGGCACATTTTGTGTCATCCTCCTGAATTTCAACACCTCTTGGATACCTGTCAGTCACCACCTCACGGAGACAGGGCTGAAACCTGAACAGAACAACAGAGGCAGAGATCAATCCTGCGGCCGGGGAGGGCCCACGGGGCGCTCAGAGTCCCCGTCAGCAGGCGCTGGATGGGCCCGGTGGCGCTGGTGGCATTTGGCGGCAGGGAAGGGACAGAAGGCACAGGGGGGTGAGCGCCTTCCAGCGCCGCCCTGCAGGGAGCCCAGCCCTCCCTCAGGGCCTGGAGCAGCCTCCTGTGCCCTTCAGCCCTCCTCTTTGCCAGCTGAAATCTGAGTTTCAGGCTTTGCCACAAGCTCTTCTCCCCGCACAAAGCATCTGCCACATTTCTGGCAGCGGTGGGGTTTTCTCCTCCGAAAGGTCACCCCAGCTCCCAGCAGCCGCTGCCGGCTGCCGATCAGCGCTGCTGCCAGAACTTTTCCCTATTCATCAATCTAAAGTTTTCCCCACACTCTCTTCCCGCGGGGTGCCCTCCTCCAGCAACCTTCTGTAAATGAAAACGGGATGATTTTCCCGTGCTCACCTTGCCGCAGTTAACAGCGAAGGCAGCGCTGCCACTCCCCGCCTCAGCCGCCTCAGGCCGGGCTGGGGGAGCCGGCGGCCTCCGCCGGGGATGGAGCACTGATGGCGTCTGCTGTGCCAGCACCTCCACAAAACACAGTTCAGAGCAGATCCCGAGGCTCCCTCCTCGCAGCGCCTCACAGGCGTCGTGGGAGTGTGCTCGCCTTTCCCTCACAACCGCCTGGGGGCCGTGCCCGGGGTTCTCTCACGAGCGGCCCGGCGCTGTCCCGGGGTGCCCGGGTGTGTCTCACAGGGATCCCGGCCTTGTCCCGGGTGTGTCTCACAGGGGCCCGGCGCTGTCCCGGGGTGCCCGGGTGTGTCTCAGGGAGGTGTTCCCAGCCCCGGTGGCGGCCGGCTGGGTGCGAACCCTCGAGGGGCCTCGGCCAGGCAGTTTCTAGAACCGTCTGAGGGCTCAGCCCTGCCCTGCCCTGAGGCGCCCTGCCCTGTCCTGCCCTGCCCTGTCCTGTCCTGCCCTGTCCTGCCCTGTCCTGTCCTGTCCTGTCCTGTCCTGCCCTGTCCTGCCCTGCCCTGCCCTGTCCTGCCCAGCCCTGCCCTGCCCTGCCCTGCCCTGCCCTGCCCTGCCCTGCCCTGCCCTGTCCTGTCCTGTCCTGCCCTGCCCTGCCCTGCCCTGCCCTGCCCTGCCCTGAGGCGCCCTGCCCTCCTTCTTGACTTCCCCTGGCATGGAGGCCCTTAATCGGAATAACGTTTTAAAACCCAGCTTTTAGGCCTAAGGTGTGTGTGCCCGCGGGTGTCCCCACACGGTTACCGAGCTCTCCGGGGAGGACAGGCCGCTGAGGGAAGCTGTGAGCCGCCTTGTCCCCTGGCCGGGGCGGCTGCCGGCTGAGCAGAAAGGCAGCAGATGTTTAATGTCTGTCTGCGAAATGCGAAATGCCACCAGGCTCTTCACTGCTCAGCCCTTTACGGTATTTCCCTTATGGCTGCCTCGCTTCTTTTGTTCTTCCTTGGCAAGCTAAACGAGGAAGGAACTCGTGAATTAATAGAGGAGGAGGTGTCAAAATTTAAATGATTTTTTTTTTCCTTGCTAGTATTTACTCAGTTTGCAACACTTGTCACTGAGGGAAGTATTATAGTTACTCATAAAAGAGAAATCCGGAGACTCTTAATGTGAGAGTTGGTGAGGCGGGAGGTTCTGGAGGGAACCTGCCTTTTCTCCGTCCTCAGAAAGGTCAATAGTTACCCTGTTACCCTTCTCCCAAGGGCTGTGGGTCCTCTGCTCTCACCATTACTCTCCTTAGCTCATTTGGAAAATGGTGCACTTCTTTATACAAAAATACTTTACCTAACTTCATAGTTGGTTTTTGAAACTTAAAATCATAATTCATTCCTAAACAGGTTATTTGTGCTATAGATGAAAACCCTCAAATAGCCTGGAGACCAGAAACCTTCTGGCTCTTCAAAATTAAGCTTGAAACCTTTGTCCTTTCTCTGTTCAGTCTGTGTTATAGACTCGATGATCTTTTGTCTTTGAGTATATTCGTTTTTCCCTCGGTACTTTACTTCAGCAGCACTCACCAGGCAAATTAATCTAAAATGAAGTTTACAACCATGTATCTGAAGTTTCCAGGCCTCAGAAGGACTTGATTTGTGTAATGGGACAGGATTTAATTCAGTTGTAATTTTTAATACAAGTTTAAGTAGCAGCCCTTCATAATTCTTTAGCCAATTATATCTAACTGCTCACAGATTATGTATTGTATGTGTTTTCAGTCAACTGTATAGAACCCCATCAAACTGGTAAATAGAATTGTCCTCAGCTTTTGATAGACTACAGCAGGAGACACAGATATGAATAACTTTCCTGGAATGACAGATGGGACTGCAGCAAGAATCTGGCCATTATGTTTCAGTTGCACTAATATGTTATGGATCAGCATTACAAAATAAGCCCATTAACACAGTGGAGAAAGAGGAAGTCATTGGCAGAACAAGGAAAAGAATTTATGAATACCATTTCCTAATCCTTCAGTCTAAACACTAAACCCTGTGGTCATTAAGAATTCAAAAATAGAGAATATTATTATTTCTAAACTGTGATCGTGCATTTTTATTCAAGGTTTACCTCACGTATTGTATTATGGAAGATGTTGACAAAGCGGAATTTCTTAAAGGAACAACAATCTGTCATGTAAAGGCTGCTTTATTTGCAGTGTCTGTGACTCAGTGGACTGATGATACTGTCACTTCTTGGAAATCTGAGTGGAAGAGGCTACAAATAAACCAAATCTCCAGCTTAGCAGTCATAGGCAAGGAATGGCTATCTGATAAAGGGAAATGATATAACTAGATAAGTACAGCATTTTTTATGCAGCCCTGGAAGCAGTCCCTGTTGTTCTCCATATGGGGCGAGTGAAATGTGTATCAGATACAGATTAGTGCATGTTTAGTCTATACATAGGAGAAACCTGTCCATCTTTCATCGTGAAAGGTTTTGGACAACTGCATTTGAAAAAAGAATGGGTGTGAAGTGAGTAAAAAATAATGTCTGGACCATGAGGAGTTACTTCATTAGTTCTCAAAACATGGAGCAGAACTCTCCAGCATCTGCAGCAAAGTGGCCTAGAAAGTCTTTCACAGCTTGATCTGTAGCATAATAACTGTGGAGCAAGAAAATCCCATGTGGTTCATGTTCATGGTGTCTGTTATTACTGGTGATTTAAAAAAACCACAAACAAACAAACAAAAAATAATACTTGATTCTTGTGCTAATTAGTGTATGGCATACTGCAAAGCATCAAGACACTATGGCTGATTTAGTTAAGAAAAAATTGTAGTAAACATGTAGGAAAAATTAGATAGAAAAATAATCCTCACAACTCCCCTAAATATTGCATTAAAAAATATAAAGTGAGTGTAGTATTGGTCTCTTCTGCTTTTAGTAGTGGTAGGATAATTCATCCGTTATCATTCAAGGAGCAGAGGTGGTCACAGGCCATGTTTTCTCATTGAGCATTGATGGGCTGTATTTGTACACATTGGTTGGGAGTGTTTTGGATCATTATAGCTGTGCCTCTTGTGAAGTGTAGGTGTTTGCATTCCTGACTCGCACAGAGCTGCGAGGGCTTGGAGAAAACAGTCTCTGAGCTGGTGTTACATGTGCGTGTGTGGGGCTTTCTTTAGCAGAACCAGAAATCTTTGCCAAGTTCTCGGGTAATGAATGAACTTGCTGAAAGCAGAGCATGTAAAGGTTAAATGGAAGAAGAAAGGGAGATCAGGGCATGTTTCTTGAAGGTGAACTATAGGGGAGTTCAGGGATTCAGGAATTAATCATTGGGTTCTGTGCACCTTTATCACAGGCGATTATTGGGTACATCACTGCTGCCTTTGAAGTGCTGTGTCTTCTCTCCTCCTTCGCAATAACCCAGGACTGGATGCCAGTTTTCTTCCTTGTTCTCTTGTGTGAAAAGAAAGTTTGTGCCTTTCCTATGAACATCACGAAAAGGGTAATTTTCCCCTCTGGCTTTCTTTCTGTACCACTAAAGTAGAGACACTGGGATGACTCCTCTAGAAGACACAGCTCCACTTCTTATTTCCATACTTTCTATACATAGCAAATCTACTTTCCTGTTTCTCTGGGAACTTGGGGAGATTTCTTTAGTATTTGAAAATGAAGCATCATTTTCTTTTCCACATGAGAGCACCCAGCCTGATCTTCTGGCTACATTAAGAAAGAAGAAGTGCTATTAAACATTCAGGCATGGCATAATAGCCTCTGATGGATGTTTCCCATGTCAACAACGCTATCTGAGACCATTGCCTGAACCCAAGGTTTGCACGGTTTCCTACTTTGAGTGACTTGTGAGATTAGTTCTAAAGTCACTTAGTAAGAATTTTAAAAAGATAGGGCATGAACAGAAGCAGACCTGCTCTCCTTTATCTTTTAATGTCAGAAAAAACTGTAAGTAGGCCACAGAGAACAGGAATTGTAATGAAATTTGGTGGGTTTTCCAGTTTCTTTAGCTTTTACATTTACTGAGGTGATTCTTATTGAATAAGTCTCTACATTATTATCCTTTTGTAGGGTTTGTCTTCCATGTTTTTTGGAGTCAGTGTGGGTGGTTTTCACAAATATCTCTGGTGTTACCTTTGGACAGACGCCATGTTTCTTACACTTTTCATTCTTGCCATGGTTACTTGGTCACTTTGACCTCCCCCTACACACACTGGCAATATTTCCAAGCAGTTCTGGAATAGCTAATGCTTGTGATTTAAATCTGACACTGTTGGTAATGGAAACTTTAGATATATGATTTAATAATAAAGCTGCAGAACAGAAATATTCACATATGATTTCTTTTAAAAGAACCTCTGGTCTTTGTGGGGGTTTTGCAAAATGTATGTACACACTTTCATATATTAGGTTTCCTAAACTATGGACTGTACAGAGTAGCAGGCTTGCCATTAGCTCTGTTTTCTTGTTTTTCAGCAGTAAATAGCAAACTAACTATTAAACTGGAAATGGCAAACAAAACTGTAAGGGGAGAATATTTGATGCAAACTCTGGCTTTTGGGGAAATAGAGGGAAATAGGGAAAGAAAAGAAAATATCCAGATTTCCCAGATTTTCATTTAATCCTCTTCTTGTCCATCTGAATGTATTACAGAATGTAAATCTGTTACCTCATATTCCTTTGCCTTTCCAGCTGCCTTGCTTTTTATGACACATGCTGGATTCAAATTTAGACTAAGCTTAGTGACTTCTCCAATCTTATATTTCAGATTTGCATTTAAACAGAAAATATACAGCCCCAAAAGCAATGCAAATATTACATCTATGTATAATTAGCATTAAGACATTTAAGAAAAATGGAAAAGGGATTTATGGTTTTGCTATATGAAAAAGCTATTTACCATTATAGATCTTCATTGAAAGTTGTTTTCATCTGAGTGGTGTTTTTGGAGATTGCATACTAGGGATGAAAAGAAATACTCTTCCCTTTTGTCATAAGCTTTCCTTACAACAACAGTGAATTGTCTTGCTCTGTCCTGTAGTCTGCTAAATTATCAAATTGGATTCACTTATTCAGCTGTGTGGCAGTTACACTGTGAAGTGTTTCCATCCATTTCACAGAGCCATTAGTAAGTGTTGATATGTTTAATACTACGATGCAGACTGTATGCCAGTTCCTGTTCTCAGGATGCTGTAGGGTCTGGGAGACTCTTGAAGTGTTCTTAACATTATTTCCATATTCTTTAAATGCTTTGCAGGATTATATAAGACTTACTTGGGTATTACTTTTTTTTCTTTTTTTTTTTTTTTAAAGAATCTTATCCTCAAGAAACTTAATGTTTTCTTACAAATTTATTTTTAGTTGAAGTAATAAAACTTAGGTGTCTCCCTCAAGGAATTTCCTTTCAGTTAAAAAAGAAAAATCTTACAAGAATTGCCTTTTGATAGGCTTTTCCCCTGTGCTTGCTGGCTTACAGAAATCTGAGTAGGTCTGGTTATCCTATGAGGATTGTGTTTCATGTCTTAGACTTTCCGAGCTGTTTACTGCCTGTGATGGACCTTTCAGACTTTGCATCTTGTAACATTTTTTGTGGTGAAAGTGTACTGGGAGAATATTCCTGAAAGATACATTTTAAAAATGCAACTTCAGTGCATGCTCAGTGGTGAGTGTGCTAAATTAATTTGGTTGCTTAGATCCACCACCTGGGGATAATGAAACCCTGCAGTGCAGAAGAGAGGCAATAACACACCACTGTTTGTCACTCCCCTGTCCATTCCTTGGGAGTTCTGGTGTTGATCAGAACACCCATAACAGTAAAAATGGATAGAGAATCTTGTTGGGTCACTGCACTGTAGCATCTCTGGGTTCTTTGTTTTCTGTTTGCCCCATTGAAATCTCTTTTCTCATGGCATCGTGTTGGGTTTTGAATGCAAGACTCTTACGCTGTACTGTCCCTGTGTTTATCTTAAGCATTTGCATGCAGTCCCCCTCTGCTAAGTGAATTCTTATGGGGGAAATAGCTCCATTGTTTATTGAATTCCAACTGTTGAAATTTTCTGGAAAGCATCATTTATATGTAACAGGGTTTGCCTATAGCAGCTACATGAGCTCTGCCTTGGTGCAAGGGTAGGGAGAGAAGCATTCCTTTGGGATCTTTATGTTACCTGCAGGCTTCCTGTTGACCTTTTTCTCCTTTGGGGTGGAAAGGGACCAACTGCATCTGTTATGTTGTGACACATCTTGGCTGCTGCAGATGGGGTGGACAGAATCTGACCTAGGAGAACATGTGTGAAAGGTGGTAGAGTCTTGTGCCCTGTCTTTGTGCAGACTGCTTTGCCATTTGATGAACATCCAGCCAGTCACTCTTGATAAGTATTGCTGTAAGTGACCTAGAATTTGGAGTTTTTTCATTTATTTTCCTTTTATAATCAGGCAGGCAGAAACATTTGCTTTGATCAGTCATCTTTCTATTTTCTTATTCCTTTACCCGCAGGTACCAGCTTTTATCATTTCCCACAGCTCTGTGCATACAAACACTATAAACAAGTAGTAGAGTCTCTGAGTCATCAGATATAGTTCCTCAGGGAGTCTTGCAGAAGAGAAGTAGATCCTGATTTTTGCTGCTGTTGCTGTGCTTATGTTAAGAGTCCCATGACACTGGCCTGGTACTCATTTATAAGGAGAAAAATTCATAACCAGATGAAGAAATCAGGAAAATCAGAATGTTTGTAATCTTCTGGTGGGTCTTATATGCCTGCTAAACAACAGATACATATATAGCAGTAACTCTTTCCCACTGGGTTTTAAAGCAAAAGTGGGAAATAACTGATGTCATTAACAATTACTAAATTTGCATATTTGGTATATTATGCCAATGAAGAGCAGGACTGTGAATAAACTAATGTTATAACTGGCAAGGGATGTTTTTGGCTGGTGCCTTATGTGGAATCTTATTGCTTTGACAATTGCTGATTTGATGCCTTCCCAAATGCCACTTTTTCAAATAGCTTCTTCCAGGGAAGCCTCGTCAAAAAAATCCCTCCAGATTTGATAGCTCCTGCCATAACACAAATTATGTTTTTGCCTCCATTTCTACAGTGTTCATTGTATTTGAGAAAGTATCTGAAGTCATAAATGGATGAAATATGGAAACATTCAATGAAGGTCTATAAAATCCATATAGATCATCCTTCTTCCAATGTACTTCCTCAGATAGCCTTGCAAACTTGTAATGCATGTGTATTCCAGATATTGTTTATTATTTCTATTGTTGAAAGAGAATTATTGAGGAGAGAAAAATAAAGCCAGCATGAACTCAACAGAATCTTAAAAATAGTACTTCTCTCCAGAAAGCATGGAGACAGATAAAGCATGTTGATAAGTACAGTGCAGGTGAAATCAGATTTAACATCATATGTATCATACATCAGTATCATATGGTCATCAGAATCTGATGTACTGTAAATTATTAAAGATAATCTTGTCAGTTGCTCCCTGCAGCTTGTGGTCTTAAGGTGATGAGAGCCTTTGGACAGAAGTCCTTGGCTAGTAATAATTCAGTTATGGTGCTGGATGTGCACTGCCTGTGGCAAGAGCACTGACTTAAAAAGATATCTAGTGAAATCTAGCACAGAGCAATGAGGAAAGAGTAATTAATATATCATAACTGATGTGAGCTGAAATTTACATGAGGCAAATGGAGCAAGAACTGAGATTTGCTACAGATTTCAAGAATTGCCAGTACTGGGAGAGGCTACCAAAGGATATGGTCACGCATTTGCAGTGAACTGATTTTCAAAGGTCAGCACTAATGTGACATCTCCCTGTTGTCAGACTGTTGTGTTGTCCATGTGGTGTGTAAAAACTAAAATTCAGGTTGATGTTAGGGAGTTTTAGTGGTACCCTACATGTGACTTTGTAGATTACATGAATCAAACAAACAAATAAATAAGAAAAAAACCCCTCAGAGCTCTTTAATTTATCTTATTGCACTTATATGTCTTGTTTCTGCAAAATATATTAGAGAAGAAAGCAAGTCAGAGTTTCTTCAGGTTTGCTTAAGATGTACTCTCAGTGGAGTGTGGTTCTAGCTGTAGGAACTTAATAGATATAAATTACTTTTTCCCTCATCTTGACAAGAAGAATTGGCAGACAAATTTTGTGCTTCTACAACGTAAATCTTCAAGAAGATGAAATACAAAAACACACCTCTGTTTTTAATGCATGGATTCATGCGTTCTAAAAGTTTAAAACCATGGTTATTGAAAAGCTGTGATCAGTAGATCAGATTGGCATTCCCTTTGAACAAGTAAGAAGGACAGGTTTTAAAAATAACTTTCTAACAAGTAGATTCTTACAAAATAACCTTGTCCTCATTTGCTACAAAGGACTTCAATCTCTGTTTCAAGTGGAATGGAATTTTTGGAGTAAAATTCCAGGTAGTTGTAGATGTTGGGACATCTGCTGTTTGTGGGACATTATGTTCCAGTTTGGCAGCTTAAAGACCAGCAAGAAAATGTCTGCAAAATAATATGGCTACCCAGAGTGTGAAGCCAGTTCACTGAACTTCTAATATCATTGTATTTTCTTGAATAAAAATGGAACAGTAAGTGGAACTGCGATTAGAGGGTGCCAAATTAAGATTTTTATTTTTCATAAATATTTTATGCTGATTGTCAAGGGAAGAAGAGGTTATGTGTTTATTTCAGCTTAAGTGCATGCTCTGAGCAGGGTCTGGGTAGATGACATCCAGAGGTCCCTTTCAAAATAAAATTTTCTCTGTTTCAATGCCTGATATATTAACAAGAGTGTCTGTATGTATGAAACAAAGTGAAATAATTTTTTTTTTTTTCATCTTTGCAGGCAACAATATGCACAAGTAGGGATATTGCAGGAATGTTTTGTTGGCTGCAGACTACTTCTGCACCTGCACAGCAATGTATGAGAACTCTTCACTGTGGCACAACAGTTCATGGAGGCCCAGAGAGGACACACATAGGCCACTCTTCTTGGTACAGTTCCCAACAATGCTGACTTTCATTCCTTGGTTCATTAGGCTTCTCAGAATATTCCCAGACCATCAGCTGTTTAATAAAACACATTATTGACATTCATCTGCTTTATTACTCCTTGATCATGAAAGACAGTCCTGGGGACTTCTGCTCAACTTGCTGATGGGCTTTGCTAAACCCTTCCCTTGGGAGCTGATGTCCATTACAACCCTTGCTTACAAAAGGACTTGTCACAGAGTAGGTGAGTCTGGAATCAAAGTTTTGGGATCAGTTATCCTGGACTGGATTGTGCATCTTGGAGCCTGAAAGTCTTAGGATTTCTTTTCATTTGTTTCTATTGAAATTCAGTGAAACAAAGTAGCTCTACTTATTTGAGACTTGCATGTATGTGAACATGCTACCCAATATCAATGTGAAGGACAGTATAACCTGCTGCCCTGTGACATACTTCTAGAGGTGGTATATGAATATAAAATTATTTCAGTGATCTAAAGTTTCTTCTTTTTTCCAGCATGTCAAGAAATACAAGTATTACATGTGCTTAGAGCTCTAATGTGATTATGTCTCCACAGGATACCAGGATTTAATGTGTTGGACAGAAACTTTAATATATAGTATTATGCTCTTGCTTACTATATTTGCAATCACTGTTGGGTTGAAAACTTGATCTGACTCTAAAAATGACATATATTTCATTTTTATTTTAAAATGAGAAAAGTGTTCATTGATCATCATGAAAGAGGTATCACAGTCAATGAGGCACATTGTAGAAGCATAATTAGTCAGATGACGATCTGGCATGTGCAGAAAGAATCTAACAAATTTATCAGTGTGTCTGAAGCAAGTTAATTTGGCTGCCTTAATCTATGTTCCATATAATCGTTATGACAAAGAGAGTAACTCAGTTTAATTTCAATGCTCAAAAAGCCAGGAGAAATTGTCATTAATTAAAATTAGGAATAGTTCAAATCAGTGAGATAATATCAAAACAGAGCTCTGAAATATCATTCTAGCCTCATTTTTCCAGAATCTAAAGTAGTAAAAACTCCCAGTAATTCTGTAATTCAGTTATGATCATAAGCACTCTTTAAGTTGGATTAGAAGTGGAGTTTCAGATTAATGTTCCTTATTACACCCCTTAGGCTGTTTCTTTTTTTCAATATTCAGTTCTAATAGCCCTATATGCTGACAGTTCTTGTATATACAAAGGAGAAAGCCATTTGGAGGGCAGTGGTTAGGTTCATCCTAATGGATGGTTGTCAAAATTACTTTTCCCTGAGTTCTTGGCCTGTAATTCTCAGTGAACTCAGTGATACTAGGTCACTCTCATTCAGATGAAAACCCCAGTGTCTAAACATGACCATTTGAAAGCAGAAATGTATAAATATTTTCGAAAAATTTAAGTCTCTAAGCCAGCATTTGCTTTCAGAAGTGTCACCTTTCATACACAGATCTGTTTTCTTCTCTCCTTGCAAAGTGAAAATAACTTAATCTTAAATAACAATCTTAAACAACTGCAAATACTACATTGTAGGACTTAATTGTAATCAGCAGACAAAATAACTTGCAGTTACTACTCACTTTGATTCTGTTCCTTTGCTCCACAGCACAGCACGGTTATTGCAGTTCCTGACCATCTCAAAGACATGATTCCAAGCCTGTGCCGCTCTCCTGCTCCTTTCAGTGGAGCACTGAGGCTGCCAGAGCTTTCCAAGCCTGACTGAGGCTGGCAGCTGTGTCAGGATGTGGAGTTCAGTACCTCGGTCTTCCATGTTCCTTAACATCCTCATTGCTTGCCAGGACTATTCCCTGCTTTGACTGAAGAACTTAAATGGGATGGAATCACAGAGACTAGGAGGGATGGCTGGTGCTTAGTTGACTTTGAAACCCTGGTCTGTTATTGACTGGGGCAGCATGAAGAAAATCAAGCATTTATCACCAAAATTTTTAAAAATCATTGTAAAAATATCTGGCAAAATCTCTTTCTCCCTAAGGCAGGCAACCCTCTTCTGCCACTGGTCATCCCCAAATTGGCTACCAGGTAACTGATGTAGAGGACTGAAAGTGAGGGTAATACAACAACAGGCACAGAGCTTGAAAAAAATTACTGTAAATGTTCTGGACCAGACAAATGGTTCTGCTGTTCTTTCTGAAACCATACACACACACTGTCCTCCAGAGGTGCTGCCCTATTTTCTCTCTTCAGCCCTCAGAGGGATGGAATTTGGGGAGACTGAGAGTACATTTGCTATTGGCACAGAAATAAATGTCAGGTTACAAATTCTTCCATTCTATTTAAGAAAACCTATTTTTCACCACAATGGTGGAAAAGCTTGTGCAATTCCTCTTGTAAGACTGAGATGTACTCTGTAACATAGAAATGTTAATGCTTCCTACTGCTTTTAAAATCTGTGCCTCATTTTGACTGTGGGTTTCTTTTGAACAAATGCTTTTTTTTTTTTTTTCACCTCACTCAATCACCCAGATTTCTTTAGTTGTATTATGCCACCTGGAATGGAAAGAAAAGGAAATGTTGACTGAAAACTGCTGTCTGCTAGAGGTGAATTATCAGATCAACGTTTCTTAAGACAAATGCTGGAAAGAGCTTCACAAAGATTTTTACAATTTGTGGCTCATTGGCAAGTTTCATCAATAATGGTGTGAAGGCTTTCAGCTGGGCCTGTGTGCAAAGATCATATAGCTGAAGGTGTCCCTGGAGTGTGACAGGCTGCATGGCAATGTTGAAGAGGCTGGCTGTGCCTTAAAGCACACTCTGGTATGGTTAAAAAAGTGCATGTGTTGAACATATTCTCTCTCCATGTGCACACATTTCCAAAAGAAATGCTCTGTGCTGCTGACAGTGCCATCAGGAGCACTGATCAGCCTTACAATTACCAGTCCAGCCAGCTGATCAATGTGCTTTATCAACTGCCTGCAGCTCTGGAGCTCTCTTAAGGGCAGGGACTCCTTTGTCTTTCAGGAGTTCAGCCTGTCACCCCAACAGATATCTCTCTGTTTGCAGCAGAAGGCAGTAGGAGATCTACTGTTTTTCTCAATATCTCAAAGCACTATTTTGCTTGCTTTCTCTCAGTTTCCCTTTAAACAGCATCATCCAGCAAAAAGTGGAAAACCTGCTGCTGAGAGTGAGGTTAAAGGCATGTGATGAGTGCAGCAGCAGTTGGAAGCATCCCTCACTGGGAGTTTCTCTTTGTTAACACCCAGTGCAGTTATGTGTAAAGATGAGGGGGAGTTCTAATTATGCATTTTTTGAGCATAACATCTCATAAAATCATTGACAGCTAATCAGAAATTTCCAAACTTGTTCAGCATTCAAAGACACTTTGTAACCAAATGTAAACTTCAAATTAACACTTTTATATCACACCTTATGTAGATTCTGTTTTCAGAGGCCTTTAATAAAAAACATACTGGCACTTCAGAGGATTTAAAATGCTGACTAGTTCCTTCTTGCTCTAATTCCTTTAGAGTAAGCACAAGAGCTTTTAGAGAAGGTTCAACAATTTAACTCACTAATTAGACCTATATACATAAATATGTTCCTAGCATTTGATTTGCCTTAGTACAAAGTAGTAAAGATCTATTTTAGAAGCAGGGTAAGGAAATACAATTACTTCCACATTTTGTTTGGGGCTAAATATTAGGTAATAAATTTCCCAGTACCATTGCTACTTTTACAATGTGCCTGGTGAAATTAAATGTCCAAGAGCAGAGATGATGACAGGCTGACATACCTGAAGATAGTCCTTCCAAATAGTTTGATACCAGGTCAAGTAATGAAATTAGGATATTATTGAGGATTATGAAGATTTTAATTTCCTTCTCTTTTGATGTCACTTAGAAAGGGGCTAACAATTCCAGCACATCAAAATGTTTTTGAATATTATTTCTGAAGGCTTTTAGAGTCTTAATTTGAGTGAAATTTGGTTCTACTTTGCAAAGGCTGTAAGACTATTCAAACACATAAGGCTTTCTTACTAAAAAGCTTTCTTTGCTAAATAGTTATTTTTATCAAGACTTTTAATGCATTAAAATGCATTAGTCACATGTCTTGTTCAGTACTCAACACTGAAATATTACCTGCTCAAGGCTGAGGAGATAAAAAGGTGCAATGCACATATTCAGTAGTACATCAGTTGCTGTCATGGTACCAGTTTTCAGGCAAGAGTTCAGTTAAGGAAAGTTCTGTTAGAGGAAAAAATCTACCTGTCTATCCTTTCTTCTTCTTGCTTCTTTATTAAGCCTCTGAATGTGGAGAGCCAGGTGGACAATTTCCCTGTCTATTTCTGGGCCTAGGTGTTAATTTAAAATAATTGTATTGAATTTAAGTTGTCATAATTACTGTCTGAATTCATGAGAGCCTGCTGGAAACTCAGCTTACCCTGTTCCCTCCGTGATGTTTCAGTGTCTCACCCTGCAAGAAACCCTGTGCACAGCTGGAGGCCATTTCTGCAGTGAAACACTGGACATAATTTAGTTTTCTGGTAGTATTAAAGTAATGAGTCAAAGATGAGCATAAACATTGAAGAAAAGGTACTGTGAGTTCCCCAGCTGAGAAATAAATGGTACTGATGGATGTGCTCTATATTTGCAAGGGTTTTATTGTGTTGAAGAATGTAGTTTCTAAGTTGCTTTTGTTTTAGCTTGGCTCTGCTTGTTAACAGAGATTTTACAATTGAAGCCTTTTTCACCCCTGACCTGGCAAACACTGATGTTTTTAAGAAAATGAGTAGTTATAACTTCTTTAGGGGAACTCTTTCCTATGGCCTTATATGAGGCCACTGCAGTATTTTCCTGCAGGGAAAACAGCTCATGCCTACAGGCCTAAATGGGCAGATGGGTCAGTACAGAATAATAAGTAAAACCCCTCAAGTTTTGCATTTTTTAAAATTACTAACATTTGGAAATATTTTGCTTAAATATTTAGAGTTACTTATACAAATACATTCTTTGTTGCACTAATACAGAAACTTCTTGCAATGGAGTATTTCTAGCACTGATATAAAGAAGAAAAAGAGATAAATATCTGAGAAAAAGCTATAAAACTGTATTAAGACACCCCACAGACAGCTACATAAGATATTATATCCGTATACAACATAAGTATATTGCAGCAGTTCATGTTCTACTTGTTTAATGTATATAAAGAACTTAAAAAGAAAATTGCAAACTTTAAGCAAACTAGGTTCAGAAGGTAAGAAATAAACATTATTAATTAAGTATTATGCTAAGGATTGGTATGTTTAATGACACTTCTAGAACTATCAGGATACAGTCCTAATTATATTCTGTATTTTTCAGGGTAAGAAGTTATTTATTTATCTTAAAATATATTAAATTAAAAATTCATTAAAATTAAAATTTGATCAATTTGCCAAATAATTCCCTTTATGTTTATTGTTTTGTAATAGGCATAATATTCATCAGATAGTCTGTGGTTTGTTGGAGTAATGCTACACTGACAGTGAACTATGAACTGGATCATTTCTAGTATTATGCTGAAAAATTCTGAGTGTTGCCAGCAAGTATCAGTTTGATCTCGGTCTCATTAACAGACCTTACTTAAGATGTCATTCATTCAGAGTTCATGGGAGGAATAATTAAATATCCTTTGTGTAGTGGTAGTTGAGATGGTAAAAGCCACAAGTGAGCTGAGTGGGAAGATCAGTAAGAATTTGCAGTATACCTGGGCTTGCACTGAATGTGTCCTGAAGCTCTGGCTTTGCTCATCTTTCAGACAGAGAGCGACAACAGCCAGAGGAGAATGAGAGGAGTCATCAGCAGTAATGAAATTATTATCTCCCCAGGAGAAAGGGGGAATCTTTCCAGTGTTAATAGACATTTTTACTGCAAAGGAATACTTGGGTTGAACAGTTTCTCATGCTAAAGGACCCAACTAATTCCAATACTGGCTTGAACTTTATTTAAAAATCAAGAGGTCAACTCCTGTGGCCATGATTAAGGGAGATTTGGTTGTAGAGCTGGAGTCTGAGCCTCTGTCAGATCTCTGAGTGTGTCTTAACTATGCTGCCTAGTTTACAGTCAACTACAGTTCTTCTGCTCAGCCTCTGCCAGGCTATGTCCTAATTTCAAAACAATATCTTCACTACATTTCAGTCCCCAAGGGCAGTAGCTACACCAGATTTAATTAAAACTGGGAATGCTAATCAGCAAGTCCTTCTGTAACTGAGAGATTTCTCACTGTCCCAAAGTTAAGTGGCTTTTGCCTCCTACCATTGTGGGAAGCACTGAAACAATGCTCCTGGGTGACAGATCCCAGACTCTGCAGTGCCAACATTCCTTACCTGAAACTGGGCAACAGCACCAGGTTCATTCAGGGATAGTTTGCCTTCAGATACATCAGTGGAGACATCACACAATTCAATTCTGTAACAAATCCCCTTTCTACATTTGCAAATCATAAAACATCATCAAGACTTTTATTAATGAATACGTGTAAGGAAATAAAAAGAACCTTGACTAACTTAATGCCTTTTCCTGCACTGAACTGGATGGCAATTATACACTATTGCAGATTTCTGTTCAAGGCTCAGAGACCTTCAAGGCCAGACTGCCCTAACCAGGGCAGGTACCTCTCTGGCCCCTGTGATCTGTGCAGCTGGATTTTCTCCCCAGGGCGTGCAGTATAGGGGCACAGGCAGAAGTAGAAGCACACTTGGAAGCAGGAAATATCCTGAAGTTCAGCAGTTGCAACTAATCATTGAAGTCAACAAGGTGAATAATTATTTACTTTGCTGCTTTAAGGAAAGAGGGGCAGAGTGAGGAAGGGGGAATCATGTGGAAATAGTAAGCAATAAATGTACATGCTTAAATTTTCACTGCTGTAGTGTTGTGTAAGAGTACAGAAATTTCACGGGTTTTATTTTACTTCCACAGGAAGTTTTCTGTTTGTATTTAATTTCTGGGAACCCAAGGGCAAAGCAAAGCAATTAACATGTTGAAGACTTAAAAATAAACTTCAGAAGCTTCAAGTAAAATACCTTTAGCTGATTAGTGTTACAATGCATCTTTAATGAGAAATAAATGAGGATTGCATTGTTTCTTAGGATAAGGAGAGTTGTTAGATATCTGCATTGATAATAGAGGGCTTAGGAATAATCTGGGAGCTGCTTTTCTAGAAAAAAAGAGGAAACTTCTACATGGCCTAGTGCACAGATAATAAAAACAGTGGAACAAATACATTTGTACAAGTTCTTTCTGTAAAAAGCTTATTGCAAAGTGAATTTTAACACAGTCCTGTTACTCTTTAAATTGTTTAGACTCACCCCTTGATATGTATCCATGTTTCTCTATTTTTGTCCAACTGTTAGTTTTTCTTAAACTTTGATTTTACTACAAACTAATTTATATAAAAAGTGCAGGCTGTAAAATGTAGAATTAATTTTGAGTGACCCACATATAAAATACTACCTCCTCTTGTACCCACAGCAAACAAAATTCTATGGAAAACAAGGCTCAGAAATAAACCTTACAAAATATTTCTTTACAGTTACCCTGTAATGGCTGTGTACCAAATAAAGGGAATATGAAAAGTCCTTTGATTGGGAAGATTGGCAGCATCTAGGTTTTAAAAATCAAATTATTTTGAAATATGCATAGATTTATTCTCTTGGTTAAGTTGCTGCACGGTAAAAAGGAATGCTATTCTCTGAACAATAATTGGTCTGTCTCAGCTCTCAAATTGGGTCACAGTGAACAGACAGAATGCTCTGGTATTTCTCTCTTACTCTATTACCTTGCTTTCTTGGAAAAGTGATTGAAACTGTAATCATTACTGCGTTGAGGCAGTGTACTGATAAAAACCAGTGTTTTTCATGAATGATAGATCCTCTTCTTTTGTCCTGTTTTTGATGGTATTGTATTGTAGAACAGCTTTAAGAACAATGCAGAAATCTGCAGTCTCAACAAAATACGCTGAAATGCACTGAATGAGTATAGCAATCCCAGTTATTGCTGGAGTTTATTTTTGGTAATAAACACTTCACCTTCTGTATGGGGCTGTGCTAAAATGAAATAAATTTCAATTATTAATATTACACCATTTTACAGTAATCATATTCCTAAATATGCCAAATAACATTCTAAATATCCCCAAAATGGACCAAGGGTGGGGTGAAGGTGACAATACTGTTCTACAAAGCTCATGTGCTACATCACTTCTCTCCAGTAATATCTCCATTTGCTCCAACAATTAAATAGGTTGGGAAGAGCTTTTTAGAAGTATGTAGCTGTTACCTTGTGAGCCAGAGCAGGAACGCTGTGAGAACCAGCCAAGCTTTTTTATAGGAATAGGAGCACATTGGAAAAGGTACCCATGGGATCTCTGAAGGATCCTCTGCCTGGTGTGGATACAGTGACCACCACCAGGGCAGCTGGGGAACCTTCCTCTATGGGACACATGAATGTGTAATATTAATATTATACACTGTTGGTATTTATGTTTTGGGTAACAGTGAAAATGTACTGATGTTGAATTTCTGTGAGTATCCAGCACAGGCAGAGGAGCAAACAGTCTGCAGGAGTGTCCTCTAGTCCTCGAGAGTGTCAGGAGAGGATGGTGGCAGCTTCAGCCAAGAAGGGAAGCCAGTAGCTCTTGATGGGTTGTTTCCCACTTGTTTCATTTCTCACCCATGTCTTCATCTTCTGACTGCATGGGGTGACAGCTCAGGCCCTGACCTCTTGCCTTCTGCCCCAAGTTAACTGCTTTAGGAATCCTGGTAAGGGAATCCCATGGATTAGCACAGTAAGGGGCGTCTTCAATCCCTCTGGCTTCTCCATCAGTTGCAGGACAGGATGAATCCCCTGCTGCAGTTACCTGTCTCCAGCTACAGTCTCTGCTTGGCCAGAGGGGAAAAACAGCTTTTATACACCTGAGGCAAAGTAAAGTGGCCCTACATTCTCCTCATTGGCCAAGACAGAGCAAGACTTAGAATTAATAAAAGGGTGAGACTAAGTTCAGCTCAGGCTTTGTAAAAAATTGACAGAAGATATTCATTGTCTTTGTGCTGTGTTCTTTTAGCAGCCTTGGCTTCAGTACTTGCAGGGTACTGCAAAAAAACACATTCTGCTGTGGTAATTTTATCTTTGTCTCTCACATATATCCAAATACAGTCACTAGTCCTACCTGGAGTGCTGGTGACACGATTCAGGAAATCCCTGGACAGGCAGGCTGCCCTGTGTACAGTTGTGGATCTTGGTTTGTCAGAGCAGTATTAGCCACCTTTCTGTATTGGCTGTGTCTTTTTTATATGGAAGAAGGTGAGAAGGATTTGAATACAGATAATGCCATTACCAGTTAATTTAAAAGGCCAAATTGTGGTTTTTAACAATGCTAGACCTTTCTAAGCAATGTTTGAGAAAGATTGGGATATATTTAGAAGATGGATGTTTCAATTTCTGGCTGCCCAAAAGTGACATAACAACATTATAAATTTAAATAGGATGAGGCTTTAATGGGTCTCCTGGAGGAAAAAAAAGAGGTGTTTATTAGTAGAAATGTACTAAACTATCTGCATTTGACAAAGTGCTAGTGGAGAAAATTACTTCTAGAGAAACAAATGAAAATGTCAATTAAAAAAAAGTAATGGTTCTCTGAGTTGTAGATTGTGGTTTTGCTTTTGGAGTTTTTTGGGGTTTTTTTTTTCTTTTCCTGAAGAGAAGTGCTGGATATGTTTTCTGTATTGCTTGAAAAGCTTTTGATTTGTCTGTGTTGCCTTAGTTCTGTGAGTGTTGGGGGTTTTCTGGGGACGCCCCTTCTGTATCTGCTGCTGCACAGTTGTATTTTGTGTAGGCTGGAAGCTAGTTTAATATGCTGGGCTAATGCTTTCTCTCTATTTTATGTTTTGTTTTTGCATCTTATTTAGGGAGCATTTTCCAATGAAATGTCCACAAGCACAGTGTCTGCAGCTTAATCCACTTGGCTTTGCACTTCCCTATGTGCTAGGGATGTGATGTCTCCTACGTCAGCACAGACATTCCTGGAAACTGCAGAATATTAGGGAAGGGGAAATTCCCTCTTTACAATCTTCTGATCTCAACCAGCTTTTCTCCCTGGTGACGGTAATCCTGAGGTGCCAGGTAATGTCAGGGTTTGCTTGGCAAGACACACCGGGAACTGCTGGGTGTGTGAAGGTCGCCCTTGCTCTAAAGGATACTGTTGTGTTCAGCTGGAGTCTGCACAGAAAGGCTCAGGGAGGGCATGAAGAGAAACAGCTTTTTCCCAGCATTAAGCAGTGACACGATGAGTGTGGGCCTGCAGTGACACACACCCTTGTGCCATGACACACAGGGGAGCTGAGCCCTTCTAAGCAATGAAATGTTTAGGTTTTACTGCTACTGTTTGATTTGCTTATGTTAGATGTGTCTTCAGTTATTTGTCTCATAGCAGAATAAAACCAGCTATCTGAGGATAATGTCTGGAAAAACCAGACATTAGGAACCAAGTTGCTGAGCTGAGGTAAGAAAGGAATCATTGAGCAGTGACCATGGCACAGGTTGTCTGCAAATAGGGGTGGCAGGGGAGACTTTACTTCTGCCAGTGTAAAATGTGATTAAGTTTTAACAAGAATTCAAGTGTTTCACTTCAGTCTCTAATCTCCAGGAGTTGCATACCATAGCCCTATAAAAGAAAATATTACCTCTATTAAAACCTGCAAGATGAGATGCTGGACCCAAATGCACTAAAGGCAAGCAGCAGGCAAACAGGGTGTACTGAAGTCTTAATGACTTTTTGGAAAGGTTCAGAAATAGTGTGTTCTTAAATTTGTTGCTTACACTGAAGCTGACAAACCAGGATTTCTCTCAAAGATGTTGATTTCAGTCATTTGCTTCATGTTCATAGGTCTCCCCTCAGACTCTAATTATGTAGTGTTTGGTTACCTTCACAGGTTGCTCTGGTGTTCTAATGTGAATTTTCCTCATTTAGTAAGAATCATCAAAGTTAATCTCATCTTTTTAGCAGCCTAAGAGAAACCAAAATGAACTTGATGTTTTTTAATCTCTGCCCAGCCTCTTGAGCCCACAGCAATACAAGGAATCTCTTGCTCTCTTGTTTCATCAGCACTTTTTTAGTGACATCTTGCTTTAAAGGCAGTCATATGCTGACACTGACAGAGAGTTACAATTACCAGCCCTGCTGGAGGTACCAAAATAATGTCCTCAACATCAAAAGATGTTGTTTTAAATTATAATTAGGGTCTCCATGGGCGATTTGTTTCATAATCTAACATATTTTATTTTTCTTGACATAAACAAGATGAGGCACAGTGACAGCAAGGACCTCTGCCATTTCAGATTAGTTAAAGCATCAGTATTAATTCTAAATTAGCTAATTACACTGAGAAAAGTGAGGAAACACAATTTGTCATTTATGCTGGTAAAAAACATCACAATCCTAGCTTATTTTTGTGACTTTTTACTATATTCAGGAATGTCCAGCCGCAAACTATGGTTAAATATCCTTCCCATTATAGTATTATATGGCTATAAAATGTTCTCTCCTTTTCCACAATCTACTGAAAATGAGACTGTGAAAACATTCAGCTAAAGCAAAGGCAGATGGAGAATAAAAGCAAAATCACTTCTCTGAATCCAACATCACCTCTGCTCAAGCTGCTGCCATGGGGCTGCAGTCCCCAGGTGGCCCTGTCCAGCTGCAGGTACAGCCACTTCCCTGCTGCAGGGCAATGCTACAGAGCATTGCTGAGATTTTACAGTCTCAGCAGTTCCACAAATCAGGCTTGAAGGAGACTCCTTGATCAACTGTTGTGACTAAAATGTAATTAAACCGACTCTTCAGCACAGCATTTCATACCTCTCACTGCATTTAAATACCTGTAATACCCTCTAGGGAACACTGTTTTATGTGAGTACATACATAAAACATGATAGAATGCATTAATGATGCTCACTGTGTTCCTCCCTCTTCAGGTGCCAAAGCTGCACCAGTTCCAGTTCCAGATAACCCATGGCAAGGATTGTACTGTGTTCAACCACATACTTAAAACCCCAGCAGATATGAGTTAATTACATGAAGACTTTATTTGCAACAAATTAGATACATTTGCTAAAAAAATGTGGATTGCAGCAGTAAACCATTTCATAAATTTGTTTTTAAAGATTTATTGCAGTGAAGAAAACATACCTTTTAGGGTTTTCAATATTCTGTAGTATTCTGTACTGCCTTACAGAAAGGCACTCCACATTGCATTTGGAAATCAAAGATCTCTGCTTGTCTAGGAATCAACAAAGTGACTTCTGATTACAGTATTCTGTACAGAATATTCTCCCTGTGCAATTATTCCAACTTCCATAGGTAGAACCAGGATATATGCTAACTGAATGGTAGTGAAATTTCAAAATGGAAATAGTTGTTTCACCTTTAGTTTCTGTCAGTGACATTTATATCAGTCTCATTTACAGACTTTTCATTATATAAAACTATATAATGGAAACTATAAAACTATATAACATTATATAAAACTTTACAACAGTTATAACAGAAACCCAAGCTGTGACTGCAAACTGGAATGTGTCTGCTCTCCTACTGCTCCTGGCTCTGAAGAGCTAAGAAAACAAAGTGTGGGAAATGGGAGAAAATATGACACCCAGGTAACAGGATATGATCCAAAAGCTGCTAAAAGCAGGAGCCTGCTGATTTCACATTTTTTGAGATTTGTTTCTGTAAAAATGTGCTCCATTGATATTTTCCAGGAGGTAACAGAAATCAGAAATAAATTTATTGATTTTGAAATACTCTCTCAAGTTAAAGGGTTATACAGATACCAGTTTCTCTGTAATAAGAAAGTATTATCTAGGAGCAAAGCAAAAATTCTCAGAACTGCACTTTTCAATGACACATTACCATATTAGCTCTGCTCTTCTCCCATATTCCTCATAGGCCTCATTTTCAAAAAGAAAAACGTGTCAACAACTTTCTTGTTATTTAGGACAACAAACGGAGAGCTGTTCTGGGACACTGCAGTATTTCTGCTTGGGGAAACTTTATGAAACTTTTTATCTAATATGGAAAAACACCTTCTGACACAGCCTACTTTTGCTCAGCAAGCATGTCCAGCAGCTCCTTCTCTATGCCGTGGCTGCCCAGTTCAGTTAAGCTGTAGTATTTGTGCACCACCTTCTCCTCTGTCACAACCACCACTCGAAGGCCGTGTGTGTCCTTTCCCAGCTGACATCCTATGGCTGATGACACCACCATTTCCAGGCCTTTGTAGAACCCTCCAGCATTCCTATGGTAATGCCCAGAAAATACAGCCTTAACACCTGTTAAAAAAAAAAAAAAAAAAAAAAAAAAGATAGAGTATGTATTTAGTTAGCACCTTACAGGTGTCACATTTACCTTCATTCTTTAATAGGTCATTGAGCATAAACCTTCCACATTTTCTCCTGCAGTAGATTCAGACCTCTTTCACAGAGATAAAATGAAAAGGGAAGTAGGTGAACCCATCTTAAGACAGCTGGCTAACATCAATCCTTTGCTTTTGTGGGAGTGAGCGATCTGAAGACTGACATAAAATATATAAACTTGGCTCAAAGTATAGTTAAAAATTAAGCAGCTTGGAAAGCAAAATATAAATTATTCTGCTGTGTGTCTGGTAAGAGCTGCATGGGCTTTCATATTTCAAACCCAAGCCCTTCTCAAACAGCAAATGAGTCAAGGTAGAAAACAGAATGAAGCCACCTTGTCACTGAGCAATGGTACATGGGCCTTGTCAGCTCCAACTTGCCTGTTCCCCTGTTTTAGTGTCTCAGGGCTGATTATCCTGCTGCTGGAACCACTCCTCTGGCTGCTGCATGAGTACACTTGTGAGTGACTGCAGGACAACTCTGAGAGCTTGCTTTGACTCAGCTGCACAAACCCAGCAAAACTGGTGAAGTGTTTTTACACCTTGGGAGAAACCCAGTGAGAGTCCCTCAAAAGGCAGTAGTGGAATACGAAGTCAGTGGTGCTGCTGGTGTAACAAAGTAACAAGGCCTTTTCAGTATTTTCTCTTTTTCTGTGGGTAAGCAGAACTACTTTAGTCTATGAAAAAATTAAGAACAAGTGAGAATCATAAACCCATAGTGAGGTGCAAACCCATGGGACACACTTTTAGTAACAGAAATAAGTACTTTGGAAGGGAATTAAGTTCTCTCTTTTTACTGGAGGAATCTGTGTCCTAAAGTAGCATCTTCCCACCATCCAGAGAATTTAACATTTTGATTTAGAACAGGAAAGAGGCCAAGATTTTGTGTCATCATATATGTAAACCAAACCCTGACTAAGTGTAATTAGAAGGACAGAGGATACAAAAGTCATAACAAGGAAAGATTTTGAGAAACCCATCCTAGACAGAGACAGACATTAGTAAAAAATTTTTCCCAGACTTCAGTTTTCAGATACTCTTTAGTGCCAGTATTAACTCTTGCTATTGCTGGATTACAGGATGTCACACCTTGAACAAGGAAACAAAGAGGTCATTGCTGGGTTTTGACAGGAGGCTCCCTGATGGGGTTTTTCTGCAGGAGCATCTCTGTTCACACAGCTGTACTGCACCCACTCTGTGAGTTAGCACAAGGAGGAACGCTGGACCAGTCACTGCAATAATACCAAGATGAGAAGCAGGCAATTTACTTTGCTCTTGCTTTTGATCTTTAACATGAAAAGAATCTTAGAGATGTATGCACTCAAATTTAATTTATTAATTTCAGATTTTTTCTGAAGTAATAATGTCAAGTTGCTAGCAACAGACACCTCCATCCCTTCCCCCCTCCAACTCTGTGAGGAAGGAACAGTGTCCTGGCAGACCTCATTTTATAGCCCACTTTAATGTACCCCCAGGTCACTTAAATGCATCCAGCTATACACTAAAAAATACAGTCCCTTCCCACTACAACAGAAGAAAAAGAAGTAGAGCAGTGATTTGTTTTTTATCACTGGGTTCTTAAACAGCAGCTGGAAGAAGCATTGATATAAAAGCTGTAGGAAATACTAAAAAAATTCCTGTGTAAATAAATGTCCAAAGAATGGCACCTTAACGAGCATTCATTATTTCATTTTTTATGAAATACAAAGTTATTTGAATTTAAATGTGACTGGAGATTTCACAGTATCCATTTACTAAAAAAAGCTGGATCTATTACTGCAAGACACTATTCATACCTAATGGATTATTCATTAAAGAAAAACTGGATTAAAATGAGAATAAAGTAAAAAACTGTGCAGACAGTTATGGGAAAAAAAAAAAAGGGCAAAACAATCCACACGTCCTCATCTGATGTCAGACTGCATAACATGACACAGATTACAGAGTATCTGCTACGGAAAAAAAGTCTGAATTGCCAAATCAATTTTTGATCAGGCCAGGACTGGAAGCCAGAGATTCAGGGCAGGCTCCACCCAGTGCTGAGTACCAGGTCTTGTTCTGCCTGTGCTAAAACTGTACTTGGGTCATGAAAACACCTAAACCCACTGAGCTTCAGGCCTGCTACCAAACACGAGTTTTATGAATCAGCCAATATGGGAAAAAAGTCAGTGTCTTCGTAAAAGAAGTTTTAGATAGCAATTGGTTCTGATTTTAATAAACCAAAGGTGTTCTCCTGCCATGCAATTGCATTATTTTCTGATCAAGCACAAAATGTCCTTCTTAGTTCTGATCTGAAAAAGCTGAATATGAAAGACAAAAAGATTTTTCTTCTTCAGATTTGAGGATAACTCTTTTTCCCTTCAGAACAATGCATCCCTACTAAAGAATGAAATACCTATTTTGGTACAAGTTCTTTGAGCCCAGAGCAGCCTACTTAGCAAAAATAATTCATGATGTAACAACAAACCCAAACAAGGGTTGTTCAAGAGTCGTGATGAGATGTAATACTTAAATATGTAGATAAGCCTTAGACTTTACATCAGCTCAACCATGAAACAAGCATATAAACACCTTGGTTTATGCTAATTCACAGACTGCATTATGGCCATTGGTGCTATAGACACAGTGGCTGTGGCAAGGCAAGAAGGGAATGCTGGGGAGGGGAATTACCAGCTCATGCAGCTCAGCATGCTGCCTTTGATGCTACCTGATTCATAGGCAGAATCTTTACAGCACAACTCTAATAAATTTTCAAGTAAGTTCATATTTTAATTTGGATACCTTTTTCCAAGTCAAAACCACATTGTGAACACCTGACTCATGGCTTCTACTGCAGATATTTTTCAAAAGGAAATTCAAAAGTGCCTCTGAAGACTTTCCTCCCCTCTCTTTTGTTTCCTCTGTCTGCTTTCTAAAGCCAGCTCACCAAACAAGTAGTAGAGATTCATCAAGTTCTTGTTGATTTGCATCTTCCTCACTTTAACAGCTTTGGGAAGTTGGACAATTTTTACCAGCATTTCCCATCTTCCCTTTTTCTGTTGGTTCTCTCTCGAGGCTTTGTGACCCACACCAGCAGCATGTATTATTTCTTACAGAGAGGGTCTAACAGGGACTGTTCCACTGCCTCACTGGCCTAACAGGGAAAGGTGTCTCTACACAAGTGTCTGAGATGTGCTCTGGATGCTACACAGAAAAAGCTGACACAGAAAGGGATCAGGAGGCTCCAAGGGATCCAAGCAGGCTCAGAAGCAGCTGCCTATGTACAACCATCACATCCTCACAGGCTGCAGCAGCTCTAATTTTATAGAGATTATTCTCTGTAACTGTGGCCATATTACAGCACTTCTGAGCTCCCAAGCAACCCAAAGCAGAGGAATATTCTGAAAGAAACCAAGTCCTAACTGAAATATTCACCACCTTTTTCAACCCTGGAGACACTGAAGAAAATGAGAAGAAAACTTTAGCTTTCCCAGCGTTGTTAGCACACTGTTGATTTTATTTCTGACAAGAACCAAGTGAGAAAATACTTCATTACACAAAAATAAACTACAATTGAGTATCATGCAGGAGGCAGTTTATCTGTTAGCAGGAGAAGATGAGGTTATTTTACAGAATTTTGAAAGTGAAGCATACTCTTCCTACAAATGATCGTTTATCACTCAGAAAAACCCTTCTGTGGCACCAGGGAAAAGGGTCAGCATGATTTTGATGCAATTGCATTGTAAGAGAACAAAGGCATTTAGCTGTGTCTCATGGACAATTCCCCTGGGAGCGATAACATCCCTGTCTTACCTTATTGTGCAGCTGCAGTCCCGTAATTCCCAGACTCTCAAGTTCCCTTACTTGGGACTCTACTGCTGGCTTCTGTAGCTTTGAAAAATGTAAGGACATGGAAGACTGGGCATGTTTTCAACTCCGTTTGGGCAGGAAAGAAAGGGGACTCTGGCCTGCCTTCTTGGTGTGGCCCAACAAACAGCCACATCTTTTCTACTCAGTGTCTTGATGAGCCTTTCTATTTCAGGAATAGTTAAATCATGTTAATGTCTCTATTTTAAACAAGAAATGCTAGCCAAATAATCTCTTTGTTTTATTAAACAAACAAGTGTATTCTGTAACCATGCAGCAGTAAGATTTTGGGAAACAGGTAACACCTCTTTTCTTAACTTCTTGAAGAATTTACTGTTTTCTAGTTCAATTAAAAAAATACAGACTGAGCCCCAGTCTCTAGGGAAACTGAGTTGCAATGCCACAGGATGGAAAACAATGCACCCATGTTTACCTTGAAATATTAAAAAACCCCAAAGAAACATGCACCTGGAAAACTATTTTTCTCACATAATCAGATAATACTGGGTTATAATTGAATTGAACTAGTTTAAATTCCAGGGGTGTCTGACTCCAATTTCTGTAATTACACTCACTTCTATGGCTTGATTCCAAAACCCCCTGAATACAGAAGAAGCTGTTTTCCAACTATAGTTCCAAATGTACAAACTCCATTTTTGAGGCAGGTTTGCTGTGCCCAAAATGTGACTGACCTCACCTTAGCTGGAAATCAAACTGCTCAACCCAGCACTACGGACAGAGTAAAAATATAGGAAAAAATTACCAACATAAAAATAAACCAAAGAAAAGCAAGCAGATTTTCCAAATTAGGAGGAGAATGCCTGGAATAATCAGCATAGGCAATCAGTAGCATGCTTTATTTAGACTGAGCCTTCAATTAAATAAATGCTTTTCTCAGCAAAAGCAAATGAGACTGTAAAATAAGGAGAAGGCTAAATTAGTGCAATATGAATGACATAATAAATATGTAATGGGTACAGTACAGACCTTGCCTCTCTTCCCATGCTCTCTGTAGAGAATTTTTTGGGGAAAAAAGTGGTTCTGACTGAAAAATGGAATTTATCACATGGTTCAGATTATCACCTTTTAAGTGCTGATTAATGAACTATTTTTTACAGTAACTGCACACATGAATCAATGTTCACTGCATTTCATGTACAGGTTGATGGCTCTCCATCCAGACTGCAGGTAAAGTTCAAAGCAAAGACAAGCAGGTATTTCTTCACAGAGCTGTGAAACATGAAATTCCTTCCCACAGATCATTGTGAAAGCTGTCAGTCTTCACAAATCAACTGAACAAATCTAGAGAGGAATCACTAAATGGCATTATGCTGATAACATTTATATGACACAGCAAGTCCTTGAAAGAAAACGTCTTGGAGGTGGGAAGAGACCTGGAAAGTGGCATTATGCACTTTTCTATCCTCTGCCCTTCACGAGTTTGGGGAGTGGGAGCAGGAGGAGACTGGACTATTGAGACCCTCACTTTGGTCCCATTACTCTGATTTTCAGTTAGCTGTTCAAGTTTATTGATAAAATTAGATTTTAAATGGATTTATGCTTATCCAAAAATCCCTGAGTCACCACACAAATCTCTTTCTCAGTCAAGGACTGAAGAAAGAGGACAAACTAGAAAAAGCTGATCCCAGATACACTTGTCCCCAAAAGTGCAGGAGCTAGAGAGGAGCACCAGTAGAGCTGAAGTGGAAGCTAACAGGTGGAGAAGCAGTTCTGTAAAGACATTGAATTGTATTGGAGGATCTGAATGTTATCAACACTCTTGTACTCTGTCACAGTTTTCAAGGAGAGGAGAGCCAAGTACGTATCCAGGCAGAGGGAGATACTACTCTGAGATGTGTGTACATCCCCACACAGGTAAGAGCACAGAGGTATTTTGTAAAAGGCAGTGTTTCTGGCAAGTACAACCATTTAAGTCATATGGATAAATTGATCTTGAACACTTTCACTTGAGTATCAAGGCAAAAACTGGCTTTTCTTTCTTCCTTTCACTTGCAGAGTACAGCTGCTGTCTGAAGTGCTGAACAATGTGGTTGGTTCAAGAGTAATACCTGTTCTCACAACAATTTTGCACTCCAAAATGATGTTTTTTCAGCTTCCCTACAAGAGCCACATTAACCATAGGCATTTTTTGCTGCACCTTTTTTTCTCCCCCTGGGCACGTGGTGTACCTCATCTTTTCATGCCTCCAGTGCTACACAAGGAATGATAATATTTAGAAGTCTTTGAAAACAAAATCTCTTCAGTGGAATAGAATTGATTTTATCTCATTGCAATTTCAGAGTGCTTGCATTGCCTCATCTGCCAAGCAGGTGTTACAGCAGCAAACAAAGATGTGGAAGCATCAGTCACTGTTAACTGCTCAGTGTTCAGGCAGTTCTCAGACCCTGTTATCAAAAAAACCCCCAATAATTTCCCAACAGAGCACCAGTAGAAGGAAACAGTCCCACTGGTAAATACTGGGGATCAATATTCTTCCTTTCATAAGCTCTTTGGTCAGCCCTCAGTAAGATACAGAATTATTTTGTGTAGCCCTTTTGAAGCTCTCTGTTATTCTTCCTCCTCAGAAGAGCTGTATGAGTAAAAGAGAACTGAGTAATTAGACTTTACATTGCACAGCCCTATAAGCATCTCAATAAAAATATCCCATGCACTCTTTTTTGCAAACATTATCCTGCAAACGTGCAGGAAATCTCTGCCTTCAATTTGCTTTGTACCCTAAAGAATCAGGAGTTTGTTGCAGCTGGTGGTCAGTGGGTCTGTGTGAGCAGTGTGAGCAGGAGATGAAGTATTATTTTGAAAAGTATATTTATGTCAAAAGCTTCTTTCTATAAGATAATATTAAATAGAGCTATATAGAAAAGGATTTTAGTGTCACTTGTTTTTCCTATATAATCAGAAGAGAAACAACAGACACATCCAGAGGGTGATTCCAGATCACCTAATTAGAGCACTGGTCTAAATAAGCCTTTAGAGGTCCTGTCTCTAGAAGATGACTCTGCCCTTCAAGTTCATTTCTGTAAATGCCTCTTGTGACCTTTCAGTGGAATTTACTTCCTGCTTTTGTTACTTTTTTCCATTTGAAAGCTTTCTCAGAGAGCTGGGACAAACCCCAAACAGTTCTGGATTGTTGTGTGCTCTACGGATCAAGAAGCTTTAGCCCAGTGGATAAAACTGATTTCAAAAATTTATCCGAGAACAAATATTACTTACTGTCCTTACAGACTATATGTATTTTGTGCTTACTGCTGAATTTCTGAAAAAAAAAAAAAAAAAAAAAAAATAATTAAAAAGTCTATGTCTACGTGTATCTCCATGCAAGATTTACATTACCATACCTGGGGAACTGTTCTTACATAGAATGTATCAAAAGTGGTCAGTCTACCTGGGCCATAAGTGCATAATTGCAACCTTGAAAGAGATTGATCTAAATCACTCAAGTTGAGAGTATTTAAATTACCTTAAATACTGACACATAAGCACTGAGATTACTCACTCAATGTATGGGCTTTGCCAAAATCAAGGTCTCAATGGCAGGAAGATGAAAATATTACTCCCCTGTCAACTCTGATTACACAACAAAGAAAATAATGAAACATAGCATATGTTGTCTGGTAAATTTTAGAAACAACAGCTTTCAACACTCCATGTCTTAATTTTGTGCTCAAATATACCTCAGCTGTGGATGTTCTGAGATCTTCTTCTTCCTTTAACACTGCTCTCCTGTCACAACATTTCTAAGAGGAGAATGTAGATATATCACACTCTTTTAATGAGTAAAGGTGTTAGAAGTTACAGCACCTCCAGTCACAAATATAATGAAAAAATACACCATTTAATGAAGGTAGGTTGATATTTTTGCCCCTATGTACATATTAAGTACTTTTAACCACATCTGAAAAATTGCTTTGAAGACAGTTGGATGAATTTAAAACTTTTTAATTAAAAGAAGCTGAAGACTGTAGGGAATTTCCTTCTGTATATTTCTACCTCTGGTCTAGTTATTTTTCTCTAGGATGCATCATCTCTCAGCTACATAGACCACCTAATACTCTTAATCTAACTCTGAAACAAGATCTTTTTTCAACCCTGTTGGTGAAAAACCATCTATTAATTTAGGTTTTATTCAACAGAGCTCCTAAACAAGTTCAGACATTTGCTTAAATGCTTTAGTTGATTTGTGCCACTAAGAAACATTTATTACTATATTGTATTAACTAATATAAGGACTGCTCAGTGTGTCAGTGATGGTTCTGAGGACAAAAAGTCTTTAAAAGATTGTCTATAGCTCACCAAAAATACCCATACTTTTCAGGTCATAGAAAAAAAATATTTAATGTCCTAAGAAAATTTTACAGGAATGAGGTATGTAAGAAAAAGTAGGTCTTCTATTACATAAACTGCCTAATTTGAAAACTTAATTTGCTGCTTATGTTTATCAAAGACACATGACTTGCAGACCAGATTTTTGGCTAGACCATTACTACTTCTTTATTTTCCCTACAATGCTATGAGGAAACCTATTTATATCAGCACTGTAAAATCCTTAAAAGCTGAATATGCATTTCATGCAGCAGACTCGAGTGACTCCAGCAGATCTTACAGATGAGAACGTCAGGTCAGCTCTTTCACAGTTCTTGCACACAAGTTTTTTCTGTACTTAATGTCTGCATGTAGAAGAGACAGAGCCTTTAAGCCTTTGACAACTTAGGCTTAACTTGCAGAAGCTATACCAATACACCTTCAGAAAGGTATCTCTACTAAAATGCTAAACTCTGTCCTCAACTGAGTTGGTTTTCACTGTGACCGAAATCACATTTTCAAGGACAATAATTGTTATAATGCATTTAAAAGAAACATGGTCTAGCAGGATTTCTTACACATGCAGCTTACAAGTATGGTTTAACTTTGCACAGTTGTAATACACATTTACAAGTGCCAGATTTTCAATTATAAATATTTATCATAAGGACACGATTTTATCTTTAATTAGCCCAACTGTTAAGGACACTTCTAATGTGAGAAATGCAATTCGGTATTTCATACCAGATGTAGCTTCTACAGCTAGTCTTTTATCTCTACTTGTAATGAGCAGATACTCACACCAAAACCATGATGTAACACGGGAGTGATTAGAAGAGAGTAACTACAGAAGATCTGGGCTTAGGAATTAAAATAAGAATTTTTGAAGTTGAGTACCTCAGTTTGAAACATCTGTGACCATCTGACCAATAGGGCCATACTTTAGGTATCTATTTCCTACACAATCCATATGAATTTCTATGTTCTCATGAAGATCTGAATGACTCGATTACCTTTCCTTTTCTGGAAGGTAAAGGTACCTCTTTAACCTGCTGAGTTATGGCTCCATGTTTGACCCTTCTAGAAAAAGTATAAACTTGAGAACTGGGGTAATTCTAGGTTTGATCCTGGGTTATAAACAACTGAAATATGATGCCCATCTAATTACGTCAAACACCCTAAACCATGCATGTTACTGACATAATGACACAACAAACATGGTTACAAGCACTGAAACAGCAAGAGGCAGAAGGAAGGACTGGTGACAGGTTGTGGGAGAAGAACAGTGGCAGCCTGGTGGTCTCCTAAAAAGGCAGACTGACTTTCTCCAGAATAAATAGTTATACCAAATTTCTAAATTAAAAATAAAAAAGCAAAGTATGTTGGCATTTCATTAGCAATATTCTGTGTTTTGATCCTCCAAGAAGGTATGAAGTGAACTGGGGGAAAACCAAGTTAATGTTTAATGATGTGCTAAACTTGATTATTCTCTGGCAAAGCAGAGAAAGCAAGTAGTGTCCTTGCATCTCTGTGCCTCTACCCCACCATGCCAACAGCCTCTCTGCAACCCGCTGAGACCTCTGTGGTCTCACAAAGGCTGCTCTTAAATGGAATAATAAAATGGAAACAGAACGCACCCGTTACTAAGGTAACTCTGAGCCAACTTTTGATTCAGCTCATTTTTCTCAGCAGTCTGAGTTACTGAGCTGCCTGTTCTCTCTATTCATTTCATTAGCAAAATGTTTGATTATTGGCTTGCAAATGTTACCTATTGACTCAGTGTATAGTAATGAGCACGCCAAAGATCAGTGTTTAAGCACACTCATTAAGGAACCAAACAATTTATTAGAGATAGGAATGAGGGCCACAAGGAGAAATGATGGAGGGAACAGAAAAGTGGCATAGAAAGGAGTTTGGGAAATTCTTCCCTAGAGTTGTATTGCTCACTTCTCATTCTGTTCCTTTCCCCCATGACTTGAAGCCTTCCAAACTTCTGGTTAAGCCACTGGACACCCCTCTAGGAAACATGACAATGTAACAACACTGTTATAATGATAATATTTCTTGTACCACTTGATGAATTATATTCCCAGTATTGAGTGTTTTTAAATGTTAGTAAACCAACTGGATGACAGAAAATCCTAGAACAGAACTGCTTTGGTTCCCACATTAATGCCAGTTTCTGGGGATACACCCATGAACTAGGATATGCTGCAGTCCATGGTACATAGGCAGTCACAGTTGCCCAGCTCTCCAAGAGCAACACCTCCCACTGTATTAACACTGACACAAAAATGAAAAAAGATATGAGGTGTTCTCAGTGTGTCTCCTTATGGGGGAAAAAAACCCCACTTGTAAATTTTAAATCTGCAAATGCATCACTGCCCTGGAGAGCCTTCATATAGCTGTGAAATTTTGCCCCACTGATTGGAAACAGTAGGAGATTGAGAGCTTGGAAATTAGGCTGAGTTGGATGAGGCCAGGCTTAACAATTAGATGGTAAATTAGCAACGAGATCATAAAAAATTTGCATTGTTCAGTAATCCAAATAATGTGCTCTCTTATAGATACAGAGAAAATGACATTCTGATGCAGCGATGGCAGGATGGCAGGAAATTCTGAGGGACTGGCACACTCCAGGAACATGAAGGCAATTACCAGAAAACAATGGGAACAGCATGGAGGAGTAGCTGTGTACTGTGTCTGTCTCCATGGCGCTCAAGTGGCATCATGCAAAGCTGAGGGATTTGGTACAATTACTCATTTAGCACATGCTCCACCTGCCCTTCATCCCAGACATGGCCCCTATTAGAAACGGAGGTGCAAAGGATTGATTTTAGCAGAGCAAGACTTGTTTTAACACTGAATAAATCTGGGGTGCATTACGCTCTTGGTTTAAAATTGTCTCAGTGTGGGAGAAAGCAACCTCCAAGGTAATTGTGAATTCTGTTTCCATGTTTTATGTAAAACATAAATTCTGTATTTTTCTCCTATGGCAATACCTGATCTTCCCCTCTGTAGGCAGGAAAAACTCAGGTTGTCTTGTATCTGTCAGTAGTTGCAAAATGGAACCCTTGCTATTTATGTTAAGGAACTTTTCATGTTTAGCCTTTTACTTTTCACTCAAAGTTTTAAATTTTGTTTGGTACTTTTTACCGGTGAGTAGATTCAGTTGATAATTTCAATCTATGGGAAACAATAAGGCTTATAAACTGTATTCAAAAATTCCTTGAAAACAATACCATTTAAGTTAAATGTATTTTGTCTGGCAGCAGAGCCATTAACAATTTGAAACAAAAATTCAAGAGTAGGAAAGTTAGAGAAAATACCTGCTTTATCCAACTTTTCCATTATCTCCTGACGAACTGGTTTATTCACATTGAAATAATCGTCATCTTCATCAGGTTTGCTTAGAAACAGAGGGATGTGCTGAAATACAATTATATGCTTGCATTTCTGCTTTGCAGCAGTAGCCAGCTGCTCATCTAGCCAGGCATCCTGGGCGTGCTTTAACTCAGGGCACTTGGAACAATCATAGTATAGCTGAGAATTCAACACAATAAAGAAAACACCTCCAACCCAGAAGCTGAAGTAGTCGTCTCCCCAGTTCTTGCAATAGTCATCTATGCTTTCACTTGTCGGAGTATTGCCGATATCATGGTTCCCACTGACTAATACCAGTGGTATGTCCTGGTCAGTGTTTTTCAGAACATCCTTTAAATCTTGCTCTTGATTTTTTTTCCATCGGGTTCCTAAAGGAAAAGAAAAATACAAAACATTAGAGTGTTTATGTTTTCTCACCTTCATTCTTAGCTTTTGTTTATGGAACTGTGCACAATAGGAAAATATTGTGTATTAGACACGACTGTGAAAACATCTCCACTTTATCCCTGTACATCCACCCAGATGTCCCTCCCTTAGCAAGGCCTCAGCCACTTTCAGTATCTGGCCTGAAGGCAGGCTCTGGACAGGACCCAGCAGAGAGCACAGCAGTAGGTGATGCCATGGTCACTGCTTTGCACCAGGAGCTTCAGCTGATTCTTTTCATCTACAGAATGATGATGTAGTGAAAAAATACAGCAGCCTTGGATGGTGTAACAGCACAAGGGTAAAAACCAGGTCAACTTCTGGCTTGTATTTTATGTCTGTGCAACAAAATTAAGAGTTGCTGGGTTTGAGCTTTTTTTTTTTTCATTACAAGAACTATTTTAACAGCAAAAATTTAATCAGTGTCTTGTGGTGACTTATTTATATGATAAGTCTCTTTTAATAATAAGCATGCTATTAAGTTAAAAAAAAATGTAGTTGTGTACTTTGCTAGTTTTCCCAGCATCTCTGCCTTTAAATTAATATGCATATCCATACAGGTACTCTTCTGGATGTCAGGAATTTGTCCCTACCTATGAAGATTTATCTTACTGACAGATTGATTAACAATCACTGAAAAAATTTGGAAAGGAAGTTTTTAAAGGGTAGTTATTTTCTTCCAATGATGACAGATGTTTTCCTGTGTTTTCTAAAGACTATTCTTTAACTAGAGGCCATTGATATAATTATTATTATTATTATTAATGAATTAAATGAATGTGCATAAATTGGTTTTGTCCTGAAATATATAACACACATCTAGCATGGGCCCATTTCACAAATAATAACTCAATTTTTTAACCAAAAGCTGTCAAAGGATTTTCGTAAGAACACTGAATTCAGGTTTCTAACATACACTTGCACACAGGTCTATGCCAATCAATCATTGTGTACTTTCAAATTGTGTTCTACTTTCCTAATTACACACATACCGTACACACAAAAATGCATAAATGGGTTCCTGTATTGCAACTATGGGATAAAAGAGGATTTTACAATTTCTTCAAAATACTTATGATGAATATGTTGACAAACACAGACCCTTATTAACAAATATTTTGATTTACATACCCTACAGTTACAGGCTTTAGTACCACCTCATTGCTGTTACCAGAACTCTACAGCTTTAGAAAAATACTAAAAAAAATAGGTCTAAATTATGGTTAAATGTAAGGACATGGATATGAGGTGCATTAAGTCAAAATCCACAACTCTCTTGGGCTTAACTGCTGCAGAGGGTAGAACGTTATTACAGGAAGATCTTTGAGTAACTTGACAAATACTGGGCATATGAGTCTAGAGTCTACATGAGTCATATGGGGAGTCTAGAAAGTAGTGGAGAGCAGATCACTTTTTGGGGTATTATTAATGGTCAGTTTAGGCTGTTCTTGTTAATCCCAGAAAAAAAAACAGGACAAATAATATCTATATTACTGGGAGATGCTGAATTTTAAAAAATAAAACCAAAAATTCAAATAGACCTGGCACACTGCTGTCCACCTGGCTGAGAGTGCTGCTTTTACTGACACTTCCCATTTTCCTATGGAAAGAGTTGGAAATTTCAAGCTCTAAATATGAAAATGTCTGGGGGAGGAGGGCGGGGAAATGCGAGGGGGGAAGGCTCTGTTCAGATCCATGTAAACACATTACACCATGTTAAACTCCATGCTATCACTTTGGGAAATTTAGCTAACAGTTGCAGAGTATAAAGACATTTATGCAAAAGTTAGAGAAATAATTTGCAGAATTATGTATACCTCATCCCAGTGGTGAAATTCAAGCTCTAGAGACTAACACTTAGATTAGATTTGTCGACAGCAGGGCATTGATTCCCTCATTTAATGAAATATTATTTCTATAGCAACAGAGAAACATATTCAGTGTTTATTGCAGAAAACAGATTGCTCAAAATGGAAAACAAGATCTCTGCCCAAGAGCCTAGGAAATCCTACTAAAGAGAGATTAGTTTAGAACAACTGCATCTTGGCTTGACCTTTTCTTGGCAGAAGGTCAAAACAACTTCAGAAGAGAATCTCAAAGAGATAAAAGTGGGAAAAAGTGGAGGAATGTCTCAGGAGCCCTTGGTGCAGTGCTGGAGAGGAAGGGTTGGATGTCCCACTGGCCCTGAGCTGCACAACCACAACACACAATGTGTGCCACACTGAGCCCTCCTGAGGCACCTCCCCCTGACTTCACATCTGAGCAACGTAACACGTAAAGAAGACAAAGACACTGGTAAAGAAGGAAGCCACTGGAAAATTAGTGGTCCCTGCCACAGCATAAAAAATATCCTTTTAATCTCTCTCAGGCACAGAGCTATAATATCTAATTATTCCAATTTTTATGAAAAACATTTCTGTTTGATGAACATGTATTTCTTTGGCTTAGAGGGAACTTGGTTGTAGGTGAATAGGGAAATAATATAGTGCCAAAAGGCAATACAAAAAAAATTATTTGTGAAGTGCCAGGGTATATGCAACTGAAATAAATTTCTGTGATGTTTATCCTGGCATCATGTGCAGTGACATTTTTAAATCCTGGGCCACAATTTTCTGTCTTTATGTTAGGCTGTGTAAATAAAGTCTTGCCCTGAGATAAATGACTTCACAAATTAATAGCCCATAAAGGGCAGCTTGGCTTTTATGAAAAATATGAAAGTGAGAACTGTTGCTGGTGGAGTTGTGGGCAATTTCCCACAGCTTCCCAGTCTATCATTTTTGAAAGCTGAGCGATGTGAACAGGAGCATGAAGGCGCAATGTCACTGTGCCTGTTGTTTTCTGTTGTACATCCCTGTTTGCCTCAACAGCTTCAGTGTTCTGTCCTGCACTGCTTAAAGGAACCGAGACAACCAGCCTTCTTCACACACTGAGAGAGCAGATTTCAAGACAGTATTTTGCACCATTTTTGCTGGAGCTGTCTTCAGTCAGCAGAATTACAGATTATTCTGACAAAGAAATAATCCTTTAGCTACTAATCCTTAGTTACAGTTTTTTTTGGTATTCCACAGAAGGGTGCATCTCTTTAAAAAAAGGTTTGGTTTAATTTTTGTAAGGCACCAGCTATAATAACAAAACATTGTTTCCCCCCCAAGCTGTATCTTCAATGCTGATGGCAATTTTTGTAAAACACATCCCTTCCCATACAGTAACTTCCACCAACCCTGTAACTTTTCCTCCAGAAGCATTCCAATTGAAAAATTTCCAATTTACTAAAAATAGCACTAGTTTTTCTATTGATATGAATCAGGAAGGGGAAAGGGGGGTGTCATGATGGCATTTTGAGGTGGTACCCCCAGGCATTCCTGGCTTGGTGTTAGGAGAAGTCTAAGTACTCCCCGCCCCCCAAGGCAGGAGAAGCCTTCAGCTCAGACATCTTCAAATAATTTAACAATATGGAAGAAGGTGGCACAATAATTTCCTGTATTTCTCATTACTTGGTCTAGTATTTTAATGTATTTTAAGTGTCTCAAACTTAGAGGAGCTGCAAACACATTGTTTTTTAATGGAAAGCACAAGTTTTCAGTTTGAAGAAAAAAAAAAAGAAAATTAAGTTTTATGCCAGCAACACTCACGGAAGGCCCTAAAATGATAACTGCAATCTGTTTAACATTTAACCCAAGAGACTGACTATCAAAGAACAAGTAAGAGCTACACTGCAGACAAAAATACTATACAAAATATCAAATAGAAATTGTACCTACATTTGATAAAAGCAAACCAGAAAATGTCAAAACACCATCAATGAAAACAAGATTTAGAAAAACACTGGGCCCATTCCTTCTGTAACTGATGATGTCAGAAGTACTCTGACATCAAAAGACAACTAATTAATGTTGAAAGCAATCCCAGGACTGTTAAAAAACAACAACAGATAGATTTGTGTGTTTTCCTGGGCCTTACGGTGCATCACAATTGCTTCAAGAGTTTAACTATTTTGAGCACTTCCTGTTCTTGAGACATATGTCTTGTTTCGTGTGTTTTCATGACTGACTGCAGCTGCCCTACTCCTCCATTTAGAGGACCTCCCCCAGCCCTGTTCCCTAAACTTCTAGGGAGGAGGGGAGTCCAAGGCTATACTCAAACATGCTCTTTTTTTAGCTGCACTGGAGGAAATATAACTGCTACCTCCATCTCTGTGGGAAAGCAGCCTCCAGGACTGCCTTTCATCTCTGCTCTTGTCTTGGATTACCTGGCTGTTTGCTCCAGATTAAGAGAGCTACAAGCAAGACCTTACATCATCCCTGTCTGCTGACCCTTCCCCAGGGACAGCCCCCCTGGTGTCCCTGTCACTTCGAAGACAACACAGGTCCAAACCCAATGGTATCATCAACACCACATTGCACCTGCCAGGCTCCTTCTGCAATTGCATCTGATTGCTATGCACTAACATACACAAAAATCTGAGCTCTAATCTTGCCACTTCTCAAAACACCAACCCACAGCCTCCCTTAAGAGCACTGATGCAGATGGAGCTTCCCCACCCCTCACCTCTGACACTGCTCCTCTCACTGTGCTGCCTTCCTTCCTGCCTGCCCTTCCCCACCTCATCAATATGGTGACTCCTCCTGACTGCCAGGGCCTGACTCTTCCCTCTGCTCATCTGTTTACAATTGATCATCCCATAAAAGCAGTGATTCTTTCCTGGCCATGAGCGGAACAAAACAGCACGGTCTCCATGTTCGTTTTTGTCCTAGGATGCTACAAAAATGTGATAATGGACAGGGCACTGCATAGAAGGCAAAGACCTCTCTGGCCACCCAGCTCAGTCTCACCGGTGCTCTTCATTGTTTCTTCCTTTAAACTTAAAAGCTTCCCCTCTGGTGTCTGCTGTAATGAACTAATGCAACACACTGCATCATTCCAAATTATTACATGCAAGAATAAGCTGATCCATTTTAATAAACCCATTATGGTCATGTTTTGAAATAGGTTTTTTGCTTTAGTCTGTGCTGTAATAGCTAAAATGTCTCCTCTCTCTTCTTTAGACATATATATTTCTCATCTTCAAATAGCCTGAAGACAATTTTATGATGAACAAAAAATTATGCCGTTAAAAATAATGTAAATATGACTATATTCACTCCTGAACAAACTGACTGACTCCTCAGTCTAACTTACAAAGAACCTCATTTCATTAGTTCCAGCGAAAAGCAGAATCTGGAATACTCATTTGTCTACAGCTGTAAGTGACTTTTTCAGTACATTTGAAACAAGTAATAATCTGTTCTGAGACTCAAAAAGTGATCATACAAAAATTTCCTTACATGAAAACACAAATTAATTTTATTATATAACTTTTGGCATTAAAACAAGAAGAAATTTTAACTCTAGTTTAAACTAATAATGAACAATTATTACATTAAAGCAATGAAAAAATCCCCAACTGAACAAGGAAGCCTATTAGGGGATCAACTGGTCCTGGTTTCAGTGCATGACATTAAATATAATGACTGCAAATGCTGACATTTTTCTGACTGCCAGCCACACAGGTGCCCACTTAACAACCTAATTCATGGCATTTACTGCTCCATGTTCTGCTGTGAAAGTAAGTATTATCCTTCACTTAAGCCCAACTCTGCTCTTATCTTTATTCATCTCCCAGCAACACTGAGCTGTCACAGCAAGCACAGGCCACCACGGCCTTTGGGTCTGTGCTTCTGACGAAATCATCACAAACAGGAAAAATACCTGAACGCTCCAGTACCAAAACCAAACTTAATTAAAAAAAACCCTCGTACAAAGATCTAGTACTTGTACTAGATTTTTAATACTATCTCCAGTACTTGTATCATAAAATATTAGATCTGAGAAAACTGTGGAACTAATTACATCTCCAAGATTTTAATATTTAGAGATATTGATCTTCCAATCAGATTTCCAAATTCAACTGTAGTCTAGACTAGAGAACATACGAAACACAAATAAATATATACTTGCTGAAGATGAAACATTTGTTTCTGACAGCCCAGTGGTATCTGCAATATGAGCCTGCTGGACATATGTGGAGATCTCTGATGCTACCCTACTCTGGGCCGATTAGAGCAAATTTAATTTCACAGAAAGCTGTTTGAGGCTTTGAACGCTCCATTAGGTTTTACTAGAATCAGATAATTACTACAAAATGTTTATTTATGCAACTGCAGCAGCATTTCTTTAAACAGTTATTATTAGATACTTAATAAATAATGTGCTGCTTACCCAAATTCTTAGCTATTATTAATTAACATTGGTGTAAGAGTCTGGAAAAGAAAATAGCCAGGAATCATTTTGGTTTGGATTCCACCCTGCCAAGCATACCAGAGTTACAGGTTACAACAGCAGAAGAAACAGATGCAGTGAGTTTATTTAGATTGAGCTACCTTGTGGTCAGGGAATTAGGTCACACCTAATACTGCCCTATTGATCAGGCAATGACATATTAATAGAAATGTTACCTTGCACTCAAACGAATACAACCTTTACCTATACCCTGATTCAGTATAAACATTTTAAAGCCTCTGCTGCTGCCTTGCACCTAAAAAGTCAATCTGTGTCTTTTCTACTTCATGCTCTATTACAATTCTCCACTGACAAAGATTCAGGAATTGGGATTTAGCTGACAATTTTGCTGAAACTGCAAGTGACACTGGAATACAGCTGCCTCCTCCCCAGCTGTGCCACACTGCTGGGAGTTAAAAAAATACACAAACTTGCTTTTGTCAGTCAAACAAGCAGTCAGTTCAAATGGCAAAAAAGGCAAATATAGTAAAGGTGAAATGCTTACAAGCCATTTTTAAAGGTGGAACCATATTTTAAGACACTATTTTTTAACCTGCTCATATGCCTGTTATATGGACAAATCAAACATCAGCATTCATGCTCTTGCCTTCTAGATGAGAAAGGGATTTTTTTAGAACTATTATACTTTTAATCAAAATTAAAACTTGACAAAATATCTCCTTATATACATGCATCACTTAAGGACTAGCAGTGCAGCCTAATTTTATCTGGGAATTTTTTTAAAAAAAATTAATAATATTTTGTTTTAGCAAAATTGGTTATTTCATGGTAGTTTAAAAGCAGTATTAAAAGCAGTTCACAGATTTTGTCCTTTGTGGAATGCCTTACCAGATCACTGTATATAGCATTAAGAACTTGAATTGGACCTGACATTTCTCTGTAATTTATTCAGTTCACAAATGTATAAATGGCAGCTTGTGCATTTGCATGCAGATTTCAGCATTACATTCCTATCTCATCCTGTGTGCAGAACCCACCAGCAGCAAATCTCCAGCTCCCAACACCTCAGTCCCTGCAGTGTGGCCATGCCAGTCCCGCGTGACGCAATAAAGCTCCAGCGCAGCACCCGCCTCGCCAGGGACAGCTCAGCTGGCTGCAAAGCACCTGCAAATGTGCAGCCCTGCAAATGCACAGAAACTGCTGGGCAGTATTTCCTAACAAGGAAGAACATACATGGGCAAGTGACTGTGGACTTGATAAAGTCTGATAAAACCAGATATTTCCTCAATGTTTCTTTTTAGCGGGTCCGAGACTAAAAGACAGGTAGGACTTCCTGGAAAATACCAACCTCAGCTCTTACACAAACCAAGTATTCACTGACCTTTCCTGACCAGCCCAAGATGGTGTTTTCAGTAAGAGAATTCTGAACATTGACAAATAGGTTTCAAACAATAATGCTTTGACTAGGAACATTTGCTATGGTGTGTGCTTTCCCCAGTTTAGAAAATTAAGCAAATTAAAGAGGTTTTTTTTTAGAGTTACCCTGTAAGGGGTTTGCAATTATACACTGCAGCCTGTGTCTCAAGATTTATTGTCTATAAAAACTGCACTTTTGGAGGGAGTCATGTGAAGGCACTCCATATAACAGAAACAAGAGACAAATATTTTGGACCATGGCAGTTGCAAAATCCAATTTGGGCATGGTAAAGAAGCTCAAGCTAATCCAGTTGTGATTCTCCCAGGAGAGAGGATGCCTTCAAATGCTACAGTGATTATAAACAGAAATGAAGCCATACTGCTGTCTGGCCACCAGAACCATCAGCTCTGATGTTCCTCAGCTCTGCAGCTTGTCTATTCTGAATGTAAATAACTTCACTCTCCTCTGTGGACATGTCACAGCTCATAAGAGGGACTAACTGTATAAAAGCCAGTATGCCCATCTCATCTCACATTCTGATCATCAAATTGTCAAGCAGAAGTCAAACGGAGAAGTACTGATTTGAAAAACTGTCACTTAATTGCTGTCTAAATATGAACTCAGAATCCCAACATTTGGCACCTGTTTTTAAAATCTTGTTGCGCATCATCGCCTGCTTTATTACATGAAGAAACACTGCATGGCAGACAGCATAGGGTATATAATTTTGAGGAGACACGCAGCCAGCAGTTTAGCTTTTCACATAAAGAACATACTGTTGCCCCAAATTGTAATTAGCTGAACTGAGCTGATGTGCCTTATTGAGGCTTTATGGAGGAGTTAAGAGCGTTAGCGGAACGTGTGAATTCCTGGGGGAAAACGCAAAGCGGTGATGCACACACCAGATACACACACATATGCACAGAGCACAGCAGGCAGGCAGGGGGAGCTGCCTGGCACCAGAGAATGTCCCAGAAGCGTTGGGGCCCCTGGAAGCAGCAGCAGGACAGCCACACATCCGGGCTGTAGGCAGGGGCTCTCGATGCTTGGAGGAGAGAAAGCAGGGAGAGGGACAGAGGAAGGACACCGGGGCAGCACTGGCATCCCCTGCAGTCCCACAGTGATTCTGTCAGTGACAATTCTTTCCCAAATTCCTGACTGCTTTTTACAGGATGCCAGATGTTGAAGGTGAGTCTGCACACCTTTCACCACCACAAGCTGCTGCAGCTCTGGGACCCTGCCTGGCTGCCCAGCTAGGTTTTTTCCCCCATGACACAAAGTAATGTTCTGGCAGCTCTCAAGGCTGCAGTGCCTCAATGACCACAAACACATCAGCAATGAGCTCTGTATAGTGTGGGCACCTCTGTTTTCAGCTTGTCTATTGTCAGGGCTTTTTCTGTCACCTCCTGTTTAAACTATTCACAGCGACAACACATGCCTGGGCTCACAGCCTGAAACACACATTAGATGCCACAGTAAAAACACGAAAATACATAACAGACACAGCCCTGGAAGATCTTACAATCCAAGTATGGCCCAACAAAGAGAGTGAGAGACACAGACAGCAAGAACCCCCAAGGAGCAGTAAAAAACCATATTAAATATGACTGCAGATCTGTAAAGGTCATTGAAACAATCAGATGTTTTAGCTTGTTCCATGTAGAAAAGATACATTTATGAAAGTGAAATGTGTTATAAATAATGATTTGAAACCCCTCAATTAAACAATTTAATAATATAAAACAAAGGTAGGAAAAAAATAGAAAAATGTCACTACTTGGGCTTAATTGACAGGAAAGGCTGATGTGAGATTATAGAGCACTGCATGACCTGGTTAGGGAATGTGTATATTAGAGATTACTATACCTTCATGTTAACTAAAAGAATTAGTACAAGTGTTCACAGTGTATTTGAAGTGCCATAATAGTAAATTCCAGTGATTTTGATTTCTTGTAATTAACATATACACAAAAATGAATTTAAAACTGCAAGCATAAACATTACTTGCTCATTGATCCATTATCACACTGCTACCAGATCGAGCTCAATCAAGTTCTATCAGTTTTTTTGTGATTATACACATTATTACACAAGTCTCATTTCATTTAGTCTCTAAACAGTTACATTTTATTACAGTCAGAGCTAAGTCAGTTTGCAAGAGACTTACTGTCTTGTTCTTTTACTTGTGTAGCCAGAAAATTAATGAAAAAAAATTAAACACCTGGATTAAATACATCATATAAATAACTTTTCTGGCCAGAACTATCAAGGTACTGAAAGGAGCAGCATCATTTAAAAAATGCAGTTAAACAATTTCCTCTGAAGGAATTTGGCCACTTAAATATAGTTGCTGGATTTTCAGCTTCAGTCAGTGTTTCTCAGTGGTTTCAGCAGGGTGACCCTGGCTGCCAACAGCTGAATTCTCTGCTGCTGTAACAAAAGTGTTGAAATGCTGATGCTGTTACCTGGACACCAATCTACACTCGAGGTGTGGGATGGAGAAGGAAGCACAATGTTCATGTTAAACTGGAACAGGAAGGACAGGCAAGAAAGAAGGTGGAGGCGTTTGCCCCATGTTTGGAGGGCACTATTCTGTGGAACAGACACCAGCCTCATTGAACTTGAGTCAGGCTCAGGGAAGAGCTCAGCCCCTAAATGTGGGATTTTGCTACAGACCACACAAAAAGGGCAAAAGAATGGATTAAGTCTCCTGTGAGCAACTTGAAAAAGTCTCTAGATCACCCTGGATCTTACAGAATAACTAACCTCCCTGATACCTGCTGACAGCAGTCCAGGAGATCTGGAACCAGGAGGTATCTGGGACAATCCCTTGACACAGACAGGCCAAGCAGGGACCACTCTCCTGGTCCTACTACTACAGGAGTGCTGGGGATGTGTTAATCCTGGCAGCTCTGGCTCCAGCAGCCTCCAAGGTGGAATTCAAGATCCCAAGGGGAGTAGGAAAGGCACAGAGCACATTTGGGGCCTCAGGACAGCAAACTGGCTTATTCAGGGATCATGTACAGGATCCTCTGTGGAGGCTGTTCTGAAAGCAAGAGTTGGAGAGTGTTGACAAGTCTTCAAAGACAAGCTCCTACGAATACAAGAATGGTCCTTCTGGATACTCAGGGAAGGCAGGGGGAGAGTGAAAAATGCAGGCTATAAGGAGAATGATCTGGCTAAATGAGGAACTCATGCCTGAGAACCAAAGAAAAAAGAACATAGAAGGGAGATGGAATCAAAGACATACTTGAAAGGAAGAACATTGAAAAAGTACCTGGGTATGCAGGGCTGCTGTCAGGAAAAGTGCTCTGAAGGCTGCAACTAGCAGAGGGCAGCAAAAGCTTCCACCACTACTTTAGCAATGAAACAATAAAGAACATACAGCCCACTGCTGTGTGAGGCAGTGACAAGTGACAGGTAGTCACAGCCTCCTTGGCCTCCCTGCACTGAAACGTTCTCCCAGAGCTAAAGGGGCACAGGAAACACAATGGAACCAGCACCTCCTGGAAAGCTGCAACCCAGGTGAACCCATGGGACTGACAGGATGAATCCAAGAGTATTGAGAGTGCTGGCTGATGTCACTGTGAGGCACTGTTCTATAATCATCAAAGGGCTGTGGAGCTGGGATGCTGCAGCCTGGATGAGTGGAGAACAAAATGGGTAAGGAACTGACTAGTGGACTGGAACTGGACTGTCAGGCTCAGAGTGCATTGGTAATGGGACAATATGGGAAGTTTTCATAAAACTAAACAGAAGGTGCCAACTTTATATGAGAACAGTAACATTTCTAGAAATAAATTTACAGAGTTTTAGAAAAATGCAGTCAAATAAACACATAATCTGATCAACAATATTTTAGAGATTACCATTTTTGTCATACTAAATTATATGATACTTAATGCATATAAATGCCTTCAGAAGGAAGTCCTTCATTGTCATGGTGTATCCAAGTGTAAGCACCGAGTTCACAGAAATTATATTCAGTGACATAGTTGCACTAAAAGGTATCGCTTAAAATTCTTGATGTGATTGTACCACAATATTAGTGTTACCAAGAATAGATATCCTATTCTTGATTATGTAATCAAGAAAAACTTCTGGAAATAATATTCAGAGTACAAACTACTTTTAATCAGCAGCTAAATACCAAGATATGATTACTTCGTTGCTCTAATGACATCTGTAATGGATTCCAAGTGCTGTGCCTGATTGCTTCCCAGCTGATCAGGATTCTGTTCATCACTTCTAGCTGCTGGAATTCTGAGATTTCTTGGAGTTCCGCTGCAAAAGGCTTGAACACTGGTTCACCTAAATGGCCACAGTGCATGCTTTAAAACAGTCCATCAAAAACTTTACCCTTAGTACTGCATGATAAAATGCTTTCAGAGAAGAGAGGAAGATCTGTGTTGCCCGCTTGCTTTTTACAGACAGGCATTGATTAAAAAGCTGTATAATCTCCCTGTCCTCTTAGGCAACTAGTCCAACACTGCTAATCCACAGGCATCTGCACCATACAGCAAGTCACTGTTACCTCTGTCATCAGTTTAGACAGAAAGACAAAGGGCTGTAAAACGGTACTTTTATGAAACTTAATGGTTAAATTGTACTTGTATGTTTATCAATGCATGGCAGAGCAAGCCATTTGTATAAACACAAAGGCAATTTATGAAGTAAGTAATTGTTCCAGCTGAATATTCTACAGTTCCTTTTAATAGTGCATTTCCTTAACCACTTTATATAACTACATGATAACACAGGCTTGAAAACTATTAACATAATTTCAATCACTAAGAAATTATTAGAGAACTTAAAATATGGTGGCTCAAGTGAGGTAGTCATAGAATCATTTAGCCTGGAAAAGACCCTTAAGTTTACTTAGTAATGAACTGCTCCTTCTTGCAATTTCTTGGAAATTGCACAAGGCAGCTTCAAATATTTATACAAGGCACAGCACACCCGTCACATAATGTAGGTGATCTCACCAGTACAATCCACTCAGTTTCTTTCACATGTCAGCAAAATGAATAATACTAATGTTTTGCAAAGCCCTAACAGGTTTGTACTTAAAACATCACTGAGACATACACTAGCAAGAGGACAATAATGACTACAGAGAACCACTGCTGGAAAAAAACCCAAAACAATCAAATACAAGAAGTACCACACACAAGACTTGCTGTAACCAGCCACTCAGTGCCCAGTGGAAGTCAGAAGATTGCTGGCTCTCTAGTTCACACAAACTCTACCAACAGAGAAGCCTTAGAATAATGTTGTTTCAAGTCACAAGAGACAAAAGTACTCACAATTTTGCACTGTTTTATGAGTATTTAAGAAATATCCAGGTATAAAGAAACCAACTTACCCTCCTGGATTATTTAAGTTTTTTGAGAGAAAAATCCTTTTCAACAGGATGTGTAACACTCATTATTTGTCCTGACTTTTATTCCTCTTACAAGGGATACTGAAACCAAAATATTTGGAACACCTACACAAATTAGAACTCCAATCAAAACATTTATTAAGGAATATATATAGGAAGATGATTCCAAAATTAATGGAAGCACATAAGCCAATAAAACTGCATCATAGCATACTTTATGATCATGCTACTGAAGTGTTACACAGTAGATTCAATCAAGCTCAAATCTGTTGGTTTTTACACTTCCCCACTCTTTCAGCAAAACTGTGCTCTGATCAAAAGAAAGCCTATAAATACTGTCAATCAATTTGACAGCTGAAGTCTTAATTTTAACACTGTGGGACACTGAAGGAATTAGTGAAAGGTCCCCAATGTGCTTGAAGCCCTGCTGTGTGAGCAGGGGCTGGGAAGCAGCTCCTCAGGTGCAGGTGGAGTGTGAAGCAGAGTGGAGCACACAAGCACAAAATGTCTGCAGGCTCCTTGGGTGGACTGTGGTGCTGGCAGTGACAGAGCCAGGGCTGTCTGCAGCTCTGCTGCTTATCAGGGCTAACAAATGTGAGACACTGTGCTTAGATCTGCTTTCCAGACCACTTCTCAGCAGGTAACACCACTTCTTAATTTCACTTCCAAGAATAGTACTTCTCTTTTTTGTAACTCACCTTTCTGGGTGGTTTGCTGTTCTTCCCCTCAGTGTAAAAAGAAACACACTGAGCTCAGAGTCCCACAGCCACAGGACAGAGTTGCTAGAGCTTGACCTCACTGACCTTCAGCACTCTAATAAACTTAAATATTTGAATTTATTAAGTACTAGAAATCTAGAGAATTCTCTAAGCCTTACTCACTTTAGGTACTCAAATAACCATATCTAGTTTTTGCTATTTTCTTGGCATTACTTTTCCCCAGTGGCTAGACCCCCCCCCTTTGTAATCTCAAAGCAATTTGTTTAGGCAAAAGACTTTTATTTTTAAAAAAATTTCTTTTACTGAAAAGAAAGCAATTAATTAATGAAAGTACAGCCTAAACATGAATGCTATGGAAATCCAGACAAAGAAGTCAGAATAATATCTCAAGAATCATCTACAGATCACAGATTTTTTCCCCAAAAACACCAGAACAGGAACTGATACTAATGATACTTATGAAAGACTATTCTGAAGTCAAGTAAATTAGCCTTATTACCAATCTGAAATATATTTTTAAAATGGAGTTACTACCTCCATTCTGCACTTTTAATTGCCTTACCTGGCATTCCATGGACAAGGTCTCCACACAGCACAAAGAACTTGGGTTTAGGGCTTAGTTTATTAACAGCCTGCACTGCTTGCTCTGCTAATTTAATTTCTACTGCCCATTCATCATCTCCATTCTCAGTGTCTCCATGTGTCCAAGCTTTCGTCAGTCCAAACTGAGGATCTGCTCCTTGGATGAAGTAGAAGGGCCCCTTCCATTGGTACTCAGCATCTAAGAAGAAAAAAGAGGAAAAAAACCCCAGTAGAGACACTTAAAGGAGAATGAAAGCTTCCATGCATCATTAAATGGATTGTTCTTCACCTCAGTAGGTTGACACCACTCTAACACAAGTACAGAATTCTGTACTCATTCATACAGGGCAAATATAAAGGCAGAAATACAAAATTTTTCTCTACTGTGTAGTTGTAATAAATGAAAGTATATTAATCTAATTATACCACATAGTAATTACAGACTGATTAGAGGAGAAGTATGTGAAGAATTCAGCAAATAGTGCTGGAAATTACAAGACTACAACACAGCACAAGTGTATAACATTAGATTTCAGTTGACTCTTTTAAGATTCCAATTATTGCTTCTTTAATTAACAAGTTAAAACATACACAAGTTTCACATTTTATGGTTCCAGTAGACCTTTTCTTAAATTATTAAGGACTTAGATGGTTTCTGTTCTCATAGTTTCAAAGAAAACTTGGATGTAGCACATTGTTTGGAGTCAGAACTGAAACCGCTCCACAAGACCAAGGTCAGCAAACACTAAACCCAACATCATCAGAACCATCAGCAACATTGAAAATACAAATTTACTGTTGCCACAATTGCTAGAGCTATGCAAGAACTATGACACAAAGGTGAGAACTCAGAAACAAATTTCCATTGATTGAGTCAGCGTAGGCAGAGAGTAAGACCGAATCTGTACTGGTACCATTTTTTGTATATCTTTTTCTCCAGTATTGTAATACCAAGTACAACAAATAAAGAGTGATATATATGACTACAAGCCCTATTGGGAAAAAAAAAATCTCAACACTGGGCAAATAAAACAACAGTTGGCTACAAATTTAAAACAAAAATGGGTTTCCTACACTTATGTCTCAAGCTGGAACTGACGTACAAACCCAAGTACACTGTGGTTTCTCCAGCTGTCTATATGCATTCATTTGCAACCTGAATATTTTAGTTTTGACAGCTCTATTTGGCTTAATACATTTACTGTTATTGGAGGTTTTCAAACAGCATTTAAACTGTTAAAAACTCACTGACTACATCCACCTATAGCCATTCATCTTTTGAATCTAAAAAGAAAAGACACAAATTATCTAAAATTAAAATATAATCCATAAATATATTCTCATATGATGTCAGTCTGATCTGAAATTCATTTTGAGGCAAAACTGGTTTTCTAGTAACAGTAAAGAAGTAGCATGTCCAACACATGGATGTACTTTCAATTTCCATCCACAAGCTCTAGAACTGACGCTTCACACCTTTCAAGAAGGAGACTGTGTTTCTTTCAAGGAAGGTTAGAAAACAGAGGCCAGAATTCATCTCTTGCACCATGGATATGGATAGGCTGGAGTGAGGGATGAGGAATGTAGGCAACTCCCGGAAGCTGCTTGTAATTGTCATCTGTTGCTATGGCATCAGATCTTTTTGCCAAATGAAAGCTTCTGCACTTTAGTTAAACTAACATTTCATTTCTAAACAAAATTATTTATATACCAGCACTGACTTACTCTAAATAATAATCGCATCTTTTATAGACAGAAACTTCTAGCCACTCATTGACTTTTAATTCTGAAATAAAATTTACTTTTCAAGTTACACAACTGTTCAGAGAAGTGAAATGATCCATCTATCCATGAGTTTGCAGTAGAAGCCTTATGGAACCAGCTGAATGCCACAAAGTAATTTAGGTTTTTATTTTATGACTTACATGAAAAAATACAATTGTCATAAAAGCAGCTAACATGATGCAGTAAAGGCACCGTTTGTGAAGAGAAATCAACTTACAGTTTTTACAGGTGGAAAGCTATAGGAAAAAAATCAGCTAAGGAAGCCTGCATCAGAAACCTTTTATGACCCCTACAAAATGAAAATGAAAAATGGGAATGTCTGAAACAGGAACTTGGTTTGAAGGAGTGGCACAATTTAATCATTAAATGGGGAAAAAAGATCAAACCTTTGAACAATATGACAGGACTACTAATACCTGTCCCTCTTCCAGCAACTTGATAGACAGTACTGATAAATCAATGCTGAGCAAAATCTACTTCTTTTGTGTTGTTTAATCTGAAGCCAGTATTTTTACCATAGTAGCCTAAGTAAAATATAGTTACATTTGTTTATTTTTACAGAGACTACTTAGAAAAAAGAGCTACCATTTGTTTTTGAAGACTGTGTTTCAAGTATGAACAGACTGTGTTATCCTTTCAGAGCCCCAGCAATGGTGGGTGGTGGCCACAGGCAGCTGGAGCACTTGGAGCAGTCCTGGCTGGGTGGCACAGGCAACAGGGCTGGCCCAGGTCCCAAGGACCTTCAGACAGAACCTCCCAACATAGACAGGTCTGGCAAACAGACAATGTACAGTCAGGGAGCAGGTGGGAAAGCCACTTATTAGAATAACTAGGGGTTATTCTAATAAATGTTTCAGGGATATTTTATTTTCCTGACTCATATTCATGCCAATGCAGTAACTCTCTAGGTTTCAAGCACCTGAGCGTTTCTAAGACTGTGCACAGATGCTTTGGTTTGAGTGGGTGAGTGATGGTCATGTGAGGCAAAGAGAGAGACTGATAAGATGAATTTCAAAAGAGAAGTTCAGTACACAGACAGAATCAAGAAATGGCAGAAGAAAGGAGAAACAGAAGATGCAGGGGTGGAGGTGGTGAAGAGTGGGGAGAAAAGGAAGGAGATAGGAGGTGAAAAAAGAAAGCAACTGAAAATGATGCAAAGGTATATGCTATATTCTCCTGTAGGAAAGAAAAAGATAAAATGAAGAAAGTGAAGCAGGGATATCAGAAGAGAGCCAGGAATCAGGACTGCATAAATAACATTTGCTTAAAATGTTAGTTTAATTAACTGGTCTTAGTCAAATAATTCAGTCAATATCTGTGGTTTTCAATAACTCATCAAATAGTTACAAAAATAACAGCAAGGTTGAATAAATATTTTCCACCTTTGTCTTGTTATTTGATCACTTCAACCAGAAACACATAAAACAAATAACCCTAGTACTTACTAGTACTTAAACCAAATTCCATCAGCTTATTACTTATCAGTTGGTACTCACTGATTTTGTTTCCCATCAAACAAAAATACATGGGAACAAAATAATATAAGGACATAGTTTAAACTTACAATGTAACTTTTTACTTAAAATCAGGAATGTGTTTTAATTACTGCAAAGTGATGTAAATATAAGAACAGAATATCATGAGGGGAGTTGTATAAGTACAACACTGGTGCGAACTTGCACCTGGCACCAATCTGAAGCCTCTTCTGAATGCAGCTCATCCAGGAGGTAATTCTTGAAGTGCCCTCACTGGTCTGTCTTCAGAGTTGCTTTTGCAAGTTTCTCCTCATCTATGCAAGCCATGACACCAGTCCAGCTAAAGTTTCAAGCGTTGCTACTAGTGCAATTTCACTAATTCTGCTGAAGACCTCAGGACCAGGTCTGCAGGACTGCCCTTCCAACAAACCAATATGATAAGAGGGTGGCAACAAGAAACAGCTGGGAAAAGCATCTTCCACTACCACAGATGGATCCAGAAGTCTTCTGCCTTACAGTGAAATGGTTTATCAATGACCCTGTTCAGATCATTATTCTGTACCCTTCTTTTCTCTTTCACCTGCTGCTTGTTGGCACCCACAGAACAGACACTGTGGGCAAGCAAATGAACCTTGTCTGCCCTGTAAGTCAGGCCCCACAAGCCCCTTCCTCTGGTCTTTGCACTGCATCTCAAGAACGATGCTCAAGGAGATCATTTCGCTCCCATGCTGGGGGCCTGCCCAAGTCTGGCAGAGGGGAACTAACAAACACCACTGGCCACAAGTGGTGGGAGGGCCAACAGCTGCTTTTGCAGCAATCCTTTAGTCATGATCCAGTTCCCAGCTGCTACTCCTGAAGGTTTCAGTTAAATAACATGTACAACACATATCATCCCTTCAAACGCAGCAAATGACTTCTGTGGGAATAACAGTAAAGGCATCCTTCTCACTAGGAGTATGAATTTTCAAGCCTTTAGATGAGCAATGTAGCTGTATTAGATGAAGTGCATGCTAGGTAAAGCAGCAGATTTTTAGGATTAGGATTCAACTAATAATTTTTTCTGTCTTCTCCCTTCCATCGCAAAATTGAATGAAGCTGAGAATGCCTGAAAACTGGCTCTTCATCCCTATAGACATTGGAGCTGTTTGCAATTTTCAGAATTTGCCATAACAGTAAGAAAACACAAATGCAGAGAAAGGTTGACAGACTTCTCCAATAACCGATCTATATATGGTTTCCATTTTTGAAGGACAAACTATGCCTGTGGAGCTGCTCTTACAAACCAAGCAACAGAAAACTCCTATTTCAAATCAGTTTTGGTTCCAGACCTCCTTAAAAGCACAGCTGATCGCCACAGAAGAAGTCCAACTTCCGAACATGTTGTTATGCCTCAGTTTCAATAGCTTCCTACTCTTTTTCTGCTCCCGTGCATGCCAAAGTACAGATAGAGGATCAATGCAATGTATTTTTAGTAGCATTGGCTGAAAAACAGTGCCAGCTTCTAATTTTATCCAAGGATTAATTCTGTGAAGGACCAAGGAAGTCAGCAGCAACTCACCAGGCAAAACCTCAGCCATGTATTGTGATCACAGGCAAAATGACACTTCAAGGACTTAGGTGGGATTTCAGCCGAATCTCCCAACTTCTAAAGGACAATAGCTAATCTCTTGCTGTGCCTTCATCTCTTCCCCTTTTGCTTTTCCTAGTTTCATCTTTCTTTTCTTTCCCTATCTCCAAGGATCACAACCACAACTATTGAGAATGCTCACAGAAACCACTGGCCTCTGACAGGCATGTAGTACCAGGGATTTCCAGTAGTTCCCTGGTGGGATTTTTTATAAGTACATTGGTTGGGTTCAACAATATATTGGTGTTCTTCCTCTACACTCTGCAGAATTTAATGGAAACAGATTTGCCATGGAAAGTTACTCCTATCCATAATCTCTCTTTAGACACTATGGTGTCAGAGCAGTCTGGACACGGACACATCTCCAGTGCCTGCTCAGTCCATCATGGATAGTAACAAATACACAAATGGCCTCATTGCTACGTTGGGTTTGACACAGAAATCAATACCACTTCTCTGAAAAGCAGAGCACAGCAGAAATACGAACATGGTTCCCTGCCCTGAGTTGTCTCTGCCTACAAAGTGTACCAGTGACTTTTTCTGGGTAAAATTGAAAAGGAAGCACAACCTTGGTTTTCCAAAGCAGCTCTATACAGGAAGAGAAATGGAGTCTCTTATGAGAAGTCAGTGTGTATACATCATAGACAACACAAACAGCAACAATTTGTTCCCATTACTCTCAGTCCTGAAATAGCCTGAAAACTAATAAAGGATTTGCACTACATTCTTAATAATTCCTTGTTATGTATTAAAATATTATCAATAGATATGGCTTAGAAAACTGATCATTTTTGTATGTCCAAATACAAAAGATTTCAGTCTAAAGAAATGTGCACGTTATTCAGCTGTTTTTATCCATGTGTACCCAGGAGTTTACCAAAGATACGACTACTAAAAGTTCTGCTGAAATGACCAAGGCAACCTACCATGAATTATACAATTTTAAGTACCAGGAAAAAAAAAACCAACTTCAAAACAGGTATTAAAATACATTTTCAGAGAGAAAATAAAACCTTTTAAAGAGTAATTATTCTAGAAATTATAGACTACAAAAATACTGTCAGTAGAAACACTAAATGACAGAATATGGTTTCTCAAATAAATGAGACAGTGCTACTGTTATCAAAAGACATACTTTTTAAACTTCTTAGATAACCATCAAGGTAAGAAATGCCCCCTCAGATACAGTTTATTTGTACTGAGGGCTAAAGAAGCTAAAATTCTAGTCATGCCTTATGCCCACTCCCAAATTTAACATGTAAACTCATTACAAAAACTTTACAGCCCAGAACTGTAGGTGTGAAGGGGGGTGGCTTGCATAATGACAAGGTGAAGTCACAGAAAGTTTCTCAAAACCCACATAAAAATTTCCCTAATTCATATGAGAGTTGGAGACAGTACTGGGAATGGAATATGCAAGCTGGGAAGCAGTTCTGATCAGTGCTCAAAAATATTACTGAAGAGCTCTAGAACAGTAATCATAATGTGCCAAGATCCAACACTCTTCTGAAAGTAAGAAATCAACTGCGGTTGTATTTAATTTCAAAGGAAGGCGAATTATATATAATTATGATGCTTTTAAAAAGTGCAAAAATCCTTGAAGGCAGCATGGAAACTATTCAAAGACACTATCCCAGAGGCTCAGACCATATGCACAGCATTTACTAAGGACTTCAGAAAGACCAAAAAGAATCCAGACTGTCAAAACTACTTAAGTAACAGCCATAAGGAGGCTAGCAAAAGCAGGACAGCAGCCTTTAAAAAGATAAAGCATTCAAAAAAACCCAAAAAACAAACAAACAGGAAAGATTTTATACACTGGGAAGGTTAGATACTAAAGTCCAAGTCAAGCTAAAAAAAAGTGAAGAACTGGAAACAGCATAAATCTGAGAACTAATAAAGCACTTTGTAGGGGAATCAGGAGCAGGTACCCTGCCAGACACTCACTAAGGTTAACAGATGTTCCAGACATGCAAGATGCACTCAAAAATAAAGGCTAAAAAGAAGGTACATGTTTGTACCCACTTGTATTGTGAGGGAACTTGTGAAGATCTAAGGTGATAATTCCTCCTGACAGCACATCACATCTGCCTCAAATCAAAATACCAGTAGATAATTCAACAAATAGACATAAGCACTAACAAACCACTCAGATTAGGTGGCATCCATAGGCCTTTCCAGAAGTGAAAACCAGTCAACTTCTGGGGAGTTATCCTTAAAACTGCCCTTACACCAAAGGAACAGAGAGGCAGCCACTATTACATCTACATCTAAAGGGGTTTCCTGAACAGTCTGGTAACAACTGACTGCAAAAGTGGCATCTCTACAGACAAGTGATAGAAATGCTAACCAAGACAGCAGCTCCTGTGTTTACTGATTCTTCAGAAAGAGTAATCAACAGCTTTTACAGGGACATGGGAGATCCACTTGATCCCATCTCCAAGAGGCTTCTAACAGTTACTCACCAAGCCAAGCTGCCTGCAAATATGAAATTAAGTCCTTGCATGAATAGAAAACTGGTAAGAAAGATATAAATGGACAAGACACCTAGATTCCACCTGGATCTGTTCTGGGACCTATATACTGCTCAAAAAACTCAAAACAATCTGTCACAGCAACTGAACAGTGAGGAAGTGGAATTTGCTAAAATTAAGCCATTTGGCAGCATGAGAATCAGGCCTGGTTGTGAAGAGCTGAGGACAGACTTCCCATGCAGTGACTTCAAAATAGGATGAACTTTGTGCAAAAACAGTGCAGCATAGTCCACATGGGAAAAACACCACCAACTTCATAGGAGTTTTACCAAGTGCTACCAAGAAGTTACCTCAATATTCAAAAATGGCAAAAAACCAGAGATTGGAAAGGAACAGAGAACAAAGCAAAATGAAAATATGAGAAGTAACTGAATAAACTTTGACAGTATGTAAAAGATTGGTAAGGGAGGCATGACAGAGGAACACAAAATCACACGTGGAACTGAGACTGTGAGGATGCAATACTGGCTTTGGAACCATCAACTAAAACTAGCAAAAGACAGGCTCAAATAGACACTTCTCAACCAGTTAAAATGGCAGAACCATCACTTGTTTAGTTACTTGAAAAAAGTTTTCTACCACTTTTCACAGAAATTCTTTGTACAGCATGCTACTGACATACTCGGGACAAAAAAAAACCAAACCAAAACACAAACAAACAAACAAAACCTAAAGCAAAATAACCCCCTGACTTCTGGAGAGAAGTGGTGAAGACAGCACTTACCCAAATATATGGTCCTGTTTCTTCACTCAAATACTAATAGAAGGAGTAGACAGCTGAAGCAAAATTTCACATGGGTAGAAAAGAGATAGTTTATTTTAGAAAGTAAAGCCAAACCATACAAAGGTCTCCTGCCAATAATGTTTTTATTTATACACTGTTTACTACTGTGCCTCATTGATTATATGGATAATTTCAATCATAATGGATAATTTTAATCTCTCACCTCAAGCTCTTCATTCACATGTCCCACATCAAGGGCAGATGAGAGCAGGTTACAGGTATAACCTCCAAGTTATGTAAAAGCAGACTGAACAAATTACCAGCAAGGAAGAGGGTGTGGAAGAGGGACTTTACAGAAAGGGTAGTAAGAAAAAAAGGAAATTTAGCTCTCAATAGTGGCTTTCAAATTTTAAAAGGAAACTGTGCCAAGCCATAGCAGTGGCAGTACATGCTTTATGTGGATAAATGTTTAACAGAAGTGAAACCTTAAGACTGAGAAAAGCAACAAAACAGAGATAACTGATTTTCCTCTTAGACCGCATGAAAACTTGCCTCAGTTTAAACACTCCTTGGTTCTCTTTTTTTTCCCCCTATCATTTGGTTATTAAAATGTTGTGTTGAACTTTAGCCTCTTAAGAAAGACCCAAGTAAATTATTTACAAAAAATATTGCATCTGAGGATGGTGGCTGGACTATGACAGCCAAATGAATCTGAACAAGATTAAAAACAACCAACTGCTAAGAAAAATCTTAAGTAATATTTAAAGAATTCCAAACAAGGACACTTCAGGAGAAAGAAGCACACCTGAAAAAGAGATTCCCAAACGATGTTTTCTTCCATGTTTAAGGAATTTTTCAAGGAGTTAGATACAGCTTTTATTCAGAAGTTTTTACACTGCTGTTGAACACTCCTTTTGTCAAAATTTCACTATACAGTTGATTTAACTAGATGGCTTGTCTGCCATCTGTCCCCTCAGCAAATGCTAGGCATTCTGTTCCAAACCACCCAGACCATCTGCAATTAATAGGTTGCCAGAACGGCTGTATACATATACTTCACATGCTCTGAGTTGGTGATTTTTCTTTATTTGGCAACAAGCAAAGCCAAATATTTCCAGTGCAACCCAAGAAAAGACCACAAAAATTGTTGGGATGGAACAGCCTTGCTGATCCCACCAAACCAATACAACTTGAAATTCATAAATACAGAGAAATAAAAGACCTTCTATGCGTGGCCATAGGAAATGATGTCTTAAACACAGCTGTGTCCCTGAAAAACCCAGGCACACCGTAGAACCTCCATCCTTGGGAGAATTTTACAGCCAAGTAACGTGTTCAATGTGCTCTTCTGTGTCCAGCACAAGCGAGAACCAGCAGAACAGGCGGCTCCACCTCTGGCTCGGCCTCGTCCCCCGGCCCACCAGGCAGGTGTGGGGAGCCCTCTGTCCCGGCTGCTGAGCCCGGGGCCCGCAGTGCTGCCCCTGACCTGGGGAAGGGCCAGGGGGGCCCGCAGTGCTGCCCCTGACCTGGGGAAGGGCCAGGGGGGCCCGCAGTGCTGCCCCTGACCTGGGGAAGGGCCAGGGGGGCCCGCAGTGCTGCCCCTGACCTGGGGAAGGGCCAGGGCAGCACCTGCGGTACTGACCCGCACCCCGGGGAAAGCAGCATCGTACCAAGCTGTGAACCACCCTAGGGCTGCTTCTCCTCTGAGCACCATCCCCAGTGACCCAGCGGTACCTGCTAGGTCACCCCTACAGGTACAGAAACAGGGCAGCACACTCATATAGGCTATGACACTGCTGAGGCATGTTAAGTAGCACGGACACGTCAAGCATTTTAAAACGAATCCGGTGCTGGACACTGCTGGCATCTTCACGGGACCCGGACCGTGGGGACAAATCTGGGCACCGAGGGGACAGAGGGGCGGCCGCAGCCCCGCGTCCGTCCGCCCTTTGCCCCCCGCATCCCCGCCACGGGCTCGCCGGCACACGGCCCAGGCCCGCCGCTCCCCGCCTCCCCGTCCCCGCTGGCGGCTCCTCCCGCCGCCGCCGCCGCCGCCAGGGAAGCCCGGGGCCTCCCTCACACGCCCCTCCCGCTCTCAGCGCGGCGGGGAACAGCCCGCAGGCGATGTCGCGGCTCGGCCGGCGCTCCCCGTACCTGGGCGGAAGGCGGTCAGAGTCCTGCCGCGGGCCCTCAGGAACATGTCCCCCGCCGCCGCCGCCGCCATCGCCCCGGCCCGCGCGGCCGCTGCCACCGCCGGGCCCGGCCGCCGAGGGGGCGGCACCGCCAACGCCGGGGGCGGCGCCTGGCGCGGGCGGGAGGCCGGGGAGGCCCCGCGGGCCCGGGAGCGGCGGCCCCGCTGGAGGCGCCGGGGGCTGGAGTGAGGGGGCGGCGGGGAGAGGGCCGGGCGGCTCCGGGGCGAGCCCTGGGATGAGCCCCGGGATGGCCCCGGGATAGCCCCCGGAGCGGGCGGTGCTGTGGGGCGGCTCCTGGCCATGTGCGGGGGGCGGCTTCGAGCGGAACCTGCCCCGGAGATGCGCCGGCTTTGAAATGAATTATAATAAAGTCATAGATTATATCATTTTCAGCTTGTTCCTAACCTGCGAACTGAAGTAACCCCGTGTCTAAAGAGGCATTGGCAGGCTTCATTTTGTTCCTTCATGGGTTGTTCTTCTCGTCAGGTTTCCTCAGTGTCTAAACGTGCTCCTGAAGTTCGGTATCACCAGCAACTACTGTCTGAAAAACAAAAGTCATGCAGAAAAGGCAGAGAAAGCAAAGGCCCGGTGTGTTCCTGCTGTCAGTGCCCAGCTCGGCCTGCCCTGCCCGGGCACGGAGTGGGGCCCAGCCATCCCTGTTCCTGTCACAACCAGCCTACACAGGGAAGTGATGGCTGAAATAGATGGGTGACCCTTACAGGGCAATGTTTTCTTCATCTCTTCTCACCGAGAATCCATTTTTGACCCAGCCATGCGGGAACAATACGGTTGCAGTTTCCCAGCTGAGCAGCCGGGACCCCATTATTCTGCGTGGTGCAACATGCAGAGTTCTGAGTGTGAAATTCATCCTGTGAAATCTGCAGCGACGTGCCAGGTAAGGTAAATGTTGTCAGCTAAAAGGCATTCCCTATGGCTAGATGGCTTTTCCATCTGTAAAATGTGGGCATTACCCACAAGTAAAAACAGCTTCTTCAGTTGTAAACTGCTTGGTGATCATTACATGGAAACTGCTAGGGGAAGTCTTTTTTATTAAGTAGTTTTTGTCAATTCCCCTCTTTATGAGGCAGCATGTGGTATATTAAGCAAATAAAAACTAAAGTGCATTTTTAAGTCTCAGTTGCAGTCTATCTAAATATCCCGACACCATCATAAGGAAGAGGTGATCACAGTCTCATGGTGGAACTGCTCATGATAATATAAGAGCAGTTGGCTCAGTCATGCAAAGAAATTTTTTACCTTTTCTGTTTCTTTTCCATTTTCTTCTCATCTGCTTAATAGGGCTGAGCAGCTATAAACCAGAATATATGACTGCTGCATGACTTCAGCTAAACTCAGGATTAATTCTGCAAGTGAAACAACATCAAGATCAGGCCAAAAAATGTAGGTTATTTTGGCAAGGCAGTATAGTGTGGTTCTGGAGCACAAGGACATGAGATTGTGATCAGCACCTGAATTACCTTTGTTTTAACCTGGGTGTGTTGCTAAAGGCAACCATGTTTCTTGTCAAGTTATGCATGCCTGAAAGATTGAATCAGACCTGGCAGAGACGGGGATTGTAAAATCTTCTAGATTTATCTATGTCTGTAATTTCACAGCTCTTTTTTTTTTTTTCTAGACATGTATAGGATGCTCTCCTCTACAAAATTCTGCTGTCACTACTGCATTTGATGTCTTTGCAGGATGGGTCATGGATGAGCCTCAGGATGCTCAACTCTTTCTAGGTGAGGATGATGGTGAGTGTGCAGCCTGCCTGTGTTACCTCCTCTTCAAATGGAATCCTCTGATCTTAGATCACCTTGAGCATTACTTACGGTAATGAGGAGGCCACGAGAAATTTTGATTTTGTAGTTTAAACACATTTTCTTGTGATTTTACAGCCTGAGTGCAGAAGTTTTTTCATCTGCAGAAATAAAGGAACATTTGCTTATAAACGTGACAACTGAGAATCAGGACTGTGAGTGCAGGAGGGGGATTTCAGCTCTCTCCTGCTTCCTTTACTCTGCCAAATTTGAAGTATGCATTTTTGAAGCCAAGCTCATGGACCAAATGCTATACAGCTAAACTCATTTTACTATGACTAAGTCGTTTAAAGTTACTACTGATCTATGTTGGTTTAATTATAGATTTTCATGGACTCATTCCAGATTGGGCCTAGATAAAGCATCAGAATTTTGTCATAGGACTTGATTTGTTATACAAAGTGTCATGAATATGATGGCACTGAATAAATAATTTACAGTAGCACGTGTCTCCTCTTATTTATAGAATATAAATTGAGAGTTTTACTAATTTTATAAAGTTAGTGTGAACATAGAGAGGGAAATGTAGCATTCTGGGAGGGCATGCAGTATATTGAAAATAAGAGATTGAAAGTGGGAAATATAGGCATTGAAAATAAAATTCTTATATAAGGTTTAGCTTAGTAAGGACTGTGAATAGAATAGTGCAGATCTGTGGAGTCCAGATTTTGTAAGACTTACTCAAGTGTGCTGCCAACACTTACAGTTCATGGAAGTTCTGAAAAATCCAGTAACAGGCATGCTACCTTATTTTTTACTGCAGTTTAAAGTAAGACTGTATGCACCTTGAGAGACCTAGATAAAGTATTAATAAAACGAGTAAATTATTCTAAATTTTACTATCTCTATTGAGAAATTAAAATAAAGAGAAAAATAGTCGAGGCAGTGGTTGAAGAAGAGGAATCTTTTTTCTAATCTCAGCAAATGACAAGATGACAAAAAATAAAATGTACTGGAAGAGTACAAAAGGTGAAAAGGACATAACAAGGTTGGTCTAGACATTGGAATTAAAATTACAAAGCACAGACAGATATGCAGATTTGAAACTAAACAATTTTAATCTTATATATAGAGTAGAATGACTATGTGCCATCTGGAATTCAGGGAATCCAATGAAAGTTGGAGGTGTAAACAACACATACAGCAGTATCAACATCTGTTTTCAGTGCCTGCTGATATATATGAGTCCTTGAGGTATAAGTTGGAGAAAATAATGGAAATTGATAAAACCCGGTGATAGAAAAAGGATCACGTATAATTGTAATTGTTTAGAAAGTATATGGATTTATTCACACTAAAAATAAATAGTGCATAGAATGTATCATCTTACTGTTTTTAAAGAATCTCTTCTCCCTGTAAGTCCTTGAACAGGATAGCATTCATAGCAGATGCAACATTTTGGAAGGTTTGGCATAGGATGCAGTTCCTCTCCTTCCCCAAGAACAACTAATGGATAAAAATCAGTAAGTTCTGAAAATCTACAGTAGTTTACAAGTACACTCCTGTGTCCTGCTGCATTGCTGAGAGTGAGACTCTAGGATGGCTGTGCCATTAGAAGTAAATTTAGCAATCTGAGCCTAAAACATTACAGAATATGGTAATACCTAAGATCTGATGTTCAATACAAACAAAAATGAATTACTACACTAAAAATGGGTTACTGCTAGCAATGAGTGCTAGCAATGTTAAAAAAAGGGCTCTGTTAATATTTGGCCTTGATACCAAATGGCCTTCCATTTTCAAAGGGCCCACAGAATAATATAAAAAATATTAAAAATATTTTGCACATACCAGCTTAAAAGGATTGGTTGACCAGGACCAATATTTTGTTGCTAGGAAGGGAACAATGATGACATTGATTATTTCCACAGCTAAAAATCTACAATGTAATTGATTTTTATCTGACTCATTTAGTGTGGGCAGGCTCCATTTGTTCAAGAAACCTGTAATATATTCCTTGAATCACTGTAACTATGAGAGATATAAAAGTTGATGTAATGAGTTAAACACACTATTTAACTCAATTTGTTTTGCACACTGAGTTCCAATTTCTGACACAAATACGGTTCTATCTAGAGCTACTGTTCATTTTTTAAGATGTCTTGTTAATTTTATGTGCTCCCAAATATTCAAAAGTTCTACTTTATTCAGGGTGCCTCTGATTTTAGAATTCCCTGTCCTGAGATTTCATTTTCAGGTACACTGAGAAGTTGCAGCTTTCATGGAGTGGTTAAGACCTGGACTTCCAGCAAATTTGAAAGTCGTGACTAGTGAAGACTTCAGTGAATGAGAGTGAGACTAGGAGGAATTATTTGATCTGGTGCATATCTTTGACACATTCAATGTCTACTCCTGAAAAGTCATGGATATTTGGATCATGAGTTTGTATTGGGACTGCTAGACAGAGAAAAATTGCACAGGATTCCAGCAGGGCTAGAGCAAGTTAAAAAAAAAAAAAAAAGGCGTTTTAATTGAAGTATCCATTTCCAAATTATGCAGAATATTTGTGATTGATTGCCACTTTATCCTGAATTATCCAAGAACTCTCTGACTTAACTTTTCTCCAGAATTTTTCCCATCAGAATTGGGCAGCAGTTGCCCACTACCTAAGGTTTATGATTCCTGCTGCTCATCAAAACCTCTCCAGTCACAAATGGAAGGAAATTAGGAATATAAATGAATTTGAATAAACTATTTATTATATATATCCACACATACATCTGTGTATTTTAATAGTACTACAGGTTTCAGGTATGTACTGTTTGACTTGGTCTAAGAAGAAAATCTAGGTTTTAAACCTTTTATTTCACAACTTGGTCTCACATTTGGACTTGTTGGGACTTTTCTTATTTTAAACAAATAATTTTTATGTACATTTAATTATGTACATTTAATGTACAACCAAAACCAGAAAACTAGAAGAAAAATTAGTATTTAGTTAATAGATCTGTATGGATGACTCTTGAGATTCCTTTCTCCTTTGCTGATCAGTGAAATTTTTTAAGAAAAAAATAAAAGCCCTGATGATCGACCACAGTTACAATTTCTGCCCTCTCCCCAAAAAAAGAGAAAAAAAAAAAAGAAAAAAAAAAAAAAAAAAAAAAGAAAAAAAAAAAAAAAAAAAAAAAAAGAAAAAAAAAAAAAAAGAAAGAAAAAACCCCAATCTTTCAAGTATTAAAATTCAATAAACAATCACAGCACTTTCATACTTTTCAGCTAGGCATACAAAAAGTGCATTGGTCTTTTCCTGTTTACACTGGTTAATCCAAAATGTGTTGCATATGTACTGGATGAATCTCTTTGTTTCCTCGCTCAAATAATTTTTTTTTTCAGACTGGAAAAACTAATTTTTGCATTACAGGTGACATCCTCTTTCAGAAAAGGGGAATTTTCTTTGTTCACCTAAATTTTAACCAAATATATTTCTCAGAAGCACATGTACATCACCATCTGAGAGGATATAACAAACTGGATATAAAGAAATAGTGACATCAGATGACTCTGAGAAGAAAAAAGACTATAAAAAAACTGTGAAACAGAACCCATTGTCATACCACTTTGCAAAGATGCAGCTTCTCCTACAGAGTGAACTCTGACACCACAGAAATGTCCTCTAAGAGGACAAGGTTCCACTTAGTTTTTCTGAAGTGGAAAAGGTAGATCAGTCAGGCAAATAAATCCTCTTGTTGATTTGCCTTCCTGAGTCCCATTCTACTGCTCCTCTCCCCTCAAAATACAGCCTAATAAATTGCATCAGTGGTTCAGAGAATCTTTGCTGCTTTGGAGAATGATTTATGTTCTCTGAACTTCATAGAACTCTTCTACACATTAGTATTCACTCATATTATGTGCCAGGTTTTGCATGTGAAGTAGATCTTAAAATTGGCTTTACCATCTGTGATGTCACTAATATAGCAGTCACTGAACTTCCTGAAATAGGATGACTATGAAGGATGCATCTATTTTGCCACAGATTTCTATAAAACAAAATGTTTTTCAGTAATTAAAGCTGGAGGTGAACAAAGGAGGTACTCCGGGAAAAACACAGATTAATTTAACCATAAATGACCCATTTAAGTTTTTTTTTTCACTCAAGTAATGACTGAAGAAAATTAGTTCAGGGACTGATGAAGGATGCTGAATAGGTAATTATCGCTATTACAAACCTCTTATTTTAATTTGTAGGAAATGTGATTTGAAAATTAAATAGTACTTGATTTTTTTTTTTTTTTTTTTTTTTTTTTTAGGTTTCAGTGTGGACTCTCTTTTAGCTGTTTCTAGCACTTTTGTTTCTCAGAATTTCAAGGACCTTTCTTTTCCCATTAGTGATTGTATTAGATACCCAGAAGGATCCATTTTTCAACAGTATTATCTCAGCAATAAATTACATTTTCCACTTCCCTCAGATTTCTGGACTAAAGATATGTAGGTGTTTTGCAGGTCTTGGGTAAAAAGAGATAACAAAAAATTTGGACACAGGTAGAGGCACACAGAGGCTGATTTATGAGTGAAGACATAACATGCACCACAAAGCTTCTACTTCTAAAATTAATAATAAATGAGAAAAAGACTGCATGCCCCACAAGGCAAATGTAATCCACCTGTTTTGTACTATCCTTCACTTCAACTACCAGCCTCCTTCCCCGTGTTTGCAATGATTTTTTTCAGATTCCTTCCAGTTGTACGTATTCATAACAACAAAGTCAATGACAGCAAACATTGTTTGTATTCCCAGAGTGTTCTTTCAAATTTTTAACACTCCAGTATTTTTCAAATCTCTGTTACAAACATAACAGAGTCCAATGTCCAAGCATAAAAATCCGGACTAATTGACACTAGAAAACTGGCTTTCCCACTCTTTGAATTTCTTCTGGTTTCGAAACAAGGGAGAAGTAAAAACTTATTCATGGAAATATTGTTTGTTCTCATTGATCCATTCCTACATTTGCTGAAGGATGATCACAATAAAGATATGTCCCCTGTACATAAGGCAAAAGATAGAAATTAACTCAGGTGCCTCTTCTGCAGATGACTTGGAACCCTTAAAGACCATTTTGATGTTTGCCAGTTGGTTGCAGGAATACACAGTAAGGAATTGCAGAAGGCTGAGTACAACACTAGGCTATGAATGAGAAGATGCTACTTCCAACCCTTCCAAATGTACTCTGGCTGGTAAACCCAGTTTTCTTGCAAAATGAACTGTGCCACCCATTTCTGCTTCAGACACTCTAGGTTTAAAATCAGATAGAATTAAGACCTTCCTGCTATGAGGCATAGTCAGGCTCATTCAAAAAGTATGGTGGACATTGCAGTGTCCCAGAGTGGGCCTGAGGATGAGCAAATGGCTCAGTGCCAGTCCACTGGGTAGGGACACTGGAGGCTGTTTGCCTGTAGGGATGTCCTCACCACAGAGATGGAACAAACCCTCCCTACCCATCCTGACAACACTCCTTGACAACACATAGTCTGGCCACAAAGCCACAGTCATTAATTTATCCTGTGCACTTACTTTATAGACCATGGTACTGGAGTGAGTGGTGAACCAGAAACAGCTCAAAAATAGTGAAGTGTGATTAGCATTTTTGTTGAATGCAATTGGATGGATTTATCAACCGTAACAACTTTTTTGGAATAACTAACTGTGCTGTATTTTTCATTAAAATAAAAGCACAACATTCATATGGAGTAATTACTGCGGTGTGAAACACGTTTGAATTAGAACAAGACAACTTTGTTATTGGGTAGGTAAATTCATAATGCCAGGAACTGTTCTCCTCCCCAGGTTCTAAGAATCATGTGCCTGACAGTCTCCTGCAGCACACAGTACAAGCTACTATTAATAATATATCTAGAGCTGAACATAAGGTATGGAGGGAGTATTTAAAATGTTTAATTATTCAAATGAAGGAATTAATTGACTGTGCCTTTTTTGCAGTTCCACAATATTTCTAAACATCATAAGAACTCAGCATGCTAAAAAGAATATAATAATCCATCTGAATCTGCACTCCAAGACAAGCACTATGGAAAAACATTTTAAAGTCAGACACTTGGAACAGAGCGACTAACTTTGGGGAAATAGTGTATCTATGCATGTATAATATATATACACACAAAATATGTATATAATATATAATAAATGTGATTGATTAATTGGATTCAATGGGTGAAGATCTTAGTATGCCTATTTGATGTACAAAATGTGATGTAATACTGTATCAACAAGCTGCACTTCACTACAACATTAATGACAGTTCCTTTTAAACTCATCAGTTCTCAAGCAACTCTAACCTAATCTAGTCTTATCTATGATAATTTCTGCAAAAAAGTGTTAAAGAATTGTGAACTGGAGAGAATTTGCCACTGCTGAACTTCTAGCAAAAGAGCATTCATTATTATACTTCCAAGCTTACCTAGATGGAGATCATTGCATTCCTTGCTGGAACAGGCAGGTGGGAAGCAAATATTTCATTTGCTTCTCTAAAAACCTTCAGGAGTGATTTGTCCCCAGAGAAGGTCAAACTTAACTGAAAACCAGGTTGATTTACATATTTATTTTCAGGCAAACGGTAACTGTAACTTCTGTTTGCCTTAAGTTTTCTCCAACAAATTTTTGGGGGCTGAAAAAACTATTTGTTTAAGGCTAAATTTCATTCCTGTGCAGGTGCAATTTTGTAAGCCAGTATTGTTAAACTGTAGTAGGGACCCTTCCACTGTGCATTTTAAAGGATTGAGAGATCTGCACGTGGGCTGTTCATGCCCTTGATGTGCCACAGTAATTGAAGTCCAGCTAGTGAGAAAAAGGATGGAAAGCTTGCCTAGGAACAGGTTGGGAAGCCCTGACCTGCAGAAGCATCTGTTATCTTGCTGTCAGCCAGAAATAATTATATTATAAGCAGGCTGGTACTAGAATTTCCAGTCTTTTCTCTTACCTCCTCATAAATTAAAAATAGCAGTGTTTACTATTTAAAACTTAGAGTTAGTAAATATCTTGAGAAAGATTTAGTGAATCAATGAGACTGCTATTATTTTTCACACCTTTCCTGTAAGAAAGAGAATTGTAATATTTCTGGGTTCTTACATAACCTAGTCTAGCAAGTATTTATTTCATCTTCTAGATAAAAAAAATCAAGCCTCCTCATCCTTAAGTAAATCCGATGTAAACAGAAAAAGCACAAGGTAGAAGTTAACTTAGAGGACTTTCTGTTTGAGCCTCTGAACAATAAATCTCACCAGAACAAACACAATAATACCATCCTGGGGAAAAGTTTCCTAAACTGATTGAGCAGACAGGCATATATATATATTTTTTTTTCCAAGAAGGAGAATTCACGTTTATTTATCAGCTAGGGTTTTAGAGGAGGGTTTGTTGTTTTTTTTTCCCCAAGAGAATATATCATATGGGTGTCATTTCAGAAGAAAATCATGCACCTCTCGTACAGTCTAGACTAAATCAAAGTGAAGAGAGCATTTTGTGATTTCTGCAAGTAAATTCGTAAAGACCAACAGGACTCAACAGATTTTTAGGACAAAATCATAAACTTGTTGTGGTGAACACCATGATGTGTGGGGGAGGAGGGAGAGGTGCCAGCTGGATCCATCGTCTATCTTGGCATTTATGCTGTGTTCATCACCATGGTATCAAAACACCTTTACAAGTTCTAAGTGTAACCACAGCAAAGGAGCTGTAGTTTCTCCTTGATTCCTAGGAGGGATAGCTTTGTTGTTGTTGTTGCTATTGTTATTATTATTGAGCAAGCAAGTGAAAATAAGGGATTTTACATTTTATTCTTAAGGAGCTGAGATTCCTCAGGGAATCAACTCCACAGCTGTATGTCAGTTGCCAAGAAAATTGCATCAGCGCATGGTATAGAGATGAGCCTTCTCTTGTCCCTGAACATTCCAGCTGGAGTTAGTGAAAGGTCATGAAGGGGCTGAGGAGCCCTCATCCTCTTACACAGGGCACAGAGAAGATGCTTAGGATGGATGGAGGCAGGGAGGTGGAAACAAGAGTTGATGAATACACTGCTGATTTTTCTTGGTTTCCCCAGCAGTGCAGGCAGCTTCCCCTGAACGTATGTGCCAGAGAGCTCTCCTTATCCCTGTGCCAGCAGAACGTGCCTCCCTTGGGCTTCCATGGATTGATGCACAGAGACACCTGAGAGCTGGCTGAATACATTTGCAGGAACATGCAGATGCACTGGAGCTTAAAGCTGTATTGTACGTAGAAATAGTATTTCCTTATATTTCTACGTTTTCTCACATAATGAGCATCAGACTGTGGCCTTGGTATTTTTGTCTTTAACTTTTCCTGTATCTTTTTTTTCTGCAGCCTTTAATGTTAGATTTTGGGTTTGCTTTCATTATGAAGAACACTAGCATTATAAAATTACCCCATTGAAACAAATAGAATATTATGTCCTATCAAGAACATCTCAATGAGAATAAATGTATAAAATCTTGGTCCTTAGAGCGAAATCCTCACTCAATTGAATTTAATGGTAATATTCTTGTTAATAATAATGAGTCAAGACTTTGCATACAGCTATCAATAATTAACTATTGATCTCAACAGACCTAAAAACCAAACTAAATACTAAAAGATATTAAAACCTCCTGTGCAATGAGACAAAAAAATTGAAAACTGGACCCAGGCTTGATCCTCCATCCTTTACATGGAGGATCTATTTCTGATCTTGCTGTGCATGTCTTTCAGTGTTTTCTCTTTTCTTTTTGTTAACCTGAGCTAAACATTATGACAGAAACAAATGAGATAATTGGGTACTATGAGATACCTGCTCTTTTTCACTTATGGTCATTTTATGTGTTGAAATATTTGCATTGTTTATGTAGGGAAGTGATCCTATTGTTCAGCCATCTAAATTATATCCTTGTTAATCATATTATAAAGGCTCATGTCAACTGTTCTAGTTTGCATGGAAATTATGAGCAATTTCCTTTTAATTTTTGTAATTTTTTCTTTTTTATAAAGATCAATCCTGAATTCACAGGGAGAATTTATTAAACTGGAGAATCCTATTTAAAGGTTCAAGGTGCATAGAAATTACAAAATTGCCTTTCAAAAGGCCAGATTTCTGTCAGATGTGTGGGAACAAACACCCAAGAAAATTGTGAGTTGCCCTCTTACCAAGTATTCTGTTACAACTGGCCCTGTAGATGTGTCTCTGTGTGTGTATATATATGTAATTATATATATATATTATTTCCATAATTCACTGAAATATTCCTTTTACATCTTCTTTACATTTTACTCCTGAGTTACTTGCCTATCTTGATTATAGATTAAACAACCCATTCTGAAAGTGTACTCTCAGATACCAGTGTTTTGTGACAAAACTGTGTTTAACCTTATTGTACTCTGCAATAATCTCCAAAATATATGTATTAGGGAACAGATATCCTAAATATGTTATTAACATTAGATTATATTTAGCAGGTTAGAGATAATCTGCTGATTTAAGTAAACACTACAACAAAAAGATACCACAAGAATCTGCTGTCAGCACCTTTTTGCAGAACTTCTTAAGACTCCCTGATGTGCATTTCACAATGCAGTTTAAATCCTTTTATTTGTTGTATTATTTATCCAGCTGTGGGATCACTGCACTTTCACAAGAATAAAAAAAACCTGGAGGCAAATATATCCTATAAAACAAAAAAAATATTAAAAAATTTCTGCTGCACATTATTTACTCTAAACATTAAATTTTCATTTCATATTGGCTTTATGCAAAGAGAAAGGAAATTAGATTGATGCCTTTTCATTCAAGATAGTATAACAGAGTACGTAGACAGATGTTCTAGATAGATATTGCATTTATGTAGGTGTAACAGAATTGCACTGTGTTCAGAAATATCAGTGATGAATGCTGTTAGCATTATCAGGATGCTGTCTAGAAAGAAAACATAAGGAACGGCGTTTACTCTTCCACCTTGAAATCTTCCTGGGTTTTTGACCCATCTGTCAGTATACCTGGCTGATAGGTTATTTCTTCTCACTGGCTATCATGCTAAAGGGCAGAGAAGCAAATCCCTTTGGAGCCAGTTTTAGCACTGCTCTTTACAGTTGGCTGTCAAGTGGAGTCAAGAAGGGACAGTTGCTACCATCTGCCTAAAAGCGTGGTCTGGAACCTGTGTGTGTATTTGTGCACGTCAACAGCTTTCCAACATATGGGCCTAAATTTAGTTTCTGAATTCATTATTGGGCTTTCAAATATGTGACCCGGTTTTCAGATGTACTGACCACTCAGACATCTGGTGGTTTCATGTAAGCTGTGATTATTCAGCATCTCTTGAGCAAAATCACTCAGGGCAGTGCAGTTTCCATTTTAAATCAGTGAGAAGACAGTTGTTGAATTTAGTAGATACTGAGTTGGTCCGTGGATGTTTAACATTTGGCAACCACATCTGACACTCTTGGCCAGACCCAAAGTCACATAAGTGACTGTGACAGCCACCTGAAAACTGGTGACAGCATCACCTGACACTGATAACTGTGTCAGAGATATTAAAAAGATATCACAGACCTCTTCTGATCATTATTACATTCTACCACTTATTTAATCTGTCTCGTGACTTAGCATTTTAAAATCCTGAGCATCTTTTTAACAGTTAGCATCCTTTAAAAATGGAACTGTCAAGAGAAATTTTCTTATTCATAAATCTGAACATTCCTGCATCTATATATTAGTACTATATGTAAGACTCAAAATACATCAAGCTCCTGATGGGCATGTTGTGACAGGGATACAGGGAGACATCATTAAAGCTTATTATCAGGGAAGCACACTAGAAAGGTCTAATTTTCACTAAGAATTTTTGATTTTGGTTGCTTGACAGAACATTTTGGAAGACATGCAAAGTATATGGTGGCTAAAATATTTATTGGTTAAGTAATACAGCAACTTCACATTTCTCGGAAGAGCAAGTTGTTCACTTCTGAGGTTTACAGCTCATCTCTGTAGCTCTTGAGGGTTATTAGTGCTGAAACTGGCAGACTTTAACTGACTCATTGATTTGACTTCTTGTTCTACCCACCATCCATGGATGTTTCAGGCCTGAAGAATGCACATTGTAGACTAAACTTGTCTACCTCTTCATCTCAGTTGCTGAGGAGTTTTAGAAGAGGTATTGGTTAGATCTGCTCCTCAGCTGGTCTAACATATGCCAGGGTCAAACAGCAGAGGATCAGAAATTTTTCGCTCCTGTATGTCCTGTTCTATATCTAAGAACAGCTTCTCTATGCTCAGGCACAGTATACAGCCTATGATACTCACTTTAACCTTCACAATTTTTAATGCTATTTTAGGCTTGTTTAGAAGGGCTTCCTTTCTGCCTTGAAAATTTGAACTCATGGGAACAAAGGCAGTTTTCTTTTCACTTGGAAAGATACAAAAGCAGTTCTAAATTTTTTGATCCTGTGTAGCCATTTTTTAACCTTTTTTTCTTTTTTTTTTGTTAACAAGATAAAGATTTTGTTGGCACAAGTTTGCAATGATCTGCAGAGCCTTTGTCAGCTGCAGTAATCCCCAATCATTCCAGATCTAAATTCCATGTCAGTATAATTTATAACAAGCAGAATCATACCTTTTTCACAGGTACTTGTAATACTGCTACAATTCAAAAGTAACATCAGTTTTGCCAAAGAGAGAAACTGGCTGTCAACTTCTCTTGTTCAGGATCAGAGCAGTAGCTGTGTAACAGGCAAACCCGAGGGCACAGCTCATTTTTCAGCTACACTGCTGGAAGCTGCTTTAGACGTGTTGGCACTTTTTCCCCACTGCTGTATACTGAAGACATTTGCACTATACATGTATTTCCTCTTGTATATTTATTTGCAAGTACTCTATTTCCCTTCTACGTTTATCTGTTTTTTTCTGAATTTCCTTTGAATTAAGCTGAAGCTACAAGAACTCTTGGGAATTCATGAAGTCCACTCCAAATATGGTTGCTGTTACTGCCTGCCTCAAAACCCAACCCATGAAATTACTACAGTTTAGCTTTTACAAGAAGATTGAACAGAAAAATATTATAGGTTATAAAGGTAATTTCTACATTATATAATTGCAATAAATTATATATTTCTCTTCAGTAAGCCATAAAGCCAAGTCTCTCACAGTTTCTCATTCATGCAGTGCCTCAGCTCATTAAAATTGCTTGATGGTGATCTCTTTGCTAAGTGCAAAGTGTATTTTTTGAGATCTGATGACAATAACAAAGAGGTGCTTAATGTTTTTGAGATGTTCCTGTTAAAATTGCTATGAATCCATGAAATTGTAAGACCAAATTGCTTCTGTCCTAGTCTGTATGTGCATCTTTTTTAACGAAAAGGGAAAGGTTAGTTAGAAGGTTAGAAGATGTGTGCTCACTATATATAAAAGCAGAAGTTTATTTAGTGTCAACACAATGCAGGTTGGGATTTCACACATTTCTGTACTGATACACTAATGATTGCAGTTACTGGTTAAAAGAGCAAAGGTTTATGAAGTGCTTCCTATGTAACTAAAACCAAATGCATTTTAACCACCCAGCAAGACTACTATCACTGGGAAGGACACTGGTCATAGAAGAGTGACAGAACTAGGTAGAAGCAAATGGGGCTGTCTGATCTACAGGAATTCAAGAATGTAGAGCTGTTGAAAACAAACTTCTGTGTTGTGTGATTCAGGGTGTTTACAGTATTTGTGAATCATAGGACTTTTTTAAGTATCTATAAACATTATGTCACTTGTAGCCTCCTTGGTAAAACACTTCTTGAAACCTTTCTTGGAAGAGTTCTTTAAGTCATGTCTGCTAAAAAACTTCTTCCAGGTCTCAAGCTTCCCTTCTGCTGCCCAGCAGACATCTTCCACCACTGAACTTTTCTTCTAAAGACAGTGATTGCAAACCTGCTGCCACTTGGCGTGGCACAGAAGAATCATCACCTCTTCTGTTCTCCAACCACAAAACATTTTGTATCTACATGCAGACAACCCACTACAGCATGAAATGAAACAAGGAAACAGACATTGACTGCTTCATTCCGGTTTCCACATGACATTTCTTATCACAAAATACCTTTCACATCAATACTGCCTGAGATCGGGCCTGTCTAGCTGCTTTTTCTGACAGATATTCACAGCTCAGGAATGTCTGTTAATAATATAATGATTGAGCTATAGGGCATTTCTTGGGAATTAATGATTGGCTAGAAAGCTCCATTGACTCAGTGCTCAGCAAAGGACTGTTTTCTCTGTCAGGTAATAAGTCCCAGGGAAATACTTAAAGGTTGCATCAACACTGTTATTATCAACAAAAATTAAATACAGCATTTTGAACAAAATAATTGCAATTGCTCCATATGGTCTAATTGTTTATACTCTTCGTATTTGCCACCACCATTCAGGTTAACTGATTTTTCTCTCCTAATTTTGCTCTTTTTCAAACTCTTATTTTCATAAAAACCCTGCAAGAATCAGTTCTATGTACAATTCCACACAGAATTCAAGAAACTGAGTATGAGTGTATGAGCAGCTTCCATGTGACATGAGTATACATTGCTACTGAATTTACCAGAAAAGGTGCCTATTCTCTAGGTTAAAGTTGAACCACAAGCACTGCCATTGATCTACATTGTCTTGCTGAAAACAAGTCAAAGAAATTAGAGGGGAAATATAACAAGAATTTTGTATACGGCTGGTGCCTAAAATAAGAATTCCACTTAATTAAATGGATATGCACTTGAGTAAAGAGAACTCTGTAGGTTCAGGTTGAAACATTCATCCTCTCAGTTACTTCACAGGTGAAGAACATTCCTTATGAGATAAATCTGTAGATAAGTAGGAAATTATTACTTGCCTTAAAGCAATGTCAAAAAGAGAAGTCTTGAAATTGTTGAAGTTTTGAAAGTGGAACATGATGGTGCAAAACTGGGAAATCTTCCATAGTTCTCAACTTGTTAAGCACAACTGAAATAAATGAGACATTTATTGACTGACTTTTTTTGTGAAAAGCTTTATAAAATCACACAATGACCCAAGATATGCCTCAATACTGTGTAATACTAATTTCTCTCAACTAGTTTTATTTCCATTATTGCAACAAATGGTTTATATTTTGATCATGCAGGTGTTCTTAGAACTATATGCTAAGAAGCCATTAAAGCACACTGCCACAGGTCTAGTAAAAAGGTTTTGTGCCTCAGTCTAGAACACCAGTTCACCATTTTTCCAAAGCACATGCCACTTAGAGTTGAGTTCTGATCTCATGGACCTGAGTCCCACAGATGTCAGGTTCTAGCCTAAATCCTTTGAGCTTCTTTTTTGTAGGAGAATTCTTAAGGAAAACCCTAGGAACTCAGCAAAACAAGGAGCTTGTACCATATTTACTGAGGATTAATAACCCATAAAATAAATCCATTTTGGAAGTTATGATTTCCACACATGTATAGCATTAATCATCCAAAACATTTAAACAGCTTTTTAGCCATCAAATCAACAGGGAAACTTGCATAATCTTAAATACTTGACAGACTGGACCTTAAATGTCTCTAGATGCAATAATAAGTATGGGAAAGATTCATTTTGAGCAGTATTTTCAGCACAAACTGCATCACAAAGTGTTAAATAATAAATAATAGCAGAGAGACGTATACACAAGGGAGGAATGATATGATTTCAGAGGAGACTTGAAAGGGGATGTTGATGAGGTGGAGGTTTTAAGAATTAAATATTAAAACCCAGAAAGGCTGGTTTTTGGCTGGGTCTGATTGTTTTTCTCTGCTGAGAAATAAAGGGGCTTTCTAACCTACCTCCTGGACAAAGATACCAACCTTACTGTCAAACCGTTCAGTGGAATCATCACTGTACTCAGAGTCTATTTTTAAGAGAAGGCAAAGGATCGCAATTAGCTAACTGCAGCCCTCTCCGATTCCAAACGTCTGCTTTGTCCTCTGCCTCACCTTTCCGTTTATTTACCGTGTAACAACTCCACACGGACTTGGCCCAAGTTCCTGAAGAGCGCCAGGGACGCCAGGGAGAGGAGGGCAGGCTGGTGTGGCACAGCCCCAGCACACCAGCCTTCCCCAGAGCCAAGGGCAGCCCGAGGGGCCACGGCAAGGCACCCACAGACCTGCCCCGAGAAGGGAAGCGGCTCTCAGCACCAGCCCACAGTTAAATCACGCCACAGTGGGCTTATTTCCTACATTTGGTGGCAGCATAGTATTCAGGAAAATATTATTGCTACTTGCACAGGTTACCGCCGAACCAAGCGGCAGAGATGAGAGAGTTAAGTAACAGGGATGGAGAGCGAATCGCTAAAGTCTTTCCCGGAGTCATTTCTCTGTTTGGGGGGGGGGAAGTTATTTCAATTCTGTATCTCGCAAACAACCCGCTGCCTCACCGTGTCCTCCTGGAGCCAACTGACTGACATTTTGAGATTTTTAAATAAATGATGTGCAGGAGCAGCTCGTGTTTAGCAGACAAAGCCCCGCTCGGCAGCGCGCACTGCGAGCAGCCCTGTCCCTGTGCTGGGCAGGCCGGGCCCGGGGCAGCCCCGCTCCCGCCCGGCCTCGGCTGAGGGCGGCCCATGGGCGCCGCTCCGCCCGCGGCACCTGCCCTTCCCTCGCAGGTGAGTGCGCCTCCGGAGAGCGCTCGGAGAGGAGGTCCCGGGAGAAGGAGCGCTCTACTTATCGGCAGAGGAGCTCTCCTGCCGCGGAGCTGCCCCCGGCTCGCCCAGCCCAGCCCGGTTCCCCCTGCCCGGCTCGGCGCGGGGCGGGCTGAGGGAGGCAGGGGGCGAGGAGGAGCTCCCGCGCTTTTGGAGACGCACCTGTGGGGAGCGGAGCCGGGGCGGGAAATCTCTTATGTAAGGGATGGAGGGGAGCGGGTGAGGGGGGCGAGGCGGGGGTCGGCTCTGCGGCGGGGCTGATACGGGGAGGGAGAGCCCCACAGAGGGGCTGGGAGGGAGGAAGAGAGAGAGTGAGAGAGAAAGGGAGAAGTCGCCGGCCCCTCAGCGGGTCTGCCGGAGGGGACAGGCGGGCGGGCAGCCCCGTCTCTGGCACGCAGCTCCCCGCGGCCGCCTCAGAGGACGGGCTGGGCTCTCGGCGCTGGCACCGCGCTCGCCCGCCCGCCACGGCGCATCTCCCTTCCCCGGCGGCTGCATGCCGCGGCGGGTCCCTCCAGCCTCCCGCGCCCTGCCCCGGCAGCCCGGCCCCGGGCGGGGCTCGGCGGGCGCCGCGGGTGTCTGAGGGAGTTGTGCGAGAGAGCGCGGCGGGCTCGGCGGGGAGCGGGAGGTGAGTGCCCCCGGCCGGCCCCGGGCTGCGCGGGGCGGCTCCTCGCTCGCCCTCTCTCCTCCTCCCGCCCCTGCAGCGCCCTCGCCTCAGCCCTCCCGCTCGGCGGCCCCTCCACGCCCCTCTCGCTAGCCCGGCGCGGTGCCCCGCACGCCGCCGCCACCTCCACCCCTCGGTCCTCCTCCTCTTCCTCCTCCTCCTCCTCCTCCTCCCGCGCTCCCCCTCACGCGCACTCCGCTCCACAAGTGCCGCGCGCTCGCTGCTCCGGCGGGAGCGGGGCCGGGCTGCGGACGCTGCGCGGGGGCTGCGCGCCCTGCCCTGCCCGGCCCGTCCGGGGCTGTCCGTGGTGCTGGAGCCGAGCGCGGGCTGAGCGGGCGCCCGGCCCCTGACGGAGCCCCTTTATGTTCAGCTCCTGGCGCAGCGCAGCATCCAGCAGCTCGAGCGGCGGCGGCAGCAGCATCGCTGAGCCGGGGCTGGGAGGCAGAATGGAAGGCTTTATTCGGCTGCTCTTCGGCTACTTGGTGGCGGACCTTCTCACGCTGGTGTGTCGGGCTCAGGAGAAAGCTGGCCAGCAGCTGGGGAGCTTTGTGGTGCTCTCGGGAGGAAACCACTCCAGCCTCGGGGAACAGATAGACCCCTCCGAGCCGCCTCCCACCCCAGACTTCTGCAGGGGCTACTTTGACGTGATGGGGCAGTGGGACCCCCCCTTTAACTGCAGCTCGGGGGAGTTCATCTTCTGCTGTGGCACTTGTGGCTTCAGGTTTTGCTGCAAGTTCAAGAAGACGAGGCTGGATCAAAGCACCTGCACAAACTATGAGACGCCGTTGTGGATGAACACTGGGAAGCCTCCTTCCCGCATAGACGACCCTCTGCATGACCCTACCCGGGATAAAACCAACCTTATTGTCTACATCATCTGTGGGGTTGTAGCAGTCATGGTGCTGGTGGGGATCTTCACCAAACTAGGGCTGGAGAAGGCACACAGACCCCAGCGGGAGCACATGTCCAGGTAAGGCTGAGTGCCAGGCAGCAGGGTCCCCTTCCCCCCTTACACCTCCTGCCCAGCCCCTGGAGAGGAGAGAGCAGCCCGTGTGTCCCTGCCAAACAAACAACTCCTGCCAGGCAGGCTGCATTCCCCTGCGAGGTGACCGAGAGACACCAACTTTGCTGAGCAGAGCTCCTGTGGTGCCCCCCAGCCCGGGTTATCACAGAACATGCATATTGAGGAAGACTAGGGATAATTGTGGAGTCTGCACAGACAGTAGTCCGTTTTTATCTGCAGTGCCCGACCCTCTCCCTAACAAGATCCAGCAAGTGTTCCCAGATATACTGTGCATAAATAGACAAACAAAAAAATTCTGAAACCAGCAACACTGAATTATAGAGAGCCTGATGCGTTCCCTCTTCCAACAGTTTCAAAGATTGGAAAATGTTTTTACTTCTCAACAGAAGGATGTAAACAAATGCCATCTCACCCTCCCTCTCCAGCTGCAAAATGATTTTGGCAGGACCTTCCCTACTCCTCCAGCCCTTGCAAGTGTGTGAGCTATTTGTAAAATTTCTAAGCTGTGAAAATGAGTCAGGGTGGAAGGGAAGAGGAAGACACAAAAAGAAAAAGCTATTGTAGAATTTTTAAACATTTTTTCAGTTGCTGTTGAGAGGTAAAAAATGGAATATGAAAGTCTTGCCTCATCCATATGTGTGTGTGTGTTTAACTCTGTCTCCACGGTGTAATGGCTGAGTTATATCAAAGAGAACCTCCCCCACCTAGAGTTAGGCATGCTGTGTACCATCTACTCCAGATCCTGGCTGCCTAGTGGTGGATAGGCAGGTGGGCAACTCGGGACAGAGCCCAGTGTCTTTAACAACATATTCCAAACCCAGATTGTCACAGCAGTTCAAAATCAAGGCATAACACATTTGTCAAGTTTGCAGCCTGTCTGATTCTGTATGCTAATCCCAGGCACATGAAAGTAAAGCAGATGGGGGAAAGGCATTAAAAAAGGCAAACAGATCCATTAAAGAGTCTAAATAGATCCCAGCATATTGGGCAACTTTAGCGATGAAATGCAATGAGAGGATACTTTCTACTGGATGTGCAGTGTGGCAGAAAACTTCTTTTGCCCTGACTAGTGGTGTAGCTCACAATCTTTAAGGCTTAGATGAAGAGTCGTCCTTTGAAAGACAGTCTCCAAGAGATAACTCAACACCTGGAGCCTCATTTTTTACTGAAGTTTCTGCATGACTTTTTGATTAACTGCTTATCCTGAAATGAGTAGAGAAAGTCACAGAAATACTCCTGAAAATGCATCACCAGTCCATGAGCTATTATTTGCTATTTGTAAACTGGCTGATAGGGACATGCTTTACTACTGAGGAAAAAAGCACGTTGCAGAAATCTTAGTCAACCGCGTGTGTCAGTGCTACTTCTGCAAACGTGGTGTTTGGTGAGGAAGGTGTGATAATCCTTTAGACATTTTGAATATAAATTGAGAAAAATAAATGGGTCCCGGTTTTTATTTTTAAATTTTATTCTGCAGAGTTTGTTTGCAAAAAGCTCTCCCTAGCTTCAGTCTCTCTCTACAGTGTCTTTGTGCAGGCAAAAAAAAGAGGGCTCGTAACAGTCACAAACCCAGAACAGAGTGAAGTTATAGCCATCCCTGCAACTAATGGCTTAAATAGGTCCTGCCTCTGCGAGTAGGAACATTTTCTATCTAGAGTACAGGTGTGAAGTATTCCGGAAGGATATTCTGTCTCAATTTATGGAAGTAGAATTATGCGGGATTGGAAAATCATTCTGATCTCCTTCAGTCATGTGTGCATAAAGATTAGGTTTCTGAAGTGGGTTTTAGCAAAGGTCGTCTGTTACCTTGATTACTTAACAGCGTCTGTGATCTCGTACATGAAACTGTTCAAGGCAGGATTATATAGAAACTTGGAAAGTCATGATCACATGGAAAAACAGTCACCCACTCAGTACACATAATAGCTAGTCATGTTCTGAAAAAGATCTATAGCTTTTTTTTTTTTTTTAATATTCTCTCTTATTCCAATTGTGGGATGAATTTAACATTAATTTGAAAAGGAATTAGATTTGTAAATCCCTTTGGCTATCTATAAATATATTCATTGAGTGAAGAATTGAAGTAACCCTATAGTCCTCAAGTGAGAGTTTAACTAAAATATTCCATTCTAGCACATTGTACACTACTAATGGTCTGAAAAAAGGCTGCAATGCTTAAAAAAATAATTTATCTGTTCGGACAGATATTAACTATCAGTTTCTAGTACCAAAAATTGATATAGTATGTAGGCTGTGTTCATAGTCACCTTATAACATTACTACAATATCAGAAAAAACAAAATAAAAAAGAACATTTCCTATGGCTTTTATTTATACTGAACCTTATTAATAAGCAGAAGTTTAATGCATCAAGAGTGTTAGGTAGGCCAAAGCAAAAGTACTAAGTGTTACTCCATTTTGGCTGGCAGTAAGAAACACAGAGAAAATGATTTGTCATCTGTTTTCTTAGCTAAGATTATCTCCTTTCCCTTGCCTAATCAGAGGCTACATGAAACATTTGAATCCCCCTCATTTCTATGAACAAATTCACCTAGGAAAGGGATAGTACTGCTTATCAAAAAAGACAATGCATCATGGAAACTGATTTTTTAAATGGAAACTGATTTTTTAATAAAAATTAACAACTGAGTACAACTGATGTAAATGAAATATTTCCAGTTTTGATTTACTAAAAATATTTCAAAATATGAACAGAGAATTAGAACACGTGGGAATAAGAACCTTGACTTCTAAATAGGAAGCAAGACTGTGCCACACTTTTTAATTCCTTGCATTACTTCATCTTAGAGTCAGTAGATCTGCTGTTGAAGTAAGACACTGTGTAAGAGTGGTACAATGTTAATAAATAAAACTATTAACTGAGCATAGTTTCCATACAGCTGCCTTTCATTAAATGTTGTTAACTACTATACCAAAACAAACCAAGAACACTCCTTAACTTCACTGAATTTTCCCGAAATATTTGACAATGAAAAAAGCATTGTGGAAATGTATTTAATTAGTGAAAAAAAAAATCATAGGAAAAAGTCTCTATTGCACAAGTCTCTTTAGAAAAAAGTCAAGACTTGTTCTTTGTTAGAGAGCTTGTTACTTCCTTTTGTTTTGAGGAAACAGGCCAGATATGGCACTGTTGACGTTTTTGTTGTGTTGGCATGAGCTGTAAATCTGGAAGGTGAACCTGGAGAGGGGAGTACAGAATTAACTCTGCATGGTGTATTTCATTTTAGACTTGCATGTTTTGTTTCTCCTCATTTTAAAATTTGTTCCTTGATGTTAAAAGGAGATGAGTATTCCCTTCAGCTACAGTGTCCAAGACTAAGCAGTAATAGTAGTATCCAGAGTAGCTCTTCCTTTCCCCTCCCGTTTTTGAAGAGAATAAGGAAATCAGATGGTGTAGGAGGGAGCTATGGCAGAGGGAGGGAACGTGGCAGTGTTGTGCGTGAGAGGACACAGATTTGATCTGCCTGCTGAAGCAGACCAGGGGCTTTGTCAGGCATATGAGGGCAGCACGTTCTTGCTGCTTGAGACTACACCAATGGGCCTGCCAGGCTCCGTCAGTTCCAGTGGAGAACTCTCTCTCAAAAAGGAATAGAAAATGAAAAAGCTTCACCTCTGTTGAATGGAGGAGATTATTCTCTAAATACAAGTCCACCTTTGTCTTCTTCCTTAATCCTTTGGAGAATGTGCAAACAAACCAAGAACTGAAAGGACAATGTTTACAATCATGCTCTTATGCTGTAACTCCTGTTTTTTAAAACAGTGCTTCTGACAGTGTGTTAGCAGTCTTCCAAATATTGTGAACCATCTGAGCTCTTCTTTCTTCCTTCACAAGGAAGAAAGTGACCAGTGCTGAGCTCAAGAGCGAAGTCTTGTATTGATCATTTAAAAGACATGTAGTTGAAGCCAAAAATAGCCTGACTTCCCAGAATCCTGAATCCTATCTGTGAAATTATTTCCCTGGGTTTTGCCCCAGTTTTGGAGGCAAAATATGACAAGTGACCTTTCATGAAATAACCTGTGTTTCAGCTTCTTTCAGCTTGTACCCATAAGGGAAATGCCTGGTTCCATATGCTTTATCGCACCCCAAACCAGTATTACATATCCAAAAAGAAAACTCTTTTGGCCAGAGAAATGCTGAAGTTTTGTGATACTTGGATAGTTCTGGGCCATGAACTCCTATGTAGGTAACACTTCTCCACTTTTGTGATACTACAATCAATATCACTGCACAGGTCTTAATGACACTGCTCACTGATTATTAGAAGGTTATCTTGCACTTTCCATTTCCTTAAAAAATCATCCAGTATATCATAGGTGTAGGTAAAGGCCCTCTGTGTAAGTTTAACTTTTCAGTGGGACTGACAACAACAATTTCTTCAGATGATGAACAAAACCTCTATGACTGTATTTAGGTGATACAAATGTATGAAGGTATTTTAAAAGTCTTCTGGCCTATGTGGAATCTTTCAAAGCAAACATCTGTTCAAGGATTTTGTCATGTGCTGGGGAACAAGCCTCCCTTTATCATTTCATTATATGGGCAAATCCCTAAAAGAACAAAATGCAGGTACAGCATTTCCTTTGTACTTCAGTGATACTGAAGCTGCTGCACATTTTTAACTCTCTCTGACATTAGTGGAGAATAAGGACATGCTCTCAGTTATATGAGCTATTCTGCCATGAGAAGATTGTACAACTTTGGCTAACACAGTATAGATGCTCTGTTACTAAAAATAGAACTTGATGGGGAATAGTTCATCTTTTCTTAATATAGAAGAAGAAATTGGACAGGCAAGTCCTTGAAAACCATTTGAAAAAAGCCACCCTGAACTGGTAGAAAACTTAGTATTTTCATGGAAAGGCAGTAGTTCATCTGCCATCATAGAGGGTGTTATTTAAAGTCTTCAGCAAACAATATTTACCATCAGATTAAGAGCAGTGAGGAAAGGATTTCTGAAAACACACTCTCACAAAGTTGGGAGATATTTAGATCTTACAGTTTTACCTCCCACACTGGAGTTAAGGACTTTCATTTACTTTTTTCCCTTCCCAGAAATGTGTCCAGCTGCCTCTGGAATTAGAATTAATATTGCTGTCAATAAATTCCTCTGTATAGAGATGTATTTGCATAAATCGACTAGATATTAATGGTTTTGGTCTCCACAGTTTTCTATTGTTTTTGCAATATAATGCTTTCCTTTTGCATAATTTCTACATGTCTTTGTGAGATCTCTTCTGTTGAATTTTTATTATTCTGCTATGTAGGCCAGCTCTGCTATTTCTGCTGTATAAGCACTGCTTCAAATGGGAGCATTACTCTGATACCATTAATCATGTGGTTACTGTCTTCTGACCTTTTCCAGGATCAACAGAGTATTCTCTAACATGTTGATCACAATTGTAACTAATATTTTAATAACATAATGTTAGCTATAAACACAAGAAAATACCAGTATTGTTCAGCTGTGTACCCAAGCAATCTGAAAGCAAGATCCAGCTCAGGATTTCTCTCTGTAACTTAAATGAAACTACCTACTTTTTAATATTTAAAAGTATAGTGCTGCTTGATTGAGAAATCATAATGTCACAGAAGTACAGTGGAGGGGATAGATGGCACTTGCCATGGCTTTCACCAAGGAATGTGCTTCTTCTATTTATTTATTTATTTATTACTTTATAAGCTAGTATTTCTTGGTGCAGTATCTGGGACACTATACAATTTTGCAGAAAATAAATCTAAACTGGGCATAGTGCCCAGAAAACGTGTTCACACCCTTAAAAAATTGCTCAAGAGGTCTAAAAATTAAAAACAATAAAACAAAAAAGGAGGTAAATAATGGTCCATGATGCATTGACCTGGATAGAAAACATTTGCACTGAACTCTGAAGACTCTGGTAACACATACTACAGCTTTCCTTTGCCTAAGGCAACAGCTTCTGCAGGTGGGCCAATTATTTCCTAGTGTACAGTAGTTCAGCAGGTGGTTCTGGCACATAGCTAAGGGCTAATCCTGCTCTTATGGAACTCTGGAAAAATAGCACAGACTCACAGACACAGATATTGACATGCTGGGAGTTTCAGAGCTTAAAACTTGGTCAGAAACTCTGGCTCCACAGGGCTGATCCAGGTGTGTCTGTTTGTCTGGGTGCCTGAGGATGGCCACACCCTCAGCAGGACCTCTGGCAGTGGAGCTGGTCCTTGCACAGTGACCAGAGCAGGATGAGTCTGTCAGATTCCTGCAGCTCTGCAGGGCAAGCACAGCCAGCACGGGCTGGGCCTGGCCTGCCTGAGGAACCTTTTGCTTACTCCCTCTTTGCTGGCACAAAGCTTTCATCCTGGTTCCCAACTGCCTTCAAAGGAGCAGGGAGTGTTCCTGGGCAAGCTTTGCTCTATGTTAAAGACTAGGACACTCACAGAAGTTAGTAAAAGACTTTTTTGATCTCCCCATATGGATGAGAAACCCTTAAATTCCACGCTTGCTGCATTTCTGATTGGAAGTTACATGACTTTTCAACTTGAGTGACATTTTTGAATAAAAATGAAGATTACTGTGTTGTGTGTTCTAATTGCACATGCATGTGTGAGAATTTCCTTTGAAATTAGTAACCTGGGTTTGAATATAAGCAGTTTGTGAAAGGTGTAGCCATAGGCTAGGTGCTGAGGTGCTCAGTTTAACCAAGATGGCAATAATGTTACTGAGCACATGCAGTGGCAGAACTCAGCAAGGCTCAAGGAGTTTAAATTATGTTCCTCCTAAGCCAAGATACCTAAAGAACTTTAATGTGTTGCTGTGTTTTACTTCTAGCACAGTAAGACAACCTAAAAAGAGCCTTAGGTGTGAAGTCTCACAATGAATTTACTTCCCTGCATTTACTGTGGAGGGGGCTGGTTTCTCCAGCAGACATTATGATCGACTGCATCGCAAACTGAAATAGATCTTGGAACACATTGTTAATGTCTCACAGATTTTGCAGATTCATTCTGGTTTTGTTTGGTTTTCAGGGCTCTTGCTGACGTAATGCGACCTCAGGGTCCTTGTACAACAGATCATATGGAAAGAGATCTAAACATTGTAGTACATGTGCAGCATTATGAAAACATGGAGACGAGACCTCCTCCAAACAACTTACGTAAGTTGCATTTTAACTTTATCAATAGCTGGAATGCTGGCACTGAAAAGAGCATCATGAAATGAGCGTTGCTGAATGTCAAATGAGGATCAACAGTACATGGGTTCTTGAAAATTAGAAATATTCGTTTTCTTGGAATCAGAAAAATGTAGTTTCCTACTGCAGATTAGTGCAACAGTGAAATAAATTTCAAATAGAAAAATTAGTTATTATATTTAGTCGAAATCAGTTTTCTTGTTTGACTAATATTGGTTTTGTGTCTTTGTCTTCTACCTGTTGTTTTTGCTCAGCTCATCTGACTTTTCCTTATTCTATTTTGTTATACCAAAACACAAATTGTTGTCGTTACAGCTGAATTTAACAATATTTTTCATAGGGCAGTAGCAAAGGGGTCTCATTAGGCTGTTAGATCAGATCCAGTGGTATAATAATTAAATACTTCCTTGGATAGCATCAAGTTGTATGTGGTTTTCATTTCCTCAAGGGAAAGATGAGAAGATTATTGTTTTAACTTTTACATAATATTTTTATTCTGTATCTGCTGTTACATGTTTATGTTATTGAAGGCAAGAAAAAAGTGAACCTTGGAGCTTCAGAGGAGGTCTGGTGACATTTCCAGTGGTTCCAAAGTCCTAGACAACTTATTTCCCAGTCTCTGTTAGAGCACAGTAGAGATCTTTTTCATGCTCAGATGCATGTTCTTCTTGTGATAAACAGTGCTACTGCAAATTTAATTTGGATACTTGTTTATGTAAATCATATTGAACTATATCTTAAAAACATATATATATATACATGCTTAAATTATGTATATATTTACAAAATCAAGTTCAATATCTTTATAAAATAAAAAGGTATCATTCAGGAAAGTTTAGATTGTTAGGCAGTGGGTGACTTTATTCTGTGCAGTAGATCAGTGTAGATGTGCATTTTACTACAAATATACTTTTACTGCATTGGTATTTGCATTTTGAAACATTTAAAGTGTGTGCACTCATCTTTTCCCTAACTCTAGAAAGAAAGGAGTTTTGTTTGGACTGCATTGTAGAGTTATTGATGCTTTTTTTGGTGGAAGGGTGTAAAGACAATGGGAGAAAGGGCAGCTCCCTGTGCTGGTGCCTGCTTTGTGGGGGAGGCTGGTGGTCATTCCTTATGTGCATCCTTACAGAGTGATGGGAGAGAATTAAAGCTGTGCCCTCGGGTAAAGGTGCCACGTACAGGGAGATGTGACACCTCATCGTGTGACACCTCATCTGTCTGCCCTGCTCTCCAGCCAAGAGCTTCCACCTGGGGCTCTGCAGATGTGCAGGGCTCAGAGGGAGGCACACACCCTACCTGTGTGAAAACACCACTTCTGGAGGGGAACCTCGGCTGCTCCCTCAGTCAGAGGTGCTCTAACAGCCTGCAGCTTGACTTCTGAAGGGTTAATGAGGATGGGGATGTGCACTGCATCTCTTTGCTCTGTGTATCAGCTTCTTACTGATGTCTGATCCTTCCCATGACCATGTGTGCAGGAATGGTACCAAATAGTAATGAAGTTTGGGTCCATTATTTTCTCTCACATGTGAAGTGTTTATTCAGAATCCCAGATAATGAAGGAGCCAGAAAGTAAAGAGGTTCTTGCTGCATTGATTTTATCCAGATTTTTGTAATGATCACACCGAGATATTTTGCTTAAAACTCTCAGTATATTCTACAATATACAACATATCACAGCAAGCCTTTAAACTCATTGTTTCTCAGATTTGAATCCAGATTTAAGCCTTGCTTCTAGGACCTTTTGCATATAAATGCAACTCAGAGCCACATAGGTACTACTCCATCAAGGAAGAAAAAAAAATACACATTTAATGGGATGTTGATTTATGCTGATCCCAGACATCTATACCACCTCTGTCTCAGAATATGGCCCTCTGGCACAGAGGGAAGAATTATATGTAAAGCAGCTCTTGTACCACTGCAATTTACAACACAGAAACACTAGTGGTGCTTTGGAGCTTTCCTGATCTTTTGGGTCATGTAGAGGGGCAGTCCCAACAATGCTTCTTATGCATCTCAGGCATTCCTGCTACAGAGGGAAACCCCAGAAGCCAGCAGCTCTGATGGTAATTGTTTCAGTTTTTAATCAACTTTATGCATTAAGTCAATGATTTTAGATAGTTAAGTGCAAAGCTTCAAGTGGTGAAATTACTCAAGGCATTTTATAACCAATGTTGCATACGTTTACTTCATAGCAAGTGGATTGTTGTTCTGTATTTGTTGCCACTTTATTCTCATAAACTCATGTAAAACATGACTAAGTGACCTACTAGAATTAGCCACAACATCACAAGTGATTGAAATCTGTTGCAAATGTGCATTTATGGCACAGGAAGAAATCTTTTTATAAAGACAAAACTATTAAGACAAATTTTCCAAACTCAGTATCTTAGTAAATCAGAATTTTACTGGGAAGTTCTGAAACACTACAAGAGTGGATATTACAGAAAAGAGTGGATATTATAGAAACTTTGGCAGTGAAGCATTACCTACTCCCGTGGCTGGAAAAATGTCAGGCTTTTTCAGGGTACTTTAAAATAACCAAATAAACCAAACTGAACCACAGCTTTCATAGAAATCTGTTCCAGATGTTTACTTATATGGAGAAAATGAAATTGTGTAGAATTATTGGATCATAAACTTTAATACTAATTTTTAAAGTTTTTTAAGTTACCACTTTCTATCTATTTGCCATCTCATAATGAGACTTAAATACTTGAGGCTGATGTACTTCTCACATTGATCCATAAATATGAAGAGGGCAGAAGGAATTTCTTAGTCATTACATATCCCTTCCATACTGTGTCTTTCAGACAAGCTGTTGAAAGCAAAACATTATTAAAAATGTTCTAATTTGAATGTTCATTTGCTCTTTCTGCCCTGTTGAAAACATTTTGCTGATGTTGCCAAGACGTCCTGAAAGTGTTTTGTGAAGGGAAGCTCTTTTGTCAAAATGACAAACTTCACATGATCCCTGACACTGAAAATGAGTGTGTTTCTGTTTCTGGACTGTTTGTTACCAGAGGACAAGGATTCTCTCTGATGCCTGCAGCTATTTGCCAGAACTCACAGGCCAGTAGAAGGCCAGACACTCTTTTCAGAGTCTTGCAGTTTACTCAGTTTCTTGTCCCTTCTTTTTTGATATTCAGAAAAGGACATTTTGGAGGTTCCCAGAAAACACAGTTTGTCCTTTGCACATGTGAATCCAAATAGCCTAGATGATTTTTTATTAAAAGCTATTTTGTCCTTAGAGGTTGTTGTCATAATTTTCTACTGTGCTTTCCTTAGGATTGCTTTTCTATTATTCCCCTTCATTCATACACATCAGAATGTAGTGGTGCCTTGTAAACAAGCAGCAGATACCTATCAAAATGTAGCATTCAAGTCTTCTAACATGAGATGTTAAATAAAAGAAAGTAAAAAATTATGTTAAAAACATCAAAACAAAAGCAAAACTTTCTGCAGAGTTTGAGTTTTGTTAATCTCTGACTTTAAGGTAGCTTAAGAAAGCAGCAGCATTCAAGGTATTATTTTCTCTTCTTATTTTGTTTTTTTTTTCTGTTTTTCTTCTTATTGTGTTAGAAGCAAGGGATTTATTTAACTTGTTGGGATTGTAACTCTGATGGAGTGGGAGTTGGGAGGCTTCAGAGCTACATCCTCATTTCTGAAACGTGATTACTGCTATTATTTCTGATTCATGATCTATGATAGCAGAGGGAAAAAATACTTCAGTTGGTGCAATTCACAGTCACTTTTCCTAATGATCAGTAAAAGCTCTGTTACTCTTTCCCAAGAACCAGCCTTGCACTAGTAAATTTAAACGATTTGTGCAGGCTCCCAAGGTAAAGGTGATTTTAAAAGGAAGCCAATTATAGATTAAGGAGCTTTTTAAGATGAAAAATGCTTTTAGTTAGTTTGATATGTATGAATTATTTCTTTATTCTGAATTTAACTTTTAAAAAGTGGATTTTTAACACATGAGGCAAAGAAGGAAATGTTGCAATGTTTCAAATGGCCAATTTTAATACTGGCTAAAGATTTGCAGAACATGTGATTTAAATGACCTTTTAAAAAATATATTCAGAGTGGTGTTTGCTGCTGCATTTGATTGTCAGTTGTCCTGGATACTGACTAACAACAGATGCTAATGCTGAAAACAAAGCTATACCATCTCTATAACTGGAGCCTTATGATAAGTTAACTTTTGTTTTTTCTTTATTTCTGTGTTGAGACAGTGGGCATTTAAATAGGAGGGTAATTTTTGAAGTCCTTGTACATTGGAATAAAAATTCTGTATTGTATATCCCTGTTCCTGTCCCCATTTCTGCTCACAGAAGCTCAGCCTGTGTTTTCCAGTGACAGGAACTGTCACTAGTTTGACACTGTGAAAATAGAATTTGCAAGAATATTTTTCAGTCTTTCATCACTAGTGAATAAGCTTTTTTTTGTTGTTGTTGTCTTTGGCAAGCGAATGATTTTTGTGTTTAACCTACATAACATGTTTAAGCCAGATGGTTCATTGTCTTGCATTGCCTAAACAATTCCTACTGTTGGTCATTGCAAATAAGCAGGGAGACTTACTAAGAAACTTCAGCAAGAAGTGCTGGTGTTCAAAATGTAAAGCTCATGGAACATATCAAACGTGAGAACTAATTTGCTTACACAGTAACTGTTGGACAATTAATTGCATGATAGTGAAGAAGTGGTTGTTGAGGATGTGCAGCGTTACTGTAACATTGTGCTGCTGGTGGCAGGGGCCTTGCAGCTCCACCAAACCCCTTGTTGGGACAGAGGACTGAGCACATAACATTGTTTGGCTTCTTTGGTGTCTGGGTTGTTTGATTACAGTGAAATGCTTTTTTAGGCCTGGCTTTGTGCATGGGTCTAGCCCAAAGGAATTCCACTGTTTTCTTCATAAACTTCAATTGGTTGTTAAGCTGCTCACTTAGAAGGAAAAGAGACTGAAGTTGAGCTGTGGAGACAGGGCCATGTTCTGTGAGTAGAAAGATGGACAACACCAATAAGTTTTCAGGCAAGAAAAAGACAGTTTGAGCAGATTGACAGAAGAGGTGGATAAGTATTGCTGATGGAGAGCTCCAAGACAGTGAAGAAAGGGAGAGAATAAACTGGAGGATGTCCTTAGTGCACAGGAGTCTACAGTGTGACAGGGGAGACTGCAGTCAGCAATGCTGGGAACCTGCTTACATTTAAAGCCTTATTCTCTGCTGCTGGTGTAAAAAACTCATTTTGTTGGGGTTTCTGTGATCTATACTGGAAACAACACTAAAATAATCTGATAGTTTACATTAAATTCCTGAGCTAAACACAAATTTAGCTTTCAGGTAACCCTGGGAGAGAGCTGCTTATGGCATTCTTATTGTAATAGACAGCTAAGAGGACAAAGTCCACATTTAAATGATATATTTTACAAACTAATCATCCAAGTAAAAGCCCACACTACTATCATCAGCCATGTCAAAAGAAACATTGTATATTTAAATATAAGTTCTGTTTGAGTTTAGAAGCTGCAAGCTGCTTTGTCACACCTATCTTGAGAATTTTTTAAACCTTTAAATTAATTTCTCCTTACTGACTTAAACTGAAATCTTGCTACAAGTATATCTTCAAAGCAGTAGCAAAATTAGTGATAGAATTTTTGTTAATATAACTACAGCTATAGCAATGCATTCCAGATATCCAGAGTTTCCATGCTGGAAACCAAATTCCCCATATAAATATAGAGCCTGAAAATCCATTCCTCTTGCAACTCAGTCACTGAAAGACAGTCATGTTTAATCAGTTTTGAATGTGTGTTTAGCCTCACAATCATTAATATAAAACGTTTCTAATTTACATTCAAATTTTAATTCAGATGCATGATGCTGATTTATGAGAAGATGCTCTGAAACTTCTTGAAACACCAATGAATATTTTCAAGGAAGTTAATTACAACCTGAGAATGAGAGATTCTGGGGTTGTTTAGGAAAGACAGAAAGTAAAACAAATGAAATATCTCATTTGTCACTGACTGTTGGTAGTTTTCATCATTTAAAATTTAAAAGAAACAGGATGATTTTGAAAATGTTACTATATATCATATGCAATATCTATTTATTTATAAATACACCAATCTTCACAAAGTATACTATGTCAGAACTCTGGCATTGCTCCTAACAAACAGTTAATTCCATGCCTTTGGAATCATCCTGTTTGCCTAATCTGGCAAATGAAAAAAGTGGATAGCAAAATCAATAGTAAATATAAAATTTTGCATGAAAAGGACCGAGGAATTTGGTTTGTAATAAAATCAAACTGTGAATTAACATCATTCCATATTTTCATTAGGACCCTTTTTTGTTATAAAATATTTCTTTTTAGATTTTATTGGAAATTCTATGAGACTGTTATGTGCAATTTTAGGTTTGTGTTGCATTGGGTAGGTCTTCATAAGCTCTGTTGCATATAAGGATTTCCATTAGAACTGAACAGTGAAGCTTTTGCTCTTTCTTCATTTATTGTACAATAAGAACAATGAGATTGGATTACTGCCTTGCATCCTATCATTTACTCCTATTCAGCTTTTAATTCAGAGAAATCATTTGACATATCTTAATAAACATATTCATCAATGTAAAATGTATTTGGGAGAAATAGTCAGTCACTGACATTATCCTTTATTGCAAGAATTAACATTATGGCAATAAAAATATTAAGGAAATATTTTTGCATTCTATACTGCAGTTAAAAGGCAGAATGATTATTTAATAAAATAAAAGTATTGATGTGACAAAAGAGAGCATTGCTGTACTAGACTATTATATAGCAGCTTTGAGTCACACACCAGCAGACTTCAATAACACATCTGAAGGATGAGACTCATTTTGCTGTCATTGGGGTGCAGAGTTGTAGTTTGAAATGTTGCCTGATGGTGCAGGGATGTATTTACCATCTACAAAATGAAAAGTTCAATATCTTTGGAAAACAATGATGTGTTTCCCTTGTTACTTCGCTTTTGCTTTGCAATCCAAATTTTACTTAACGAATTTGATTAATGAGGTGCTATTCCTATTCTATACTACTGAATTTAATATATAAAATTGTATTTTATATCTTAAATTTATACATTAAATCTTTGGCACACCAAATAACAGTATTTTCATTGCTGAGTAACTTCCAGGGCCAAATATTCCCACTACTAACCACAGCTGTCAGCAATATCAATGATCAGTGCTTCGTGCCTGTTGTAATCTTTCATGTCACTGGGATTCTTGATGTCAAAAACTAGTACAGAAAACTAGTAGGAATCATGTTTTGAAAAAAAACCCACGAGCGATCAACACAGCTTTTTTATGTGTGTAGTCTGCCAGATTTATCCTCATCAAAATGAAGAAGAATAGAGACTGATACACTTTATTTTTTAATAAGATAAGAGTCACCTCGCTGAAAGGCAAACAAAAACTGTCTTTTGCTTTCATTGTTGGTTTGCTCTCACACAAACTATGCTTGCATTTTTATGCCAAAACAATATTGTTCTTAACTGTTGACTTAGAGATTAATCATCTCTCTAAATCCTTGAACTCCCACCCTCATATTTTGTCTCAAAAGTCATAGATTTGTAACAAAAATTACAAAAATGTAAGTTCACAAATAGAAAAGTTCTGTCTGCATATGCAGGTGCAAGAATTAAACTGGTAAAGTCATAGCTATAAAGATAAATTTTTTTATCATTTTGGCTGTGCAAAACTTTGATACTATGTTTTAGATGTTCAAATGCTCTCATCAGAAATGTAACATTCTGTAAAATCAATTCCCTCCTAATTTTTCAATCAGTCATCACAACTTTCCCAAACAGAATCAGTGTGATGGTTACACAATAAAGAAGAAGAGGTTGGCTGCATACATTAAAAAGCTTATGAATACAAATCCCAATATTATGATGCAATTGTGAGATGCTACTCAGGGAGAGACTTGGAAGACCAACTTCAATCTACAGTTTCAATCATAAATGATTTTCAGTACTTTGTTCTATCTTCTCTGCTTTACATTATAAGTCTTCTTGAAATGTACATATTGGCTCTGATTCCACTTTTATTATCACAAGATAAAGTCAAGAAGGGAACTGAGTGTGTTGAATATTTATGAGCTAACTTTTTTTGTTGATTTTTATAATAGAAAAAATTGTTGGAAAAAAATGTCTGGAGCCATGCTACAAAACTGCATTGGTAATCATTCCCAGATGATTACAATGTGGATTTGAATTTAATCCTGAACTTCTGGTTATCACATCTAAATAGCTCTTAAGATTCCTTCAGCTGCATAATTTTGGTTTCAGCTCATACATTTAAGCAACATGTCTGTTCACCCAAACTTAAGGCTATAACTACACTAACTTCTGAATTTGTAATGAATTTGCAACATAATCCAAAATAATCCAATTTCCATTTACCATTCACTCCTTGTCACTTAGAGGAAACGCACATTTGGTAAATAGCTGTCTATACACAGCCATGAGCATACACAAAAGAGAATGTACATAACAAAGTTTGGACATTATTTGAGTTAGCACTTGTTGAGCCAGAAATGTCCACAATAAACTCAAAAGCAGAGCAGTTTTTACTCTGAAAAGTTTGTTTTCATTGTGTTAGTTCACCCTTTATACTCCACAGCAGCACCCAAGAGAAGAAAACCCCAGCCTTTGCCATGTAGACTCTTGTGCTTCCAAGGACTAATCTCATCACTTTTGAACTGCTCTATTATTTTCTCTCACCACATTCTTTACCCATAGTGAGCCCTGTGCTTCCTATTGCTGTCCTTTCTGCTGGCTGTAAGGAGTGATGATACTGGATTGTTTCAGGAAGCGTGCAGTCTGTTCTGGCCAACACAGCACAGAATGCCACAACACAGCACAGCCAGTGCCCGCCAGCGTTTCATTTATCACCAGGGAACTGCAAACCACTGATTCCAGCCCTGGAGTACAGAATGGTTGTGGGTGTGACTCTGATGTGGGGGTAGAAGCAGTCTCTGAGCCTTGCAACAAAACCAGGGTTTTGGCAGTGCTTAGAGTAATGGCCAGTTTATGCCAATTAGATTAAATTCTGATTGGTCAAAAGTCCTAGTAAAGCTCTCATCCTCTTTAAAGGCTCAAGGATTTTACCCAGGGGCACTACAATTCACTTAGGACCTCATATATACTTTATTGAGGGGAATTGTGGTTTTGTTGTTAATCTGGAGTAAGGAGAGAGATAAAGGGATATGCAGGAAGTTTATCTTACAGCTTTGCAAAAAAAGAAAAAAAAAAGACACAGCTTAAACAGTTCAGTGTTGGAAAAGGAAAAATGTTCACTGCCAAGAGCAATACCAGTTAGTTAGGGAAAGTGCAGTGAAAATTACCAAATAATTTACCAAATTGGACCCAGCTTAGAAGAGTTTTGAGAAGCCAGGAGGCTAGAAGGCGTTTTCCACTAGATGTGCTTTCCATTTTTGTTCTGATTTTAGGGAAATTTGGGCATCTGCAAATGAGGAAAAAGTCCATGCCCTTGTCACACAGGGGCAAGGGAACTCCTCGTGCTCCCCTTTCATGCTCGTGCCCTTTGGCAGCACAGCTGCTGTAGCTGAACAACTGTTGTCAGCCCCAGTGGGCAGAACAGGCCCCTGGAGAGTTTGTGCTGATAGTGAATCCACAACCACTGAACCCTGGCACAAAATACAACCACAGGTGGCTGCTTTCCCTTATGTAAATGGCAGGAAAATTTTCTGGAATGTTGTGTGAGTAGGGCACTGAGAACTGTGGATTTGTTTCACAGAGGCCCCTCCAAGTGTTGAGTGAACACATTTGCAACGGGGTGTTGGCCAAGAACAGCCTGACTGGTTCTGCTGCTCGGGCATGGGGGGTTTGGCCATGGGAAACAATGTGCTCCTACCTTCAGAAGCAAATTAATAGATGAATTCCTACGTTAAAAAGAATGAGATGGGATTTTATAAAAAGCTTCCAAAAAAGAAATGTGTTTTTTTCCCCTCTACCTCATCAAATGACTAACTCTAGTTTAAAGAATATAATTTGCATTTATAACAACGGTTTAAACTATTTCTCATTTTTTCAAAGATCTAAGGTTGGAAAATTGCATCTCTCCTATAGTAATCCAGATTCTTGTTAAATTTTCAAGTTAATTTCTGAACAGCCATTGATTTTATGAGGAAACATTCTTATCATTTGTTAAAATCAAACCTGGCCATCACTTTGGTTAGAACAATTTAAAGTTTCTAGTCATAGCTCTGTAATGAAATTGCCATTAAATGCTTTACTTAGTTAAGTGAACTCCTATAAGGATTTTTAAGGCAAAATTATTTACATTAAAAATTAATAACCTCTTTCCCACAATTTTAACACTTATTTTCTCTTGGATTCTTGTTTTCCTTCCTTGCTAAAGGGTCTCCACTTAAAAAAAAGAAGTCTGTGAAAAAGAATAATTTCTCTCATAAACAATTAACCCCAGAAAAGATCTTCAAGAACCCATAGAAAATCAGAAGGGATAAGATATTTGCAGGGGTTTTCTTCCTAAATGTTTAACGAGAATCAAAGTCTCTTTAAGACCTATAATGGCAAAATTCATTTATAAAGCCATCTCTTTACTATGTTTCTGGGATTCATCTTGTGTCTACAGGTTTTTGTATCAAAGTCAGTAAACTCAAATTTTACCTTAACCATGCAAAAGTGTTGTGATGATGGAGAGACCAAGCACTAAGTCTGGATAAAAATGTTTGTAGCAAAACCAGTAACAAATACCAGAAACTTCTGAATCTTTAAGAATATTAAAAGTAAAATTGTTTATGCTTCTTTGAAAATATCCAAATTTTAGCACATATAGAGGATAAGCATATAAAATACAATTTATACTATTAAGCTGTCTCTTTCTACAATTTGTTCATTATATTAATAATTTTATGCACTAATCTAATAATTAGCTGACTAATTTTTTTCTGACTGTGATCCTATGCCTCTCACAACAAGGTCTAAATAACTTTATGCAAATATATTAGGTTTATTTCCTCTCAGACTAAGAAATTTACAGTAAAGAACAGCAGAGTTGCAGGGTTCCTTTCAAACACATACAAATGACACACTTTATAATGTGATGATCTAGTATTGTCATATCTAGCATTTTAGAGCCATTAACATTCCTTGTGAAAATCTGCTTTGAAATATTTATTTGCAAGCTGCACTTTATTTCTTAGGTGGCACCTTTTCCATCATTTCTACAAACACAGGGAGATAGATGGAGATGTTGCTGGAACCAGAGACACAGAACTAGAGCTATGCTGCAAAGTGTGAATCACCTATCTGCCCTATGCATAAGGAAAGATTTTCAGATTTTATAAACGTCAAAATCACCCAAACGTTTTTAGAAAGGAAGACAAGTGGTCCATGAAAATCTGGTCTCTGTAACTTAGTGCTTTACTCTGCTGAAATTGTCCACTGGAATAACACTGAAGTTTCCCTTTCCTCTGCACCACCTCTCATGTCTGTTCATCAGGAGGAGGGAGGATTGTGCCTCTCCCCTCAGCCCCTCTGCATCCCAATAACCCACATGCAGTACCTCATGTTCCTCTTGTGTTCCTTGATTTTTTTTTGGCCAAAGAATAATCTCTGATCTTTTCAGAGTTGCCCATCCTGGGTTACATATCCTGACTGATCAACAAGCAGAACAAGCCAAGCAAACAACTATAAAGAGGCTGTGGTTCAGCCTTTTGTCTCCATCCAGCCATTTGTTTTCCGAGCAGCTGTAGAAACATCTCATCCTTGAGATCTCAATAACACCAAAAAGGGCAAAGGAGTTAAAAGCTACTAGAGGGAGTAACAGACAGCTAGACAAAATAAAAATTACATTACTCTTGTTCTCTTTTAAGAACAACAAACCTTGAGTTATTTAGTGAGTGCAAAAAAAATGCTACAGGGCATTGTTAGCACAAAGTTTGGATCCATAAATCACATAAGTATTGAGATGCTGCTCTGAGAGTCTGTAATCAACAAACATTGAGATCTAGTCATCAAAGTCTGGGAATGCCAGGAAAACAAGAAAAGAAGGATAGAATAATCTATGGTACATCCTTTTCCGTGTGGATCAAAGAACTTACTTCTCAGGACCATGTCTGCCTGCTTTGTAGTGTCTAAATTAATTGTCCAGGAAAGTCTGGAATAAGTCAGGATATGTTAGAAGGTCAGATCATGGAGGAAAATCCAAGCTCAAAACTTGGCAGATGGTTTATTAGCTGCTAATTATTGTTATTTCTAATTTACATGATATTAAGTGTGTGCTAGAAGCTTCCAAGTGGAAAATACTTGCAATAGTTAATGAAGTTCAAAAGCTGCATTAATCCTCCTTTATGGCTTGTGACACTCTTGGGAAGGAAGGTACTGCACAGTTTCAAGGATGCAAAGGTGTAAAGCAACCTGAGGCTAACTAGCAAATTACAAAGGCCAAAATCCTAAGTGCATATTTCCCTATGAGAAGTCTCTGTATGTGGAAATGATTAACTTCCCTCATATACCTGTAGCTTATTTAGAGTTTGAGATCAATGTACCCTGCAAGTTGGTAACTTTAAGAAAACTCTTCTCATATAGATCCTGACAAGTCTTGTCAGCTTGGAAGGAATTAACAGAAGAGGAATAATTTAATCTAAATTATCACCCCAGTAAATTGAAGTTAGAACATATGCATGTCATAGTTCAACATCACATGCATGACTGAATCCTGGCAGTCAGGATGTCATGATCAATATTCCATCATCTGAAGAATCCTTTTCAACTATTCTCATAGTAACTTTCAGCCATGGATTTCCCTAGACTTGACCTGTGTGAGATAACTGTGAGCAGCACTCAGACTGCTTGCTCTGTCCCGTGGATTTGCCATCAGTGAAATCTCCTGTCATTCTCACCAGCTATCCCCTGATTAAGATGTGGAGAGCTTTTTTACATCATGCACAGGACTAAAAATCATACATCATTCTTATGTTGAAACAGTTCCAGACACCCCCTCCATATAAGAAATGATGAGGCCTCACAGCTGGAGCTGTGGCCATTTAAGCAAACCTGAGCTTTTTTGCCTGCCTGCAAGCTGAATACCTCTGAGCATCAGATTATCTTTGTGCTTCATATTGTAGAACAGTGTTGCAGAAGCCAGAGCAGAGCTGGCTGTGGTCCAGCATTACAGCATTATCATATTTATGTTCAGATACCAACAACTGGCTTGCATAGATTGCTGCTGCCACTGCTGTCTGAAGTGGTGTGCACTGCTATCACCAGCAGTCAGAGCAAACCAGGGTTGGCAAACTGCAGGATCCAATATCAGCAAGCCTGGCAGATCCAATTCACGAATGAGGATCAGCATAGCCTTAACATAAAGGAATGCCAGATGAAAAGGTAAATTGCTCAGAGCGGATGTATTGAACACACAAGATGAGAGAAGCTGTCAAAGGAAGATGACAATGAAGAGCCTCGTTTCACAAAGGAGATGTCAGAAGGCACACAGAGAGAGTCAGTTTTATTTAAGATGTTCCAGGGGTTGTTTTTTAAAATAAGATTCAAAATTTCAGAGCTAGGTAGTGTGGTACACCTGGAGCAGCCTGCATAGGCACTGAACTTTCAGAACACAGAGCCGAATCTGCAGAACACTCATTATCCATATGGGTAAAATTACCTGGATTGGATTTTGACCCTGTATCAACTTAATTCGTTCAGTAGAGATTAGGATGATAGCTATATTACATTTTTCTTTTTAAGCCACAATATCAGAAAATGAGTAAGCAAAAATAAGCCTGAAAACCAGTGTCATCATATATTCAATGTACTAATGACTGAGCCAGCAGGCCAGGCAGTCTCATTCCCTGCACCCCACAGAGTATCATGGATGAGGCCATTGTTTCAGCACTCTCTCTCCCAGTCTCTTTCTTGCTCATCAAAGCTTTTCTTGCCTTCATGTTTGTGATTCTGCCTTCCTGTGCCTGGCAGTTGTAATGAAGATATGCCACTTTGGTGACAAGGCAAGTATTCTAGAGAAATCCTGGCAGAGGAGATGAAATGAAATAGTTAATACCTGACATTGGGTTCTGGAAGTTATCACCTATATATGAATTTATGCAATGCTCTGTAATTTACAGAAAAACCATACTTGTTTAGAGGTCACTCTTAATTTAAAAAATCAATGAAAACACTTATAAATGCATGGAAGAAAACAACTTCCTGTTAAAATGTCATTGCAGCATAAGGATCCATAAAGGTGATATGAGAAAAGAAAGCATATGTTTGTCTCAGCTTCAACACCAACTCTAGCTGAAAAAGTGTTACGAATTTTTAAAAGCTCGAAGTTGTGCTACTTGGCTTAGAATAACAAATATGGAGCTTTTAAACAAATAATTGTGTATCCTTACATATTTTAATGTTCTTATCACTTCCGATACCTGCTAGTCTTTATGTGTTCTGCAATGGAATACGACATTCCACTTCAAATTTCTGAATTTAGGCACTTGCACACAAAAGTGTGTTTAAGCTGCCACAGTTTACATAGCAACATTCATTGATCTATATCCCCACATGTGCTGTGCAATATGTAACATGCATAGCGCGTTATATGCTCAGTGCAGCACTGACATTGCAGGATTTTTCCTCAGCTATGGAAGCAATCCTTGTCTTGCTATCAACTTCCCTTAAAGTGTTAGTGGGGAAAGAACCTTTTTATGAATATATAAACAAAAGGTGCCTTCTGAGAGATAATTTTTCTGTTATATTCTGCAGCTACAATCACAAGAGGCCCTGGATGAACTCATTGCACGTTTTGAAGCAAACAAATTATTTTAGCAGCAGCAGCAGCAGCCTGATCTTTTCACCCATTATTTACAATGCTTTATAATTATGGTAACTATTAACTCTACAGGCACAGAGAAGTCAAGAAATTTGTATCTTCTGATTTTAGGATTTAGTGCAATATAATGTGAAGGTTACTATAGCATTCTCATCCTGTTACAAAACCTGGGACAGTCAGGTATTGTCTTTCCTTGCCTTTGACAGTCTTTGACTTCCATTCACTGTATCTTAAAAAAATACGCTTGATGTGCAGCAGTGTAATTTGTATCAGCATAATACTATGATAATTTCAGAACTATAATACAATTAACACTATCATTGTTTAGAAAGTTAAGAAATTCTCATCTCATAATCCAAGGATGCTTGTAACAATCTGTTGTATCACTCACATTAACATCATCACCTACCCTGGAGACACTGAAATGTAATTTAAAACAGAAACAACAGAGTATTGGGGATAAGGAAATGCTGAGCAAAACCTTAAGGATTTCTAGAGGTCACAAAGATCCTGGCAGTCTGCCACGATCGTGGCTGCTGACTAGAGAACACATTCCAGTTACCTTGCAACTCCAGGTTAACACAGTTATTAAAATAAAAACTCTGAAAAAATTAGGAGTTGGTAAAATCAGGAGCTCATTTTAGGGTGAGAATGGAAGAACCTTAAGTTTTCCAATATCCATAAAGCTTCAAATATGAGTATTACAGTATTTTAAAAATGTAAAATGAATTCCAAGGCTAATTTATTAATTTTTATGCAATTCACTGAAGAAATCAGCTTAGTTGGCATTGGTGGGTCAAAAATCAGGTGTAAAATCTGACTGTATGAAAAAACTCCTACTGCTGAAATTGATGTAGGCATTGACAATGGATGTAGGCATTAACAATGGATGTAGGCACTGCCTTGCTCCTGTAGGGGAAAAAAAAAGCCTTAGGAGACTGGATGATAAATAGAGCATGGTGCTTGTGGATCCCCAGTTTAAACACAGTCATAGTGAGTGTAACAGTGGCCAGTTTGTAAGTCTGCAGCCTAAACTGTGTCACTAGATTTCCAATCCTTTGAGCATTAAATAATCTGGAAAGAAATGAGTTTCCCAGTTTCTTAATAGTGTCAGTAACCTGTTCTCTTAAGCAGACAGACTTGCTAAAACAGGGGTGACAGTATTTATTAGCAAATGTTTAATTTATTAATACACTCTGTCTTACTGAAGAAAATAGGGGTTTTTTTTTAAACAGAAGAATGTTATTTTTACTGATGGACTGCATTTCAGGTGGAGTTGTTACTTGAGGGAAGTGGCTCTGGTAGGCTGACAGAGTCCCTGGGCTCTTGGGGAAAGTGGAGTCCCGGTGCTTTCTCTTCTCCTCGTGGTAACAATGGGCTTTAGGCTCAGGCAATCGAGGTGCTAATTTCCCTTGCTGGGGGGAGAAAAAAGGGAAAAGTGAATTAGTAGAGCTGTGATGCACAGCAGTGTGTTCACACTGGGCAGCCTCCATCTCTGACCACCTCCTAATGGCATGGACTGGGTGGGTTCATAGATTTAAAGGAGAAATTAGTTGTACTGGATCTGTGATCCCTCTGTAATATCCAAGTCCTATAATTTTACCCAGTAGCTCCTATAATTGCCATGTGGGCTGTGAAGCCAAACTGCTGCTATGTTTCTGTACTAGGAGTCAGATTTTAGTGACTTTTTTTTTTTTCATAATGCTTGTTTGATTTTTTTCTTTACTTCCTTTGGTATCATATAATAATACGAACTTGAAGTGTAAAATATACTTATAATCCTGAGAGTTCTGTTAAACCCTAAGTGATAATAGGAAAAAGGAGAAGAATAGTAATGGAAAGAGCATATACTGAAGATTTTGCTTTCATGTGAATGCAATTAGAGCTTTTCCCTTAAGCTAATAGGATAAGTAACTATATGAGGAAATCCACAGACACTGCAAATGTGCAGGAGGGAGTAGTGTTTGCTTGGTGTTCAATGGTCCATGTGTAATAAGCTGACAGTTCCATCTAGTTCCTACTGGACAAATGTGTACATCAGAAATTCCTGTTTCTCCCTTCCTCCAGCTGCACATTTGGAAGTTTCAGTAGTGAAGGCAAGAGCTGAATTAATAGAGACATGGCTACATTTTCAAAGCTATTTTATTTTTCTCTATTTTTTTTTCTGGTAGGTAAATGTATGCACACAACAAATACATTCCTATTGCATATATGGCTGTGAGATTCAGGATATCAGTTGATTTCCTGAACATCTGTGCATGACTGATCAACTCACATGCCTTTGTCAAATTATTCTAGGAGATCTATTCTGATATTCCTAAATTTTGAGGTTTTCCTAAAAGCAGTTGCCAACTTGATACCAGATTAATAGTCTGTCTCTTGAGAATAAAATAATGTTCTAGAGTTTTCAGTAGTTACTCTGATTCCTGGCAGATAGAGAATAAATGGTATACAGGGTGGTTCACAGAACTAATTAATTAATTTTTTTAAGAAATGATTTCTTAATGCTGGTAATTCCACAGAAAATGTGGCATGTATATAACATAACACAAACAGTGAGTCTGTGGTAGTTTGGTATGGCACAATTATTGTTGGCATTAATTTGGGGTGCCTTATATTTACATTTTGCCTACACAAATGCACTTCAAAACCCATGTTGACATACCCAGTGCAGCAAGCCACTGACATGAGGCTCTCACAACTCTGTACACAACCAGCAGGAGACTGGCAGTTTTATTTTGCTCTGTAATATTGCTCCTGGCCAGGATGTGAACCAGTTTTTGGTAATGCATGGTATCCAAACTATGGAAAGGATTGTCAGACCCATTCCTGCATAGCTTGGGGTGAGAAGGGTCAGGAACTCGGGTGCAGTTACCCAGAAGTTCCTTTAAATAGCTGGAGCTGTGCCACCCTTTTTAGGAACTGTAGTGAGCACCAAGGGTTGCAGCTCTTTTAGAGGGAAGAACCACAGGGCACCAAGGACACTGTCCTTGGAACAGCAGCCCCAGGAAGTGCTTTAACTCTAGGAGCCAGGATGGCATAACTTTGAGGCTGCCATAAAGCACATTGTGAAAGTACAAAAGTCTCTTCAGCTTTTCCTTTAGTTACGTACAGTTGTTAATGACAAGGAATTGTAAATATTACATACATAGGATAGGGATATGCAACTCAACCAAAAAAAAAAAAAAAAAAAGCTATCAGAAGCCTTTAATGACTTTAAAAAAAAAAGATATTGACATATTGGTAAAACCATAAGTTTTTTAAAAAATTCTTAATGGAAAGGTTATTTTCCTGTAAAAAAAAGTTTCAATCACTGTATATGTTCTTCTTTCTCATGAGACAATGGCTGCTGACTCTCCAATGCCTTCTGCTGCAGCAAAAGATTCCCAATTCTCTATTCAGTCTGTAAATAGCTTCATGCTTGTTACATCATTTTTTTGGTCCTCCAACATTCCTTTTAGTGCCTACATGAGATCCCTGTGTGCATCTGATATTACTGATCTAACCCACAATTTATACTTTTCACCCTCATGACTTGCAGGTTTGAACCAACATTTGGTGTAGATGAAATAGGGGACATTAATATCATTAATGACCCTTTTGTTAATGGGTCATTGGTCCCTACTCTATGGAATGTGCTTTAATTTGCAGGCAATATCTTGCTAACCTGACTCCCACTTTCCTGTGGAATTTTACAAACCTGAGCACCATTTTGTGGAATCTCTCTAATTTTTTAGATGCAGAGTGACTTGTCATTTGCATCCCATAACAGCTACAATTAAACTATGCCACATGGCTTCATCATACTTTCCCCAAAACACCTTTGCCATCAACATTTCTCAGAGTGGCAATTCTCCTGAGCTTTCCAGAATTTATAGGTCACAGGTAAAACAGCATGTTCTCTGCAAATGTTAATGAGTTTACAAACTGCTGAGTATTATAATGATAAATTTGATCATATTTCTCTACTGACTTTGCATGGTCTTGGTGCTGCAGTATTTTTAGTTTATATCTGCTCTCAAAGGGCCCAATCCAAAGCTCATTGAAGTCAAGGAAAAGAGGTGTATTAAGATTAGCAGCTCTTGATCAAGCCTGAGACAGTCAGTGCCATAAAAACATTATCTGTGCACATCCCTTATATGCCACTGACATCTCCTTGCACCACTGCAAGTCACTGAATCTCATTTTCTTTGCAGCTTTCTGCCTGATCAGGGAATCTATTAAGTCCAGGCAGTCAAGGCAGCTGTCTTGAGTCAGATAATTTTCAGCTTCCTACATAAAGGGATCTAATATAATATCTACTTTGTGCCCACATCACTGTCATAACTCACGTGGTACTGTGGAGGGCTTTCAGGGAGAAGGGCAGAATGTGAGCAGTGGTTTCTAAAGCCCTGGTCAATCCTTTCTTCTGCAATAGACTCCCTGTCCTGCTTTTACAGGTACTTTCACCAACCTTCTTGGGCACAAAGTAATTGCTGTGGCTCTCAAATGCGTCCTTTCACACCTGAAAGTGTATGGTGCACACTGGGAACAAGGTTGCATTTTTATTTAATGTCTCTTCTGATACAGGTATGGCCAGGGAACTGTAGTCTGATGTCTTCCTTGGGCATTTTAATACTTTTACAGATAGAAAGTGACCTGTTTATTTCAGGAGAATGCAGTGTTCTTGTTATAGTATATGATGGCATTAACAAATATTATTTGAAGTTCTAATAACCAGACCTAGCACTACTTTTAGGGAGAGACAAAACTGTTTACAGTGCTTTGGCAAACAGTCTTCCACAAGTTCACTTAAAAATACCGATGACAAAACTAACATTTTTGAGATGAGAATCTTCATGAAATACAGACCAATTACTGAAAATGCCTAATGGTAATGTATCATCTGTCCTTGTCACTGAAAAATGTGTCGTAGACACCCAGGCCCCTTAGGTTAGTCTTCTATCACAAAAGCAATAACAAAATCACTAAATCTGTAAAGAATTGTTCATTGTTGCTTGAAGTTATTAGTGCACATAGTGAGAAAAGTTTTATTTAGTAATTCAGTCTGATGCTCTCAATTATGTCAAAATTTCAAGTTCATGTGGCCTTTTTTGTATAGAAAATGATTTAAAATTTGCCTTGTCTCTGACATTTAAAAATGGGGAATCTATACCATTCATTTATTTAGCAAGCTAAATAGAGATTATTGGAAGATGAGCAAAGTAAAGCACACTCTTATGGGAACAAATCAAATCTTTGTAATGGAATGAATATATAGGAATACTTCTGGATTATTTTTTTCTTTTCATGTTTTTGCAAGTCATGAAGTTTACTTCTACATAGCTTGTGGACCAATAGGTTGATATGAGTTGCTGGAAGCACCTGTCACCCCTGCCAAAACTGTCCCTGTTAATGAAATGGAATTTTATGAGGGTTTGTGTTATACTGCTGGATGTCACCTGTGGCAAAGGTCGTTATCTAACAACACCAAATGTTTTCCCAGAGACTAAGTCTTATGCCAGTATCAGAAACTTTCCTTCAGGTTACCAAAGACAGTTGATGTTTGTTTGGGCACTAGATGGACTTCTTCTGAGGGCTATGGAGAATTTAAGTAACAGCTTTTATCTTTATGATGAAACTGGTTTTGAAGTACTTTAGTTTACAAGCCCCAGGTGTTTCTGAAGTGCAATTCAATGAGTATTTTACAGTTTCATAAGAGCCTGCTCTCTTCATAAGAGAAAGGCAAGAGATGAGTTTTCCATTTTCTGTTTTCCAGTTTTACGAACACTCTTGTCAAAAAGGGTAACACAAGCAGTAGTCCTTTATATGCAAAAATAATAAAAGACTCTCTTCAAAGGACAATGTTAATCCTTCCCTCTTCCATTCCACCTAGTTACAATGAAAAAATGCAAAATTACATAACTCCTTAATAATGGAAAAAAATAAAGTTACATTTTCTGATCTCTTATATTTTCTTTCCTCCAAAGCCTGTGCTCTGGTCAGTTGAATATATCATGTGAAAACACAATGTACACACTCCACATACCTTCTAAAAATCTGATGAAATGAAAATGTTTGATTTTTCAGGGCATAGGATGAATGTGCAGTGAATTCACAGGAAAAGCTCTATATAGGATCTCTTGATAGGTGTAACTTATTTTTTATTTACAATTTCTATGGCTCCTAGTTTTTTATTTTCTTTTCTCCCCTGCTGTCCAAATTCAATATCAAATTAATTTGCAATCCCACAGTGTTACTTCAAGCTTTAAAAAAATGGACTGCAGCCAGTGACAATTTTGGGCAACTATCCAAATTTATACACCAGCCACATAGTGCAAAGTAGTATGTTACCTTTGTATCATGTAGCCACAAACTTCTTTTTATTCTCTCCATTCCCTGAAGGAATGACCTCCTTGTCTGGGTTGCCCCTACCTAGGAAATGTGCTAATTATTATTAGTTTTCTGACATGAGTTGTGTTTAATTCTGTGCCTGTTGAAGGCCTGAACAGCAGTTTCATGCACATCACGTAATGTTTGGAAATGTAAAGCATAAGGGCTGATCTAGGTAGCATATGGCTCATGGTCCTTTTAGCTCTTTGTTTTGATGGTGAACTTTAGGAGAATGGTATTCATTATTTTCTATTTTAGTGTATTAGAAATTTTTGTTTTGGAGATCTCTCGTTTTGGAGAGGTACTTGAGCTTCCATGGTTATGACATCTTTAAACACAACTTCATCAGGGAACTAAACAAGTCAGCAATATACACAGCAACGGAAATGCTGCTGTTTCAGTAACAATAGAAAGTGTGTTTTGAGTCTATACCAATCTTGATTTTGAAAACACAAATAAATACAACAAATATAGTCTATTATTCCAATGTATACTTAAAACATACTGTATTGTATAGTGCATTGTTTGAGTTAAAAAAAGCAAATAATTGCATTTAATGAATGATCACTGGATTTAGAAATATTTTGAAGACAACATTAATAGCAGCTTTATATGGCAGGGTAATTACAGAAGTGGGAACATCAGATAATCAATTTATGGTCATATACCTTGTACTTCTGAACAATTTTATGGCTCTAGTTTACTACATTTGTGACATTACTATCAATGAATTTCTTCTTTCTACAGTGGTCATGTTACTGCTTTAAGTATGAAATACCAGAAGAATTAGAAAGGTGAACAGGCACAAATGTTTCTCAAAGATTAAGAGACTTTTCAGAAGGTCTATAGCAAGTCCATATCTAATAAAATCAATAATCAAGTGAACCTCAGACATACAACTTGTAAGTTTAGCTAACAGATCCTCTGTTTCACAGTAACTGATACTTAACAGCTTTTAAAAAATATTAATCAATCCATGGATTACAAACATTTCAGCAGAACTTTGTTGTGAGTTAACGTAACTGGAAATATTTCAGCATATCTAATTCCCTATTATATGGCACTATAATCCCCATACTCAATATCTCCACCCAAAGCACTTACATTTCTGTCCAGTGCTTTTCAAGAAATCAAGTTTGGCCAGTGGTTCATGGAGAACTGCTGGTGCTTCCCATGGGAATATGCAGATGCCCTGTCCAGCAGTGCCAGGGATGCCCATTCCAAAAAGCTCCTCAGTCTGGAGCAGGTTAAGAAGAGATGTTGAGCTGGAAGTAGAAACCACAGCTTTGGGAGTAAAACCACTGTGTTTAAGCTGGATTTAAGAATGCCATCCTGCTGACAGTGAAATCCCAGTGCTTCTCCTCCAGCTCCTCCTGCAAAGCTAAGCAGAACTTTATTTTTGGTGTAGATTTTGTTGAGGACTGTGAGGGCCTTCCATTTATAGCACACCCACAGGTCTTGTTATTGCTCTTTTATTAAAGGCATGGTGGACAGAATCATTAACTGTGCAGATTATTCCTTACATAAGGAGAAGAGAGCATCATGCTGTGATGGTCCGGGGGTGACCAGCAGTTCTGGTACTGCCCTGCAGCTGCCACTGGCTCGTTCCACTTTTATTCTGGACCACAAGGCTTTGTGTCACCTGTTTCCATCATCCTGCCATGAGCCTGCAGCAGTGTGGGGTGCAATGGGGGCTGCCCTCTTGTACATCCTGCAGTCCCATTGCTTTTTGGACAGACAGAACTCCAGGTTTTCCCACCTGCTCCCACTGTCTCCTTACTCCTGTGCCTGCCTACACCACACTGTCCTCTACAACCCCATGAGTACAACAATCCACAATAGCTCTTTTGACAGAATGCACCATCCCTTAACACAGAGAAAGAGAGAAACCTGGCAAAAATATTGAAATTATGTGTGCCTGCCTCATTTTTTTTTTAAGAGCTCAGTTACCCCCATGCCTCAGGTACATGCCAGGGAGCCTGTGGTTTGGGCAAATTGTATTCTATTCTTCATGGCTATAGTATCAACAGACTGCATTTTCAGCACTGGCACCACTCAGAGTGTGCCCATTTCAAGCCTTGGCCATTTGCCTTTTCCTGCCTCCCTGTTGAAGAGTGCCACCCTCCTCCTTCCCCCACTGCAATCTCATCACTGCTTCATGGCTCTCTTCAGAGTCAGACTGTAATGACTCTAAAATAACTGCAATCCTGCCGTGCATGACTTAGAGCCAGATCTGTTCCCCTCACAGAGTCCTCAGTGTGGCTTCCCAAAGTGGGGCTGGAAGCCACTGGGGCAGCTGGCTACAGCCTGGGGCCATGAACCAGCTCCTCTGTTGGCATCCCTCCACTGTTAGCTGTAGGCAGCTCATATTTCTTCTGTAGACACAAGCTTTGTTTTCAACAATTATTGTCCTTCTGAGTCTGAAATATGAGAGAAATAAGCTTGCTAATACATTTGAGGCAGACAGTGGACACCCCTAAAGTAATAGCTATTTTCTAAAGGACTCAATTCCTTTAAGGACCTCTGATTTCCTTTCTTACTGATTTCTCAATAGCTCAGAATTAAACCAAAGCAAATGCATTCATATATTTCAATATACAACAGAAGTTGCATAGGAATAAAGAAACTGTACATTAATCCATTGTTCTTCAAGAATGTAAACAGACATAATAGACTAAGCAAGTAATTCCTCCTAGAAGAGATAATCAAAGGTTCTAATTTAAACAGTTCATTTTGCAATCATCTTTTCTGTTTTGTCAGCCTAATACACCTATTAAAAATTTAATCTCTTCATTGTTTTAGTAATGTGAACCAGTGTTTTACAAGTACTTGATTGATGGACATAGCCAAATGAAACAACATGTTTGCTTGCCCTCACAGGGATTTTAAATAACTGTTTTCATTCTATGCCTTGGATAAAATAGTTTCTTTCCTCAACAAAACAAGGGAACAAACAAGAGAAATGTGGTGCCTGTGTTTTTTTCTCCCTTAATTTTCTGATATTGGCTTAGAAACCTTTCAATATAAATAACTCCCAGTATATGCATAAATTGTTTACCATGCAGTGGTTTTGTTGAGTCTCCTAGGAGCTCTGCAAGGCAGGTTTGGGAAATGCAGGGCTATAAACCCCACAAATAACCCTGTTTTTGTAACTGAAAAACATGAACAATCATCCAAACAGTGGTCAATAGAAATAAGGTTTCAATTCAAAAGACATAAAAGACTGAGTGGGAAACAAAGGGTTGTTTCTTTTACAGCCAATGACCTTTTATTTATGGCCAGCAGAGCACCAGCAATGGTGATGCAGACCCGAGGAAGAACTGTGAGCACTGCACACTCCAGAGTGACAACACTTTGTCCATCAGCTTTCACAGAACACTCTCAAAAGGAGTAAATAGTGCCCTTGCTGTGGAGCCCGTGCATAAAGAGAGCTGTCAGCCTTGCTTCCCTTTATATTGCAAGATGCAAACTTGGTCCTTTTGATTATTTTTGTCTTTTCTTTCAGCCTTGCAGGCAATCAGGCAATCATGGAAGGAACTGAGCATCTCGGTGACCACACTGTGGAAAGCAGATATTCAGTCCTTCCTGTATAATAATTCACACAATGATGTTTTCGAAACAAAAAATAATAGGCTGCTTCCCCTGTCCCCCCCCCTCCCTTTTTTTTTTTTTCCTTTTTTCCCTGTCAGACAAGCCTTTCTAATGGCATTTTTAGAAGTGTTGGTAACTTTTGAACTTACTCTATACCAGCATTTGCAGCATGGCTGTTATTAGCAAGGAACACACTTAGGACAGAGGGATCTTCTTTCCATGATATTTTTCTAATAGCAAATTTTGTAAAGATATTGATTTTAATTAATTGAGAAGATTAATAGCAGAGCATTAAATACAATCATCTGATGAATGGAGAAAGTCCAATAAACCATTTATGACTTAAGTCAGTTGCAGACCAATTTAAAGACCCAGAGAACTGAAAGTTCCCTTTGTTCTGTACTGTCAGGCTACAAGATGCATCACTCTGACAAAACCAAAATTGCAGACATGCAGCATTTGCTGTCAAAAAAGCTGCTGCAGTTAAGGTCTTTTGGCACCAACAGTGACAATAAGAGTAGAAACAGGAATATATTCAATGACTATGAAATGTAGTCAGGTATAATTTTCCCTCACATTTTATTTCTTAGTATAAAAGAATTAGATCAGCTTCTCTCAAGAAAAGTTCTTGAATATTATGCTACTCTTTAATATTAGATGTGGCTATTTGATACTATTTTTATCAGCTGTGCAAAATATATTAAATCACTAAATACTCTATTTTAATATGTGTACACACACATGGATTTATGCATAAATTTATATGAAAATAATCCTACTTAGACTTCAATAGATGTACTTAACTCGATTTCAGAAAAGTTATCAATCCATGGTCAAAACGTGCATTTTAGAAAAGATTTTTCACAGTGTGAAAAGTGCACATTGAAAGTAGATATATATATTTAAAAGTAAGACACTTCTGTTACTACTGTTAATCAATTTTCTGTTATCTTTTAGTGGTGATGTAACATTCCATGCCTGTCCTGTGAATACAAAATTCTATCTTTTGCAGTGTTCCTAAAGACATTGTAACTAAACTAAATTAGTTTTAAGACTTATTTTCAATTCTCCCTTTCTCACAGGCTCTTCTATGCCCATATATGCCCATAATACCAGTAAAAAATCCAATTCAGACCCATTAGGCAGCTGAACAGACCAAAACCACTGATTGTTATTTAACAACTTTGCAGAGCTGCTGCGTAAAATTAATAAATGATTTAATAGCTTATAGGAAAAAGTTAGAATGGTTGACTTCAGTTCCTAAAATTTTTATAACTGACTTTATGCTTTCTAGTAATACTGAGCTTGTAATCCTATTAGTCAGCTCTCTTTTTCAAGGTACACTAATTTGTACTCTTTCATTATTTTCCCTTGACTATTTGGATTCTGTGGGCACAGTTTCAGGTCTTTTCTTATTGGTTTGTGTCCCTGTGCTCCTGCAGGTGGAGATGGCATTTCTGGGAAAGTAGGTGTGTGGCCAGAACATCCCTGTGGCTCAGTAATCCCTGGCTGCCAGAACCATCTCCTAGGACTTTTGGCTGCCAGTTGTCATTATATTTAAATCTGCTTTTCTTCTGTGAGGAAAAGACCCAAACCTTGCCAGGCTGGGCTGAAGATACACCTGGATGAGCAGATCATATTTGCACAGCACACGGAAGTGGAGTTGGCTGTATTAGAAAGGTTGCTCGGAACCCATTTAGAATATTCACAGCCAAGTTGCAAAAACCATTGCAAGTGAGGATCAAACATTACCAGAGATGAAAGGAGAGTAATGAACAATTTGCTACAGGTCACTTATTTCACGACGACCTTTACTTCTACATGGTGGTACAGAGTAACACCTGGAGGGTCATAGTACCAACCCTTGCCGTGAAGTCAGTTATTTCAGGATTTTATTACTTATTATTTTAAAGGAGGATCTTTAAATTGATACAGCTCATTCTTTAAAACGAGAAGCCCATTTCCAAGGGCTGTGGATTTTAGAGCCTTTTCATACTTCTTTTGCATTCTTCTCATAGAGTTAATGTTATATTGCCTTTTTATTGCATCAAAGGTGCAGAAAAGCACCGATCAGCATTTTAGTAAGAAATTATAAAAACTGTTTGTGCCACTACCCTGGAGATAAAGTCAGTTAAATGGTCCTTTTTCAGAGTGGAAGGAGTTTTGTGACTCACAGAAAAAAAAGAAAATGACATTGTAGTAGCCAAACTATAGATCTATGCATAATAACTACCTAAACTAAAAAAACACTTTTAAGATGCTGCATTCTTCAAAGTCTTCATGCATACAAAATGCACTATACAACAAGCAATACAGAGTCATAGAACCAAAATTTATTGTGGAAGGGACCTTCAGAGGATATCTGGTTTGGTCTTTTGCTAAAAACAAGTCTAAATAGAGCAGGTTGCAAAGAGCCATGTCCAGCTGTCTTGGGCACCTCAGGGGACAGAGATTCTCTAACCTTGGTGGGAACCCTGTTGCAATATTTAACACATTCCTGCAGAGCAGCATCTGCAGCTTGCACTGCTGCATGAGATCCCTTCAGAGATGGAAGATATCCTACTTGTCCTGCTGAATTGCATGAGGCTCTGCTCAGCCCATTTCCCCAGCCTGTGCAGGTCTCTGAACGGCAGCCCCTTTCTCCAGTGTGTTCCCTGCTGCTCCCGATTAGGGGCCATGCACATCCTTGCTGAGAGGGCACTCCATCCCCTTCTCCTGCTCTCTGCTGAAAACATTAAATGACATTGATCCCACTGCTTATCCCTGAGGGACCCCACCATTGGTCACAGTGCTTTGCTTGTAGCACTGCAGCCAGTTTTTCATCCCTCCCTATCTCATCTTTATCTCATGAGTTTGGTTTTAAGGACACCATGACAGCCTGGGTCAAAGGCCTTGCTGGAAAATAAATTATACAAAATCCACTGTCCTCTCCTTCTCTACATGGTTGGTAACCTCATCTGAGAAAGAGCCAAACCACTTAAAAGCTGTAACTTTACCAAGATGAAGCAAGTTGTTACTGTTTCACTTGCATTCCGTAAAAAGGAAAAAAAATTAAATCTGAAACAGAATAAATTCTTAATAAGTTGAATGTACTTTAATACTACACGTCAGTGGCTTTGAGGATATAAAAAAGCTACAGACAGGTTGGTAGCAAGAAACATCTCCCTGACTGAGGAGAGACAGAAAGCAGCATATTATCAAATATACAAGATAAAAATGAGTCAGGTAATTTCACAGACTGTTATAATGGAGGTATTTTGCTACTAGTAAATTATCGAGTGCTTTATTAAAAGGCAGATAAATAACATCTCATTTCTTTTCTGAGAATATGTAAATAAGAAACTCAGTTAAAAAAACCAACCTAAGTCACTGTTAGTCTTTGGGACTTATTCAGTAAAGTGCTGAGCAAACACTTACTGAATGAAATGTGCCTCAGTAAATAAAATTCTAATTAGAGTAATTGAGCTTTGATAACTGCTATGTCATTAAACATAGATTGGCTTTAAACTAATTGTATTTGCATTGTATTATGATTTCTATTAATTAATGCATTAATGTTTATATTCTGCAAGCTCTTTTGAAGTAAATCATTAAAGTCTGTACCACTTAATCTAAAGTGAAATGCACTTTGAATCCAAACCTGGCATGGCACTAGTAGAAATGGTTCTTTAAGGGAATATGGTGCAGGTCTTCCCTGTCTCAGGTTAAGACAGCTGAGGAGAGGTAGCTGTGGACTCCCTCCCTCCTGGAGCTCTCAGCGGAGCAAGACAAGGCTGGGGGGTTGGTCCAGCTGCAGCAGCCCTGCAGTGCCCCCTAAGCTGCCTCCTCTCACTACAGCAGAACCTCCTGCCAGCCCAAAACAGCCCAAAGAGGTGAGAGACCTGCAGTGGTGCTGAGCACACCCTGAGCAGCTCCTGATGTTCCTTTTGGGGCCCTGGCAGTGCATGCCCTGCAGTCAGTGCTGACACAGAACCCTCCTGTTGCACAAGTAGGGAAAGCTCCATTCCTCAGTGATGCCAGTGGCTGGGAAAAAACCCCTAACCAACAAACAAACAGCACAGTAAACCCCAAATGAGCCCAATGCAGTTTTAACCTGGCAGGGAACCTGAGGCTGTGCACATTGGAGTGTTCAGAATGGCAGTCAGCAATTGTTTGCTATGAGAATTCCACTTAACACAGAAGACCTTCTTTGGTAGAGTTGTTCCGGCCTCATTTCATTTCAGTTCTATCAACAGACAATAGTCAACAGATCATCTCCTAAAGCCTGCTTTCAGGAGCTGGCATTTCAAAATTCACATGGACTAAAATAAAATAGTTGATTAATTATATGTCAGCTGACCATTAATTTTATTTAATAAACCAAATCATTCAATCTTCTGATTCACATACATTGAATATTCAGTGGCTTCCTATAATTCTAGAATGGAAGGCAAGAGCAGGAAGATTACTTTTTTCCTAATTCTTAGCAGCTGGACTATCTGAAACTCCATTTGCCAGACAATGTCACACGTCCAAGAGCTTGCAATGCCTCACATACTGCAGGACAGGTCTCCCTCCCTCTGTACTGAACACTTGCTGCTGTTCAAGTATTTCTTTTTAAGCCTTTCAGGATAATTCTAATTTAATTCACTAACTGTACACTTGTACTTCACACTAGTATTAATATGTGGACTTCTAGAAATCTGGAGTCTCTTTCTGCCCAGATATCTCCTGCATATTCTATTCTACACAATGTGAGTAGTTCTCTGTAAACGCAGACCAAAAAAATCCTCTGTGGAGGTGAGCTTTATCTCCAGGGTTTGGATCAAAGCTGAATGTGAACTTATCTGGAACTTAGGCCTTGCAGGGAGGTTTTGATTTATATTCACCTGGTATTCTCAACTGTGCGTGAGGAGATAAGGTTAGTTATTACTGTCACAAATGATAAAACCAAAGGTAAAGAAAGGAATCTCTTGGAAAAATCGGTGCTATGCATTTTTAACTTTTAGATGGGAAAAATCCCAAACAATTAACATCTTTTATTTATTTGCTATACTCATTTTACTTGCATAGTTTGATTTGCTGTCTCAATATTTTTGACTTCTAAGTTTTTTTACCCTCTTATGGTGAAGTTCCACTTACTCAAGCCACTGCATAAAGTTGTGGAGAACTGAGGGGCACTCAGCTCCCTCTGACTGATGCATTCCACTGATCCATTTAGGGATGCAGGAAACTGTGTTGGAAACCTTATGGGAAGAGTAGAGCTGGACATTCTGTTTAGCAGAATGCTGAACATTCTGATGCCTTTTAGATCTGTTGAAGTCACAGTGCAATTTACTGCTCTGTGTTTGCACCTGTGTTCCTTTCAGCATGACTTGGGCATACTGTAGATTTGACTTCCTACTTGACTTCAGAGACCTGAAAATCTAGGATGACAGGTTTTTCTTAGAAAATATTTTCCTGTGTCTCTAGGAACCTCACTGGGTGAATTGCCAGATGGATATTTGTGTATAGATGGAGTTAAAGTGGTGGAACCATCAAGTCTCCCAGCATTTTAAAAATTTGATGTCCAGTGGTATAAGAGTACTTTAATTCCTGCTGAAAACTCAGGTTGCCTTCATAACAAGGATTCCTCTTCTAGAATGATACTCTACATTCCCCTAGATAGCTTTGGATAATTGCATATTATTGGGTATTTTAAATGTAAAGCAACATAACCAAACATAATAATGTAGTTTAAGTGTAATGACTTACTTTTACTTTTTGTACTTTTGACATCTGGCAAATTTTTAAAGTGCTATTTGTCTAACACAGTGCCAAGAAGTCCTTTTTCAAATGAATCTCTCTCCTATGCCAGAAACACAAAGTGTTTATTTAGTTCATTACAGTATGGGTGTTTATTTAAGTGATCCTTCATGTGTTCTTCCAATATGCAAATAGCATAATCCTTATACTTAAAGAAATATCTACATATCCTATTTCAAAATAGAAATGTATTCTTACTGCAGCCTCATGAAAAAACCAAGACTCCCTACAGTGTTCAGAATAACAGCTCTGTTGTTTTTGCACAATTGAAGTTGTGATTAAAGCAGTGCAGGAAAAACTGTGACAAACAGACCTTACACACCATAGATGTAAGGATTTATCACTTTTTCATCAGGAACAAGGCTAAACAGTACATATACTTCACATCAATAACAGAGACAAAAGTAATTATTGCCATTTGCAAAGTGGCCACAGTAGGGCAAAGCATTCTTAAAATTTACAAGGGGATGGAATGAAGGAATTCTGGGTGAAAAATGTGCTGTAAACAGAACTGCAGAGATGAGAGAGTGCAGGAGGAAAAGTGCTGCCTTGGTGTCCTGTCAGCCATCCCATTCCACAGTCACTTCTACATTCCTTATCCAAAACCACAGCAATTCTGATTTCTGGAGTGTATAAGTATCTATAAGCTGGATGACCAGAATTCTTCATAACAAATAAACACTTTCTATTTAGAATGATAGTTTTAACAACAAAATGGGAAATGTAAATGGTCTATACAATATTATATGGAGATTAGGGGTGACAGAAATATATTCAAGTTCAACAGATTTTCTTGTGGTGAAAAAAAAATCTGTACAATACTTTAAGTCCTGAATAAAATGTTATGTGACAGAAATTTCCTACAAAGGAAAAATTGGAGGAGGCATGTTTCCAGTGTAGGGTGCATATATTTGACATACTGTAAAATTCACAAGTATTTAATTGTGTTAGTAAAATATATTCAGTGAGCTCCCTGTGGCTTTCAGCCAGTGTCTTGTCTGATTAGGTTATTTTGAGGTAAATGTTTCAAAGTCACAGGCAGCCTTGGCTAAATAGTTATAATCAACCCTACCTGGTGATTCTCAGTGACTTCCCTGGCTGGAGCACTGGATGGCTTTGGAATATGGAGCCCTTTGGGCTTTGCTCACACTGCAGTTACCCCACAGGAGTTTCCACATTGCAAAGGACATGAGGATTCCACAACTTGGGGGAGACTCAGCTCTTGCCTCACAGTTGAAATTTGGCATTAATCAGGGAGGGGAAACTGTAGCTTGTCAAACAAAGCTAATTTGAGGGTAATTTGGTTCACAAGCTGGATCATGTGGTAAAAGCTAAATTTCATCTAACCTTTGGGCATTGCACTTAGCACATACTTACTTAGTCTGGGAGGAAACAAGAACATAGCAGGTTATAAAGAAAGTAATGTTCCTGCCCATAGATTTTCTGTCTTTTATTAAATGTCTTGAATTCAGATTGATTGCTTTGTAAATGTAATTATTTTTTCCTATCGGTATTAGAAAAGGAAAGTAAGCAGGATTTATGAGACACTTTAGAAGAGGATTTGAAGCAGACTGATTAGTGTATCAGTCTTAATTATAGTGTAAACTAAACAATATTAAATAATTATCTGTTGTTTTCAGACTAAAGAATCAATACACCAACTGGAAGTTAATTTTTTTCCCTGAACTTATGTCAAGACATGAAGACAGCTTTATGTAGTTTTAGGATAGTTCTGGAATTTGTCAATTAAATTAAAACAACCAAAATAATATTGCTCCAAAATAAAAGCAAGAAACTTCAAAACTAAGCACTTGACTGCTTTTTTTAAATTGAATTTTTAAATATAATTTATGTTACCCTTGCTTCTTCCAATGGTAAATAAAAAGCATAAATAATTTAATTGAAAAATTAAATTAAGGAGAATCAATTTATGACAGATTTATGAATGCATATAATTTCTCTTGACAAAATATTGAGCAGCCAAACTTAATTAAAATCCAGATTTCTGGATGACCAAAATGGACCATTCCAAAAATATTATTTGGAGGATTTTTACTTCTCTCATCTTGGATTCTCTCTTCTAATTGATACCATGAAATCTCAGTCCTGGAGAAGATTCTGATTCAGATGGGGAACTGGATGCACAAGGAAGGTATTCACACCGTAGCTCTTAGATTTGCAGCATATTTTTTTCCTCCAAGTTCAGGAAGGAAACTCCTTTCACTGGCGTTTCTCCTGCAAGTTTCAAGTCCTTTGTCTCTAGGATCAGAAGACTTGAAGCTATTCCTCAGATATGTTGTGGTGCTCTTTGTGCTCTCCTGGCACAGCAGTGGAACAGGATGCACCACCCTGCCTGTGCTACAGAGTGATTGTTCTCAATGTGCAGCAGAATTTTGCACAGAGAGCTCAACATTCAGGTTTCTAAAAGATAGTGTGTGGACCAGGAACTGATATACAGGATTTCACTGTGGTTTGCAGTGGTAGAGAAGGTGAGGCAGAATAATGCAGGTGAGCTGCCAAATAGGAAAGCAAAAATTTTCAGCATAGACAAAACCCTTAAGCCTAAAACTCTACCAGTAAATGGAATGAACTGAGATTAATTTTCTGCCTTGAGGTCAATGGGGTGGCCAAACCCACACCCACAGAGCTCAATATTCTCACATCCCAGCCAGAGTGGCACCATCCAGACTGATCCTGGGGACAGTGTGGCCTGTGCTGTCCCCCAGGCCGTGCCCAGACATGAGGGTTGGTGCTGCTGCCCACGGCAGGTCTGTGCAAGCTGTGACCACTATGGACAGAGCATCCACACTTAACCAGAAAGGAAGTCCAAGCAGATTTTCACAACAAAGTATAACTACACTAGCCTAATATCCCAAGTAAATTTTAATCTCTGCAAAATTTCATGTGGAAATTTTGTGGTAAATGGTGGCTCAGGGTACACATACACAGGGGTCCAAATTAACCAGCGCCAGGGCCAGCACAGGTCCTATTGGGAGCAGCTGGTGCAGGTAGATTATTCTACCAACACCAGGAGGTTGTGTGGCTCCCACTGCCCTCTGGGGCTGGCTCAGGACAAGTCAGGGAGACCACAGCACTGAGGGTGCCTCCTCCACTCTGCTCCAGCCCTCCCCTCCTGCCATCCTGGCCTCTCTTCAAGGTCAGCCATCCAGCCTCTGAAGCACTAAGGTTTTGTGATTGGGACTTGGCATTTAAATAGCTTTTATATTATTTTCAAGGCAACATTTTTTTTTGCTTTTTCTCTTTAAGTATCAGTTACTTGAAAATGTCAGACAATATCCAAGGAAAAATATAATCTTTTTTTCCTCTCCCTGTCTCTCTGTATACATGGTCAGGGAACCATTTTTCTCTGTATTCTTTTCTTCTACAGGTTGGGGTTATTGGTTCATTTGTTCAGCCAATTTTACAGAACTGTCCTTGGCATTCAGGGACAAATGATTCTTTCCAATCAGCAAAAGGGAGACAAAAGAGATAATCCAGTACAGCATTAGATTTGTGAGGAGTTCAGGGTCTTACGAGGCTTAAAGACCTTTTTTTTTTTTTTTTTTTTTTTAGAGAGATGTAGAGGTATCTTAAAGAATTATATAGAACATTCTAAATTTGAAATAATAAGTTTTAGGTGTGGAGAGAACAGAGCAGAGGCAGTATATTATTTCCTTTCAAATTCTGATGACCTTGTCACTGTAATTATGAGCAAACAGTCCATTATTGTTATGTATTTAAAAAGACAAAAATTGCCTTTATATTTCTTGAGTGTCAAAGGGAGTTCAATATTCTTTTATAAAATACTTGGAAACACCTTCACTTGGATACAGTTCCAAATTCTGAGTTCAAGCTGCTGAAAGAAAAGATGTCGGTAAATTTTCAAGCTACCAGCCTTGGTAGGTCAAGATAGGTCTTAAGGAAAAAAAAAAAAATCCCTAAAACAAAGAAAGATGTAGATGCCATTACTGATGTACCAATAGGTACCTTTTTTTTTTTTTTTTTTGCATAGTCAAGAATTTCCCTCAATTAAGAGCCAAATACACCACTGAGTTAACATGAAAAGCAGGAAGGAATTGCTTAGGAAAACACACAGGGAGTAGGCCTGAAAGTGTCAACCGTCCTTTCTTTCCATTGGCTTTTGGTGCTCAGCCTTTCACAAGGTTTAAATTAGCCCCTTTCATCCAAATGCCTGCATTGTGTCACTCCAGTTAATAGACGTCATCCTTTTGCATGAAAGAAAGCCTGAAAAGAATTGCATCATGTAGAGAGTGAAAAAGTAGCTTAAACCCCAATCAGATCTTGAAATTAAATATTTCCTCTCTCTCCTGCCTTCCCCTTAGAATCTGAAAAGATTTCTTTGAACTTCTAAACACAGATCAATTTAAAGGCAACATAAACAGTCACTGGCAGTCAGTGCCTGATCTTAATCTACTGGAGTAGCTGTAGCTCACTTGGACAAAATTCCTATTTATCTCGAATTTGATGGGAAAAAGAAAAATTGTCATTGAGATGACATTGGCTGCTGGCTTATGCTGGTGACCAGTGTAGGGTCTGTGCATCAGGGATCTCTAAAGGCAGGTTCAGCTGGAGCTGGACCCCTTCCCTCCTGGGATCATGAACTGTCCAGACACAAATCCAGCCCTGTCAAAATACTGTGTAGTCCATGACCCTTTGTCTACTACAGGGTAAGGTCCCCCTAGCACACACAGAGACCTTTTCTTAATACTTTAAAAATAAAATGTTGAGCCTTTTAAATATTTTTTTAAGGCAACAAGGTTAAAATGAAACAAATTAAAATAAAGCACAAGGTAGGAGATTACACCTCTCCTTGTATGACTCCCTTTATGGTTGAATCTTGCTCTTTTTCATCCATTTATTGGCATAGTATAAAGTAACAATAAACCTGCTTAAAAAAAGTCTTAGCCTTCATACCAAGCAGCTAGAATTGTACCTGAAAAGCTGGATGTAACTGCTTTCATGGAAAAGAAGAAAATCAGCTAAAAGATTTATGAAGCTTCATTTATTTTTGAGAATTAAAAAACAGAGAGAGGTGTAGTGATGCGATGTGTGAAAAGGTATTCCACCTTTTTCAGGACTGCATGTTTGAAACAGAAATATACATGTATGAACATTTTCTGATTATCTGAATTACATATTTGAATATTTTTACCAAAGCCACTGAAATATTAGAATAAAAGGAATCTTTAGTATGCATCATGTGAGGAAGGTGCACATTTGCAGCATTTTGAGGTCTTCGTAATTCCTTTCATTCCAATGGCCTGACTTCAACACTTCTTGTTAGATCCTATTTGAAGTTCTTCATTAAAGGTAGACCTAAACTGGAATTCTTTGTCTAAGAAAGACTCATCCAACCTTCCATTTATGAATTAAAATACATCTTTCCTCAGCTCTTTCTCTAACTGAGTGACAGAAAATTCCTGTTTCTGCTTGTAGAGAGACTGGTGTCAGAGAAGTTTCCAAGGAAATGAAATTGTGAGCTGTAAAAAAAAGAGAGATGCCTTGTGAGATAAAATTCATAGTCAAGAGAACAATACAGTTTTCACATCTCCTGTATTACCCTTTTCAGGTGAAAACAAATCTTCTAATACCAAAAATAAGATTTAGCTACTGATCCTGAAAAGAATATGAAAATAAGGGTGCTTTCAAAGATCCATATTCCATTCTATAAAGTTGCTTTGCAAGCACTTGAAAGCACTTTCATCCTTTTAATGAAACATTACTTGGTTTAAATTTTCTAAATATTAGACATAATAAGGATTTAGCTTTATTTAAGAAGAGGGCTTAAAATACAAAGGAATGCTTTTAGCTAAGATTTCAAAAGCAAGCCCTTCAACTTGGAGATGTGTCTTTCCCTCAGGCTCTGGATCAGGCTTCACTGCCAGTTTGGAAGCAGAAGTGTTTCTACTGAGGGACTCTATTGCTGCCTTACTGCAAACAGCTACATTTCCAAACATAAAGAGTTACAACTTTCTGCAATGAGCACTAAACCCTCAAAAGAGTGCATTAAAATTGTCTTTCTGAGCAGATTTGTGTTAGCATGTATTCCTTCCTTTTGGAGATACTTGGATCCAGCAGGATTTGTCTGCTGTGTGAAATCAGTTTTGATCTCAAGAACCCTAGAGGTTTATCAGAACATGTAATACTAAACTATATCTTTTATTAGGCAACTCTAGGGTGAAAAACCCAAGCTTTTGCACCTTCAACATTTTGTTGGACCATCCAGGATCACGCCTAGGCTTTTAGCAGGCTCTTTGTTTCATCTGCTGATCCTGGAAGTTACTACTTCCTTCAATGAAATTGTTTGTTTTCACCAAAATCTAAGTTTGGCAGTTACACTATATCACAAAATCCCATTTAGCTCTTCATAAAAGGAATAAGTAACATAAGCGCTGCTGAAGATCCAATTCTTGTTCCTGGCTTTTTTATCAGCTGGTTGTGACTGCAGGCAGCTCAGGGAGGCAGCTCTGCCGCAAGGGCTTCCAAAAGTTTTGCCTCTCCTGGGCAACAAGATACAGTTTGTGTTAATGGTTCCAGATGGTTACTAGAGATTAGTGTTGCTCAGCTATATTGCATTGATGATCATTCTCAGAGCAGGCAAGCAGTAATTAATTGATTCCATCTGTATCTACATTGGGTTAGAAAGTGATTTATAATGACCATTCCTACAAAGCAGCAGAGGGCATAGAATTAACAAGTCAGCCCTGATGGGCCACAGGGATGTGGAGAGACTGACACAAATTTCCACAAGAACATTCATATGTACAAGTTAGGCTACTGCAGAGAACTTACTGTAGCTTGAAGTTTGAATCCAGAACACACATGTAACCTTGCCGCGCTACTCAATTATAAGAATCACTTCATGACAAAATTTGTCCAAGTACAGAATCACTGAAAATAGTATCTGAAACTACTCTTGAGTAATTTTTGGTTAGAAGGTCACATCCCCTCAGAGAAGTGAAGCACTTTCTATCAAGGTTTACCATATAATATTGAACCAGAGATTCTCTGTCTGTGACCTATTTTAGGAAACAGAGTACAGGTATTACAATGCATATACTGAAGTTGTCTTTCATTACTATTTTTGAAGTACTTATTATTCTGATAGGTTATTACAATTACATATTCATGAAAGAATAATGTAACTTTTTATGACTGCTACAAAAGTTCCAGTATTTACTTTAAGCAAGGAAGTTCTAGAGATCAGAATTCAGACTGTTCAAAACTTGGTCTCATAACTGTCACTACTGATGGTCAGAGTTATGATCCATATCACATAATGTTCTTATTTTGAATCATGCAGGTGATTCAAGGGCTTTATGCAATTTGCAGAGTTTTGATGCATTTCATCCTTTGTTTCCATAGGATGAATCCAGAACTGTTCTCATTACTGATGACAGTTTTTCCTCAAAGAAAAATTTGCTGGGATTAGTATTTAAGTACAGTCAGTGGTTCTAGACTGAAGGGCAAATTTTGCCTTGTGAAGGTTGAAATTTGTTTCATCATTTTTAAAATGTGTTTTTCCTGAATAGTCTGTACATTTTGAGTAGATGTCTAACTGATTCTGTATGTGGATTTGCTTGATCAGAAATCTGTTAAAACGAGCCAGGTGACAATTTGATGTTTGAACACAAGTTACATTTGTGAAGGCTCTGTCTTTTACACAGGCAAACAGAGCTCATTCTATTATTTACCAGTATTTTGCAGTCCTGGTACAGGATAGGTGACTGTAGTATTTCAGTGTAGGCCTATCTATAATTAAAATAAACTTGCAAGTAATCGACTCTGACTGTGCTGTAGTAACAGCTGTCAGATTGAGCAGCACTTTGTAAATCACCTTCTGTTTAACGTGCAAGTGTTAGAGTTATTTATAACTATGCCATATAAACGTCACAAAGGATGTTTGGTGATTCACAGATGATAACAAAGAACATACTGTGGGACAGACAGAGAAGAGAAAGCAGCATTTTTTTTTTTAGACAGAACCATTTGGAGTTCTTCACACTATTCCAGAGCAGTCCCTTAGGGTATCAGCATCACCACTGGATTGGATTTCTACGCGCTTTGCCTGAAAACCAAGCTCTGCTGAAGTCAGCAGGAATTTTGCCCTTGTTTTTCCAAGGGCCAAACTTTCACTGATGGCTTTATGTGACAGTTAATACATACTAATATGCAGAACAATGGAGGGAAAATTTCAGTCTGGTGGGTTTGCATCAAGTGAAATAACTCCCCAGGTTTTATCTACCTCTGAACCATCAGGCACTGCTCATACGAATGACTAAATGACACATATGATATTTCGCTAAATACGTTGTGGATGACAGCAAAAACTGGCCCAGGGGTTCCACCTGCCTGAGGGGAAAAAGGCAGGTTCTGCAAACTCACCTGAAACTGTGCAAAGCAAATATTTCTAATTTGACAACTGAGATCTCCTTAATGTCAGGATTTTTACAAAGTTAGCAAAAAAAAAAAAAAAAAAAAAAAAAAAAAAAAAAAAAAAAAAAAAAAAAAAAGTCTGTCAGAATATCCTAGGAAAGAAAGTCCCACTCTGTTCAAAGCTTGATAAAGCCCAGCTTTGAAAATATTTGCTCTGTGACACTGATACCACTACCTAGAGAGCCAACCTTTGAACAGATAGGATAATTCAGGACAAGTGTTTCCTCAGACTTTCAAAATATTATGTCACTAGCTCCATGATTATATGTTACTGATTTTCAGGGAAGGGAATTTACAAATATATTTAACTTTTTATCTAAAGACCTTTGGTTATGGTCTTGTGCCTGGTGACCTCAAACCTCTCTCCTGACCATGGCCTGTGCTTTGTGATTGATGATCATCATATACAGCTAAAACACAATAATTTTAAAAGCACTGGTAAGACTAAAATTACTTTAGCCATATTGAACTGATTGCTGGAGATTTAAGCTCTGATGAACATGGAAAAGCTTTCTTCCTGGTTTCAGGGGCTCTCTCTCCTTCAGCTGTTTGGGATATTTGATTGATTGCTTCACTCAGGAATGACTGAATCTGTCAAAACTGGTAGGAATTAGATTTACCCAGAAGTTTATTCTATAAATGTGGCAATGAGCTGGATTAACTAGATCCATGGACCAAAATTTTTGCTGGAGCTTTTAGGGAGGAAAGCTTGTGGACTGGCTTTTCTGTACTATGATAGTAAATATATCTGTGTGAGACCCCCAGCCAGCAGCTCAGAGCAGGTAACTCAGCATCCTCAATCCCTGACCTGATAAGCTTTCTACCAAAGCTCCAATAAAAAGTAATAGATAGAACCATATATAGTTCATATATGTGCTGCTTTTTCAGGTATGAAAGCTTTTCTAGTAAAAAAAAAAAACCTGTTCAGCTCATGTAGAACAATGAATAATTATTACAGAGATGAGAAATTCTGCTTATTGGTGAATTTTATACAATTGATCGTAGAGAGAAACATCATTTTAGTCTCTAGGCTCCTTGTCATGATTTAGTCTTGTATAGGCTACATATTTCAAATGTAAAGCAGACCTACAGAGAGGGGTAAGTTAGTATAGCAAATGCAAAAGCAACAAAAAGAAGATTTTATTTTAAAAAGTAAACATTTATCAGTTAAAAATGTTTCTAACCAGTAGCACATGAATATTTGCACTAAACTCAGTAGGGCTATAATATTTTGCCACAAGCAAAAAAGTTGGAAACAACTGCAATTCCTTGTCATTGAATGAACTTCACTAATTCTCTGTGGTTGACAGTGGTATTTTGACTGTAGTCACTCGAGATCGCACTGTGGAAGATTCCAATGGCAAAAAAATACTTAAGCCAAAAACTGCAGGTGAGGAAAAACCCCTGGTATTAGACCTTCAATTCATTGATAGAATTAAAATTTTCTTTATGATTATTATGTAACAGAAAATTTACTGCTGCATCCAGACCTCTTTTTAAAATTTCAACTTCAGGGTTTTTTTTTTTCTCATTTACCCTTGTGGTTTACTCCTGTTATGTAGCAGTTCTCAGAGAAATCATGTTACAATAAATTTGTCTTTTCAGAGTACCCCTAAAATGTTGTACTAATACCTGGTGGCTGATATAAATCTATTCAGCTCATATGGCATAAGCTTTAATTGCTTGTTGAAATAATAGCTTGTCGTTGGCTTTGACCAGCATGACTACTGCCTGAAAACTGCATGCTCAAAAACCACTCATAAAACAAGCAAATGTCCCATAGGCTTTATAAAGGCAGAAACAGTCCATCAGATCCTCATAAAGCAAACCAACTAAATGTTATGTTTATTTAAATTCTTCACACTCTTTCTTTGAAATGAAGAGACAGTGTCCACATATCCTTCACAGTTCATTAATCTTACCAGGATCCAGTGGCATATTAATCAAAGCTCCTGGAAAGAATGCTGTCTGCAGCTGACTGTAGTATACACAACTTGTCTCATTGCATTTCTTTGGAGAAGCACATTTATCCAGCACAGTATCCTTAAGGATTTAATTGCTAACTTAGTCATCCACCAGATTCGCCAAAATAAAAACACAGAGGGTCCTTTGTCAAGAATTTTTTTGTTTACTGAAGGTAAATTTGATCATGAAGAAGAAAACCAAAACAAACTGAAAGTAAAATTCTCTCTTGCATTTCTTATGTTTCACCCAGTAGTTAATTTATACCTTCAGTGGGCTGGTGAAAAAGAGATGAGCTGGAGACACCTGCTGATTAGGTGTCTCACAATTAATGACAACAAAAATGACTCTTAGAAAAGAAAGCTATTTGTACAGCTTAATAATTGAAGAGTGTATATTAGAGTATGCAACTTTGGAGTGTATCCTGGAGTTGACAGACTAACTATGATATAGAGGTTCAGGTAGAATAATGATAACAGATGCTTTGGCTTTGCTTTCAGCACTTTGACTGATGAGTGGAAATCAATACCACAGCTGCCATAGGAAGCAATGCCATTGACTGGGTATTCTCTGCTTTTTCCATCTTCAGGAAATAGACTTTTGAAGTTGCATGTTATCAATCATACTGTTTTGTGTTTTATCAAGCAACAGATATTGACATTAGAGGTTCTGAATTTTTAATGAAATTTTAATTCCTGAGAGTTCTCTGCACTCATCATAATAACATTACTTAGAATGAGACTTTAAAGAAACCATATGCACGCTTTTAGTTCTTGCAACAACATGCTCCAGACTGCACCTACTTTACTGTATTTCTTTGGTTTCAGAAGTGTCCCTTTCTTGTCTTCTCTCCCCACTTTAGAGTTTCACATTGCTGCTGAGTGCACCTTTTCCAGGACACCACATCAGCAGCCTTGAGCAAGTTCTGATACCAGGCATTCCTCAAACTGGTTTTCTCTACATTAAGAGCACAGTTATAGTGCTTATTTTAATAAGGCTTTTCCAGTGTCTTATAAATCCCAAACAACCAGTACAAGAAGTGCTATAGTTTTCTAGACTTTTCAGAATTAAATATAAGTGTAAAATTCAGAATCCACTTGGATAGAAAGGATAGTGTTTTGGCACAGGTGTTGCAGTACTAAACTACTAAAATAAAAACAAATGCAAAGTAAGAAAATACCCCACCAGAGGTGAATTTTGATGAGAGCTGCTTCTCTGACTTTGAGCTTCCATGAACTGCCACCGACTGAGGGAGCCCCACACCCAGATCCTGGAAAAAGTGCCCTCCTCACCCTCCCCTTATGATCCACCCCCAGACACCTGGGGCCGTGGCTTTGAACTAGACTCAGCCAAAACCCCACGAATGGGAGGACTATGAAGTCTGTAGGCAGTAATTAAATCAAAATAGCATTGGGCTTCCTCTCATTTTATTGAGATTTGAGAGATACTGGAAGTGAGTAGAGTCACAAAACTGAGATACAAGAGGATAAAGAGCAGTATAAAAGCTATATGAAAACAAACCTGCAGTGTAGAAATAAGGTAATATCCAAGATGTTTGGGCTCTTTTATCTGATATTTAGAGTCTTTATTCAAAGAACATTTTTCAATCACCAAAGGCTCCATAGCCATGTTATGAGTAATAGGGATATTTGGAAACTGAGAATTTATGCTTTATATATATATATATATTAAAAATAGAGTATATATATAGGTGCAATTCTTGCATAATTTCTCAATATTTTAAAGAATCTCTAGATTGATATCTGCAGGCATATATTACATTTCAAATATTTTCTGTGATTTTCCCTTTAAGAAAAAAAAAAAAAAAAGGGAAAAACATTTTTAATTTTAGTTCTTGTGTTGTTGGGATTTAAGTTTAACTGATTCAAAGGATATACCACCAATGAAGACTGGTTTATGATAGGAATAACTGAATGAGTTTCCATGTTTAATCTAACTGAAGAACAACTCCTTCTGAAGGCAGCTCTTGCTGAAAAACTGTTTTTTAATCCAGCTCCTCTGGAAGGAGAATTAGTAGAGCAGGAGCCTGCAGCTGTTCTGAAAGGCAGCTCCTGGGCTGCATTACATTGGATTTGTTTGCAAAAAGACAAGTAACAGAATCTCTTAGACTTTTCCCCACTCTGCTGCTTTGCATCTTTAGCATAATAATGGGTGTAATACCTCACCTCTTGGAGATTTTGTAAGTAGCAGGGAGTGCTATTCAGTAAATGCACCAGAGCAGGAGTGCAGAGAATGTGGACAAGATCAACTCATGTTTTAGTCACATGAATGAATCACTGTTTTCTTGGCACTGAATTGTTAATCAGAACTGTATTACAGAATTGTTTGGTGCTGATCTGCATTGGTAAAGAAACAGGCTTGTTTTACCTGCAGGACAGAAGGGACGGGGTCAAGTAACCCTTTCCTTGCCCAGCTTGTGTCTTTGAGGAGCTCTTACAGCCCTGGCACAGCTCTGCTGCTTCTCACCTCGTGCTCAGGATTCTTCCTCCTCCTTTCCACCCGGATGAGGCAGCCAGGAGAGGTGTCTGGCACTGAGGGAGGACGTGCCGTGCCCTGTCACTGTCCCTGCAGGAGCCGTGTCCCCCAGCCCCAGCCGGAGCGCGGCGGGTTTGGGTCCAGCCCGGCCCGGTTCACTCAACAGCCTAAAGACAGGCTGGAAAACCTGGGATACAACACAATTGCTTTGAAATATTTGTCCATTACATGTTCATAGAAGGGACTCTGTCAGCCAAACACTCTGTGGTACAAGGAAAAAAGACACTATTTTCCAACTCATGAATCATCTAATGAGTGTTGGCATTTAACTACTGGGAAATAACCAATCCCCCAATCAACAAAAAAGGTAGATAAATAGCAAATATTAGTTAAAAATCGCATCAAATTTAGCCATGTTGAATGAAGAAATCTGTGTGTATGTGCTACTGTATTTTGTTTACCTGTGTTGTTAGATTTCTTTAGCATATGTTTTTCTGTTTATATAGCAGAACACGGATTTTATCCAACTGCTGCATAGAAATTCCCATTAATTCATGCTATTTTTTTTTAAACCTGTATTTCAACAGAATGAATTTTTGATATGGCTCGCAGTGGATTCTCTCATATAACTTTTTTTTTTCATCAATTACCTCTAGAGTTTTCTGCCTTTCAAGCCTGCGGTTTATTTGTAGTTACTAATTTTTTCTGCTATAAAACTTACCCTTAGGTCCTCTGCACAACAAATGTCTTGGGGTAATAATAAAAAACAACCTGATTCCCTTATCTGAAATGTAAAATATTGATGTTGCTCTACTGTTGCCCACAAAAAAAAAAAAAAAAAAAAAAAAAAAAAAGGAAAGAGAAATGAAGGTCATTTAATGGAAACAAAAATCCAAAAGAGATAAGTGCTATGTTATGCCAAGGATTTAATCACTGACGAACTCCAGTTGCTAACTTTTAAAAGTAAAAATGACTGAGGAAGTATCCCTAAGATGTAAGCAATGAATTCTCAATGAATACTCAATTCTAAGAAAATAGTTTTGCTGGTTTTAAGTTAGTCTCTTTGCTTTCAAGAATCAGACAAATCAAATGCAGTCACATAGAACCCCACACTCGCTCTGAAACAAACATCATTATAGAGGCCTGGAGATAATAAATGCCTGTTTAGGAATTAGGACACCAGAAACTACTTGCCAGAGGTAAAATGATCTGCCACAGACAAGGGACATTTAAACATTAGTTTAAACTACTCACAGAGAAAGCCTTGGACTCTTGTTTCTGACTCTCCTTGGGTTGTCCAAACATGAACACTGGAATTCAAAAGAGAGTTGGTCTTGGCTCAACCTTGTACTGCCAGATTTTTTTATTGTATCCTTACTGGCTTTTTCCCCTCTGTTTATCCAATAAAAAATGTTTAGAAAAATTAAATTAGAAATATCTTAAATTCTAAATTGAAATTATAAAAATATTCTTTCTTCATCAAAGAATTCTCTAGAACCTGACTTTGGCATATTTTGGCCAAGGTATCCTTATAGCTGGTACAAAGAATACCAACAGAGGCAGGATCTGCTCTTCCTCACAAGCATGCTGACATGTTCCACAAACTGAAAGGTGATCGAAAGTGCACACAACTCAAGCATTCTTAGTCAGTATTGAATTTTTTGTGCTCTTTTATTTGAGGTGAAAAATGTTTTAGAAAATGATTAGAAGTTGCCTGGATGTCCATTCAGGAAGCTTTTCATCCGAGCTTGCTTTTAGGTGATTCTTCCATGGAACAGCCAAAGCTGGCAGCTGCCCAAGGCAGCAAACTGGGACAAGAAAAGAGCTGTGTCCCTCCTGTTTACTTTCCTCCCCCAGAGCTCTGACAGCCAGGTGGGCTCTGCTCTTAGTGATGTGATAAAAGATTTGAGAAACTGATGTGTAGGCCACAGCAGCCAGCACACAGAAGGCCTCACCTTTCTCAGGGGAGAGGACTAAGACCTTTAGAAGGAGCCAATAGGTTGGGGTTTGAAAGAGACTTTCCTGGTGGGCAGACTGGAGCTTGCCTGGAGAGAGGCCACCCCACGGTGCTCCCAGGCTTGGTCTGGCTCGTTCCAGTGGACACTCTGGAAAACTCACCCTGACATGAAAGACCATGGGCTCTTTCTGGCAGTGAATTCCAAATGTGTGGAGGGAGACATGGGGCTCATGGAGGCCATGTGCATCTATCTCTCTCCAGAGGCAGGACTTTGGGGTCTGGTTGAGAGCAGTAGCCGAAGGAGGAAACATTTATGACAGCCCAGGAGCCCACATTTAGTGCAGTTCCCAGGAGAGGGGACTGCAGGAGTGATCGGAGTGGGAACCTGTTGTGGGCATTTATTCACAGCTGGTGCTATAAGCTCAGCCTCCCAGCACAGCCTTTCTGGCTCTCTCCCTGGTACTACGCCACAGAGTAGGAGCAGACGTATTTCCTCCTGATGTCACTTCCAATTCTAATTTCATAGCTCTGAGAAGGGAGAATGTATCAGAGAAAGGCTCCTCCTGTTACCTCCCACCCCAATGTGTGGGTTGGTACGTCATCCTTCAGTTTCTTGGGAAGGAAAGAGCAGCATGCTGGAGATGTGGGACTCTGGCTTTTGTATTTTAATTTTCACATGTTATGCCTCCGTATGTCTCCTAGGATCACTGAGTGATTAGCCACAAACTCTGGTTGATGATCCCTTTAAAAGCAGTTTGCTGTGCTCCTCTAGAAAACCAGACTATCCTTCAGGCAAAAGCAGCATATACAAAATATGATGTATTTGCAAAAAATGTGCCTTTTCCTCTTTGAAGCTGCCTGTAATTACATATCCAGGGAATTGTTTGATGTTTACATTTCCAAGTATACGACTGCTTGTATTTTGCATAATATTTTTCATCTTCTCCCTTTCTTGTTTCATTTTTTTGTGGTCATAAATCAAATTACATTATGTTGCAAAAAGAATGAAGATTGAGAGCAAGTCACAGCAGTCCTGAAACAAGAGGCCAGTAACCAGGAAGGCACTTTGAGGTGGTGGCCATGTCCCCTGAGCCTTCCAGAGGAGATGCCAGCTGGCTCACTCCAGCAGCTCCCGTTCAGAAGAGAGCCTGGCTATTTCCCATGATGTCTGATGCCCAAAGGGATGCACTGACTAGTCTGACATCACTTCTTGGGGAGAAAAACTGGCCAGCTGCCACAGCCTCTCCCCCCTGCAGCCAGACCAAATGTCTCCTGCTCAATAAAGCTGGCTTTGGGCCCTTGGGTTAAATTCTTCTCTTGGATTGAGGAGCATGGATTCTGAAAACCTGAGTTGGTTTCAAAGGAGATATTATGGATTTACACCAGTTTCCTTGTGATCAGAAGCCAAAGTGACATCTAGAGTACATAAAATAAATCCAGGCTTTTGGTCTAAATTTATAAGGTTGCTTTAGAAAGCCTTCAAACAAGATTTATCCTCTGGTCCAAAATACATTTCAGTTGACTTCATCCTTGTCAGCCATTGAACAACATCCTAAAAATCTTTCGCCCCTAACACAGCATTTATTATTTACATAATATATGTGTATACGTGTAAACAGTACCATGGAAATAATTTCTACTATAAATTTACTGTCTTCTTAAAAAAGTTATTGTGGTTTTCTGACTACTCTTGAGCTCATTTATTGCTCTCACACACACTTTATAAAAATTTTAATAGAGCAGTTTATACTCTTTATGTTGGGAGTTAATTTTCTTCACACAGATAGACTGTTAATGCAACTTTATGGTTGCAGACATGAGACCCAAATAATGGACTCTAGGAACAATGCACTGACATCAGGGGGATTTGTGTGTTTCTGCAGGCAGAATTATGTTGTTAATTTTGGAACATTATTTGTTTGTAGGTTTTGGTTGTCAATATCTTGGACATTAGAATTAGAGAAGCTTTATGATGCTTATTATAACTAGAGCCATTGAATACTTAAAATATTCTTTAACTATTTTAATGTATTGTCTGGAACAATTCCTACTTTTTAAATCAGATGCTTTAATGGATGGTCAGTACATGTGCTGTCTTGTGCTATGGTGGGCACCAGCTGCTTGGGTCAACATTTAGGACTCCTGGACGTTTTTGAAGGGATGCTATTGGTGTGTTAGTGAGTTTGTCTCTTGTTAGGGTTGTTTAATTCTGCTTTGTGAGTGTGTTCCCAACTGCAAACACTGAGAAACTTCAACCACGTGAGTTATGTTTTCCCTACTCTACTTCAGGAGACTTATTTTTAGCTAGAGAAGGCTTTAGACAGAGTCTAGCTCAGCTAAAAGGTGGGAGAAAGGCACAGGAAGTGCCAGTCAGGATAGGGAAAAGTGGGAACTTGAGGGAAGGAAATTAATTTGGGAGACATGACTGGGAGGGGGAAAGGCTGCTCAGAGGAGTATGGAAAAAGGTGTTATACTGACCAGTGAAATCTGTGTTAAAGTGAAGGACTTTCAACTGGAGTCCTGGAAAGTGAGCTGACAGGAATAGAATAGAACTGGATAAGGAAGCAGAACCCATGAAAACAAGATTTTGGAGGGATAGGGCAAGCCTTGGAAGTGGTTTCTAAAAGGACTTGCTGCAATACCTTTCCATGGACTGCAGTGAGCCTTACTTGCCTGCGGTGCCCTGGATCATCCTTGAAGAGAGCAAAGTCCTGGTGACTGGGAGCCTGTCCTGCCCAGGGCAGTGTTCCCAGGCTGGCAGGCAGTGCCTTGCAGTGCCCTCTGTGCTCCCTTGGCACTCTTGGGCACAGCCTGTCCTGTCCTGTGGCCTTGGGCACATCCTGTTTGTTTCAATGCTCCCTGACCTGGCTTTCTTCCACCAAGGGTGAGCCTTGCTCCAGACATTCCCAGTGGTCTCATAATGGGATTCCTGAAGGAAAGTCTCAGCAGTAATGGTGAGATGCAAAGAAGGTTATTGAGCACAACAGGGCCCCAGCCCCATTCAGTGCTGGTATTGTGTTTTCTCCTGTTCCATGCTGATGTACTTGAAGAAGCCTTTCTGGTGACATTTCGTGTAGCTCATCAGATTGAGCTCTAGGTGAGCTTTGGCTTTCCTAACCCCAGCCTTGCAAGCTTGGACGGATTCTCTTTGGGTCAGCTGTCTCTGCTTCCATTTCTTGCATGCCTCTTCTTTATGGTTGTGTTTATCAGGAGCTCCTTGACCATCAACTTAGGCTTCCTGCTGCCTTTGCTTGATTTTCTGCTCAAAGAAATGGACCAATCTTGAATTTGGAGGTGGTGATCTTTGCAAATGTGGCAGAGGAGTTGTTGGAAGAGAAAACAGATCTTAAATGTTAAATGCTGCCTCAGAAAAATCACATTTTATAGCTCTGCATCTGTCAAGGGTATCCTGTCCTCTCATTAAGTGAGGCACTTTAACCAAATTTTTCATTGCCATTCATTTATTTTCTAGGTGTCTGTCCCCAGTCTAAGTTCTGATTGACAGAAATGCTGAGGACTATTTATTGCAACCGAGATGAATAATTTGTAGTTTGAACATTAAAAGATTTATTGTTTCAAGCACCATATTCAGAGTATCTCAGCAACACCTCCACGTTAAAGGATACTTTTGACCTTCATCTCTGTGTGCCTCAATTAAATGCCATTCCTTATCTCACAAGACTTTGTGAAGTTAAATTAATTAGTCATTGTGAAGCCCTCAGAGACAGCAGTGATAAATGAGACAGAAAAGTCTATGCAGGAACTATTGCTCTTCTGAGACGGTTTGAACAGTGAGAAACAAACAAGACTGGTGCCACACACAGCATTGAAAGTGTGTCAAGGGGTGCTGAGGAGCTTTCCCTTGGCACTTAAAAAGGCCAGTGTCCTATGGAAAAAGTGCTGAGAGATTATGAAAAGTCTATGTGTATGGAATACAAATACAGCTATGCAGATGATCTTAAATTATGGCATTTCCCAGTTTTTAAATGATGATTTTGCAAACTTTGAAGCGTTTCTACACATAGTTATGGTGGTGTGTTCAATACCTCAGCAGAACAGGTGGTGACATCAGAAGGGTCTGTCACAGCCCTTCAGTTTTTCTTTAATTTGTTACTCATATTTTCATTAGTATGCTCTTGTAATTAGCACTCAGAAGGTTTTTCACTAATGAAACTACAAGAGTGTCTCTGCTAGAATAAGAAATGGTCTCATTAGGAATAACACATTCTTAGACACAATACTGAACTCACCATATAGTTAATTATCAATGTTTTTCTCTGATGTGAAATATATATCTTAAATGGTCTGTAATCACACATTTCACTCAGTGCATGTCTTGCTTACTGACACAAAACATGATGGAAAACATCTACATTGCAAGGAAAAATTCCTATTTTCATTAACATAATTAAACAGACTGTCTATAAAATTATGGTTCCGAAACCACTGCACCTTTGTTGCATATTTTGCTATATTTCTTTATTTTCACAAATTTAGAGCTTGGCTATAAGCCTAAACTAGAAAATTAGAATGTGAACACTCTCTCCTGTTATCTTTCCAAAAATCAGATTTTCTAGTGCCAACTTTTGAAGTTCCAACCACACAAAGTTATCTTCTTTCTAAAAGATGGAACATGCTCTTCTGATCCAGTACTTGCCATTCAGACAGCAAAGAATTTTGCTTCTATTCACTTCAAAGAGATTTAAAATTAATGAACTTCACAACTGAGAATACAAGATACTTGAAATTTTGCTGTGGTTAAAACCCAGCTGAAACCATGGAGTCAGCACGTTTTTACAGAAAACTGAGGCTGAAACAAATGGGATGAGACAGTGCCCACATGCTGCTGGACCTTTGGCACTTCTCGTGTCCATTGAAATGTGTCTGACACTACTGTGAGCTTGTTCCACAACCAACCTGCTCTGCTAACTAGAAAACTGCCTCAAATCTCTTGGTTGCCACAACTGGTTTAGTGTTGCCCCTTCTTCCTCTGTGCTATTTACTTTGTGGTATATTTTCCAAGAGTAATCCGACCAACTCTCAGCTTTCTTTTGTGGAGCTTAAACTCTTAAACTCCCACAGTCTGGCCTATTCTGTTGGGAAAGCCCTCTCTGCATGCCCCCTGTTTCGAATTCAAGATTTTGACATGGATTTCCACAACAATAGTGTGGTGAAAGTCTTTCAAATACTTCCCATAGCAACACTGATAGCAGCCCTTTTCCAGCTGCAGAACACTTCATCTGTACTTGCAAACACTCTTCTACCTAGTAAAAGGTATGTTTTCAACAACTGTGGCATGTGAAGGTTTAAAGTTATCCTGAATTTGACACATCTTTTTGCTACTCCAGCAGAGAAGAGGACACTGGGACAGTACCTTAAAGCAAAGCTTTCATAAACACAAACTGTATGCAGTGAAACTCTGAATTAGACCTAAATTCTTCTCACCAAAGTCAAAGCAACTCATTCTTTACTGCAAAAAGAGCAGGAAAGATGACACAATCAAACCTATAGGAATATTCTGTAATATTTAAAATCCCTCTGAATATTTATGCTTAGTGCCTAGTAATGGTAAGGGTGAAATTTTAGAAATGAGCCTACAGAAAGCCCGGCTATCACTGCCAAATGCATTGGAGAGGTGGGGAATGCTGGAGATGGGAGCAGGATTCACGTTTCATTGCTTCTGTTAAATTTTGGGACATCAGAAACACACTTAGCAGAGCTGCCCAGGCAGCCTGGCCGTGGTCCAGCTCCCAGTGCCCACCACCCCAGCCCTGCTGGCAGCAGCCCTGGGTGGGGCTCTGTGAGTTCCTTGTGCCTGAGGAGGCTGCACGACTGACTGCACCCTTTCCCTGCCACCCGGCAATCGCCACCATGGGAGGTTTACACTTTTCTGTCATTTACACACTGAAAACTATTATTCGGAATTATGACAACTGTCAATTTCCACATAATTAAAGAGGGCTCAGTGTAGCAGAAAAAATGAATGTTTGCACTTGTGTTCGCTCATCTCTGCCCCCTCCTGAGAAGCGAATATTTAATTTCACCAGATTCTTTATGAGAGAAAAAGTGGTACTCAGAGGCAGCTGGAACCTGAACCTTCAAGTTTAGCATGACAGCATGAAAAATAATTTTTCATTAAAGACAATAATTATCTGGTTGATGTGTTGGGCACTTCATAGTCTGAAATACTGTTAAAAATCTAACCAACCACAGGAGGTTTCAAGAGGAATCTGTATATATGGTGTGCTTCAGTTGATGACAGAAATAAATCTTTTACATACAATGTCAAAGGCAGAATTCTGCAGCCTACACAGACACAATGAAAAGCAGGATGATCCTAGATGATATTTTTAAGTCTGTACCACTATTCAGGATTACACAATCATTCATTTGAGTTACGAATTACTGAGAGGTGCAGAGATGAGAAGACCAAAGAAAGGGACAAGGTCTTCACAGCTGTCTGGTTTATTAAAAGTACCAAAATATTGTCTGAAAAGGCCATACCAGTAAGAGAACCAGAGAACAGTGAATTTAGTGAAAAAAATTGATTGGTTTTTACAAGCCCCATAGGTCCCTTTTAACAGTTGTGTGAAAAAATTTTCCTTCGTGGGGGCTTTTTGGAATTTTTAATGAATGGTTACCATTATTCTTATTCATGACAAAACTTACATATCTTGTGGGCAGCAAGGGCACCGTCCTGTCTTCAGGAAAGAATTCTAAATGTTCACACATTTCTTCTATGCAGAAAACCCATCCCTCCTTTGCAAAAACATGTTGTTGCTGTCAACAGGTTTTAGTGAAATTTTGTTGAAGTCAGTGATGATTTTGCAGGACTTTTTAGTTTGGTCAGTGCCATCTGTCAGGGAGTGATGGGCAGCTGTGGATGCTGGAGAACATGGAGTGGACATGTGGTGTGGGGGTGGCCCCACGGCACCCCAGGAAGACACGCTCTTGCCTCACTCCCATGGGTGCAGAAGTAGGATTTGGTTGTGTGAGATGACCAGAGGGAAGGGTTGGTTCGTTGTCTTGATCCAGTGCTAAAGTGCAGGGCTATTCCAGATGGTGCCCATCCTGTGGTTTGTACCTTAATATCCCTTTTTCATTTCCCAGTCTTTTTACCACCCACTTTCTCTGCCCTACTCTCCTCCATAACACTCACCTAAACACTTCTTCCTTCATTGTTCCCAGTTTTGCTACATCTATCCCAAATTTCTCAGTTCTGATACCATTACCTAGGGCTTTTGTGGTCTTAATGATGCAGTTACCTTGGTGCCTTGCAAGATGTTACTCCCCCAAAGGTCTGCAGAACACCTCCCTGATTATCTGGGAATCTGGGCCTTCTGTTCCATTTCTCACAAAACTCCCCCTTCACCACCTGTGAAACCCAGCCCTCCTGCATGGTGCTATCTGTAACTTTAGTCATTTTCTCACTTTCCTCTCAATCATGTTCAGCACTTTTCTCATGTAATGTCCAGTAGTTTTCCATATCTTGTTCCCTCACCTAACCTCAGGCCAGGGCTTAGTCAGTGACCCAGTTATTTGATCTAATGTTGATACCCCAAAATAGGTTTTCCATATTCTTTTTTCCAATCTTTCACTCAATCCAGATTGATCCTCTTTTATTTTCAAATCCCATTGCATTATTTACCTACAGGCTTCTTCCTTATCTTTCCTCCTGTTCAGCTGATTCACTTGTTCCATTGATTAGGGATGTTATAGGATGAATATTTCTTACTCTTTACCTCCTCCTATCAGTCTGCTTTAATCTAAAGACACTTGCTGGCCTGAAAGAAGTGGAGTTAACCACAAATACTCCAGCAAAGAGAGGAGTCCTACTGTCAGGGGGAAGCAAATGCAAGTGCTGATCTTGAGAACAGTGACATAGCCCTATCTCTTCCTAGTGCCCCTGCTGTCTGTTCTTGAGGACAAAAGCACAGACTCTGAGGCAGGGAAAGAGATAATATTGATTTAAGATTAAAATTCAGGTGTCCATCACCTGAAAGCACTTTGAACCCCCCCTTTTTTTCCCCCACAGATTTCTCAAACTCATGTCCCTTCAGAGGATATTGAGTTATGAATCTAAAAATGAATGTATCCAGAATAACTTGGGCTTTAAAGATTTCTTAATAACAATTAACAGTGAAGTATTACAGACTTTTCTCATGTACTCCCAGCACAGGGCAGGACTGGGACACCACAGCACTCCACAGTCCAGCTTTTTGTTTGCTTTTTGTTTACTGTCAAAGCTGAATCCAGCCAGAGCTGCAGGCCTGTGCTGTGCTGAGCTGAGCGCAGCACTCCAGCAGCAAGAAGAGGATCTGCAGAGTAGGAGGAGGCAACACAATGTGCTTGGAAGTAGATGTCATCCTGATGGGACTGCTTGGGTAATTAAAGTGAGCAGGGAAGCTGAAGTGATAATATAGGCATCAGGATGACTCCAGTGAATCTGAGATTGTTATATTGTGTTGGGATCCATCTTGCAATTTTCTCCTTTTCAGTGCTCCCTCTCCAATTTATACAGTGTAACAAAGATTTGAGAAATTAATTATTCAGTTTTCATTAATTTCTTTCGCTAAAAGTGCACAGCTTCTTTTTTAGCTGAAAGAAAAAAATTGTAACTTTTGGCTGGTCTGTAATGTTGTAGGTTTTGATGATTCATAACTTTGAGTTAGTTCCATACAACTTAAATCTCAACATTTCATGTACAACCACATATTTCATTCCTCCACCATGCACAAATATTATTTGCTTGTTTTTTTAGCAACTTTTGCATTTTTTTCCAATAGATCTGGATTTACCACTGCAGCACATACTTCTTATGTCATATTAAGATGGAGTAGCCATGGGATGGTTCTGCCTCTTATTCACAGGAGGCTGCATTCTACTCTCCAATTAATTATCCAGAACTATGAGAATATCTCCTTTTTAATTGTGCTGTTAAATTTTGTTATATTCTGAACTAAACTGCATTAAAACCCCCACTCAAAATGCAAAGTAATGCTGCTCTCTCTTAAATGGGCTTGGAATTTCACTACCATGAACTTTATATCAGTTAGGATTTCTTATTACTACCCTTTATTTACATTGGGCTGGGAGATAAAATGGAATCGAAAAGGAAGAATAAAATCATTTTTATCATCTTATCTTCAGATTCACCAGCCCAAATCTGCCTCTCAGTTCTCTCAGCCTGCACAAGAGAATGTGGCTGGTATAGGAAGGGAAATCTCCTGAACAGGAAGGCTTCAGTGTGAACAAATCCAGAGGCACAAAAGGCTTTCAAACTTCATGACAACACAGTGTTCTGAGACACCTTTCATGGGGGTAACCACGGCATGGTAATGGGGATGGTTGTAGCTTTGCCTGCAGCAATCCTGTTTCTTGTTTCAAGTCAGCTGAACGCTAGATCAGGAAACTCCAAAAAAGTGGTTCATTGGTGGGCGGGAAAACTGACATTAGCATTGAGTTAGGGGCCTTGGATGAAACAATCTGCCACCAGAGGTTAGAGCGGCCAGGAAGCTTTGATGTAGCTGGAGCAAGGATCCTTTGTTTTCTGTTTGTAAAAAGCTCCCCTGTGGAGTTTTTGTTTGGGTTGTTAAAATCTGTTTAACTCAAAGAGCCGACAATAAGCACTTGGGAGCAAAACTGTCTCTTTGAAAGTCTTTTTGCTGTTCAACCGCATTGGCCAGCCCTGCCAATTTATAGCTCTGCTGGCTCGCACAGCTCCGAAGGCTGCTTAAGCAAACAATTAAGCTTTGCTGAGCACTCTGAACACCCCAGTGGCAAAATGTGCACTTTTTCCATAGCCTAGAAGATACCCAGAACAAAACCATTTTTTATAGTCACTGTTTTCCAAGCCATGGCATTAGGTGCCTTGAGGTTCCTGGGATTAGTAGTCAAGGGCAACCTGTACTTAGCAAGGACTTAATTTCAGGTGTAGCAGGGCTCTGAACTAAGAGCAAAGCAATTATAGCAGGTATTAAAGATGGGTGTCATTTTACGCTTGGTGTTCCTTGAGGAAGGCCATGCCTGCTCAATGCCTAATACAGTCTGTTTTGATCTCTGATCAAGGTTGTTGCACCCCCACAGTGACTGATTTGATCAGCATTACTCATTATTTCCAAAATAAACTCTGAGGTCCCTGCCTCATGCTCGCAGCCAATGCAGGCTGCCTCTTTCTTTTGCCTGGGCCTATATGATGGGCACAGATGACTGACTGGGTCAACACTGGCTGCATCTTGTGCCTTTAAACCTGAAACAGGAGAAAGGTTTAGATGCAGCACAGCAGCCAGAGAATAAATATGTCACAAAGGGTCAGTGCAATCCAGGTGTCCTGTGTGTGCTGGGATACCTGTGTGCTATGTCAGCTCTCACATTGGGCAGCTCCAGCATAGGACTCAACCTACAGGCACATGCCAGTGCCATCCCCTTCCTGCCTAAGGCAGCCTCACAGAATAAGATTTGGATATCTGTACAAGCAGAAAAAAAAAAAATGCTCCAAGGTGTGTGCCATATATAATAATGTGTCCAAACTTACTAGATTGAAATAGTCCACAGTTGTTCTAGGTTCAATATAACAATACAGAATTAAAAGATGGCCTCCAAAGTTTATTGTTTGTTCTATTTTGAAAAGTCTCCTGGGGAACTGGTGAAATTTTACCTCTGTAAAACCAAAACAAGATAAGGTCTATGAGAGCACCTGATTTTCCATAGGAAAACATCTTTGGAAGAAAAGAAGCCAAACTTTGACAAGTCAACCATTTCTAAACAACATGAATTCAATAAACTCAATCTCTGCAAGATTTTAGGTTGGCTTTTTCTCTCAGCCTGAGACATGTAGTATAGTACCATTGTAGCCTCTTCTCCACACACTTCTCTGCTCTGATTTACTCCAGGTGCCACAGCTAGAAAAAATGTAAAGCAAATCATCTGTAGCTCCTGCTTACCTTGGTACTCGGGCCACTTTTCCTCTATAAACAGTAACAGAAAGAAGTGATTAAGAGTGAACTTTCTATGCTGTAATTCTCATGGAAACGAGGAAAGGGCCCCTTGGAGTTTGTCTGTGCTCAAGTCCCTGTACAGATTTGTAAGCAGAGCTGACTACTTTTACTCTCCTCATGGTTAAAGAACCTATTCCCACTGCAGAAGACACTGGATGGAAAGTCACTACATGGCAGTTGTTTAAAAAAGAAATAAAGAAGAAATTTTGCTTAATAATTTTATACTGCTCTTATCTACCAAGAATGGCAGCACTTTTTGGAACATTTGGAGAAGGCAGGAGGTGTTTTGTGGGAAGTAGTAATGAAAAATTCATGAAGGATTAAAAATAGTTGGATTTTTTTTGGTTTGATTCAGAATCTCTTTATATTTCCCTTAGTTTCCTTCCCTATTTTTATTGAATATAAACAAAGAACTTGTTCTAAAAAAGTTAAATGAATGGGAATGAACTAGAGTGAGATAAGATATAAATCCAATAATTCGTGAAGTAGGTGGTTGAACTCTAGACCCTGTATCTGTACCTGTGTGTTGAAGTGGTATGGTTTGTTCAGATGTTCAGACCATCCACAGATTTATCCACAGTTACAAGGAATTTGTAGGTGACAAATTCCCTGACAATCTGTCTATTTTCACTTTTTACCTGAGGATTGATGGCCTGAGACAGTTGAATTTAGCTTTATCCCAGCCTTTCACCAAGCCTACACGCCTTCTCCCTCACACTGCTTGAATAAAGTGTTCCTGTAATACGGGGCTGTGGAGACTATAGGGAAAGGGATGGAGAAATTCAAGAACAGAGATAATTGATGTTGTTCTGAATCATGTTATCTGGAAGATCTCTTCAACTGTAGCCCACTAGATGATACCAAGAGGAGCACTTAAAGTGCTGTTCTCTAGTGCAGGCACCCTGACACACTCTTACAATTATTCTTCCCAATTTACTCAGACAATTCCAAGCGTTCAGAAAACCTGCAGAAATGAGGTAGCAAGGGAATGGAGAACACATTGCCACTCCTTAGAGTTGTGTAAAGCCCTTGCAAGGAGAGTGTCAATCCCTGCTGAGGCGGGTTTATGTAACACCAGAGCACAGGGTGACAGGGGCACAGGAAGATGTTTGAGGGGTAATTTCCAAACTGGAACCTCTTTCTACGACCAGAAATGCACACTGGAAATTCATAGATGATGAATTTCTGCATCATCCTTGCTTGGGTTAGATCTTAGAGCTAAGCAAATATGCCATCTTATTTCTAGTTTTCTTCTATTGAAATCCAATTATATTTGGTCACACTGACCCAAACAAAAACTAGGTATTTGGTAATTTCATATAAAGCTGAGGTTGAAAACCTACTTTCAATTACTATTTTCCCAGTAACATTTTCAAGTATTTTTATAGAAAGCTACAAACCCCACCCCCCTGATTTAGGTTACTCTTTCAACCTCTAAATTTCAGAAAGGTTTCAGGGTTAATATTTGTTTTGCTTGTTTTCTTTTTCTCACTATAAATACGATGAGCAGAAAGATGTTGCCATGGTGAGATTTTATAACGTACTTAAAAGCACTTTTTACAGTTATGTACCACAAAGCCACCTTCACCTATGTGTGAATTGTAAAGACACATGAAAAGCCACCCCAAAGAAGTAGAGTCTACTGTCTCAGATGTTTGCAACACTTACTTAAAGCACAGATGTCACAAACATTACAGCAGCCATTGTATTATTTGGAAACCTATTCCTTTACAGCAAGAAATGGGGAAAATGATTGAATCAAGTGAATACACCTTACACTTAAATTGTCATCACTGACTGTAGTCCAGCTCTGTAGTAGGCTGAGTGAGAAATTACAAATTAAAATTAACACAGAGCTTTTGCAATCTAATTTCCCCATTCCTAGCCATGTGCTGAAGGAATCTTTGCACAGAGCTATGTGAGATGCTTTGAGCACTGTTTTGCTGCTGCAAAAGGCAGAGCTCTGACGAATTACTGAGGTATGGCATCATAGGTCCTTCTCCCAGGAAAGCAGGAGCCTGGGGGCCTGGGCTGCACTTAGCTGAGTCTGTGCTGCTCTGAAAATAGCAGGCTCTGGAGCAGACACAGAGCACCAGGCTCTGCCTCCTGCCCATTTGACTTTCTTACTGACATCTGGAAGCAAACCTGTGGGCACCGTGCCCAGGCACTGCTGGTGGCTTCCTTGTTCTCTTGGCATGCTCGAGCATTTCCCTCGAGTCTGAACTTGAAGGTTCACTGTCTGTATAGCTTTTTAAGTCTGAGAAATTCTGGGGCTCATCTTAAACAGATAGCATGGCCTTTTACCGTGGAATTTCTCCAAGAACTTTAGAGCCCTTAAACCTCTGGCATACCTGCATTATGTCCATACTGCTGCTTTGTCTGGGATAGAGCTGAATGGCTCCCACCAGAAAAGAGAAATTTTAATTAACATTTCTTTAAAACAATAATTTTAAGCAGACGCAGTAATGCTTTCTCACTAACCCCAGAAAGAAATGTAACCCATCCTGAGCATATCACTAACTAAAATGAAATGTCACACCAGTCTGAGTCCAGTTGGGAAAGAGCAAACAAAGCTCAGAACAGTCTTTTCTGTGAGCTGGATACATTTATAGTCTGAAGAAGGCCCTGCAATTGCTTGCTTGTTCAGTGAGTGCTAATGTGTGCCAAGCAGTGCTATTGGAAAGAATAAACTCCCTGAATTCCCAAAGAAATGCCTCTTCTAAGGTAATGGACTCAGTTGTGCATCCACATGAGTGGGGCAGCAGCAGAAGGCAGCAGGGTATCTTCACCTGGAATTTTGCATAGGCCAGAGCACAAGGAGTCACATCAATACCTTTCCTTTCACCAGCAGCATCTCTTGGCTCCACATTGTCACCAAGAGTCAGCCAGCTCAAAATGTCCAAGCACTGAAGGAAAAACCCTGCAAAACCCATAGTCATTAACTGGTGGAATCAGGGACTTCAAAAGCTCCAGCAGAATTCTGGACATCTGTACAGTATTTGTGGATGGTGCACAGTGGCTTCCTGTATCAAACTAAAATATATATACACACCTGTAATACATTGTTATCTACTTTATGAGCTATCATATTGTAGACATATTTCTGGAATTTACTCAGATTTCAAAAGGATTAATGCACTTTTGAAACTAGCATTTCAAATGTAAAAACTGCTTTGGAAAAGGGAGAATGGTGCTAAACAGACAGAGTACCAACCTAAAACTGTAGCACTTTGCTGGTATCATTTCTAAGGTTGCCTGGTCTGTATGCTATATTTTAGAGTTCTGAAATAGTTGAATTAAAGAAAAAATACATCAAATAACTGGTTACATTCACTTTCAATAGTTATGAATCATTTAGTTCGAAAGCAGGTACTCATTTAATGACTGTGTGTGATATACCTCCTGTGAAGATAAAACCTAAACACCAATTATTGCTAATAAGTAAGGTTAAATATCCACCAAAATCTTACAAGCAGGTGTAAACACTCCTGGATGCCCCTGCTCAAATCTGGTTTCAGTCTGAGAGCAACAGGGCTTGCACTGTTACTGCAGTCCAGTGACACGAGACAAAAATGTGCCCGAAAGTTAATAACTGAAAAGAACAAAACTATCATTTTAGAAGTAGGGATTGTTTTACTTGTAATGCCGACTCCGTGCAGATACAATAAAGTCATCACACATGAGTGCAACCACCCATCCAAAGAGAGCCACTGCTACAGCTCCAGCCACAGGGAATGCAGCTCTGCTGCCACAGTTCACTGGCACCCCCACACAAGGGAAGCGCTTCTTTGCTGGGGTAGAACTTTCTATCTGACTTACTGTTTAGCATTTAGAATCTGAGTAAGTAAAAAATATTTCTATAATCACACACCATGCCCTTTGCCCTTCCTTCTGCTGGAATCAGGGAGACTTGTGTGGAACAGTCCTAAGAGATGAGGGCATAGGATGAGTTTATAAGAGATCAGCTCGTATTCTACTACCAGACAAATATGAAACGTTGCATTTAATAACAGACTTCTTCTGACAAAAATGAGAACACCAAATATGCCTAGAAAAATAAGAATTACAATTCCTTTTAAATTTCAGAATATATGCATATACCATTAATATACATTACCATATCAATGTGTTTCAAAATATTGCCAGGACATGCCCAATTTGAGACAAACTTTGAGACAATTTGAGACAAACTTTTGTATTTGATGATAATGGAGTGGCAATTTCTGCATAGTGCATGAAAGACATTACCTATAGCAAATGTGTATAGCAGTTATTTGTTTAAAAACTTGCATATATCCAAATAGCCTCTTTTGATCATTTAGTATAAAAATGGAGTACAAAGATTTTGAGGAATAAAGGAGTTTCCTGTCAAACCAAAGTCAAGAGTAGTATGTGGTCAGAGAGACCACAATAGGAAGAATATCAATAGTAATTCCCTCAATTGTCCTGATTCACCCCAATCTACTCCAATTCTGATTAAAAAATTAAAATTTAAGGAAATCTGGCTTACAGTTGTGCATTGTTGCATAATATTTTTAGATCCAAACACCCTGTTACCTGATAATCTGCAACTTTTTCTGATTATGTGCCATCTATATTTGGTCTGAATGAGTCAATTTCTACAATGTTATAGTAAAAACAATAGAAAATTGGATGAAGTGTTTTGAAAAAAGCAGGGAAAGTTTTAAAAATTCTATTTGAACACATAAGTTCCAGCCAAAAAGAAGAAAACATAGATGAATAAATTTTAAAAAAGGAGGAAAGAGACGACAATGGTTATGTAGAGGAAAACTATGCTTAGGAGGGTAGAAAGTTTTCAAAAGTTCAGAACTTTGTATTTCTTTATGAAATATGTATAAGCTGTAACAGCCCCTTCCCAGCTACATGCAGCTGTATTTGAAGTATTAAACCAAGGACACTTCTATTCTCTACAGGAGAGTAGGAGCTGAAGAGATCTTCAAAAGTGTGAATTGATGTATTTTATTTATGGCCAAGATTCTCAGAAATGGCTGCACTGATATTTTATTTCCCCAAACTTCTAAAAGAAGTCACTTTTGGAAGGGAACCTTCCATCCAGCAGTGGAGTTCAGCAGTCCCAGCAGGCTGAAGGAGGGTTGGTCCCAGGGGCACTGGGGGCCTCCTGCAGCTCTCAGTCAGTGGTGAGGCAGTGTAAAACTGACTCTCCTTTACAAACCATGTGCAAATTATGCCTTTTTGTTCTGAGCTACAGTGGAATTCAATTCCAGGTTAGGATTTAAATAGTCTGTAATTTCAGTCTTCCATTTCCAACTTCTTGCATAATCCCTCCAACACGTATTTGGCAATGTATCTTTGTCAAACTGGCCATGTGTCCAGCTCCTTGGGAAGAGAAATCTTGGCACAACTGACAGCAGATGAAAGGACATCTCTCTCTGTTGTGCTCAACAGACCCTGTTTTTCATCCACGCCCTCAGTCCTTCCGGAGGAGACATGAATGTGATACTCCTTAGTTCATTCAAGGTCACAGAATCACAGAATCATGGATTGTTAGGGTTGGAAGGGTCCTCTGGAGATCAGTCTAACCCTGTCTAAGGCAGGGTTACCTGGAGCAGGCGACACAGGGACATGTCCGGGTGGGTTTGGGATGTCTCCAGAGAGGGAGACTCTGCAACCTGCCTGGTCATCTCTGCCACCCTCAGTGGGAGGAAGTTCTTCCTTACCAGATCCTTACTACTCTGGTATGAAAGCCTTCTCTTCTGCCCTGGGTGATAGATTATTTAAATTATATTAAATTCAAGCAGACTAGTGAAATAGGCACATCTAGACATGCATTCAAACAGATGCAGAAACAGACAGAAACGAGAAATACAATATATATATAAAGAAAGAAACCACTATCTTATACATTCACTTCTTTCAAATGCTCAGACTAAATCAAAAGCATGAGACCAGGCACGTTATACACCAGTATTTATGGGGCACTATCCACTCTCACTGTGACGTTCATGCACAGTTTTGTACTCATAATTTCGACACATATGCATTAGATATGCGTCCTATTTTTATCCCGTTGTACAAGCAAAGGGAAAGATAAACAGGGAGCCGTTTCCCTGACAAACCAAACCGTGGAGACAGGACCATTATCTCTGCGCCATCCATCTCGAGCGCTGTTTGGCACAAACGGCAATGGCTTTCAATATTGCCTTTTTTTTTTGCTTCCCCCCTCGCTGTGTTTTTAGCAATTTTAAAGTATTTTCACAAGTGGAAGAGCGGCACTGTTTCCCGGCCCCCTCGTTTCCATGGATGCGCTCTCTGCGGTTGCCGTGGGGACGCGGCGCTGGGGGGGGTTCGATCCTGCTCGGGGGGCGGCGCGGGGGGGTCTGGCACTTGTAATGGGTGAGAAGTTTAATTGAAAATTAAGTGGGTGCTTCTTTTGAAGTGAGTCATGTGCTAGTGGATTTATTTTGCAGGAGCAGAAGAGTCCCGACTGCAGGGAGCAGGAGTTACAGGGAGATGAATTGCACAGAAGTGTTGTGATGATTCAGACTCGGTGCAGGTTTCTGTGTTGAAAGCCTTGCCCGTTTCTGTAGTAGTGCTTGAAAGGATTACAATGGGATGCTGCTTCCAGAACTGGGCAAGTGAGCAGAAGCATGTTGAAAAGCATATAAAAAAGAAATACTCGGGCGTAGGTTGCACTGCAGCAGCCCTGGGAAACAAAAAGGCTGTGGCTCATGCTCTGCCACCTCTGCAGAACTCATCGGGATTAATCTGCACGGCAGCAGCGCTGCCCCTGAGATCCCCTCCAGAAGTACACCAGGCAGGTTAGCTGTGCTGTTGTAGATTTTCCTACAATGCACTAAATATTTGGTATCTTCAAGAAACATCATCTTATCAAAAAGCTGCAGAGAGGGTCATGTGGTCCTTTCTTTGCCCCGAGGTTTCTCTGGGAGCACTTCCATTTGCTCCCACTAAGTTTTAGTGGATGGTAAAGTGTAGCTGGATGGCAACTCTTGGGGAAGACATTACAAAATCAAATGCAATGAGCCTTCAAAATGGTTTAGGGCTCCTAATTGCTCTGACAATACTTCTTCTGGTATCAAGATAAGTAATAACAAGAGATTGGAGGGGCTTTGAGCAGAGTAAGGTAAGATAACTTCCGCAAAGGAAATGGATAATGAGGGCTGCACTTAGAGAGGGTGTCTCAGCTGCCACTTCTTGTGGAAGAAAATGATTATATAAATTTTCCTTCTTACCCAAATAGATTCAAATACGAATTTGCATTGGCTGTCAACAGTAAATATTTGTATTTCCAGCGTCTTTTACAGGTGTCCAAAAGTAAATTGGATAATTTAACTCTTACTAAGACTTATAAAAAAATTCCATGAAATCATTGCAAGTCATTATCAATCAGGATTTTGCCAGCCTTCCAGCCAGCTCCACTAAGCCCACCCTGAGTCCTGGCACAGCTGCAGGCTGTTGGAGAAACAGTATAATGCTCACTTATTTTTTAATTCTTGCAAGCATTTCCCCAGTGGAATTTCTGAGATCTTCTCAATAATCCTATCATTTCCACTTGGAATTCAAACTGATCCCTAGGTTTTTTCCAAAAACCACAAAAAGACTGTCCCTATTTGTGGAACTTGCAAGACAGATCATTAATCAATTTCAGAGGAATCAAAACTGGACAGTTTATTTACAGTTTGAGTTTAATATGAAATAAGAGTCAAATGAATTCCTCATCAATAGAAAGTCCAGCACTACCATTGTATCTGTGTTCTAAAGTTGGAGCCTTGTTCTTTTTACACCTCATATTTTGGTTTGACAAGCCAGCACAATTCTTAGAGCAGTATTGCAGGTGTCCTCCATGCAACACGACCACCCTCAAAGCCTTGCACTGCCTTTGGCAGTCACCAGGGAAATAAATACACACATGTGACTCAGTATTGTACCAGTGCTAACCTCACTCTGTCTGTCTGTCTCTCAGCAGTATTTCTAGGGCACCACACCATGGGAATGCTAAAAATTGTCCTTGACAGGAGCCGAACCCACACATGCTCTGTTTCTGAGGGAGCAGTGTAATTTCTGGTACCAGAATGCCACTTCTAATTCTGGAAGAATGAATCCCGCTAGATAAAATAATTGACCAGCATGGTAGCCCCACACTTGGAGTGGGATTAAGCCAAAACTCTGTTCCAGTCTTCAAATTATCGTAGTTGATCCAAATTTTTTATTTTTCCTCCCACCCCCACAACTCATTTTTCCACTTTAGGATCAGGCAAGGGACCTAAAATACCACCAAATACACATTTCTCAGGAGTAGTGGGCTGCAACCCAGATCCTCTAAATTTTACATAACACTGCACAAAACTGGGTACGTCTCTGGACATTTTTTAGATCCTCACATTAGTATTTCTTAGCAATATATCCTCAAAAGCCTATCTGAGAATAGCAACTACAGGAAAATAAAGCAAATGCCATGCATGGCAATAAAAATAATTGGCACTTTATATACCATATTCCCCTAAGTTCAGATATGTTCATATTTTGATGTTAATGGAAACATGAATGGAAAATGGGCAGAGGCTTGTGCTCTTATAATTTTAGTATGCTCTAAAAACAGTTATGTGAGTGTCATTACAGAGAAGAATGAGTTGCCTTCACAGACCTTGTATTCACTCAAAAAAAATTTTTTTTTCATTGCAGGGCTAACAAATTAAGAATTTTATGTATTTCTAGAGAAGCAGACGTTCTAAGTCACTTGAAGGAAAGCTAATCCTTGTGGTTTATGATTTAAAACCACTGCACAGATTCCAATCCTGAGCTTGGCTGAAGGTATGGGCTCTTTCCTTAGACAACAGAGAGGGATGGAATCCTTAAAACTGTGATTGGGAGCTGGACCCTTTTGTGGAACATACATGCTAGATGTCTAAAAGTGACTGCTTTGAAACCAACCCAAATTTTAGACTGTGGTGCATTTTGTAACCCTTTGCATTAATTCCTGCCAGTATCTTACAGTGGCAGCAACAAAACCACTTAAGAAACCACAGTTACTATTTGCTCATAGAATTTGTGAGAGTGAGGAGGGAAATTTTTAGTTAATAATGCATACAAGTATAGCCTATGGAAAGAAAATTCAGATTTTGAGATCAGGGCTAATAAACATGTAAATGTGAATATTAGAGGAGAAGAAGCTTTTCCATATACACCACAAGGTATTGCCTGATAATGTCTGAATTTTGGGAGAAATTGCCTTCCTGGGTAATCGAGAATGCAATCTTTGCATGAGACCCACACAATATTCTGTTGCTACAGCACTGTTAAAGTGCTCACATGCTACTTCCTCTACAGAGAGGCTGAAACACGTCCTGCCTTCTTTACAGAGCTCCAGGAAGAGCTGCCTCTAGCTCTATCTATCCATTGCCTCAGTTCATCTCTTCCCAAGCCCAGGGAAGTAGTTGGGGTTACTGGTGCTGGTACCAGTGGGTTTTGCTGTGGGTCTCAGGAGGAGAAAGAGAATTACAACAGACAGAATTTACCTCCTTTTTCACCTTCCTAATTTCCTTATCATCGGAAGTTACCTACTTTTCTTTCAATTACATACTATAAACCTCCTAGAAATAAACAAAATATTTTAAATTTTTCTTGGGGAAAGAAAAAATAGCAAAAATAAGCAAAATAAATAAACATTTCCAGTCAGCAGTGAATGAGGTAAGACTTCAGGCAGCACTCTGAAGCCCTGTGAGCCAGGTTCCTATCAGGACCCACCCTAGAGGGAATGTTACCAGCTGGCAGATCAGAGGAAACTGAAAGGGATAACAGAACAAATTCATGGCACTAAATTTAAATGTCAGTCATACTGGCATTCAAATACATCAAACACACTTATTTGTATAAAGGTGTGACTACTTAAAATCTTATTGTGAAAATAAAATAAATTTCACCATTATATAAACTAAGACATAGAATGACTCCAAACCCATTGGTCATAGGAATGGAATTAAAATCCCTTGTGTTGACACAGTAGTGGAAAATACTGTGCAACATTTTACATTTCTGTGAACAGTAATGGAAAACGTATAGAAATGAAATTTGTTTAGCAATTCTGGTACATGTATACACCATATTATGCATGGCTTGGAAATCTGGATGCTACAAGAAAAGCAGCTAAGCTATGGCACTGTGTTAGTCAGGTCTGTTCCACTCAGGTCTCCAGTCAAAGATCAAGGCAGTAGCTCATGCAAATGTTGCATTTCCGAAGGGGCTGCAGAGATAGTAAAATGAAAATCAACTTGAAACAACTACAACATTATAATATATATATATATTATTCACATTCTCTCAACTGCAGTTAAAAGGCAATCTGTGAAATAATGAGCATTAAAGTAGCCAGTATTTTTTTCTGCTGGAAGCAATTGCTCCATGTGGCTCTGAGTCCTTTTCAGCACTTCTGCTCCATATCTTTAAAATTTCTTTTTAAAAAAACTCTGTAGCTTGCCCTGTTCTTTGCCAATGGAGACTGAATGATAAATAAAATTATTGCTGATAGAACAGTCTCAACTATTACTTAATTAGTAGAAATTAGCTGATATTATTCTCTACTTGCATATCCATTACATAAATGTGACAAAGGACTTCTGACTTTCTCCTTCTAAAATTTATTTTCAATTTGCCTAAATTCTGTATAAATGTGGCAGATTACTGACAATCTTGAAATTGACATAGTAGGAGATGAGGAGTTGAAGAAGGATATAGAAAGGTGAGATGGTTGGAGAAAGGCAGAAAGATAACTACGCAAATATTACTCAAAGGAAAAAGGAAATCAGACAAAATGACTAAGCAAGGCGATTCCACATGATGTACCTGAGAAGAATCAGCAAAAATCCCCTTAATTTTTATACCTGTTACATCACTCTCTAAGCAGTTGGGTTTTTTTCAGAGGACTCAGGTCTCCAGTCAGTATTTATTCCAGCTGATATTCCATTCATCTACTTAACAGTGAATGACATGGCAGATCAAAGGAAAGGATAAAAACCCAACCCCCAAGAAAACCAGACTAAATCAACCTCCCACTGATCAAAGAACAGTTCTGGTAATGGAAATTGTCTTGCACCAGGCTGTCAGGAGGGGAGGCAGCCAAGCCCTGCCTGAGCACAGCAGAGGTGTGGGTGCAACCTGCCCCAGGCTGGCAGCTGGAGCACGGACACAGGACTGCCCTGGGCTGGGACAGAGTGAGCACTGGTTTGTGAGCCCAGGGACATCCTGCAGGCACAGCCTGCCTGCAGTGGAACAGGCACTCAGCAGCCTCCTGGGCTGAAAGAGGGGATCAGTACTGGGGTCTCTCATTTGCCTGTTGGGGAGGAATGACTCCTCTTGGGATGCAACCCCTGCAGGGAATTCTGCTGCAGCAGCTGAGCAATAGATAGACTGGAGTTTTTTCAGTGTTCAAAGGAGAAGACCTGAAGTGAATACTCTTCTCTGGTGAAATGATGATCTGTTTTCCAGTTCATGCAAAAGGTTTTGAAACAAGAGTAAGAAACTCATAGAAGTGATGGATTAAGTAACACTGAGCAACATCCAACTGAGCAGTTCCCAGAACTTCCCAATGTCATGAGTACAATACCTCCCTTGTAAAGAATTGTATTGTATTTTACAAACAAAAATCCCCCTTTCTATGAAAATGGAAGAAAAAAAAGCATGTTTTTACTAGAGAAACACTCTTTTATTTCCCATGAAAGCATTGAAAATCTCTTTGAATTAGCCACACATCTGGTGCTGACACACCAGGTTAGAAAAGACTGCTAAAAGGAGCTGGCTGGAGTTCCAATGAACAATAACCAGACAAGGGGCTGACAAAAAGACAGAAGGTGACTTCCTGAGCTGCATCTCTTGAGATGCACCCACAGCAGCAGTGGCTGAACCTGAGCAGCAGCCAGGGCAGCTGTGAGAGCCTGTCCAGCTTCAGCAGCCTTGGGAAAGAGCAGCACCTGGCAGGGCTTGGTGGAGTCTGGACAGCAGCAACCTCCAGCTTTTGGGTCACTGCTCTGCACTGAGACACACAGTGAGCACCAAGCAAAAGAGGGAATGGGAAGTTGGGAAGACTGGGAGGTGAATCTTTGGGGAATTAGGATATTATAGACAGGCTACTGTGAAGGAAAAAATTTGCACTGTGGAAGGGAAGGACAAGAAATATAAAGTAAAAAGTGTCAATAGTCTGAGGTCCTCAGATTAAGGAATTCCTGGTGGAACAGCACTCGATGATTTGCCTGTGGCAGGTGGTGGGCCAGGCCTCCAGTGAGCTCTGTCTGTGGCATTCCCACACATTCCTTTTCTCCCAGTGGCAATGGCACAGGTCTACTCTCAAATGTACACTTTGCAAAAATGAGCACGAATCCTATAGTTCATAATTGATTACAATTCCATTAGGAAGCAGCAATATCTGCAAGTCTTACATAATCTAAAGATGAATCAATTCTAAGTATATTAGTGCTTTTAACAATTCCAAATTCTGAATTAAATGCTTTACAAATTATGAAATCCTCATTTAATTACTTTAATAAATCTTGTTTACGGATTACTGTGAAAATCAGTGAAAACTAATTCACTTTGACTCTTCTGTGTGCAGTGCTGACAAAAATAGAACAATTTTTCTTTTTACTATGGTTTGGAAAGTGGAGAAAAAAGCTTTAATTGAATATAATCACAATATGCTAACAGCACATGTTATTTTCCCACTATTATAACTTGATATTTTTAAGTTTGAGGAAGTAATGCTTTTTATGGGAAAGGACTTTAGTCTCATTTATTATGGGAAACAAACGTTAAATATAAGCCTGGTAACATATTTTATTTTAGCTTAGAAGATTTGGGTTTTGAACACACTTATCTGTCTTAACGGTATCAATGTCCAAGACATTTACTGCATGAGTTCATCTGTTGTAGTCATTTGTTGATGGTTAGTGATCAAAATACAGAAGGATTTGGTCTGGTGTGTTTACAAAGCTCTGGCAGCCCCTGGGCCATACAAACCAGTTAAACATTTTGATCCTGGCTCTCCAGAACCAATCTAGCACAAAGGCAAGGATGCCACTGAAGCGTAGAGGAAACAGAGTCCAAAACTGTGAGTTGTTAAAGACAGAAATCAGGAAGTTCCCTACTTCAGCATTTCTGCCTTGTCCATATTCTTACTTGTCAACAGGCTTCTGTGAAAATCATCAATTTCTATACTTTTAAGTAAACAGACATGCAGGATAGGAGGCTTCTTCTTCATGGGGATGTGGCTCAGCCTTTAGGTGAGGTTTTCTTCCCTTGGGTTGCATGTAGAGCTCACCTCACTCTGTGAAAGGATCCTCATTGACATTGCTAGAACAAATGCAACCATGTGATGCTTAGAGGAACACAGCACCAGGTTAAATGTTGGTTAGAAAGCACAAGGACTATTTTCCTCTTTGGCTTATTAGTGATTTTCCTTCTGGAGCCCGGTTAAGCTGAAACAAGCTGCACATGGCATAGCACAGAGGCAGTAAGAGAGTTGGACCATATGCACTTCCACAAAACATGAGGATGAAACCAAGAAAAACCAAACTCCATTAGCAGTCTTTTCAACTTCCTTCCTGATACATGAATTAACAACTTGCTCAGGAACCCAAAGAATACCAAGCCCCTCTCAAATGGGTAAAGAACAGGCTTAATCAAAATAACATGCACCACCTCTCCAGTAAATGTTGGTGTAAATCTCATGGGTTGTGAGGTATGCCTAAGGACAGGGAGCTTAGTCATCTGTTTATACTGACACCCATCCAGAAAATACCTTCCAAACCTGTCTCTCTTTCAAAGGGTATAATTTCTGTTGTCATACCCTTCAGAAAGGAGGATATCCACTCTAATAGCCTTTGTCATTTCATAGTCACGTAGACACTCTTAGAGTGCATAGATTTAAAAGTCTGAACCTTTCAATTATTGTCTTCTGATTTAAACTATTCAATTATTTCAACTATTGGCTTATAATTTCTTACTGACCTAGTTTCACCTGAAGCAGATCTGTTGCCAGCACTGTGTTTATCAGAAATGCTCCTTCGTAGTGCTTAGTAAGAATAGTTATGAATACAGTTGTTTTCTGTCAATGTATTTGGAGATTATTTCAGCACTCAGAAGATTGTTTCCATAAATGAAAACAGTATTCAGTTAATAGCTGACACATTTTTGTATGTAGTAGGGCACAACACACACACACAATAGGTTTCCTAATTGCTGCACAGTACTATTATCATCATATTGCATGCACAGTATTACAATTCAAAAGCATTTTAAGCAGTATCATTTTCTTCAGGCTTGGCACAGCTCTTTTCTTTTGATTCCTGAAATCTGAACCCTGATGTGAGGAAGTGAGGGCTGTGGACATTTCCATTGTTCAGCAGCAGGAACAGGATTTGCATTCAAATGAACCAAAAAAAGGAAGAGAAGAGGTCTGTAATTAAGACAGTGCATACAGAGTTTAGTTGATAAAAACTCTAAAAGCTCATGATATTTTAAAGGAATACATAGCCAAAAATAGGGTTGAAGCACACTAGGGCCTTTCCAGTGAAGCATTTGACAGGATGTCCATTTTAAGTGACCCAGCTGAAAGCAGCAGGCCTAACCAGGCTGACTCACGTGGTGTAGATGAGGATGAGGGCTGGATTCAGTTAACATGGTACAGAAAGTACCTGCACTGACCTGACAGCAGCCTCAGTGAGAGCTGCCCCTGGTGCTGGTGAAAAATTTGCCTCTGCAAATTAAGCAATATTCTGGTATTTAAAACATCTGGCAATGATAGGTATCTGTATAGAGGAAGGGAAGTTGGAGCTTTGGGAAATAAAGGGAACAAAGTTCTGAAACTTGATGTAAAAGGTCATTCTTTCAAAAAAAATGTTAAGTCTGAGAAAAAAGTTCCATGAAAGCTCTAAAGGAAGACTCATTGTCACAAGCCTGAGTGATCAAAATTGTCCACAAAACTATATTTCTTGGATATATTATATAAAACCCCCATAATTTATGGGAACAAACAGTTTGTTCCAGCTGAATTCCTGCCAGTCACACAAGCTGAGGAGAGGAGACCATTATTTTTAAAACTGATTTTTGTCCTGAGCAAATATAAGTCTGCTTTGCATCTGGGAGGAGGAAGAGTCACTACTGGTCCGCAATCAGTCATATATCAACATATTACCTGGTGAAGGACATTGCCCCAAGCTAAGACTCACATTCAAGGAATTAAAAAGAATTTGAAAGAGTGACAAGAGTGTTGGTATTTAAGTGTTGCTATTTTATAACTTTTTAGTCCTTTTCTTTCAAAGGAAGACGCTGCTTTCTGCAATAGGCAGTGGGATGTCTATTTTCATGTGAGGTTGTGGTATAAGTCTCTGAGAATGAATTTTATTGCATCAGCCAGAGGCTATTAAACTGTCATGATAGTAAATTGGAGCATTATCTTTTAAAGAGCATTTTTTCAACCATTACTTAGGTATTTTCCTTCTCCTTGCCATCACCAGAAACAGAGGATTCTCACATTTAATAAGTGATTTCCTGTAGAGTGGACCTGAGTAACTAAAATTCCCTGATTAATTTTAATGATGGGCTACAAGTCTTTTGCAATAATATTTTCCTTCTATTCATGGATTATGTTGGCTTGTTTGACCTTCTCATGGAGACAGAGTTGAAATGCTTTAGATATTAAGAGCCATTATCTCTAATTTTAGAATATTCAATGCACATAATACTGGCTGAATTTCTTAGTGATTGCTCAGTTTGTGCATTGAGTCTCTAAGCTTAATTTGTCCTTGTATGGTGGATGAGAAATTGGTATTTGATCCCTCAAATAAAATCCTCCAGACCTGTGTGAATTTCATATATTGTTAGTTGGAAGCCCACAGGGTAGAGCCCAGTTGCCATCAGGTTTTGTGAAGCCTAACAAAAAGTTGGAACGTTTTTTGAGACGTTTGGAAGTGCAGGGATATTGATCATCATGGTTTGTACAGCAATGCTGTGTCATCTGCTTGAGGGCAAGTCTGACCTCACTGACTGAAGCCCACAGACCACAGTCTTGCCTTTATATTGCTCTACCTAATAAATAAAAAATACTACTTTCAAGAGAAATGTATGAAGGAAATGATTAAACACATTCTTTGACAACCTCAGAAGTTCTTGGTGCTCTGGCAATCTCACTTGGAATAATGCTTATGGAAACGCTCCTGTATTTCAGCTGGATCAGATTATCCTATTCCCCATCTGTAATTTCCCAAAACAATAGCACATTTGTGCTTTTTCACTTTGAGACTCTGCATGAAAATATTGCAGTGTTATAAATTACATGTTTGCAGTTTGAGAAAAGCATTATTTGCACCCCATGTATAAGCCAAAGAATTACTCCATCCAAGTAAATCTTAATTATCAGTGTTTCCTGAAAAACAGTATCGGGGAGCTCTGTGTGAATTGTTTCTATGGTCTCCTAATTTCAGTTACAAGCTGGTTTTCCATCTTTCTGTGCTTTAAATTCAGACTATGATACGTCTGTTAGGTTTCTTAACTTGATCCAGACTTTAAAAGAAAAAAGTTGCTTTAAACATAACATAATGTTTCTACTGAAAATGCATTAGCCAAAATAGCACTCAGTTCGTTCTTACAGAGAGAGATGTGTTATTCTGCTAGGACTGAAACAAATAACATGTGGAAACAAATCTGTTTAAAAAAGTCCACAGCTTTGCATGGTTATTCAGCTATCTTTAACTGTGCTCTAAATTCCTGGAGTTTTATTTTATAAAGAAACTGATCTGCAGGAAATTTGGATTTGGGTGAACTTGTGTAAGTTGAGACATGAGGGCTCCTGCTTTCTCCAGAGTACACTGGGATGAGTCTCAGCCCAGATCTGGTGAGAACCACCAGGCAAACAATGACCATGACAAAGCTTTTCTCTGAGCGACATGTTTGCAGTGTACAGGAGAGGAAAAGGACCTCTTTGGTGGATAAATGCTCCTGCTAAGGGTTAATAGTCCCTTGTCTGAATTGAAGCAGCAGTTCTGGCTGCTCTGTGCTGCACTGTAAATAGCTCCAGTGCTCCCCAGCCTGGGTGCCAGCTTGGGCACCCCCCACAGCCAGACTGGTGTTTGTCATGCCCACCTACAGCACATACTTGGGTTACACTTGAGCATGCTGAATAGATCAATACACATATATTTAATATATTAAACAAGCTTGTAATCATTTCCATTTTCTCAAGAAACAAGTGCTTTCAAGCAAATGTTACTTGCAAATTAGCACGGGGAAATCTGGATATAGGAACATTAAGTGAATAGTCTGTTCCCATGAAGTGTACAGCAAAGACAGCAAAGAAAGTGGTCTGGTGTTTTTATCACAAAACCACGAACCATCCATCTGTTCTCATAGAATACCATCACTTACTCTAAATTTGGCTATCATTGTTAAGAAAGAGTCACTCTTGAACTTTGAATGCTTCTTGCTCTGAACTCAAACTGAGCCCCCCATTAAAGAGCAGTGGAAAACACTGAGACAGTTTGTTCCTTTAAATCCTTTCCTAATACATGCTTATATCTGAATTATCCTACTTTTCATTTCATTCAGCAGCTCTCACAGATACTACCTGTTGATGGATTTATGATAATCCCATACATTATTAACAACTCCAGAATTTTTTAGCAAATGTGATAGCAAGTCCTGTGGTATTTGGAATAACGCAGTGCAGTGTGTTGGAACAGCCATGCCTCAGGAGCTGTCTATGTGATATTGTTAATTCCATCTATATTGGACAGCTGGTACACAGACATTACCTGCATTTAGTTGATATGAACACTTTTCAACAGTACAGTGACACCCAATCCTCACATAAGGCACACACATGGAATTAGCACGAGTCCTGTATATTTTGCACACTGTTACTCAACTCATCATATGCAAGTGCACAAAAAGTGCATCCTGCAGATTCCCTAAAAATTGAGCAGCCCTTCATCTTTGTCATCATTCCCTCTTTCTTGGTGTCCTGGTGGTTTATGTCAGTAAGTTTCTTTGTGCATTTTCCCCCTATTTTGGAATATTTCCTAAATGGCTATGAGATAGGCCTTAGCAAATAACTGCAGTTATACTTTTAAAGGGCAAGGGAATTTTTCTCACTAAAAACATGGAGCTGAATGTAACTTATCAGCTCATGTAAATCAGTCAAGCTTCATTAAACTCAGAGAAATTGCATCAAATTGGCCAAGGTGAGGACCAGAATCTTAATTATTCTCTCAGTAATAGACTTTGACCCTCTACCTTAAAACTACGGCCACCAGGCAATTTTTAAACCTCAGCTTTTCATAAGCAACTGGGATTTCACTCAGAGGAGCTCAGATATTAAATGAAAATTAAAATGTGTATTGGGGATTCTCACTGTACACTTTAAGCATTTAATGCCACATTTAGACGTTTCATTCTTATTTAGATGAAAATAATTTTTCTTACCTGTATAGTTTCATTGCGGCTGCTTCTTTAACCTTATTATTTCTAATTGAAAGCAACAGTAACAGTTTTGGTGTGCACAGATTTAAAATACCTGTTTACAAAGAAACAAATGCTTTAGTCTGAAATTTAAAATAAATTACCAAGGTCCTGTTTGCTTTTCGGAAATAAACGTCTCCTTGTATTCCTTAGAGGAAATACTCAGTGCAGAAAACGCAGGTAGCTGGCAGTGGACCAAAGACTAAGTAGCTCCCAAAGGATTCTGTTTTAGATTTTTTCAAGATCTAAAAGCTGTAATGGAATCAGATCAGCTTCCAAAACACCAGGCTGGTTTAGTTTCATCAAATTAGAGATTACAGAGTATTTAAATGTTCCAGACATTGTCTGTGTGGGACATGTGTGTGGGAAATACTTCAGGCACTGCCAGCCTGCACTGCCAGAATGCCTTTCTCCCTCCTTGAGCCAGGACCAGGGACCTGAATACCCACAGCATCCTCATGGTAATTCACTCCCAGCTTCTTTTCTGAAGTCACCAACTGGTTTTCTCTGAGAGGACACCCCAGCAGAGGTGCTACAGTATTTTTCTCTATCCTCCACCAAACAGGCACTGCGGATACTGCTCCTCCCCTGTTCTGTTCTCTCCATGGACAAATTCTCAGGAATAGCCCTTGTGCCCTTGTGTGCCCTCACAGCAGAGTGGACACGTAATACACACCTGGCATCATTCAACAAAAGCACAATATTAAGAGTTTTTTAGGCACTTTGTATGCAAAAGACATATTAAACAGTAATTATGTCCCCAGGTCTTAAGGGAGCTTGCACAGCAAGCACTTGATCTGCTTCTGTTGAATAAATGAGGTCTGAGGACTGATCCCTGGAGCCAGCACCGGCGGCCTCAGCAGCTCCGGCTGCGCTGTGCAGAGCAGAGGAGTCACAGAAAACCATCCCGGATGGAATGGCCTCTGAACCAGGGAGCAGCATGATTGCTAGGAAATGGAGCAATCATGGATAATGCCCTGACTGTTTTCAAGTGCTATCCGGGTAGATAGTGTTAGCTTAACCCAGTGCTTACTGGTGCTGAGCATGGGGATGTAATTCAGCAGCAGTGATCCCAAAGGACAATGCAGGAACAGCTTGTAAAGGATCAGAGATGTGACACATCTCCTAGAACCACGGCTTACACTAATTTAGGGCACATAAGCCATGAGCTTCTACTGTGCCCATGAAAGCAGTTACTCACTCTTCCAAGAGTGGTGTGCACTAAAAAATAATTACTGGCATGACGCATTTTAAACCAAAGTCGTCATTGATGTTATGGAGGAGCACAGGACAGCTGTTTCTTTTGCAAAGTATAAACATGATTTTTCACTTTTTCAGTTTGGTAAGGCAAAAAAAAACCCCAAAACCGTATAAAAATGTTTTCAAATTTGCCTGCTAAATTCAACTAACATTCATAAGAAAGAATAATTCGTGTTTTAGAGAAAAGAAACTGGACTTTAGCAGGGCAAACATAAGTTTCTATATTTGCAATTAAGATGGACAACTCAGGACCTGTTGGAAATGTAGAGTGGATAAGAACTGCAGGTCATCCTGAAAGCAGCTTTTGGGCTGCAGGGACTTTACATGGACAATTCCTTAAGAACCCGTGTGAAGGCTGACTTTATTTGATCTTCTCATTACAGAAATATAAAATGTCTAGGGGTGCTAATTGAATCTGCAGATGACAAAAGGTGAGAAATAGATGCCATATGGGAGAGAGCAGTATCATGCAAGAAGCGTGATCTTCAGGATTGAAATGACAAAAATCAGACAGATTCTGCCAGTATTAAATAAATGCCAGTACCTGGGGATTTACATAAAGTTCTGCTGAAATCTAGGGGCTATTAATGACATATGATGTGTTCATGCTATGGCCCAAGGCAGAAAAAGGCTTCTTGGTTACTTCTGACGGAGTTCTGGTCATCTGGTCCTGAGCAAGCAATATAAAGTGCAGCAATGAGGAGAAGGACTATGAGAGAGGTCAAGGAAAATAAAAATCTTCTTTTCAGAACAAGGTTTAAGAGGAGCTGGTGTGGCAACCCAAGCAAGAGGCAGCTGAACAAGAGACAAAAATGTTTTTGGTTTAGGTGTATTGGAAGGAAACCTCAAGCAGAAGTGCTGTTTGGGCTAATGAACAAAACTGGTGTGAGTACAAATGGTACAGGCTGGCTTTGCACATACAAAGGTTGCAAGTAATAGATTTCTAATCATTTGGCAGTGAGCTGCCAAAACAATTTGTCTATCAGATTAAGGGAAGCAGTTGGCCTCAAAGCAAATGTGAACCATTTATCCCATAGTTGCCCTAGAAAGTAAACAAAAGGATTTGATAATCCAAAAAGTCCTCTCCAATCTTATTTTCATTTTCCTGCCATGGTAATGCAGTGATGAGAAAGATGGTTTAATTTCAACACCATAGAGTATTTGGGATATATAAATCTATAAGTTCATGTCTAGGGATTTGGTCACAGGAAAGAAAATTTGAAACGCCTCCAGTTAAAAGCTGGAGCTCTCTTATAGATAGACTTGGATCAATACAAGGATATTTTACCCTAAACTAAACTGAAGAGCAGCAACTTGTTGTCAGGAGAAATTAAACAGTGACAAAGATCTTCTAGTTGATGCATCAGCTGTATACATGTTTCTTACTGACTCTATACTTACTAAAAGCTGAAAATAGCCCAATGTGAAACAGAAGCTGTCAGGTGGTTTATGCCCAAAATTCAAATCAACCTTGAAGTTTGTACAGAATGTCCTCCACATTTAAGCTCTCTGTATTTTAAGTTCATAGCCTGCTTGTTGAGGGAGAACACCAATTGGCAATAAACACTGCTTGTATTTTTTTATTCTACTACTGCAATAGCTGCAGAAGATACCTTGATTAACTATAAAAAACAACCTTGACATCATCAGTGTAAACAGGAAAGCAAAGAGGAATTACATGCATTTCTAAACAGCATCTGACACCAGGAATTCTCTGCATGGGAAGAAACCCCAAGGGACGTCTGTGGCACAAAGATCTTGAATCAGTGCTGACAACATGAGCCCTGGGACTAGAAGGAGTTGTGGCCCACTGACGTTGTGAGCCAATTCTGCACGAAAGCAGACAGAACTATACACCTTTTCACAGTGCCATGCTAATACAGTCACACTGGTTAGGGTGAGATGATACTCAGAGGTACCTCTGAAAATGTGGGGATTTGGAACCTGAGCCTCAGTTAGTGAGGGAAATGTGCCTACTAAATTCAAGAAAAGAAAGTTCTGTACCTGGATTCACCTTCCATTCTTCCATTTAAAACGTGTAGTCCAAGTTACCATCCACAGATCTACTTGTCTGATTAGGAAAAAATAGTTCTTTGAAATATTGCTCAATCATTGTCCACAACAGAGGAAGTGGAAGTGTCATTGGTGACTCGCCAGCAAACCAGTCCCTTTTTCTACTGCAAGTGTTTCTTAGGAAAGTTGTTACCATCAGACTTCCACTTTACCTTCTTTATGCTGAAAAAGCAGTTTTCTGTACCTGCTTTGGGAGCTTTGGGAAGGTACGGAATCAGTTAAGCTGTTAATGAGAAGCAGGAACAAATTCCTGCTGGCCCTACAGCAAGGAGTCCTAGGTCAGGGCAGAGTCAGACTGCAAGTAAAATTTCTGGCATGGTTTTTTAAATGTTGTATTTAAAACAGTAATATTATTTCCTCTCTTGCTTCAAACTTGCTGAGGAAACAGTGAAAAAAAGAGAGAGAATGAAAAATCCCCACCAACCCCCCAAAAGTTTTACAAGGGAAAGCCATCCTTGACAGATAAATTTAAGGACAAACTAAATGAAGAACAGAGGTACCTAGAGTGGAACTTAGACACATTTTCAGCAATTAAAGCTAAAGGAAAGAGCAGAAAATAAAAACAGAAGAAATTAGCATTTTTCAAATGGAATTTTTTTTTCCCAGAAAAAGACAAATTAACAGACACTTGTTTTCTACTTCCTTGCAATGCTGAGTTAATCAAGTGTACGTAAGTCTCCTTCAGCAATTCAGAGTACACAGATCAGGAGAGGGGACACTTGTTCTCCCTCCTCTTGGAGGTGTAAGTAGGAAATGCAGACTCAGAGGGAAATCATGACAGTGATTAAATGTGTAAGTTGCACAGTTTGCAGCAGGGAGCTGTTGATGTCAATGGTGTTGGGAGCAACACTGGATTTCCTATCCAAAAGGCTCAGTGCAGATGTCCATGTATGAAGTTAAACCAGAACAGGCTCTGCACTGCCTGTTTGCAGTGTAAGGTTGGGAACATTCACTGAACAAGCCAGCATCAAGAATAACAAGGATAAGGAAGCATAAGCATTCCTAATAATCCAATTTACAACTATTTAAAAGCCATTTTCTGTTAACAGAGCAGTCCAAAGGGCCTTTAATGTAAACAAGGCCCTGTATCTCAGACACTATTTCAGCTCATACATCTGTACAATAATAAATACTTAATTACCTCCAGGGTTGTTTTGGGGCCTAATTAATAATGTGAGTAAAGTGCCCTGAGATTCCTTGGATGAAAAATAGCACAGAAGAGCAAAGTACAAAATATATTATGTGAAACATAATGTTTTAGAACCCAAAATGAATTATTAACTGGTTTTATGACCGCTTTTCTCATAAATGTAGCAATCTTAAGGTATTTTCCAAACATTTTTAAAATTAAAAAATGATTAAACTATATCACAGTAATATACGAAGACAGACAATTCTGGCTCACTCGGGCCAGGATCAGGCTATCTATCTAGAAATCCACCCATCAAAAAATTACAGCTCCATAGAAGACTGAATAGTAAAAAAAACCCCAAACCAAACCAAAACCCCACAAAAAACTCACCAAAAAAACCTAACAAAAAAACACAAAAAACAAAAAACAAAACAAAACAAAAAAACCCTGAAAAAACAAAACAAAACAAACAAACAAACAAACAAAAACAACAAAAAACCTCACCCAAAACCTAAAAAAAATCCCCACCAAACAAAAAACCCCAAACCACCACCAACAAAAAAAAATCCCCCATCTTTTTTTTTTTTTTTTCATTTTAATAAATGTACCTATCTTATAGTGTTTTGTGTACAAAACCAGTCCCAGTTATAAATGATCCCTATCAGCTCCTGTTAGAAAGTACATCACTGTGATTCAGCAGAGGTGAAGGGAACAGGGAGTACCAGGCAAGAGACTGTGCAGAGAGGTTTTACATCACACTGCCAAGGTCAGCCCCGCCGGGTGCTGTTCTGGCAGCGCTGATGCCATGTCTACATGGGGAAAGATAAGCAGGAAAGCAAACCAGAATTAATTAAACACTTTCGTTTTAAAGAGTTTATATCTTCAATATAGCCTGGAGTTCGCGTGGATACTGTAATTCGGAAATAAAACCTTAGTTTAAGTAAAGTGAATGGAAATTTACTTAAAGATATTTTGTTTCTGTTGAGATTATCATAGAAAGGGATACTTAAAATAAATGTATGAATATTGCAGTAAGTTAATTTGGCTTAATTTTGCTTATGTACCCCTGTCTAGGCATGGTTTTAATTTACACACCTGTAGTAAACTTGTAGAAAGAAACATCTTTTTAAATATTTCTGTGTATTTCTTTATCTTTGAATAACATCAGGAAAAGATAGAAGTACAGTCATGTTCAATGATCATTGGGGAGGCCAGATTTTTAACAGAGGACTGTAATTTTGTAGGCGAAATTCTCTGTTGCCAATTGTATTAAAGTAAATCAACATTTTGACTCTTCAACTGAGTGTGGATTTAACTAACCAGAAAGAACCACAGCAGCCCGGACAGTAAAACCTCAGTCACAAAAGGCAGCTTGTGAGTCCCCTCTGTATATCAGAATAACTGCAGCACTTCTGCTGATCAAGGTGCTCCTTTGTGGGAATGGACAGAACTCTCCAGCCATCCACCCTGCACAAGATAAAGTTGTGTTAAAGGTTTCACGCTGGGCTGCTGCTTAAATTGTATGGGCTTGGCCTCTTAATGGCTTTGTGACCCTTTTTGTAAGGCAAATCTGCTTTCTTGGCAGTAAGTATTTATTTGTGGTGGTATAAAATAAGGCAGGAGCAGGGAAGGGTGAAGGGTGAGAAGGGTGGAGGAGCAGGGCTTGCAGGGAGCAGAGCCCTCGGCACACCCACGAACCTCCCTGGAGGCAGAGGCTGCTGCCAGACTGATGGTGCCACGCATTCAAGACCAACCTCAGCCAGACACATCTTTTGGAAGCTGACACAACACAGAGAAACTTTTTGGAGCCATTCCTGACTTTTGAAGAAACTGTTTCTCAATGCAGAGCAGGTGCAGGATACTTTAAGAAGCAATGATAGCCTTAAAAGATGAAGCATTGTTAAGTGTTTTCGTGTAGGCTGAGTAGGAAAGTTTTTCTCTTGCCAGCAGTCTGATCCCACAGTTAGTGAGGCTCACTGGGCAGTTTATATATTCATAGTGAATGATCCTTTATAAAGAAAAACTCTTGTGTTCTCATTTACGTTGATTTGAATGAGAAATAAATATATCATGTAGTTAATGCAGAAGTCTGGACAAGTGTGTGGAATATAATTTCTTTTCTTTTATTAATACAAAAATGTTTAAGACATGTACTGCTAGGGGATTGAATTTTAATGTAATAATCTGTGTGTTGGCTAGACAACCAGAGAAAAATGGAAGGAAAGGAATACAGAGAATGATCCTTGTGGAAGCAAGGTCATTATATATGATCAATGTCCATTTGGATAACACAGATGCCCCAGTGCTCGTATGAATTCATTTGAGTGGTTTAAAAAACAGCTAAAGATCGATACCTGAACACTCTGATAAGTGCTTAAGTGGATGTAAGGAGTGTGCACACTGTTCTCAAGCGTTTGACATGGTAAACAGGCAAAAGATTGCTTCACTTCTGTCACCAGGAAGTGGTGGACAGTAATTTCACATATGCTTTATTTTGGTTATTGAGTGGAAATGATGAAACCTGTAAAATCTAAAATCAAGAAATGGCACAGGACTACATCACCTGCTACAGAGGGTGTTAAATTATTGAGCAGTGGAGTTGTCAGAGAGGTTTTGTGTTAACTGCAAGGGAGCCATGCTATTACTATTTTGTGGAAGATTTTGAATAAAACTGCTCTGTGTATTTATTTACCTTAGGCTATTTCTGTCACTTACCACAACTGCAGTGACATGAATTTCCTTTTCATCAGAAAAAAAAAGCAAACTCACAACATGGCAATTTTTGGCAAGCTTAACCAATTACAAGAGAAGCTTTCCTTGTCACATTTCCAGATCTTTCCATAGTGTTATCTGTGTAGTAGATGATAACAGCATGTGTCACATACAGCTGCATCATACAAACAAAAGTATATACAATAGAAATTGTATACTGAAAATTTTCAGTGGAAAGCTCTTTCTATTCAGGTAGGCTGTGGCAAAGAAGCTGTTTGCATTTTCAGCTTCACAGAGGTATAACTGTGATATCTGTAGAGATCTGAACTAAATTTATAGTGTGGATCATTATCTGTAAGATACCTCTTGGGCACCATTGATTCTTGTTGCAACGAGATGCTCTTTAATTATATTTGTTACATTGTAAACCATAAATTGAAATGGAATCCCCAAATTATTTCTTTTGGTAACAGAAAAATAAATATGTTTCCCAGTCAGTCACAGGCTCTTGAGTTTAGCTTGGCTGTATTACTCCTTGAAGAAGTGCAAGTCAAATGAGGAAGAAGAATTTTCTCTTGCAGTTGTAATTCAGATATGAATGTGCCTGGATGTGGATAAGGCAAGGCTTTCACTGCCCATCACACAGCCCTGCACAGTGAAATAGTTGTGGTATTTCAGGTGCTGCTGGTGAAGGGGTCTGGAGTTCAGGTTCTGGTGGGTGTTGCGGTGGCTGCTTGTAAGACACATAAAAATCCTAAACCTTATACTCCCAGAAAAACTCATGGCTGTAGTATTACAAACATTTACAAAAAATAAATTCAACATCATCTTCTTAGGATGACTGTTTCATTCCACATAAACAAAAATTAATCTCATCTGTCATACAAAGAAGACACCAATAGGAGCTGATTCCATGCAAGGTTAACTGAGGGGGCTTGAGGATTCTGTGGGCATTAAGCACATGAAAGTGAACTTGTACAAGTGTTTACTGTACAAAAATTAACTGACAAACTAATGCAAAAGATTCCCAAGGGCACAGAAGGGCTGTCAGCACTGGGTTGTATATTATGAACACTTCCATATTTCAGTATGAAGCTGCATCATATTTCTCTCCTCCATTTTTTGTATACTATTTTAAATGGTGCCTAGAGGTGTCAAACAGAGCTCCACTCCATTGCCAGCTTCCATGTATATATATGTCACTTCTGCCACATGATTAATGTTCAAATTCCTAAAAGTAAATGCATTTCTCTACTTCAAATTCTATAGCAGGAGATAATATTTTAAAGGATGGCAGTCTTAGCTGTTTGCAGTTAATAAATGCATTGATCTTTATTTTTAAGGAAGGATTGAAATTTAATAATGGTGCGTAGTGGGAAGTGAGAGATTTATTTACTTTGTTAGAAATGATTTATGAAAGTCTTGTTATGGGAGAGAAACTGACTGCAGCTGAAGGTGAATTATTGTTCACGGTTTAACCACATAACATCTTAAGCACATGTTAAAATATAAATGACAGCTTTAAGGTTCTGATGGAAGGAAACATAGTTGAGGTTGTCAAATCAGCTGGGAACATGTCAGTTTTTTAAGTCTCTCCTGAAGCTCAGACTAAAGCAAAACTTTTCTTTAGCACTAATTCAATGACTGTTCTTCCTATTCTCCATCTGTTATAGCATGGAAAACTTCTCTTTTAAGTTTCTAACCAAAACTTTAGGATAGATATATTTAGATGAAATATTTCAAAGGAATTCTAGATCCATGGCCACTGGAGCAAGCCAGCACTTGGGGAGTGCTGAAATTCAGACCTGAGGAGACTATTTCTGGGGCTAGCTGCCATACACCTCGAGGAGTAAAGACAGTTCTGTTACTATTTCTTATTAATTGAAGACTGAAACAGGAGAAACTCATAAAACTGGAATGCAAACAAACAGAGCACAATGTAAAGGTAGCAGGTATCTAAGAACACCCCAAGCAGCAGCAGTTCCCAAGCCTGGCAATCTGTACCTCTGGGAAGTGAGCACTGGGGTTGCCAGTGAGGTGAGGTGACAAAGAGAAATCTCCAAGAGCTGGAGCAGATCACAATGGGACAGCTGTGGGCTGTTATGCAACAGGAGAAGAGAAGAGTGGTGCAATGCAGACACTGCTGAGCAAGGCATTAATCTGGGAATTTACAGTCCCAGGGATTTCACTTGTTTCCTGGCATTTGCTGATAGAACTTCATGTTACTTCCTGATTAATTAAGGTCTTAAATAATTAATTAACTTTCCATGTAATTATTATTACCTTATAATGGTATCTCATCTCTGCTTTTGAGAGATAACAGGTATGGCAGAAATTCCAGGGACCTCCATTGTTGCCGTTTGCAGCTGAAGGCAGCAGTGCCCATCCTGATGACGAGCACACAGCAATTGGCTGTCACGAGCAGCTTGGTGCTGTCCATCATCACTCCTGGAAGGAATGTTCCCACCTGCCTTTTCCTTCCTTTCAATGGGAAATGGGAACTTAATTGCAACACTGTTTCCTAGCAATGTGCCAGGTAAAGCGAGGTTCCACATTGCACATGAGCCTTTGCTTCTGCTCTTGAACCTATAGAGGTTGTTTCCAGGTGCTCAAGACCAGCAGTAGGACAGAGGTGAGCAAAGCTGTTGTTGCCATTATTGTTCAATGACTTGGAAAGGACAGCAGAGGGAGTTTTGTCATCTTGAAGTGTACTTGAAGCTATCTGTCCTGCTGATATGTGTTTTAGATTAGCTGCTTGTAAGGGTGAAGAAATTCTTAACTCAACTTTTTTCCCAAAGAATATAAGTATTAAGAGATGTAGGTGCTGGAACATAGAAAGAAAAAAGATCCAGACGAGCCTCTATAATGTATGTGAAGTTTGCAAGTCAAGAGCACAGATTGTGTTTTGAATAATGCATTTTGTATAGAAAGTGCTCTAAATAACTCAGCGGAGAACACAGTGTGTAAGTAAGACAATTAAGCAATTTTACCAATTAACCTATGGTCTACCTAAAGATGAGAGTCATTATTTGCAGCTGATATTGAACACTGGTAATATTTCTGAAACAACAAATTTAAAGGGGACTAGAAGAAACCTACTTCCTTTAGTGCATGTAAAAAGTAGATCAGCCTTGGTTATGAAATAAACAATAGGCCAAAATAGTCTAACCTAGATAAATACAATGTGTTCACATCCAAGGATCCTTCTGTGTGAGTGGCCTAATTGCATTTTATGAATCCCAGGGAAATCAAATGGGAGCTGCACTCAGCCTCTTTGAAAATTGTATCATTTTTATTTAGGGTGCCTAAGATGATATTTCTACACTATGAAGAGAGCTTCAGGATTGGCATCTGGAGGGAGTGGGGCCAGGCCAACCAATAACGATGGAGCTGGGACAGGACTTCAGAAAGATACTATTTCTGTCCGCTTGTGACTGCAAAGGTCTGATTTGGAAATCAAAGATATCTTCTACTTTTATTGCTAAATATAGACCCAGCAGAAAAGAAAGCTTAAAGAGATGAAGTCTCAGGTATTTATTAACTTAAGTGATAATCAGAAGGGGTAAACATGCTCTGGCAGAGTTTAGCCAAAGTAAAAGGGAATGGCAAGACAGAACTGCAAGGCAGAACCCAGGAATTCCAAATGAGACAGTGAGTGTAGGGGTTTGCCTCTCATAACTTTAGATGGAGAAGGAATAGTGCTGAAGACAAGTTAGGAAGAAAGCTTGACATATTTTATCAGTCAGTACTAAGTTTCTACTGAGGTATTGGTTTAAAAAACATAACTTGATATTTAACTGTCCTGTAACTTGCATATGACTGGGCATATGAATACCCCACACCACTGCTATTGACAGGTCCTTAAATAGAGAAGATGGAGCATTGAGCAATTCATATAAAACCTAAAATAATGAAATTAAATAATGAACTCTCACTTTTCAAAGTATATTCTTTATTATTTGCTGGACTTCTTCTCTTTCCTATTTTCTTTTCTTGTCAAAGCCTTTTTGGAATTTTGGAGATCTTTGGATTTTGATGCAAAACTCTCTTAAAGAAAAAGAAATTCCAGCCAAGTTCATAATCAGGATTCCAGGAAGATAGATGAAATTCACCAAATACTGAGATTTAGAGAGATGTACAGTTTCAGAAAATGTAAACTATTATCTGTCCAAACTACTTCTCATGGTTTACAGTGGCAAAAACTAGAAATAAACAAGTGAAAACAAACTAGTTGGACATTCTTGAGAACACTGTCCCTGGGACCCTTCCTGAGCTATAATTATTGCTTTGAGATTGATTAACTTGAACTAGAGTCCCAGATATAGGAGTCCCTATCATCTTATTGATCTTCTGTCCTATTCTGCCAATCCAGAATAGAAAATCCATGTAACCAAAAGGAGAAAGATTGTTTCTGCTGAGAAATCATTGCTTCTTTCTTCCTGTGGCTGTGGAGGAATACAGTGGAAGAAGAAAAAGCATATCCACACTGTCCCTGTGGCCTATGGACTACAGACTGCCCCTCAAAGGATGGTAACAGAAACTTCAAATTATAATTACTGTCAGGTTGCCAAGACACTGAAGGGCTTCACTGGTTATCACTATTTCAGATGGCAAATGTCTGTCTGCATGATCCTAAATTTCAGTAGAATTATGAAAATAATATTCTCGATATCAGAAGGGGGCTGAGTCCCCCTTTCATTTGGATCCTTGTTTTATAGCGTATTTTTGTAAATATTTACTATTCATATATTCATATCTACCTTACTAAAACATACCTCTCTGTTAAAGACGAGTACAGGAATCTTTTGTACAGCAAATATTTTATCACAGAATCACGGAATGGTTTGGGCTGAGACCCTCCAAGCTGCAAGTGCTCTGCTGTGGGGGATCTTTCATTCTTGGTGGAGGGACACTGGTGAAATACAAAAAAATGTATTCCAGTGGAATTTACTTAAACACTCCTTGAACAGAGGATGTAAATCCTTTTAGCCAGCTCACAATTTAAGAGACTTCAAAAGATAGTCTTTGAAGTTCAGAAAAGACCTTTGAAGTGGCTGCATATGCAAAAAAGAAATTAGTGTGTAGCACAAAGTACTGAACTTCATTAAGTGCTTTTGTCAATTAGAAAATATAGCAGACTTTGCATAGCAAAAGAAGAAAATTAGGGCATCCTGTTAACAAAGACTTTGGTTATGTCCTGACAGAGACTCTGAAGTTACCTAATGCCTACAAACTACCGGGTGGCCCTGTGGGGGATGCACAGGCTGGACACACCTCTTTCTTCCCTTCGGAGAGGACCTGAGCTCTCAGATAGGGATAACAATTTGTGTTCTCAGTGTGGGATGTGCTCCTGCCCAAGGGACAGAGCTGCAGCTTCACTGAGCCCTGTGTGGTTCCCTTTCCTGCATTTGCTTACATCAGGGCAGCATCTGCAGCAGCTGGCACAAACACTTTGAGCCATGAACTGTATCTGTGGTCATGCTCTGATAAATCTGGAAGCCTGAGCTGATTTCACTTTTGTTACTCCCTCTTTAGGCAGGAGATGTACTTGGAGGTGCATTATGTTTTGCATTTCATTAAACACATCTTTTCTCACTTTTGTAAATAAACACCAGGAGGCTGAAAAGGCCACTTATCCCTCAGGTTCCAACACATGGATTGGTGAAGGAATGCTGGTCACATCTGAGATGGAAACTGCCCCCTGCCATGTGCAGATACAGGGACAGCAGGAGTGGATGTCTCAAGGAGCAATCATAGGGACAGCTACTGGGATAAGTCTGCACAAACGTGTTGCATCTGCTCATCCTGGTCAGCAAAGTCACTGTCAGCTCTCAGGAAGGAGGAACATCACCCTGCCTGACAGGGGCTTGGTGAAAGCTCAAGGCACAGTAAATCCTCTTGCAGTGAGCTTTATATCCCTTGCAGGGGGCACCTGACAGTCCTTGCTTTTCTCACTCCTTCAGTCATTATAACTCTGGGAGGAGAGGCAGAACAACCTTCCCTCAGGAAACCTTGAAAACAGAACCCAATTTACATCAACAGTTTCTGTCTATAATTCATTGGTAGCTATGAATACACAAGTAGCTGGTGAATATGTTGTGTTGAACTTGGAAACTTTCCCAACCTGGTGTTTCTGTCTGCTTGACCAAAGCACGGAAGTTTCATGTTTGTGCTGCTTTGGTCTGCTGGTTTTATCCTTTCTCTTAAGACAGAGTAACTAAACAAGGCACATATTTTGATGAAACTGCTTTTATCAAAAAAGAGAAATAAGAATATTGTCATTGTTGGTGTCTACGTTGTATTCCTGTAGCACCTACATAATCAAGGTCAGGAGCTGTCAAAGGGAATATCACCCAGGCATAAGAAAGAGGCAACAGATGGATTCAGGAAATAAATGGGGAGTCAAATGCCACAGTGATTCAATATTTAGTGAAAAGAAAAGGAGAGGTTAAAGCATACCAGCTGCATAATCACTCAAAATTTTCTGTCATCATATGGGAAAATGGCTTTAGGAAGGGATATGAAGGCAGGCAACAATTAGCTCTGTGATGCTGATAGGAAGCTCGTGTTAAGCATGAAGATCTGTGTTTGAAAACACAACAGATGAGTTATCAGGCTGATGTCACTGGAACAGGAGAGGTTGGGAGCTGATGTATTAAGAACATCAGTGCTGACAGGTGAGACAAGGATACAGCATAAAAATTATGTGATACATGTTGGAACATTTTAAGGTTTTCCCACGTGGAATCCCTTGATAAATAAAGAAAAAAGTGTGAAACATCAGTTCTAAAAGGGGGAAAATAGCAACGTAGACAGGAATAACACCTTGTTCTAGCACTGAAATAGGGAAAATGGCCCTGATAAAATAAATACAGATACTCCAAATGAATTTCTTGCTCAGATAAGAGTATTTTTTAGAGGGTAGCCAACATCTATGGAACACTTGTTTTGTTTGTCATAATACTTTAGGCTACAGCTAAGAATAGAATTGGCAGCCTGAATGGAAACGATAAAACAAATGGTGTATCTTTATGGTATTTTAGTCCAGACAAGAGCAAAAGGCACTAAATGCTCACACAATAAAAAATGATGCCAACAATTTCAAACTGATAGCTCAGATGAGTCCCTGGAGATTTGAGTCCATGACAGAACCAGAACTTGGAAAGGTCATACACAGAGGTCTAAAAATCTGAAACTGGAAACTGAGATGACAGAGGGTCCTCTCATTGTAGGCACATCTTCATCTCTGCTAGAGATGAAACCCAAAACTCATGAAAGCATCAAACTATGAGTTTGTGCAACAGCCAGCAGAGGCTTTTAGACCATTGCCTACCACATAAACCTTAACACCACCCACAATTAAACACTGTCTTATAAAGCTAAATAAAGATTAATAAGAAGATATTGGAAAGTAAAAGAAAGTATCAATTTTAATTTTTTTAAATCTTTCAACACTTTTACATCTAGAGGGAATACATATGTAACTTTGGACAGCATAGTTTCATGGATAATTTTGTGGAAAACTGGAAGCTAGCCTGGCCAATGGAAAAGGGATTTGGCTATGACTTATAGATTTTGACTTATAGGACCAGAATTTCAGTTAATGTAAACAGTTTCAGCTTTGGTGACTTCATACATCCTGTGCTCCTTTGCCAATGGAGCAAAAATGAATTACAGTTGCTGAAGATCTCACCTGCACTGTCCCAAACTATATGGAGGAGTCAGAAGTGTAAATGCTCAGCATTTAAATTTGCCCAATGGCAACAAATGGGTATTTAGATATTTCCAGGCACTTGGATCACAGAGAACATCATTTGAAGGACATGGATGATATGTTTGCAGTAATTGCCATCTAATTTCAATCTGTCTCTCTCCATTTAGTTCTTTTTTATTGCTTCCTTCTCCTCCTGTCAATCCCACCCTCAGCCTCAGGGACATTTATATTTCTCTCCTTGGCTGGCCCCCTTTAATAAGGCCATGCCTTGTTATTTTATTACTTCCTAAGTGGTCCCCTGTGTTTGGGAGCATTTGCTCTGCAAATGTCACTTCATCTTCCAAAGCTGAAATATGAAAGTCTTTGGTCAGGATTTGTTCTGAAGGAGGTTAAGAGGCACAGTTGGACTGACCATCAGCTGACTGTCTGAAAAGCAGCCACTGCTGATGTCACCCAGTGGCAACCAGAAAGGATTTTCTGTGCAAAAATCTCCATTTTCATCCTCTGGATTTTTATAAGCTTTTGCTTGTAGATGTCTCGATTCTTGAGATATATCAGATGTAGCTGTTCATATTATTCAACATTTGGAATATTATAAGAAGTTAGAGTCAAGTTCTACTTGCATTTAAGTTATAGCAGATATGTAACTGACTTTAATAACTGCAATATCAGACCCTGAATATTATTTTTGGTCAACCTGTATGCACTTTTTTGTAAATGTACACAATGCATAACAGTTTCACTGAAATTGCTTTATGTTTTATGCAGTCAAATTATTATCTCTGCTCAGTGTCTCCAATTTTCAAGTCAGCTATGTCTACTTTTTGACTTTCTAAGCTTGCTGAATCATTGCAATGCCTGAGTCACGCTTGGCATTACTGTATTATATTGTCAGACATGAGAAAAGAAAAATAATACCATTTATCATAAACATAGATTTTTAAATCTATCATATACAAGCAATGATTATGTGTTCTCAGTAATATTGCTTTAGACAAGAAACGGTCACAAAAAGATTTCCTGATTCTTATAAAAGAGTGAGTGTAAACTCAAACCAAATAATTGATACATTTGTAGGCACTAAACCCCCATTTTTCTTTCCACATCTTAGACAGGAGCATTCGAGATCCCATGTGCTTTGTGAGGAAGTGAGAGTGTGACTTGGTATCCTGGGACACACCTTTTCCAGCTCTTACAGACCTATGTTTGTTAAGGGTCACCTTTTATCCTAAAGGTGACTGCTGAATGTAGTGAAGGAAGGGAGTGTGACTTCTCTACAAACTCCCAAAATTGATGAGATTATTTTACACAATTGTCATACCTAAAATCTGGCGCTTTTTTTTTTTTTTTTTTTTTTTTTTAATTTTTTTTTTTTTTTTTTTGACAGAACAGAAAAAACAGTGCTTTGGAGAGGAAAGGGAAACATAAAAAAATACTTACTGTGCACTGGATGGTTCCCATGTCTTTAATTCCCTCCTGTTCAACTTTGGTTTCAATCCCTTACTACTTTTTTGAATTTTTTCTTTTCAGACAGATATACATATCTGGTATAAATCAAGACAGTTCTCTAATTCACATTAGAGTCATAACAACTCTTGTAGAATTTAAAATTTTTACTGAAGAAATATATTAATCCATGTCTGGGAAAGAGACACAGGAAAAGCTGCTTTCCTCCCAGCAGTCAGATGGGTTAAACTCAGGCTTATGGGGACAAAACAGCACTGAATGAGTTAAAAGTTTCCTTCCTGCACCCCCAGAGTCTCTGCTATTGAATTAGCAGATGTATTTACACACCCTCACCTGAAAAGCTGAATGAATTGTTAACACCAGGAAGACACAGAAAATGCAACGTGTTTGTGTGATTAAATATTATCTTATAATGAGCTAACTAGATAAAAGGTTCTTCTTCATTTCTGCATGCTTGGTTTTTCACCCTTAATCATCTTTTAACATCTTTGCCTGTAGCCTTTTCTGAAGCAAAAAATGTTCTATTGAGTGATAATTTTCAAAGTGAGGATGGTATTATGAGCATTTGTAAGGTAAGCTTATGGGACTGTGTCCTTCCCATACTTGCTGGTCACAGTCAGTGCAGCCCTATTATGCCTAAACCAGCTCGATATTTAGGCTATTCCTAAATTGTTCTTGCTTTTCTATCAATAGACAACCAATTATTATGAACCAGGAGAATGTTTTCAGCCTCATGCTTCTAAGAAGTATTTCCAAGAAAGACATTTAGTCACAGCCTTGTGAGCAGCCCCGAGTGATGGTTGTAGCAGAAATCCTGAGCAAGCTTCTCAGACTTTGACTAATTGCTGATTGCTGACTGCTCACTTTGTGAAGCCAGAGCTCAGCTACAAACACACACAGCTCTGCAGGGATATGAATCAGAGCAGGAGCAATTAGTTAAAAAAAAAATAATCAGAAGCGGTTAAAAATAAAACACGTGATATTTTTTGAACTTAATTGTCCAAAATTATGCATCTTCAATCTTTGCCCTGTATTTAGTCACTCGTGGAATGAAACATGCATCAATTTTCTTTGTGATAATAGGCACTTGTGTCTAGAGTCTTGATTTGCACGTGTTAGTTAAGGTTTGTCTGTAGAAAATAGAAAATGTCGTGTGAACACTTGGGGTACAGACTTAGCTGATTTTTAGCTACCATTGCGATTATAAATTACTGAAGTTGAACATAAGATGTGATAAAGAGCACTAAAATAAACACCAAATTATCCATGAAAAAAAATTCATCTCTATTGGAAAAGAGAGAGGACAAGGACACAAGGAATCCATGTGACATCTCACTACATGATCCCAAAGAAAACACACCACCTCATTAACTGAAATGAAGTTAAAGCCTGTTTAAAATGGCAGCAGAACCCTTTGTGCTACACAGAATCCTAAAGAATATTAACAAGGCCCCAGCAGACATTTTCTCTCTGTAGTTCAGAGAAACCCTGTCAGAGTAATAAGGTGAAGTGAGGCTGCCCGAGGGCAGAGCAGAGGATTGGGCTGGAGGAGTGACCTGCAGCAAGGACACAGGTGATGCCTTCACTGCAGCCAAGGCTGTGCTGGGAACATCTGGGAATGCTGTGCTGGGAACAGCTGGAATGCTGGGGACAGGAGCAGCAGCAGCCCCAGTGCCCAGCCCCAAGGGCAGGGTGTCACAAGGCTCCAGAGCAGTGACTGTCCTTGGCTCAGCGCTTGGCAGTCCCCAGCGAGGGCAGCACCCACCCAACAGACCAAACACTCTGCACTGTGGCAAACACACCTGCTATGCCCAGAACAAAAAAAGAAAAAGAAGAAAACAAACCAGAAAGCTTGAAAGCTGCAAAATATGAAAGCATTATTTGAGACATGAACATTAATCCCTCAAGGTATTTTCCTACTTCATCCTCCTTTCCCCTACTTTTCCTCAAACTTTCAGATGCTTTATGAAAAGGATAAAAAAGACCTTAAAAGTTCTATTTTGGACTGAAAATTCCTTTCTTTCTCACTGCCCCAGGATATATTTGATTCCAATAAACTACATGAAAAATCTATTTGGGATTTTCTGATATTCTCTCTGTCCTGACCTATTATTGTATCCTCTTTCAACACTTTGTGAGGACAGCAATGTAATAAGTGGATATTTGGAGACTCCCTGCATACATGGAGCTCAGATGCAGCTGCTAACCAGCAAAAATCAGGTTGTTTCTTACAGTGAGGGATGAGGGGTTTTGGGTTTGTTTTTTCTTTTTTAGTTACATAAGGATAAAAATTGTTCAACAAACATCAAGTCTTCGAGATCTATAGACCGAGATCTTGCCTGAATGGGAGACAGAACAGAGGCAGTCAGAAATTATCAACTTTTTAAACTGGAGGTTGGCAAATGAACCCATTACTTGGATTCTCATCCCAAGGCTTGCCCTAGGCTCTTGTTGGGCAATCTTGTTAATTCTTTGGGGTTTTTTCCTCACACTATTATTCCCTCAGTGCCTCTTCCCAGCTGAAGGTCACGAGTTAGTTTTGTTATTTTCCAAAAGTGTTTGTCCTCAAACAAATACTCCTTGCCACCATCTCCAGTTATCATGAATAAAGATAAATGAAGCTGGCATGAGAGTGTAGGGAAGGACAAAAGTAATAAATAATAGAGCAGAAAATAAATATATTTAAGCGCTGCAGTATGCATTGGCTGGAGAGGATTTATAGCATTTTCTTAAAAGATATGCAGCTTTTTGAAAATGACTGGGTGGCTACTGTCACCTGATTTTTCTAAACTTTTCCAAATTAGGAAATACAAGTTTTGTGTCACTTGATACAAAACCCCTAAAATTTCCATTTAAAAACATTTGTTTATTGAAATTGACTTTTCTAGCTCATTCTGTTCTTTGAAGTTTTCAAAATGAAAGAAAAAAGTGAAAAAACTATATTTATTCTCCAAAGATCAACATTTGGAACAAAAGTGCTTTGTCTACAGATAAAACTTTGCTGAATTTAGTTCTCCCAGCTAAGTGCAGGTCTGTCTGTGGCTCCTGCACTTCATTTCTCAGCGGCAGAATTCTGCAGAAGGTCCATTCAAATCTCTCTATAGGAAATTCCCTGACCACGCTGGAGCACCACAGGAATTCTGTGTATAAAGGTTCTAAAATTAACTTTTTGGTATGGTTCTGTTTTCCAATTTAAGATTTTTTTTTTTAGATCTATTCTAAGTCTTTGTAAGGCTAAATATTTGGCAATCATCATCAACATCTCAATTATTATAGATCAGCTCATTCAGTTCTTGTCATATATATATGTATAATATGTATTATTACATAAACTTGTATACACACCCATTCATACAAATCCTTTCTAGAAGTACTTCTGGGGAAATAACAGATTTCTTTATGTTTTAACCCCTTTCAATTTCCTTTGCATTTTCATATGCATTTGAAATGTTCCATTTTTTAAAAATCCTCTTTGAACTCACACAAGGGGATTAGCTCTTTAAGTTGAAATCACACATTAGGTGCATGTGAATTAATTAGCAATGAAGGGAGTACCTTTCAAAGGGAATTAATTCCTTTTGACAGAAATCAAGCTCCTTTAGAACAGGTTGGGTTTGGTTTTTTTTACTTCTTCATATAGTTTTTCTCTTTTTGGCTCCTGCAAGTACTCTTTCCCTAGTCAGCACACCCCAGTGGGGCAAGATCGTCCCTTTCAGAGAGACTTGATATTTTATTACACTGGATCAAGGCAAGCTCCTGTTTGCAGAGGTGTTACACATCTCCATATAAGAGTCCCACAATTTTGAAAATATGGCTATATATGAATGCAGATTTTAGCCTATATTTTGAAGAAAACACTGTGGCTTAGTGCACTTTGAAAACCCTCTTAATTTCTGGAACTTGCAATGAAGATTAATAGGTTCAATTAAAAACTCAATTATTTTATTATAAGTATTCAATTATCAGTATATTATCACTTGGAAAGTGAATTATTTCAGGTAAAGGGAGTCACAGAATGTGCAGGCACCAACTGCTGAGAATTTAATTATTAACAGGCTTGATCTGTAACTTGCATGATTCAAAAAACCTTTTTCCTTTCCTTCAAAACACCAAGTTTGGCTTCCATGGAGATCAGAGCCCATCTCCAGGTCCCACTGCATTCCCTTCTCCTCAACTGCCCACAGACATTCACTGAGCAGAGGGAAGGGGCTTTGCCTTCCATGGCTTTCTAATCCATTCCACACTTCTGATTTCACTGGGGAGACCTGGAGGAAAGCACTTTATCCAGACAGTGACATAATAGTCTATCCAGACTAGTCATAATAGCTGGCACTAATTTACATTAAAATGCACATATGTATTTTAAATTGCTTTTGACTAATCTCTCATGTCCTCAAATATTATTCTTATTTTTATTATTCATTTAGATATAAAACATTAATGGAATTTTATTCACAAAGTGGTTGTACTCAGAGCATCTCTTCTCAGGTAAGGCATGACAGTAAGAAAAAATGTTACTTCTAATTTACTGAGCCTGAGGGAGTTTACAGGTCAAAGCAAGCACTTTTAAACTCAATTAGAGACAGAGGTTTTAGGATCCCTGATTGCTGCCAAACTACAAACTCTGGAAAAGACTGACTTTACTGCCACCATTTCTGTGTAGCTGCTTCTTTAATCTCACTTTGAGTCCCCTCATCTTTGCTGAGCAGGACATTGGGGAGCTCACCCCAATATTTACTGAACAGTGCCTGAGCTGCTGAGCTTTCTCACCAGTACTGGACCAGCTGAAGCTAAATCTTCATGGCACAGCTTCCCAGCACTTTTCCAGCTGGGAGAAAAACCCAGGTGTAAGGCAGGTCCATCATGACTATGCCCAGGCCATTCCACTGCCTGTGGGCTCCTGATACAATAATGTACCAGGCAGGGTTGAAAATATGTGAATCCTCTCTCCGAAATCCCACAGGAGGAATGAAAACTTGCACCAGTCACAAAGGTCTTTGGAAAAACAAATGTGAAAATGTTACAAAACCTCCTTCAGGTCAAATGAAAAAATTACATTCAAAATATGGGTAAAGGAAAAGGCATTTGTGAGAGGAGTTTGCCAGATAAACCAAATTGTTGAGGAAGATGACATGGCATTATTAGCAAAGCTCTAATCCAAGTTGGAGCATAAGTAAAACTAATCTGACCTGCTTTTCTCTTAGCCTTTTTCTTGTGAGTTTGCTTACCCCTAAGAGGTTCCTGGTTTGAGAGAAAGCCCTGTTTTGACACTTCATCCTAAATTAATGTCACTTTGCCAGTCAGTCATATTGTTCCTATGACATGCTGTGATAAAATGTGTTGGGAAGACATGAATTTTTAAAACAGAAGCAGACATCTCCCAAAACTAGTCCCCTTCAAATTCTGATGAATCCTGAATACCAAGAAACTTGACTTTTTCTGAGAGGGATGACTTATACTGGCTTTGCTGATATGGGATTTAGAAGTTTTATGCTTGATTTGTGGCAGATGCAGGTCTCTGCTATGGTTCAGTAGAAGTTATTTAATGCCCTCAGCCTCAGTGCCTCATCTGATGGAAGGGAACCCTCACTCAGGCAAGTTTAGAAACTGCACTGAACAGAGTGCAGCACTCAGATAAATGAGGATGCAAACCAGCCTTCTACACAGTTTTGCCTTGATTTGGTAGTACTGCTTTTGACCTAAATAGAAAAATATTTCAAAATCGAATGTTGTACAGGAGATAATTCTAAACTGTGTTGGTAGTGGTCTTTTGTGGGAGCACATGGAAGCTGTGGCATGGAAAACCTGCCTTAGTGTACTGGAAACATGGCAGACAGTGCTCTTTGTCAGAACAGGACCTTGTCTTGGAGCTTTGTTCTGAAGTGGAAGCAGCCATCGACCACCCCAAAATAAACCAGATTTAAGGTAGAGGGGTAACAGCAATATAGCCATGAACAAGTAAGGGTTAAGTGCAAATACAGCAATTTTTTATTAGCCAGATTAATATTTTGAAGAGCAAGGTGAGTAAATGCTTTTCCACAGTGGAAGGATTCCATGGCCATTGCTTTGAGGATGGCTGGTGACAGGAATGTCACCACTCTCAGTGGATCCCTGCTGATTAAAAATTCCAACAAAAATTTGAAGCAGAAGAAGAAAGTGCTGAAAAGTTACAACATTTAGGGAAAGAAAGAAAGAAAAAAAAGACATTCAGGAAAAGTTGGTGTCCTGCTTAATTCAGGGACAGCAAATCCACTCATGCTTAAAACAAGAGAAGATGTTCAGAGGAGGAATGGATAAAGTAGGACTATATGCACAAATGGATAAAAGTAAAACGGAAATTAAGAAATAATGGTGATGGACACAGTGACCTTTGCTGTTCCAGTAATTACAGTTATTATGTTCCTAAGTTATGCAATTCTCTCATGGTTTTGGCTTGGATTCTATGAATAGGACCCTTAGTGTTAAAGTAAATCAGGACTTGCACTATTTTTGGTTCTAAGCTAATAATTAAACAAACTAAAATAAACCCCCAACATTCTACATTCAAATCCTGCCCCCATGCTTAAATAATAGAATGAGATGCAAGCTGCCAAAAATGGAGATACTCAGACAAGAAGCTGCTACTTTGTGCTAAAATCTTCCCCTCTCTGTATATACCTCAGCAGGAGAGTAATGATTCAGCCCTGGTATTTATTTGAGAACAAAGCCAAGGTTTCGAAAATTAGTTAGACCTCAAAAGAAGAAAAAAAAATCCCAATAATGGTACTAGATCAATTTAAAATAAGATTATTTAAAAACAAAACAAAACAAAAAACCACATGCATTTTGGAGGTTTTTTCCTATTTACATTTTTAACCTTTAGGATATACTTTCTGTAATGCTTGCAATCTCTTTGTGTAAGTAAAACTTTGTGTAAGTAAAACCCCTCTTCCTCACTCCTCTTTAGATGAGTTTCTTCCAGACACGAGCTGGAATTCTAATATAAGTGCAATTTCAGAAACTGAAGCTTTGGAGTTGAGATTTTTAAAGATTTTTGGCACCTCAATACAAGGCCCAACAAGTAGTGTGATTTTCTGCTTCTCTGGGCACTTTGATACTTTTAAAAAACCTGTCCCTGCTGCCTGTTTGCTCCTATCAGGCGTGCCACAGCTACAGTGGAAAGACAAGGGCACATCAGACCAAAGCAAAGAATTCCTGACACAGAAGTGTGAGCAGCACCAGGTGGTATCTGCACTCAGCAGAAGGCTGAAATACCAGGACAGTCATCTGTCTTCTGGACTCCAGTCAGTCTGTGTTGGAAGCAATCCATGTTGGAGCCTGCCGTGAGGCTCTGCTGCCACAGCCAGGGCTGGGAACTTGTGCTAAAGGGCAGGACAGCACCTCTGGCACCATGTGGGGAAGGACCAACTCACCAAGCAGGATCAGGAGAGGCTGGAAGGGACATCACTCACACGGAAAGAAGAAATATGGATATTTTAGTGGAAGACAAGACAGAAGGGCAGGTACCTCTCCTGCTCAGCTTGCTGCCTCTCTCTGCTTCACACAATAGACAACTGAAAACATTTTAATACATGCACTTTATCCCTGAGTGGATCACTTATTATTCTGTCCTGACATGCAGCAAAGTTAGGTTCCTGGGATTAGGCTACAGAACACAAAATTCATTTTAAATGACAATGAAGTTAATTAGTTATGTTAATCTGTATCATAGCACTGCAACTCCTGCTTTATTTCAGCCTTGTATGAAGCTGTAGGTTTCCCGTTGCACCATTCCCACCTCAAACATATGGCAAGGTGCCTGAGGCCAAGACTTTACTCAGAGAAGGATTAATTGCCAAGCAACTTTGAACAGTTACAAAATATGGGCTCTGCTGAGTCATGTGTAACACACAAACAACCTATTTTCCTTACTACAGTGTCTTTTTACAATTATTATATATTCTTCCTGCTGCATAAATGGATTTGAAATCAATGGTGCAGAAGCTCTATTCATTTCAATGGGAATGAGTGAAAGATTGAAAGCAGCATGTAGAGTGCTAACTGCTCAGGGAAGGGTTGAAGGATATTTCCATTGAAGGAAGATTATCCCATGAGATCCATCAGTACCACCATTAGGTTTTCAGGCCAAGTTCTTATTATACAGTTTCCTTGATATATATTGATATATAGACATTCCTTGTAATAGTAACACAGGTTCTCATGGAGTATCTCCAAAGGCTTTTCTTTAACACAACCAGCTGTTATTTGATATTTACTTTTACTAGTTATTTGCAAGTGGAGTTCTGATTCCTACAGAAAATCCCAGACCTGATCCCCCACCAATATCTTTCTCCTTTCCTATCAGCAAATACAGGACTTGCTAAAAGCACAGCAGATGCTTTGTCTGTAGAAATTGGATTAGTTAAGGGAATTGACAGTCTGGAGAATTTCCATGTTGACAGAGCTTTTTAGTTTCACATGAATGACAAGGGTCTGTGGAACAGGGCTTGTGCATTTAGGTGAGTTGAGAGGAAGAGAGAAAATGGAACAAGCACTCCATATCTTCTGTTTCCATGCAGTTTAAAAGCATTTTGGCTGTTTTCAGGACATGTATAACTCATACTCAGAACTCTTTTAGGGAGCAAGTTTAAAATGCAAACAATATGCTGTAGAGTGTTCATTACTATTACGCAAAATCCTACTCAAAAGCAGCAAACATTCCATTAATTTCAATTTCAGCTTTCCATTTACCACCAATCATTTTGAAAGCCACTGTGCCAAGGTGTCTTGTACAGCCACAGACTGGCAATTATAGAATGTTACACATGAAACCCATTTCATCAAATACATGGAGCCTTTCAGGTGACAGAAAGAGGCACAGGTCATCTGTGAGATAGACTGAAACAGCAACTGTGAAAGCACCATGCTCCTCTGAACTAACACAGTTCATTTTGCAAAACTCTCTGGTGTTACTGAAACACGTTCCAAAAATCAGGAAGGCAAAACTCACCTCCCCTGGTAACCATCTCACACAATATCATTCTTTATTGCTTTGATTTTAGCTTATCTAGAAGGCACAAAGCACTGCATTCCTGAGAATTCTGTGTTGAAATCAAGCAGTACATCAAAAAATGACTGCTTTAACATTTTGGTTAAAAGTTGAATGCAAATTGAATTGCAGTGACAATCTGCACAGAAATTTCAAGCCATCAAGACATATTCTGCTATGATGTTATTCTACTTCCACTGTCACAAGAAATATCATACAATATAATGCCATATTAACTGACTACTTAGTGCAGCAGCATTTACAATGGGTGGCACTATAAAAAAAAAAGGTTGCAAACTTTATAACCGTGGCATTTCCAAATTGACAGAAGTGATGATTTAAAAGAACTGCTACAAATATTACAGCTGTCCAAAGATGTCCCAGTCAGGAAAACATTAATACTGTGAGATTGTTTATCTGGATAAAGCTTGACATTAACTTCCTCTGGCTGAAAACCCAAAATCTCTTGAGGTGCTTTTCTTCAAACCAGGATCCAGGCTTTCCAAACAGCTCAGTTTTTATCTAGACTTTCAAATAAACTAACCAGATACCAAGGACTCATTGAGAAAAATGTAGGCAGGTAGCAAAACAAGACACAGTGTCTGCCCTCAAAAGACCCTTTAGTCTGCATTAGGAGAACTTAGGAATCAAGAACAGAAGTAAAGAGGATCGGACCTCTGTGAAAAAAAATATTTATAATGACATTGAAAACTTCCCCAGTATTGATTTTTTTCAACTCATACTGTTTCTTGGGTTCAGGTTGTATTCAAAAGCACATTTTGGTATTGCAGATGAGCTGCACTGTGCAGCTGCTAAAGACTCTGGGATAGGCCCTGATTTATTTTTTTCCCAACACCCAAAGGAAAAAAAAAAAAAAGCACTAAAGGTCAGCAAAAACTTACTATGTGTCATGAATGAGATTTTTTCCATAATTTCTTAATTTTGTGAGCCCTGATTATGAAACAGCATGAGAGATGATTGGAGAGGCAAGAGTTAAAAGAAACAGCAGTTCTGCCAAGAACAGCTAGCTCACCCATGTTTGGGAAAAGTAGGGTAATATTCCAATTATGCTCATTTATTTTCTAACTGAACATTACACTGAGCATGAGGGGGTTTAGCTCAGGTGCACACAGTAGCTGTAATCTCATTCCTAAACTCACAGCTACAGAAAATAACCATGACCCACCACTGCACATTGCAAGACATTCCTCCCCATCTTTTCCTTACTTCTACAGGACATCTCTGCATCACCTATCAAAGCACCACATAAAATAAACAGATGAAGCCTTTACCTTTAATAATATATTCTGCTGTTCTGTAAGAGTGCATTGGTAATAAGAGGAAAACAGCTGGGAATTGTCAGTTCCTGCAAATTAAGAATTCATCAAGATTTCATCTTTGAATTCCAGAAGATTTCTCAGGACTCTGCACTGCTCTGTATTAGAGGCTTTCCAGGACAGAGCAGAGCCTTGAGAAGATGCCGACGTACTGAAGGAGTTTAGAAGCAAGAAATCAAAACATTACTATAACTGTAGCACAGTTGTTCCTGTGCAACAAATAAATAATTAAAATATTTAAGCCAACATTTCCCAAGCCAGAGGATCTGATCTGCTCCTTTTCTTTCCTTACAGCTGGAAGAGATCCAAGAGCAAGTGTATTACTTCCATATTCTACACTAGAGCATCATATTTGAGATTCAGAGGGTGGGAAAGAGGAGCGGATCTATTTTAGAAATTGGCATAGGAGAAAAATACTTTGGGGGAGTTCAGTATCTTTCAGTACAATGACCACATCACCTTTTCGAGTTTAATGACCAACAAGTGATCAAAACTCGTTTGTCTTCTGTCTCCCATTCAAATAAACAACCCCCTCCCCACCATAAAGCTTGGACAGAAGCTGCCTCTGAGCTGATGAGCTGCACATACCTCTAAGAATGGTTCAGCCAACACTTGAAAACCAGACCCCAAATTCCCAGAATCACAGAATGGGTCAGGTTGGAAGGGACCACAGTGGGTCATCTGGTCCCACTTCCTGCTCAAACAGGGCAGGAAAAAAGGTACATAAAGTGTGACTTGAAATTACCAGTTAATTTTAAAGGAAAATGCTTGAAATACCAATGTGGGCACAATCTGCTCTGGAAAGTTAGTGATGTGATTGATTTCTGTTGCTATCTCATTATAAGAATTTATTTTCATCATTTACTATATTTATCCTATAGGGCTTCTACAGGATTTAATATTATTGCTTGTTCAGCTACAGCAAGTGGTGGCAAAAGATTTATTTCAAAATACTCTTGTACCACTTAAAGAACCTTAATAATTTCTGCAACAAGAGCTGAGTTGGCCATGCCACTGAAACTCATAATGGAAAAGTATCAGCAGAGTTTGTTTTATGTGATGTGATGACAGCTGAAGTTAAACCACAATTGTCTGAGCTGGTCCTGGGGACTTTGAAATGAAGCTGGCCATCAGAGGACATGGATATTTATGTCCTTTGAAGACTAGCTGGTATTGCTCTCTTGAATGTCTTCGACTTAAAAAAAGAGGCTTTTTCTGGGACCAGATCAAAATGTTACCATGAAATGATGAACAGTTGAAATGATGGCATTTTTCCCAGAGAGTGTGATTATTCATGGATTTGTCCAAGCAAAGGACAAATAAATTATTTCCAAAATCTCTGTGAAAAACTCAGTCTGATCAGAAATCTCAGGATTCAATTTTTCCTTTGTGAATGACACATTTTAAAATGAGAAGCAAAGCCCTATTTTTCAGAATCTGACTGACTGCACTTAAAATGTTTAAAAAATGTAAAAATGTGGAGGCAATATAGCTAATGAACCATGCAAAAGCATTTGACAGATCTCAGTTACTTACTGCTGTTTCTTTTGAAGAAAAAAAGAGAGGTGTTGTCAGGACTCATATACTTGAATAATAGTGGTATTTGTATAGATTTCCTTTTGCATTTCTCAAGCTATGTTTTATTTTAAAATCTAATGTTATAGAAAAAATGATCAAATTTTCTGGGTTTATGTCATATTGGGTACCATGGAGAAAACCACTGATTGGACATTACTTCATATAAATAATGTGGCCAACTCATCCCATACACTGTGGAATTATGGTCTCATACTATTTATATGACTTGAAAAATTACCCTCAGAATTGTGAGTTCAAGATTAGAGCTTTTAAGAGGTTGTGTAAGTTCTCTTTAAAATTACATAGTAACAAAGGTACTTGTTCAAAATATTTCTGAATAAGAACAATGAGGCAAAATTGAGATTTTGCCCAGATAGGGTTAAAGCAATGGTATAAGAAAACAAATGGGAGTGTTTCTTGATAACATCCACCAAGGAAGTGAACAACAAACCCCACCTTTATAAAATTATTTGAAACTACAGTTTACAACACTTGGGATAAGAACAGTACAAGATCACTAAAATGGGCAAATGCTGCAGTTAAACAATTACACAAAACATTTTTGCTCTTAGATCTTTAGGATTTTAACTGAAACAGAAGTGTTTTTGTTGAACTGCATCATGAACAAGACAGGACTAAACTGCATGAAACAAAAACATTCATTAAAACTTCATGGAAACATTGCAAGAAGCATAGCAAACACCCATGGAAAGATAGCAGCTTCACTAAAACTGTGAAGTCCACTAAATGCAATCCTGAGGTCTGTATTACTGATCCACCCCAAACCTTTGAGTCCAAGGATCACACATGAAGGGACTACGTGGCACAATGCCCGTCTGAGAGTCTCTGAAGGAATTACAATAGATTTACTGGACCAATACACATGTCACAGTTACAGTTACTTAATTTCCCAAGTGAGCTGGAGCACAGGGTTCTTATTTGAATAACACTGACAACTTGGAGCTCTAAAAGCTTGAGTTCTGCAGTGATTTACCTGGGAAACACAGTTAAAGAATGATTGCAATTTATAGTCAAAACAGTACTGCAGCCATTTCTGATGGATCCTGAAGGTGTATTGAATTGTGCTTGGGGCTCAGATTTGGTAAAATAAAGGAAGTGTGCTCACAGGCCTATTCTTATTCAGGTCAGTGATTAGAATTGCAGAGTAATTCAGGTTAGAATGACCTTGAGAGCTCTAACCCTGTGCTCAAAGCAGGGTGAACTTGAATCCAATTGCTCAAGACCTTGTCCAGTCAAATTGTGAGCTACCTCCAGTGATGGAGATTCCACAGTTTCTCTGGAAATCTTCCTACACTACATCACGGTGACTTTTTTTCATAACCAGAATATCTCATGTTGCAACTTGTACTGATTACCTCTTGCTTTTTCTCTTCTGAAGAGTCTGGCTTTACCTTCTTTCCACTATTAGGGAGCTGAAGACCTCTTAGAGTCCTTAACCTGAACAAGCCCACTGCACCCCTGCAGGGTCTCCCCACAGTCCCTGTGCTCTGGTCACTCTGCTGGCCCACACTGCATTCACTGGCAACAGCTTTTGTGTGCTGGGGAGCCTCAAACTCTACATGGTAGTCCAGCTATACTTCACAAAGTGTGAAACAGAAAGGAGTAACTGCTTTAAAAACCCATTTAAGTCACTGTATCTGTCACAGATTCGCAGGAATTTGCAGAATTTGAAGCCAGGCCTGTGGTGTTTCCTGAACAAGAGAGTGGGTGAAGCAGATTTTGCATTTCATCAGAGAGCAGCTGGAGGATGACACTCTGCAATAGGAGAAAAAAGGCTCAAGGTGTGACTTCTGAAACTGATTCCTTTACAGGAAAACTGGAAGGTCAGAGATACAACTACTCCTCACCTATGGCATTTAAGTGGAATTCAATTTCCTGAACATGTGCATCTCTAATTTTAGATACCTTACATTGGTCGCCACAGCTTCATAAGCCCGACAGGTAGACAAAGGCTTACAAGCCCTTAGTGTTTTCAGGGAGGCAGCTGGAGGCAAGGCAGGAAACCCTTAAGATCAGAGATAGTGCCTGCAGTGCCAGGATCATTACTGTGACCAGCTGTGGAGGCAGGGCGGTGACACAGAGCCCTCAGTGAGGACCTCTCCAACTTGTACCATGTGCAGCCCCACAGCTGCTCCCAGGCCCATCTGCCTTTGGCACAGGCAGTGCTTGGAGCTGGTGTGGCACACAGGCAGCACATGGCAGGCAGCAACTCCAGGTACAGACATGGGAGAGACACCACAGCTGAATAAACAACATCAGATGCACAAACCCACAACAAATATCAAAGCTACTCAACAGAAGAGAGGGAAAAGGATGGGAATGGCTCAGTCCTGAAGTGTTTGGCTTCTTTCCTGTTGCCTTGGAAGGGCTGGTGTTACAGGGATATTGTCAGGTTGGGAATTCACTTCTCTGAGCTGACTTTACACACCAAGCCAGACCTGTGTGTCCTGCACATCCAACCATTGCTCCAGAACCACATCCTGAAGACAGCAGCTCATAAGTGCCTTTGACATTTGCCTTTCACAGCAATGTGAGTGCTCTGACTGTTTGAGTTGCTGCTTTTTATGCTGCTTTAAATGACAGTAGTATCAGAACTGTGCTCTGAATATATCCAGTTACAAGAGAATGTTACCTCAGTAGAATGAAGACTTTTGTAGGGCTTACAGCAATCTAAAAATAGTTATTTATGCTGTACATTTATTTAGTGTAACTTATTGTTTATGCTCAGTTCAATAAACAGTTTACAAATGGTGACTCATACTAAGTAGTTCAAACAATATGATGTCTCACAGTCTACACGCTCCTGAATAAAGCCCCACCAATTGAAAATAAAAGAAATGAGTACAAACTCAGAGACAAAAAATAAAACTCCATCTCCTTTCCTCCACCACCAACCAGGTGAGAAACTGCTCTGTAACTGGGGAATGGAATACAGAAGTCACAAAGATGAGAAAACAAAAAGTAGATTACAGACTTATCCAACTGCCACATGAATAACATTTTCATGGGTGCATCTCAAGGAAGGCATTTGCATTTTTAAAGTCTTAATTAATTTTAAAAGTGTACAACACCTACACTGATCTTGTTTTTTCAATTTCACAAAAAACAATTATTTGTAAGCATTTTAATTTCAGAGTTTTAGTCCCTTTGAAAAAGAATTTTAATCAGCTTTAGTCACATCCAGAATATTTTTTAGGAGAGTAAAAATGAGCAGAAAGATGTACCACAGAGCAGAAGACAGGAATGTGACAGTAAGCAGTTTCCAGAATTAACCATGCATGGGCATTCTGTGACTCTGGTGCCCTGTCCCTCGTGGAGGGACACACTGGTTGAATTCTAACAGCACTGAATTCTACATGGTTCTATACAAATATTGAAAGTCTGGCAGGCTTGATGTTTATTTCTTACTCCAGGATTCCTGCAGTGACAATCTTTCACCCGTCAATGCTTCTCTCTAGAAGAGATTAGGTAGAAATAGTGTTTTTTCCCTTAGCTAGGAACACTTGCTAAGTGTAACTCTCTGTTTAGGTGAATCTTCAAACATTTTGGTTTCCCTGCCAGGATCATATCTAGAGTCAGCATCTTTTTAAAACAAAACATTCAACGAACCAAACATAAAGGCTGTGACACCATTTTAAAAAGACAAGGATCAATGAAACTCCTGAGAGTTTTGCTCACTCCACTTCACTTACAAAGTGTATAGGTTTATTAAAAACCCTTCCCTCTGAACAGTTGTCTCTCTGAGGTTTCTAGTAATTACTGAGTCACATCATATTAGAGTTTACAAAATGCTTAGGAAGGGATTTTAAAACTTTATTAATCTCCTGGTCCCATCTCTGCCATATTACAGAGATGTTTAGGGGCTGACAGCCTCCAATAAAATAGGGAACTCTGAAACAAGGTACAGTTGCTAAATCTTGTCCTGCACACTTTGTAACATGCTAATAACACAATAATGAAAACGCAGTTAGAGAAGTCACATTTAACCTAATGAGCATCCCATCCACTCCAATCCTTCAGGAGATTCAGTGGCATAAATTGGTAGAGCTGCTTTCCAGGACACATGAACACCAGCCAAAGAGAAAAATGAGTTCTTGAGCTCAGACTTGTGTCTGGAACCAAGCTGCTATCAGAGCAGTGAAAAAAACAGGAGATATTTCTTCTGGCTTTCCTTTTTCGTGTCCCAACTGTTTGTTCCCTTTGTCAATAAAATGCCTCCAACATATTTAAGCACTGCATATAGAGAAGCATATGGACACAAAAGGTGCAAAAAATCCCTTCTCCCTCTTCCTGTCTGTCACAGGGGAACTAATACCAGCAACAAATCCCGTAAATCTCTATCTCCTATATGTCTCTTGAACTATTGGGCAAAAATGCTTTTTCTTTTTTCCTTTTCTTCCAATCTATATCTGAAGTTGAGACAACATGCAGCCTTATGTTTTCATATTAATATTGTGTGAAAGCTCACAACAGAGCTAGAAGCAAAATGCATGAGCTTTTCTTTTCCTAGTCCCATGTCTTATTCCAAATCCTAACATTTTTCTTCTCTTTCCCCCACATAAGATGGACACAGTGAACTTTTAGCTGTGAATGAATTATAAACATCAAACAGACAGATTAGGCAGCTATTCTCTAAACAGATGCACTTACAAACTCTACTGACCTTTGACAGGGAAATGGATTTTGCTAAGCCACCAGTTTACTACACTGCTTGTGCTTAGTGATATAGTGAAGCTGCAATTTGCCTCCTAGACTTCTGTCAGGAACTGCTGCAGAAACTAAAGCTGCAGGGCTGTGGTCAATGAACTCGAGCCCATCCTCATTTTGCTTTGTTACAGGAGCTACGAATTTTGCTGTACAGAGCTTGAGGAAATGCATTTTGTTGAACCTAAATAGTGGGAGGTTAGTCAAGCACATAATGCCTCCCAAACAGTACAGTGACTATCACAGCAGTAGTGCTATAGGAAACACAAAGCAATTCCAGGCAAGCAAAGTGAAATAAATACTTGAAACTTTGCTCAAAACATGGCAAATTGGAATGACTGCTGGCATCAACTGCAAAGGATGGAAAATGTGCAAATATTTTACCTGCTTAAAAACCCTTCCATTTTCATAGCAAATGTAGAGTGGTTTGGACTTTCCTGCTACTTGAGGAGCCCTTTTTTATATCTTTGATAATCATTCAGGTAAATACTGGCAAAAAAGAAGAGTAAGACAAAAGCAGAAGACTAAAAGTTAAATAGGCTTGGTACAAGGGTCCTTGACCTCTCCTGCCTTATGGCAATGTCATTTTGCTTAATGCTACCCCATACCTCTCTTATACCACTTTGTGTCTTTCCAGTATTTCCAATGATGCCACAGATATTCCCACTAGCACTTGTCAATCCTGATCTCAACCTCAGACCACTGTCCAGTGACCGTTCAGTTCCAGTTCTGCTGCCAACTTTTCTTGTGCATCCTTAAGCCTGTGCAACTATTTTTAACTTTCAAGAAATAAAAGAACATGGGAGGAACATTGGTTAAGTTTGCTAGTAGCAGAAGAGATCTGTTGTTAGTTACATCTGTTTCACTTTTTCTTGTAGGTTTCTCATCCTATTATTTAAACATTGCAGAGACAAATTAGCTCTGCACAGTGAACTTGGGGCTCTCGGCTTCCTGCGCCTTTTTGTTCTTCAATTCATCTGTCTCAGAGTTCTCCACCAGCACCCGTCACCATAGAAACTGAGCACGTTTCAGTGATTATGTTGGGAGTATTATATAAACTTCAGATATAGAAAGAGAGCTCTATGAAAGGGTTGGAAGTGGGCCTCAAAGACAATCAGCATGTGAAAGTCCATTCCCCAGTCCGTGTCCTGTCACCTCAGGTTTGGCAGCCTCTGGGACTGGCTCAGGCCTGGCAGATGTGGTAAAGTGAGATCTGCTGCAGTAGCTTAACCTGCTGGTCACTGACAAGATTAACATCAGGCAGGAGAACTGGCTGGGAGCCAGGAGCTGGATCAGAACTCGAAGTGGGATGCATGTGGAAAACTATCTTAAGAAGACATCAGGCCCCTACCAGCTCTTGAAAACACTGTAGCATCAGCACAAAGGGCTTTGTCAAAGGGACCAGTGCTGTGACTGTCACCAGCAGGTTGACAATCTTGTGGACATGGGGGAAAGCAGCCACCCAAGCAGCATTTCTGCTGTTACTGGTGTCACCATGGCTCTCAGTATGAAAAAGTGCTCTATTGCAGTGACTCAGATCCTATCTCAGTTAGCAGCAACTTGTTGTTGCTAATACAGAAACTGTCCAAAGGTCAGGTAGGCTGTGCTGGTATTCAGACTCTTATCTGCAGCCAGGAGGATTTTATGGTGGTATCCATGCCACAGCTTCCATTTAGCAAGGTGTTTAGACACATGCTTGACTAAGCAGGTGATTAATACCACCAGCTTCAGGCTCTTCAATGACAAAAACACTACAAAGGACCCAGCTCTGCTAGTCTAACCAACCTGCACAAAGAATTTGCTTGCAGTACAACAGTGGAACAATAAAACAAATACTAATCTGAATATTAATCGTGCAGTCAGGCCCCAAGCAGGTGAAAGAACTGCATGGAAGAGCAATTGAGTCTGCTCTCACAGGACCCTGATGCTGCACATAGGTGCTGCGTTCCTGCAACTTGCCAAAAGCTGTAGGAGTAACACAGCTGCTCATATATTTCAGCTTAACAAAACAGATAATCTCAAGACTATTATTAAAGTAATTTGAAGTGGATGTAAAAGCAATCCTTAATTAATGAGAATGATTCAGTGTGTACTTTTGTGGAATACCAGTCTATACTTATTTTTTAACCATAAGAAGAAAAATGTCAGAGTTGAGAAGTGTGTTGCTCAATTCATCTTGTATGGAATATATTACTTAGAACAATAGGGAGATGGAGACAGAAAAATATAAATAGAAATGTATGCCACTGTTTTCTGGTCAAGCACGTGAAACTCTCCCAGTATGGCAAAATAAGTGTGGGAACACCAAGCTGATATGCTCCAAATTTTTTATTTCGGACATTTTAACATTTTCAAGAAATATTTTATATTGTACTAGCAGCTTTGACATTTTTTTAATATCATTTCTACATAGACAGTTTTCCTGAGGCCACTATTGAGTGAGCCAAGAAAATGCATCATATGCATTAAGTTAAACCAAAGAAAATTAAAAAAAAAAATTATTTTTTTCTCAACTACTAATTCCCAACAAGTTACACAGCAGTTCCATTTCACATGGGATGGTAATCATGTAATCAGCATTTATTTTTATTCTGTGGGCCAGAATCTGACTGGCTGGAAGTAGGAAATAGGATTCTTAGTGCAGTATTGAAAGAATTAAACAAAGAGTGGAAACACAGTATTTTAGTGCAGAATCTAAATTATACTGAGGTAAACAAACCTTTTTGTGGCCATTAAACACACATCTGAGATTTCATAGGTAATTAGTGACATTACACACACATTAACCATTTCTCAAAATAAAATATCTCCAGCAGTTACACGTTTTGATAATTTGTGTTAGTGAAAGAAGTTAATGTTCTAAGCAGTTGAATTTAAATACCTGTCTCCAGGGAAGAAGGTACTTTAGATACAGGTTGATAAATTGTCCCACCACTGAGTAAAACAGCAAGCCCTGGGTGCAAACCACTGCCAGATCAGTATGTGAGATGTGTTCTGTCCTGGCAGGTTTTCCAGGATTTAGGGCAAGGCCAGGAGATGAGCACGGAGCAGCCCGTGCCCAGCGGGACATCCCAGAGCAGGCAGAACAGGCAGTTCCTTTCGGTTGCTTTACCTAATGAGAGGTGAAACAATAGCTGGGGACTGCCTGCCTTTCCTTCTAGAGATGGAGGAAACAGAAGGAAACTTCTCTTTTTTTACTTTCCTTGTATCCCTTTTTCTCCAGTTTGTGACATGGGGTGAGGGTGAAGCCGTTTCAACTTAAATTGGACTTTACACTGAAGCAGTTGTCAGTGAACATGAAACTAAATTCCTTCTAACAGAATAAGTAGGGCTTCAGATGCCTGTTTGAGTGCAACGAGCCCCCAAACCTGCCTGCAGGAGTTAGCACTGCAGAAGTTACAGTGACGTGGACTCCAGTCTGCCACAACAAACTATTGCAACCATTGAGGCAGATAAAACCAGCTTGTTTACAGTTTGTAGAGGTCTAGTGGATTAAAAAAAACCCAACAACTTCTGATTCATACTGCAAGTTAGATACCATATATTTGACATAAAAACTGAGGCAAAAATATTGGATGTTGCAGCATCACCTTTCCAAAGACAACCAACTATGAAGTACCTTTAGTAATTCAGTAAAGAATTTAGAGCAACAGACATGGACATTTACAACAGATCTCTATCTCTGCATGCTACTGCTATTGTTACCCTAAAAAACTTAGAGGGCCTGAAAAAGGATCAAGAGAAAGTAAAAAATCAAAGCAGGATGAAGACTAAATAGTAGAGAGCCTCAATCTCTTCTCTGTGTAAGGGAAGATGTAGGTCACTACACAAAACTCAGGTAGAAAATGAGCTTCCTGCCTTCTGAAAAAGAGGAATAAAAAGAATGGAGATGCAAGGCACTGTGACTGGGTACTGGAATGCAAATTACCTGAGAATTAAATGAACTTGAATTTCCTGTAACAACCCAGAGAATCTTCTGCATTTTGCATAGGGAGACAGAGAGAAGCACAGGATATAATTCAATTGTACAGTCCAAAGCCAAGTAAAGCAACTAGAGTGAGTTTATTGATCTAAAGAGAAAGATAAAACAATAAGGGTAGATAAGAACATTTCTTTTTGTTGGTGTCATGAATCCAACACATTTAGTGACCATCCAACTTAAAGACTGTCTTCATTATCTCCCTAACACCATTCTACTCACACTCCCTACTCACTTTGATGCAATGCACTCTAGATGCACAGAACAAAAGGAAATATAAATATCACTTCCATGGAGCCATTTCATTTGTCTGCCTAATGGGAGGGACAGATTTTTCATTCTTGCTAATTGAGGAATGGAACAGTAAATGCACAGCAGTAAATGTAGCAGTGTTGTTAGAAGTTTGGATGTAATAGGGTATTGATGAGACCCTCTGGGCTTAGAAATCTTTTAAACTTCCCTTTTTTAAGGGTAACAGCTTAAAACCCAATGTAGTTGCTCACCCAGACATTTCATCAGCATTTAAGTGCAAGTCCACCGGTCTTGGCATTTTGTCTGCCAAGAGTGCCTGTGTCATATGATTCACTAGACAGAAAGTTATCAAAGGACCGTGCCAGTATTTTCTGAGCAATAAAGCTCAGTGTCCTCAAAAACCCAAAACTCTTCCAGGAAACAAATAAAAAATCATTGGCTGTTAAATCAAAGCTTGATGGGATTGCCAGAGAGAGCACTGCAAAGTAGAGAAGCTGAAGAAAATCAGAAGTTCACAATTACAAGGATGAACAGAGCTCACTGGGGTTGGGCTGATTTGCTGCTGTCTTCCTTATCATGGCAGGATTCTCACCACAAAAAATAACCTCATTAGATAGAGCTCTATGAAAGAAAAAAATAAAAATAAAGCAATATTCTATTTTTTAAAAGGGAAATGACTCAACAAAGCCAAATAAATCAATGACAGACAGCATGATAGACTCAGTCCTGCAGGTATTTTGTGTGAGAACTTGTGATGGTATGCAGTACATAAAGCACCCCTGGGAACACACAGTATTTACATATACTGGAAAGTGAGAAAGAAAATGACAAAATAACAGAAGTGAAAGACAGGAAGCAGTGCTGGAAGGTGTGGTTCTTGTGGACACCTTCTGAATGGATGCACTGAGGCCAAACCAGGCCCAAAGTTTGTCATCCCCAGTCTCATTTCCCCCTGGGCTCTACAACTGGGGTGGCTCTTCCCTGATAAAGTGGGGGTTCAGTTTCTGCCACTGAAAGGTACCTGCTTAACACAGAGATGAAACCTAACAGAGAACTGATGTTCCCCTGGATCTTTGGAGTGTAAATATACACCAAATGGTGAGTGCTTGGTTGGGAGCTCTCAGGACCATCAATACACAGGATTTTGTTGTGGCATTATTGTATGATACTGTATCAGCCTTTATGGCATTGTTTGTACTGTGGAGCACAAGAGGAGGGTTATAGCTGATAAGAATGGAACTTCATAAAAAATTTTGCCCTCAGAAGCACAGCTGACCTGCCCTCATCCTCATCACTTTCTCCTCTACTATTGCTCTTTAAAAAATAAAGCAAAACAAAAGCAAACCCAAAAAAACCCAATCAAACCTAGAATGTCATGACCCATTTTACTATGTGGACCCATTAACAGTTGCATCTGTGCAATTGAGTGGCTGATAAGGGGCACCATGGCAGGACAAATAAGTGACTGGCAAAGAGTGGGAGCATTTGAAATAGGCTTTGGTGGCAATAAGAATTGCAAGAAAACATACCAAATACTACAGGATTTTACTTTGTCTTTTTTTCCTTTCTACTGAGATGAATTATAATAGAAGTGAAAAGATGAATAGGTGAGAACTTCCAACTATGCCAAAATGCAAGTATTTGAAAACTGAACCAGGGAAAACAGGTAATTACAGTCCTCGTTCATTAGCTGTGACAGCATGGTAAATCCTAACACACAGCTCAGGGGGAATAAACAAGTGCAGAGAACCCAGATATGAATGTTGCTATAGGAAGGAATACTTAAGAGACTGAAAATGTATCAGAACATTATCTGCCCAAACCAGGTACAGGAGAGAACTTGCTTTCTCAGAAAATGTTGTGAAATGAGTACATTTCGTTTCATAAGTTCTGTGAAGGCTAAACAAACTTTTCTGAATGATACTGAGGACCACTACTAGTACTGTTACCTGTGCTTAAGTTTCTGTTTGCTGAGATGCACTGACCTCTCTCAAGGAGCCCATTGATTATCTGATGTATCTTCCAGAAAATCACAGCTCTTTGGAAATTAATGTACAGTCTTTCCAGTGAAGGAATTTCAGATTGAAGGGGTTAGTTATAGCCCAGTTGGTAAATGTCTTTCTCAAATGGGCATCAAAAACAAATCTGAGATGATGTGCCATTTATTTCTGTTGCCTAGCAAATATATGGCCTTGGTAATTTATGTTGATTATAAGTTTTCTGCCACCACTTATGGTAGCTGTGCTTGGCAAGTAACAACGTTTGGGGAGCAGTTTGTGCACATTCCGTATCAATGTTATGAAATTTGTAAAGCAGATGGACTCTCTTTGCTGCTGCAGTTTCAACACCCCTGTGGCCCTTATTTGTCAAAGACACTCATTGCACAAACATCCTGATTGCCTCTGCCATCAAGGAGATCAATAATACCCCAAGTGCTCAGCCAGAGCCCTCCTCAGTCTCATCTCTGTGACAGAGGCACATGAGCAGGAGACACTCACAGGGACAGTGGCCAGGTGCTCCAGCATCCTGTGGATCAACAAATCTGCTCAATAGATTTGTCAAGGAACATGTTCAATAATGGAATCCTAAGAACAAAGAGAAGAAACGCTGTGGCTCTACTGTAAATTTGGATAGCTGAGCAAATGAGATGAAGGTTCTATAGGTGAATGTATTGCCATTTTATATGCACAACTCTGTTGCTTCTTAATGGCTCTGCTCTCCACAGCAGAGCTTAAGATTTCCCAGTTGACTTTATTGCTATATTTATCCTACTAAATATAGAGAATACTTGACTCAGATTTGTAGACTGCCAGTGCACTATTTCTCACAAGACATCCGTGCTGGCAAATACAATTTATCCCCTGGAGTAAAGCCATGCAGAGTGTCTGGGGATGTAACCCTGGGAATGCCCTTGGGCTTCTCCCAGCAAAGTTCTGAGGGACACAGAGGCATGGACAGATCATTTCCCTGCCCATACAGACACCCCCAGCCTCCATCACCAGGGACACTCTTATTCTATTAAGTGAAATTTCCCTAATCTAATTCTGGTAATGACATTTCCAACATTTCTAATTGTATAATTATCCACTAGACTGGTGACAGGGGAGGGTTATTTTTAATTGGATGGTAGCTTTTTGGTGTATTTATTTAATTCTGATTAATATCTCTTGCTATAGTAAATACAGGTTTACTGAAGCATTTGGCTTTTCCTTGCTTGCAGAGCTGAGTGTTCTGCCTCCCTAATTCCAACTCCTAGAGATCCCTAGTAGACCTTTGTCTTTTTAGAGTGGAGCACCCAGGCCAGCTGCTCTCATTTACACATTCCTTTTAGGATGGAACAAAACAGACTGGCCAAGAAGGCAATTTCTGCTCCTTGGTGATATTGAGGAGAGTTTGTTCCTTTGCCTTGCTTGGGTTGGAGCAGCACAGGAAGGAGTAGCACTGCAATTTCAGTTTTTGATACAGATTTCCTAGGAGAAGCCCTTATTGTGGTGAAGAGATATACATGGGAAGTACTCTAAACAACAAGAATTTGTAGGATTATAAATTTGCTTTCAGCATTAGGCCCTTGAACTCTGGCCTGCTTCATGTCTTTGGACCTACGCAGCCAGTAAAACGACTCTAGAACTGTGAGAATTAAATGCAATTCTTCACTGAAATAAATTTTGTCTTTCAAAAAAGAAAAAATAATTGTTAAAAGCACTTTAGACCTGTCACAGTATTCCCTTAATTATAAATTCAGGTTTTCTTTTTTTGCTAATAAGGAACTTAGAATGGAAAAAGCATTATATCTAAGCTTCTTCTGTTTTTCAGATGTGGTAGTTTCTAAACACACTAAAAAATTTGGGGTATCTTTAACAAGTTGTAGCAACTTGCTGTTCTTTACTTTTCTTTAAAAATGAGACAAAAAAGAAAATATTAATGTCCTACCTGAAGCATGTATTATACATTAACATCAGCACAATTCCAAAGGTCTCCTTTATTAACACACCCTTAGGGAGTGCACATGCTTAACAAGGTAAAGAGACTTTTTCACACTCGGGGTCTGTAGGAGAATGCTGATTCTTTTAGCTTGAAAAACACCACATCTTTCTACACATAAATGGCAAAAATGACAACAATATATGAGACACCCATAAAGTCCTATATGTGATGTTTTTGTAGTTTTCTAACAAAACTGATAAAAGAGAGGCAGTCGTAAAATACCATGAAGCCATTAATTCAAGCACATAAGCATAAAACTCTGCAAGCACTTAAGCATAAAAACTCTGAAAGTAAAAAACAAAAAACCTTTAGCTCTTACAGTACTGTTCCTCCTGTCCATCTATTTGTCCAGTAAAAAAGGAAAGCTGCTTTATAATTTGAGAAACAATTACCATATTGTAGGCTGTTACATTAATTGTTGCTTTGTAAAAGTCCAGGTACTTGAGGGCATTTGTAGAGTTAAGTTATATACCAAAGTGAACATATACAAATAAGTCCTGCTAGAAATTGCAAATGCCAATATTTACTTAGCTGTGGTTCATGGTGGGATCTTTACTCATAGGAGCTCAGAGCTTGAGGGATTCCAGGACACTTGGAGGAAGAGGTGACAGAACCACACCATAGTTGAAGGAGAGCTCAGGAGTGCAAACACACTGCAGATTCCTCTGCCACAGAATCACTGCCTGATCAAAATTGTGAATCAGCCTCTGACCACTGGCACACCATTTTTGGGGTGTTCCTAGTTTCTTTTTGTATTCAGCTTAGGGAAACTGATAACATTTCTCCCTACCTGTGACACAAAGTAATTCTTCTAAAAATAATGCAAAATCCACAAAACTCTTTTCCTAACTCAGGGAACTAATCCTCAATATCCAGCTGTGGGAGGTTTGATACTAAGATACACCTCTCCAATATAAAATATACATTTCTGAAGAACAGATTTTGTAAGAACAGCAGGGCTTTCCTCTCAACCTGTACCACTATGGTAATTTCTAGTCAGCTGCAGAATAGGTGGGCATGGCTCACCATTTCCTGGTCTGGTCAAGTACATCTTAAGCACTTAGGAATTATTTAGCAGTGGTTTAAAAATTAAAACATCTTTGCTTTTTTAGAATAGCAGATACCTGAGTGTAGTGTGCCACTTAGAAGCAGGAATTGGAGCAGAGCTGAAGTGGCTGGAGGAGATCACAGCGCTCAGCAGCGGCTGCCAAGCGGGAGAACAGCACCAGTGGGTCATTCCCTGCTGGGAGCATCGGAGCCACAACCCACTGCTGACTGCAGCACTTTGTGTCCCCCGTGTTTTCATCTTCACAGCTTCCCTTACCCCTCTCAGGAGATCAGCAGTAATGGCTGGGAAGTTTGCAAAACTAACATGCTTTTCTCTCCTGGTGGGAACAGAAAAGATTCACCAGGAGCAAAGGTCAGTCACTGGGGCACTTCTTGCTTTTAAGCAGCAAGTGTTTTCACATCCTTCCATCTGAGTACATAAAACAGCAGCCAGACTTAAGCAATTAAGCTTCATTTCAGAAGTAGTTATGTGGTTCAAAAGGAAAGAGCTTTTCTGAAGGAGCTCATGTGGGCCTTCCTTGGGAACATGCCCACAGACTGTTACACAAAGGAGAACGGTCACAGTCCAGCTGTTTCTGACACAGAATCTCCTTTTGACATAAAGGGAAACTAGGTAAATAGATTAGAAAGAAAACAAATTTTAAGGACAATCAATGGAAGAATAAAGAATAAAATATTACCGTAGCAAGTTTATAAACTGCCTGTTCCAAAAAGAATCAAACAATTGTACTCTTTTAAAGTCTGGTTTGGTTTAAGCATGTTGCCATCATCCTGCCCCTCTGTAGTCTGTGAATAAGCACGCACATAACCTGCAGTTCTCACTCTCCCCTTTCCCAAACAGACAAGAGTTGTTTATTATTATTATTATTATTATATTATAAGAAAAGGTAGGATATTGTCTATTGCTGGATCTTATTAAATACTTTGTTAGAAAAAAACTGAACAAAGTTTGAAGCTGAAAAGGTATTTTCTTTTTCAGGACTTTTATTTAAATTCTCTGTCCTCTCATAGTCCATCCTGTACCTAAAAGATAATGAATCAGATATTAGGAAAAGGAAAAGAGAAGAAGATATGCCAAGGGAGAGATACACTCAGTTGTCCAGATAGTGTAGCTGCCTGTCTCTGAAGGTGTTCACTTTAAGAAATTAAAAAAAAAAACTCTAAAAAAGATATTAAATAAATTTCAGTACTTACTGTAGCCAAAAAATGTCAAGCACTGATATAAAAGAGCAGTTGTAAGGCAAGTTTCAGTGTTTCTGGACTGTGTCTTTCACATGTAATTGTTTGGTATTTATTTATCCTCTGAGACAGCTGTCCCACTCACTTAGAGACATGCCAAGCCCCATGTAATCCTTTTCTGCTGCGTGTCAATTTATACACGGATGTGAAGTTAACCTCAGTTCACTGTGTCACTTTAGAGATGCTGTAATTCCCCTTTTGGATGTTTTTCTTGGCTTGCCACATCACACATACCTGTACCTATCAACTCCTATCAAAGGAGGCTGGATGTACCACTGAGGAAAGGGTATACAGAAAAAAGAGTTCTTTTTCTAGAGAATACTGATTAAGGATTTAATATACATACACATTTATAGGTATTAATAATATTTTCCAAAATATTATTCTGTTTGGGCAGCAGCATTTCAAAGCTACAAGCAACAGTAATAAACAGGGTTATCAAACAAGAACTACATTTTTTATCAGGTCATGATGCTGCACATAGACACAGAACTCTCTTATCTTTCCAGTTACAAGGATTTAGTATTCTACATGAAACTTCTCCTTAGATGGACTACTCAGAGATTATATTCTGCTGTCATTATAATAATTATCAATAAGTTCAAATTTTAGATAAAATGTGGCTTTTACACAACATATATTAATGGGGAGAGGAAAGGTTAGTTACACATTGACATCCCAAGTTTTATAACCACTGATCTTAGCTGAAGGGACACTGTGCTAGAACACACCCATGGAATTCTGGAGAATAGATCTTTGCAGTTTGGGTAAGACCAAGAGACGTATACAAGTATAATGATGTGAGCCTAAGAGCCTTTCCCAATGGAAAAAGTCATGGAACACCTCCCCCATATACCCACTCATCCTACCAAGAAAAATTAAAAACTCTTGTTGAGCACATCTTTTTCGTCATTCTGCAATATTTCTGTACATAGTATCAAGACTCAAGGTTGCTATTTTTTTCCTTTACGACGCCACCAGCTCAGAAACTCCTGTGCTCAAGTTAACACTCGGCAGGAATGTGCGTAAGCGACTCCTCCCGGGTGATACAACAGATCCCAGCAGTGACAAAGAACCTGTTCAAGCTGTTACTGAGGAACTGATGCCCTGCTATGCCAAAAGGAGAGCAGCAGGGTCCAGAGAAAACGTGGGAACAGGATTTGAAATCCCCTGGGCCTCTGCCTGTGTGCTGAGCCCACTCGGTGCGAGCAGCGAGCAGGTTGTGTCGGGAGAGTCGGCGCTGCCACAGCTCAGGTGGAAAAGGGAAATTTCACACCATTTAACCAGTCACCAATGCAGCAAACCAAATCTTGCTCCCTGGATCCTGGTTCATGAGAAGGAACTATAGAAGTCAACAGAGCTGTACCTGATACAGGGGATGGGAGGACTTGGCCCCAATAGCTTTGAACCCCAGGAACAGCAGAAGCACAGAAAACAGTTTTGTGGCAGAGTACTGTTCAGAGAGCCTTTTTAATACAGAAGTACATTTCTTTCCTGGAATAATTTCTTGGGAATTTTGTTTTTCAGTTCATGCAGTAGCAAGCTTTCTATCTCCTTCAAGCCCCAAACTTTTTCTAATCTGCTGTGGGCCAGGCAGTGCAAAAAAATACAACCAAACTTTTTTATCTTGCTTTAGCTGCAGATGTGTATAGGGCAGAAGATCTACATTTTTCCCCAAAATGCCTTTGTGCTCTAAGACAAAGAATCCATGCCAACTCCATGTCCAATGGCAGCAGTGATGGGGGGCAGTCAGAGCATTCACCAAATGATTAAAGCGGAAACTTCTAGGCATATCCATATGCTCTTTATCATAGTTTCTCCTCTTTTAACTTCAGCAAATTATAGGTGTTTTGGGAGAACATTTTCCAAGGAGCAAGTGAGTTGTGCTGATGAATCTCATTTATTTGCTAATGAGATGTGTAATTCCTAAGTACCATTTTGAAAATGTACCTCATACTGTTTAAAAGTATCCCTGTGTTCTCCAAGGCAGTTCCCCTGAACCTTGAAATGAGCTGGTAGAAGAAATCAGGACTTCATGCTTTCTGGGGAAAACCAAAATCACACAGAACTGTATCAAAGTAACAACTGGTGTAGGCTGGCAAAGATTATAATGGTGTGAGGCTGAGAACTTTATTTCAGACTCCTGAGTAATTGCAACAAAATGAAAATCTCACTGACATGAGACTGAGAAAAGGCAAAAGTGAATATGCTGCCATTTATGTATTTTTAAATGGAACAGGCAGTTTGGAAATTGAATGGTTGCTCACAGCTGGCAAAGTGTGCCCAGAAAAATAATCAAAGAAAAGAGGAAAGGGAGGGGAAAGGGAAGAACAGAGGAAGAGAGGAAGATTACAAGTAAAATCACCACAATGGAAATACAGGGGAACTAATGTAGAAGATGCACAATGACATAAAAGATACTAAAGGAACTGGAAATCGAAGGAAATAAAAATAAAGTAATATTATTACATAATCTGACAGTAGTTATTACTTTGCTTGTTGGTTAAGTAGGTTTGCATAGTAAATATAATTTTATACATAAACAAATTGAAACGTTTTGGCTTGGTAGTATAAGAAAATGACAGTAACACCTGAAAGCTGAATTTGACATGTGCGCTATACACTTCATTCAAAGTGTCTTCTCTTCTGATGTGCCACTGTTGCTAAAACAGCTTGCCCAAAAATGGCAGCAATCACAGGAGAAGTGATAATAATTAATAGCACTGATGTAATTACATGATGTCTGTTTCTTTAGTAAGAACTAAAATGTCAGTAGGAACAAAGGCTTTACAATAGCAGTTTGAGTTAAATAAGTTGAATTAAGAGTGCTTAGAAAGAAACTTCTGAGTATGAGTATTATGAGTAACTATACATGGCTTGAACGACTTCAGTTCCTGCATCACCCCAATGATTCAACCCTCTGAGCATGGCCTCTCTCCTGGAGACCTGCAGCTGGCTTGGGAGGTTACCTTGGATGGTTATCCAGAGAGATTCCAGAACCATCAAGAGAGGTTTTGGGAAGTGTAGATAAAGTATCAGCAGATTTGAAGCTTTTTTTTGGGGATGAGGCCAAGACACCTGAAGGAATCTGTCTCTGAAATCACAGTTTCCTTTCAGACTCTGGTATCATGACCATCATCATCATCATCAGTCAGTCTTGTGTGAGTTCCCCCCATAAAATCAGTCTAATGCACTGTAACAATCTCAGAGAAACAGAATTTCTGAGAAAGTTGTCTCCAGGAATTCACATTAGTCCAAGTCTGCCCACACAGTAAAATCAAGTAATGATATGTTTTTAAATTGCATAAAAGGAAAAAAAAAATCAAAGTTGTACTTGTGAATTTGGAGATGATAAATACAGTAGATTAAGTGAAAATATGTTTATCCCCTTCTATTTGCCATTTGCTGGCTGTTCTTACACACGTAACTTACCCTGATCCTGATGGAAATCCGCAAAGCCAAATTCAGGCATGTGTTTTCACAGCACACTTTTTAAAAACAAAGAACTGCCTGGAGGGTTAGTCCTTCCCAAGGGCTAATTAGGAGTTAAACTATGCTGAGAAGTTAGCTTTGTAAATTATAGCTATTGTATGCTATTAAATACCAATTACCAGGGTAAGCTGATTCCAACCACATATTTATTAAGGTTAATTTACAAGGTGTATTGTAGGAATTATTGAACACTTTAATAAATGGAATAGCTACGATTATTATTAAATGATCCTGACAACAAAGAAATCCCTCCTGTTCTTCACTGAGACCATGAAGTTCATTAAATCTTTCCAGGCAGACTGGGACTGCTCTGGCAGAGACAGCAGGAGTGTTTGTCAGCTGTTGCACAGAAGGGTCTCAATTGCACAGGGACACTGGACAGTGGCACTGGGGCAATTTTCCTACACAGTGTGTGGAAAAGTCTCATCCCTCTCTCTGGCTGTCACTTCTGCCTGCATTTGGTGATATTTTGCTGCCTTCAAAAGTTCATATTTCTGCAACAGGGGAGACCAGCCTGAAGGAAATGTCTCTAGAAGTTAGCTGGCAAGTAAGGGCTTAGGAAGTTCCAATGTCCTAGACAGAAACTTATGTCCAAAGTCCATTGCCAGAGCAGATTTTAAGTATTTATTCAATTTACACATGATGATTTGAGGACACAGATGACTGCCATTTTGTCATTTACAAGCAACTTCCAACACTTACAATAGCTGTTCACAAGAAAATACAATTTCAGGGAGCTATTTTTTTTCATTTTCTTGTTCATTTTATTCTTCGCTAGTTTTTATGACCTTTAAAAAAATAATATTTGCGGGGTTTTCATTTACTCCTTCATGAGTTGTCCTCTCATTTGCTTTTCTTTCCTTCCTACATCCTTTTCAATCTCTACACAACATTGTCAGTGGGTGAATTCCTCTCTTTTTTTTTGTTGGCCTTCCTTGAAACGTATTTTCCTAACATTGGTTTTCTATTAGCCTATGTCCCTGAAAACACCAGCAACATGATTAATCAGCTTCTGATCTTTTTCTCCTGCTCCCTTTTACTAAAACATTTGGAAAACTATTCTCTGCTGCCCTGGCGACTCCTCTGCAGCTTGGAGCTTGAGTTGTTTTTCCAAGGGTAATTCATCTCCTTGCTTTCTATGCACAGTTACTAACAAATCAATCAAACTCCTACCTCTGAGTTGAGGAGAGGCCTCGGATGGCAGGCAACACTATTTCAACTTGTATCAAAAAGGGACATGCAAAAAACAGACAGAAGTGCTCCCTCATTTTGTTTGAAAAGAAAGAGCTATTTATTTAAGGCTACAACTCCCTGGAAATGTGACACATAGTTAATAGAAATACCACAATTTCTTAGGTGTAGTAATACCTAAATTTACCACTACATTTTTGGAGGGTCTGGGCAGAAAGATGAATCCCTGGGATGAAAGCTTGGTTATGATAAACTTGTTAAACAACTGATTATAAACATCAGTACAATTAGAGAACATTCTGTCTACCTGCATATTATGTAGATATGGAAAAATAATTACATTTTAGGTGGGATAATTACTGTAGGTGACAGAATATGTTTTCTTTTTGTCATCAGTCTAGTTGAAGTTGTAGGGAACGTAATGTCTTTCACTATAATATTAGTACACTAGAATTAAGAAACCATTAAATAAAAACATTTCTCTGAGGTATTAATTAGAGAGGGTTTGATTTATGCTCCTAAACTCTTTTATATTTTTTTTATAAAGGTCGTTTTGTGAAGATCTGAATGTTTTAAGTTCTGGGTATAAAAACCTGCACCAAGTGGAGAAAGAAACAAAATTTAAAAAAAAAAGAAATAAAAAGGTATTTTTCAGCACCCTTTATACAATGCTTATTAAAATATACAGTATGTGGGACAAATAAGTACAATTCTTCCGTGCCTCCTATCAGCTAAGGGCAAAAAATATGATCTTTGACAAACTTGGGAGCCTTTTGCTCTTCACAGACATTCCAGTGCCCCAGCAGGCCTGGGAAAGCTGCATTGGCCTCCTTGCCACAGCAGCCACTGGAGATGGGCAGCCAGGCAGGGCCATGGCCAGGAGAAGGAGCCAGGAGCCCCAGAAGGCTGGGCAGCCTCTGCTGCTATGCAAAAGCCCTGCTGGTTCCCTTCACACTAGTGCCAAGCTGTGGCAGTGGGGCTACAGGGCTCTCTGTCCTTCCACTCCTCTCCTTATTCCTTTCAGAGAGAACTAGAGGGTGGAAATTGGGCAGAACATAGCTCCACCTCACTGCAACAGGCGCAATACTTGTTACTGCGCCTGTGACCCCATCAGAATCACTCTCACACTCATGTTCTGGTGCACGCCAGTTGAGGAAAGAGCCCAGCTGGCTCCCTTCCCACTCAGCCTCTGCAGCAGTGAACAACTTTCTCCAGCAGAATGAATCACCCTCCCAAAGCTCTGTGCCAGCCACGAGCGTTTCCGAGCCTCTGACAGAGCTCCTGCCGCTGCTGGCCTCGTGCTGGGACACAGGGACCCAGTGGCTCTGGAGCCACGCAGCCCAGGGCTCAGGGAACCTGGAAATCCCTTCCTCTGCTCCCAGAACTCTGGCTCTGAGGTGCAGAGTTCTGCCAAAATGCAACACAAACCCCACGGGCTGCCCTGAGCGTGAGGACCGAGCTCACCTGCAGCCGTCCATCCAAAGAACCCCACTGCAAAATGCTCGTGAGCCCCTGAGCAGGGCTCCTGTGGGGCTGGGGAGCTACAGCTGCCCTGGCTTAGGGCATGCCAGGCAAAATATACTGAGAACTCCTAAAAAATGTATAAATAAGTCCCATTTGCCATAGGCTCTACCTGTTTGCTCCATTCACAAGAGAGAATCTCACCTCGGCGCACAACCTTTGGTGCATTTTTAGACTAAGGAACGGGATGAGAGAGAGAGGCTTTGACTGATCTACCTCCAAAGTGCAGCATGTGGGAGTCAGAGCCTCTCCTCTGCCTCAGCGTGCCCCATCTCTGAGTGTTACAGCACGTTTCAGAATAGCAGGATTCAAAGGAGCAGGTTTAAGCACTGCACATTTCAGAGCAACCACCTGCAGGATGTGCAAGTCCAGCCGTAAACAACCACTGCAGTGTGGCCACCACAAAAGGAGCACTCCGTTAGCTCCAGAAAAGTAATGAAGTTTAATGATCTAATTATACCTTTGCCTTTAAGGAAATACAGAAAAAGGGTTTTTATACTTTCTCACCTACATAAACATTCTTTAGAAAATAACTGGGAGAACTAGAAAATTGTTCTAGAAATTTAGTTCTGTTCAGAAAGTCAGTTCCTCGTCTAGAACACTGTTCAGGACTTTTTTTTTTCTGCTGATTATTGTCATTATTTGTTTCTAATAACAACAGGGTCCTTAGATGCCCTTTCACACGTTTTCAGTAAAATTTGATTTGAAATATTTAGTTTCTTTCCTATTTATCTTTGTCATTCTCTGCTTGGAGGAGGGCTGGCTGGTCTGAGGACTTACAGTATCAGACAGTCTGTCACTCCTCATGTTTCCTTCCTCTGTCACAATTTAAGATATTTTGTCCTGCTAGCTGCTGTGAAGCAGGAGCTCAATTTGATTCGAAAGGAGTCCAAATGGGTGAGCAAGTGGCATTACATAATGACCAGCTACAGCTGGAGTCTGGGTCCCTGTTGTTACTGAGCTCTCTGGGTCATAAATGTTTGCTCATTGTCTCCTACCTTGGCTGTGCAGCAGCACTTTGCACTGCTGCTGCCTATCAGCACATGGATCAAAGGCATTTCTCTCCCTCCTGGGTCTATGGAATGTGCATGTGAGCAATGTTCTGGATCCTTCCTCCTTCACCCACCAGCTTGGCACTGTGGGATCCCAGGAAATGAGACAGAGTCTGCTTTTCGGTGTGTGCAAGCTGCAATAATTGCCAAGATTACTTTCCATTATCATCCTCATTATCCCAGTCACATACATAGTTTTTTCAAGCAGCCTTTTGTTTGTGAGGAAATAGATGTGACCAGGCAGCTGAGAACCATGGGAGACAGCATAAGATCAAACTTGGTGCTTGTGAAAAATCAAAATGAAGCCTGTGCTCATGAAACAGATCAAGCATGTTCTGGTGTCCATTTGTGACAACTGAATTAGAGACATTGTTGAAGCAGTTCATTCCTATATAAAGGCTAAACTTGTAAAGGTCAGCAGAATACTGAGTTATTTCCTATTAAAATATTGGTTGCTGAAGGATGCTTTTCTAGTGTAACTAGATTTTCAAGACATTTTGCAACTTTGTTTATATGATTTTTTTTTCTGCCTATGCATTTTCCAGGAGAATATGTTCAGCACTTTGGTTTGTTTTGGAGATAGTAGCTTCAAGACAGAGAAATCTTGGATATATATTGTTATTCATTAGCAACTGAATATGCTTCTTTTTTAAAATTTGTTTACTAACACAAGAAAACACTACTGTAGGTACAACCTAGAGCAAGAAAATAAGGGGAGCAGATTATGCTTTGTGCTTGAAAGGGTTTTGAAATTTCAGCATTTGGTTTGTTTCCGGTTTGGATTAGACTGAGTATTTTAGCGGTGCCTGCAAAAGGCCAGCCCAGCACTGGCTGTCCTGCATCTCGTGGACACAGCTGTGGAGCTGGACAGCCAAGTCCTGAGGAGCTGCAGGCTGCAGGGCCAAAATCCCAGTGCCACATGGGTGCCCTGCACAGCAGCCAGGAGCTGGAGCCACGTCCCCAGCAGCTCCTCAGATGTGTGGCAGAGGCGGAGGGAGCCGAGGGCAGGGAACAGAGGTGCTGCCAGAGCTGGACAGAACCTCCAACCCAGGGCCATTCTTCATTAGCCTTTGGTTCAAACCACACTGCCCCTGGGCGCTGCTTTGATCTGTGCAGAGCAGCTCTCTCCACTCAAAGCCTTCTGAGCAGCTGTAGCTGAGGCTCCAAATCACAGATTCCACGAAAGCTGGATGCCTGTCTCCATCAGGCTCCTTTGCAAATCCACTCTGCTGAGAGCAGCCCATTGTTGGGACACAGGCCTGGTGCCACAGGCTTTAATGTGTTCAGGATTAGAGCCCAGTGGATTTCACACTAAGAACAACCAAGAGATAAATAGCAGCATTCTGTGAGACTTTTGAAGTAGTCTGTTTTCTGAAGACTTGGGACAAGACAAAAACATATTTACACAAATTTACAATATTTAAATTTTTAGTCTTCATTTTACTCTTCTTAAAGAACAAAATATACTCATAATTCTGTGCTATTTAGGAATGGGGAAAACACATGAATAATAAATGTCATTAATGCCAGCAGTAATTATAATTTAATTGCCCACAGACATTTATTTCTGCTTATTTTTCCTCTCACTGATACCACAACAGCAAAACATGAACTCACAACTGAATTTGATATAATTTTACATAGCTAGAATTAAGACTCAATATTTTTCTTACATGAGGATCATGATACTTGTAGGTAGTTGACATTCAAGAGGCTGTTCTACTTTTACTTTGTTTTGAAGTCAGAACTATTCATTTGACACTCATTAGAGTAAAGCCATGAGCCTTAAGTTTTTCTACAGGGCTTCAAGTCTCTGCACAGACTCTTTTAGCTCCAAGTGTTTTGGGGTAATAAAAGTGAATTCAGAATTTAAACAAAACAGAACTTATAGTCCCTTGTATTTTCTCTGAATTATTGCATTTTATTAACACTTCTAGCTTTAGTGTTTTCAATAAAAAAAATTTACACCCCCAAATTCAGCTGGCATTTTCTTGAGAGGGTGGCTGACCTTCCCAAGTAACCTGAAGTTGTTTTACCTGAATTCTTTTCCAGGCTGTGTATTTTTAATTCTACAAGGGGGTTTGTTTGTTTGTTTGTTTGTTTGTTTGTTAATTCTTTCAATGAGTATAACATTCCACTGTAAAAATAGAGATTTCCTGTGAAGCAGACACATATACAATCACTGGCTACAATATATCAACACGTTTATGCCCGTTTAGTCTTACACAGCTCCGCGTGTAGGAGTGGGTGGCTGTCCTGGCTCACACGGAACTGCCGCTGATGTACAATAATTACCCAAACTTTAGAGCTTTAGCACATCTCTCTCCATTCTGTTCTTGGAAACAATCACACCAATAGCACACAAGAGTGATGGAATGATTTAGGTTATTACCAGGTGCTGTTTCTTATGGCTGTGCGCAGTGATATCGTTCTGTGCTGTTGATATTGGCTCCGATAATGCTTAGTTGAATTCCACCTAAAAATAGGTGTGAACGAAGGCTATTTGGAGGAGGATATATTAAAATTTTATAACATGTTTTCCAGTGCCTCATGCAAATCTTGGCTATTTCCCTGCATAATCAGCTTGCGTGGTTGAAGGTTGAACTGCAAAGGGCTGAATCCTGAAAACAGCAGCTCCTGTAAACCATATTGCTGGAACATGGGGTTTTCTCCAAACCCCCCACACAACAAAGTAATCCACCATCAGGGACTAGACTGAGGATATGTGGTCTTTAGCCAGAAGAAAACTAAGGTGCCTGCAGAGTGCCATTGTGTGGGATGGCATTAGATATTTAATACATTGTGCTCAAGCAGTTTTATCAAATGGGTCCCATATGGAAAATAAAATAATACAGGTTAAAGCCTGCTCTTGTGCCTTCTTGCCCTCAGCTGATCTAGGAGTCCACATGAGTGATGTGTCTAAATGCACAAGGTGATTGTGTGTAGTGCCTGGTCTAGCTGGGAACAGGCAGGTTTGGCTTTAGAAGCACCAGAGCTGGGCTGTCCCAGGCACAGCTGTCCTGCTGAGATGTCTGAGTGCACTCAAATTGTGCTCTTTCACTGACCTGGGATTCAACAGGTTCAGATTTAAAATGCAAAGCAGTGGTATTTTCCCCTACTCTTACATCATCATCATTTGTGTCATTGTGACACACACAATATGACATCAGAGGCTGAGCAATGTGGCTCCCCAAGAAAACTGGTATAAAATGAAGAGAAAGTCAGCAACCTGCTGCTGGCAGAATAGCTCACTCATTTCAAACCACAGCACCTGTTTGCACCTTCATTACCCAGAAAAGGCTCTCATTTTAATACCCTGAAGCACAGAACACATAATTTACTTACAGAAAAAAATCCTTCTGAAAAAAAACATAATTTAATTGTTAAATTCATAGTCTCTCTCTCAACATCCAGCTTAAAATAATAGAACAGAATAGAACCTTCCAGTTAGAAGGGAAGTGCAGTGATCACTGCACTGCCTGACCGAGTTAAAGCACTTGAGAGGCATTGTCCACATCCCTTAAACACTGACAGCCCCGGGGCATTGACCCGCCCCTCTAAGGACCTTCTTCCAGTATCTGACCACCCTGTTGGTAAAGAAATACTTCCTGATGACCTGCCTAAACCTCTCTTGGTGCAGCGCTGAACCATTCCCACACATCCTGTCCCTGCATACTTGGGAGAAGGGCTCAGCATCTCCCTCTCCTTGAGATCCTCTCCTTGGGATCCTCCCTCAGCCTTCTCTCCTCCAAAGCAGACCCGTCCCGCGTCCTCATCTGCTTGGCACGGGGCTCCCTCCAGCCCTTTGGCAGCTTTGTTGCCCTCCCCTGGGCACGTTTAAGCAGAACTGTCTTTAGCTAAGCAAATCTCTCAAGCCTTTGTTTTAAATGCACAGTAGGAAGTCCAAGTATCAGTGTGAACAAGGATTATTCTCTAAGGAAACCTTGCCAGGAAGTGACAACAGTTATCGTTCTAAAACAAACACATGCTCATGTACACCTACAACACAGAGTGCCTACAACATCAAATTGTTATTATATTCCCTTTATCATGATAAAGGTCAGGTTTTTTCACCAATCTCTAGTCAAGTGGACTGATGCATGTATAATAAATTACAGAAATGCCCTTTGAGCCTCTATTATTTTGTGAAAAGAAATAGTTAAGCAAAGGGTGCTCATCCACCCATAAGAAAAAAACAACTCAAAGCATAATAGAAAAATCTTTCTTCTTTTTCTTATTGAATTTCAGAGAGACAGAAAAGTCCTATTACATTTTTTAGTTCTGCCAAGGCCAAATAGATTCATAATTGGCAGTTAAGCACATATTTATCTGCCTTCTGGGTCTGTCTCCAATCTGAAGAGAGAAAGATCTGACAATCTATTTCAATCAATGCAATAACTGTTGACACACAAGGAGGAATTCTGACAGTATTTATCTGTGGGACAACAGTCTCAGTGTGGTACAGCTTTCTCCAGCTTATGCTGATCACAGGCAAACCACAGAATTTTGGTACAGCTTGGAAACACACCTGAGCTGCAAACATTTAAACAAGACCTAATAAAAACATGGGGAGAAGCTGGACACACTTCCAATTTCCATGTTCTGCCTGGAACATGAATGTATTGCATCGTTAATACCCAGAACAAGCAATGAAATATGTACAGCATATAGAAAAATATCCTTTTTTCTCCTACAATTTTCTGAAAGAAATTAAGATTGCTGAGCATTTGTTAACCCAAACTGAAGTCAGATAGAGTGTTCAGAAGAGAAGCTGTTCTGACACCTGATCCTGTGTCTGTGTATGTAATGCTTTCTACCTTTTGTACTCAGTGGATCACTCTGAACTGCAAGGATAGCTGGTGTTTAATGAAAGAAGAACTCTGTTTTGAAGTTTTTTGGGAGCTTTTTGATGTGAAAAATTTATTTGGGGCTTTTTGATGTGAATTCCTGTAAGCACTAGAGGAGATAACAAAACATTAGAGCTTCTCTGTGGATATAAATGATTCTGCCAGATACAGAATTTAATCAAAAAGAATCTTGCTGCTGAGGTTACTTGTCCATATGCTTTCTGTGCATTAAGATCACAACTTCCAATACAGACATCTGAGTTTCTGGCTACAATATTACATTTTGTGTGGATTGTACTGGAGGAAAGGCTTCACACTGGATGTACTGTCATAGAATGGCAGATCTATTGGAGATATTATTGCTATTGCCTTGATTATAACGTTTTGTCTAACTTGATTTTTGTTTCCAACTATTTGGAAACAAGGCTGTAAGATATCGCCATATAAATTTGAACCATTTTTTTGTGTTGAAAACGAAACCATTCCTACTAAGCTGCCTCATACTATTCCTTAGCTTTCCAACTAAGTTTTCCTGGAAGAACAGAGGAATCTGTTCTTCCAAGCCAGTGCAATGAGCAAACACAAACTCCCAGAGAGTCTGGACAGACCAGTTTAAATTAAAGAAAAAAACCAACCACTTCTTTTGTGTGTGTGTGTGTGTGTTATCACAATTCTCTAACTGAAAATGCAAAAAAAATCCCTGCTGGCAGAAGTATATGAAATGTTTCCAGAGACCAACCTTGGCGTGCTGTTAACACTGCAAGTCTTGTGGTGACTTCACCATGAGCACACAAAGTCACTGTGGTAGACCTGGGAATTGAGGGATTGGGCTCTGAGTCCACAACTACTGTTTAAATAAACATCTGCTTGTTTCCTCCTTGGAAAGATGGAGAAAGAGAGGCAGGCTACTCTACCAATCAAACAAAGGGATAACATCAGCAAGAACCACCCCTGGGTGAAACATAACAGTTGTTAATAGGGCATAGACCTTCCATGTAAGAGATTAAAACATCCATAAGATACGGAAGAGAAGACTAAATGATTGCTATATGATTTATCTGTTAGTACACTAAAATGAATTATTAACCACACTATTTCTGTCTGTAAATATATAATACAAAGAGAATTTTCCTGAGGTAGCATTGATTAATGTTGGAGGTAAATTATAATAAATACAAGGAGAAAACCACTTACAGCATATTGAGTTTCTGTGGGAAGTTTGAGTAATGATCCATTATTGTGGACAGAAACTATTTACAGTACCACACAGTGAGAAGCAATGGTTCTGACAGAATTAATACATTCATGCAGGGACATTGTCTTTGGTCACAGAGGAAGTTCACAGGCATGCAAATATCAGAGTTTCCAGCAGGCTCCCCTTAGGGCAGGGACTGTGACTTTTTCTGCCTGGCAAATTCTTAGCACATCAGGAATAAATAAATAAAAACAAGACTGCATGGAAAAGTGTTCCTAATAATCTGTGTAACATTGAAAGAGTTCACTGCTGCAGTCAGCTGTGCAGGAAGGTTCTTGCCCAGGAGCAAATGCCCTTCAGGCAGGTAGCAGTCCCAAGGATGAAAACTCGACCCCACGCTTAGCCCCTGTTGATAATGTTGTGCCCAGAATTTCAGTTTTCAGGGACTGGTAATTTAACCTGTCATAAGTGAAAGTTGCCAGAAAACAGGCCCTGAGCACCTGCCTGTATTTGTCACTGAGGCAGAGAAGGTTGAGACTTTGGCATCTAGGAGTTCTAGAGCAAGATAGGGTGGAAGGAAGACTAGCAAAGCTGCTGCCAAGACAGTTTTGCTCCCAACAATAAAAGAAAAGGACAGCATACAAATCATACGTGTGTGTGCCTGGCAGGAGTCCACAAAGCCTTGTTCTTGGAAGACATTCTGAGAAAGCTAAAGAGGCATTCTGCAATCCATTAAAAATAATGTATGCAGAGTAATGGGTTATAACTAGAAATGCCTGAGAAAAGAAGCAGCAATTTTACTTTTCCTTCTGGGCCTGTACTAAGTTTTTGAGATGAAGAACTGCACTGTGAAAGACCAGTGGGTGACAAGAGTCCATCTAATAAGGAGACAGACATGACAGAAAAGGCTGTATTATAAAGGGCTATAAATTGTCCCCTATTCAGCCTGACTTCCAACCCATTTTACTTCAGGCAGGTACTGTTGGGCAGACACTCAAAATCTGTCCTGGGTGTTGCTATCCTGCCAAGATGCACTTGGGTTCAAAAGCACTGTTAATTAGCATCATTAGCAGTCCCCCATTCATCATTTTGTATCAGCTAATCATGGTTCTTAGAGGAACTTAAATTTGATGTAGTGGCACTGTAACAAATTATTGAAACCCAACACCCAGTATTTCTGTTTGAGTATCAATCCATCAATCAGGAGGGAAAAGGTCCAGTTTTGGAAAGTTCCTCATGTTCTGTAAACTCATCCAACTTACCCTGCTGAGAGGTAAAGGACTGCAAGACAACAGCTTCTTATGTGGATTAAATAAAGGAAGAAAAATCCCCAAGATAGAGAAGTCAGTCCTTAGTACATTGCCTCATTTAGATAATCCTACATGAATACAGACACCAGTGAGAGTGTTATATTCCAGACTGGAAATAAAGTTCCTGTGGCTTAGTAAAAGACAGATCTGAGGGAAATGTCATGGGATAACAACCACCTTCAAGGCTTCAGTGCAAAAGCAGCCCATGTTCATTTGCAAGGGACTGAGAGCTAATTTAACAACTCATTTTTATTCAGTGGCTTTTGTGAAAAGGGTTGTTGATCTCAATGATGTTATAAAACTCAGCTTAGAAAGAGAAACTGGTAAGCTGGTCTTGTCAAGAAGGTCAAGAAGATGGATGGGGTGAGATGTGCTCACTGGGTTAAAGGGTTTCTGTGTGAGGTGGGGCACACTGGTCATGAGAAGCACAGATAAAACACAGGCAATGCACTGTGCTGAGGAGGGAAAAGGTACTGTGAATTTAATCAACAGCAGCACATTTGTAAATTGAGCAGTGCTGAGGTACCACTACTGAAGATGTGCTGAACTACTGAAATTCAGTTTATAAATATTGGCCTAACTCCATTAAAGTAGGTGTTCATAAAACACATTCAGGCAGAGCTTTGGAAATGTTTTAAATTTCTCTGATTCTGCCACTCTCAAAAAGTGTCAACTCCACCAAGAGCAAATGAAAGCCTGAGCACTGATCAAAACTTCACAATAAATAATAGTTTTCAAAATATCAGATCTACATTTTTATACTTTTGCCTCAGCTTACAAATTATAAAATACTTGAGTTTGTAATGAAGTAGAGACAAGAATGAAGAGAATAGTAAGAAAATAGAGGCCATGAGAGGAATAATCTACTAGCATAGAATGCTAGTACTCATTCAGGAATGAGTACTTTTTAATTCCAGAAAAAAGAAAAGAAACTGTCTAATAAGGAGTTTATGGAGGCAACTTTTTTTGCTGTAGATACACACCAAAGTGGAAGGCAAAAGGTTGGGCTGGAGATACTGTCCTGGATCTGTATGCTATTGCTGCCTCCCTGAGACAGCACACACACCTGTATGCAGATGTTTTTGAGGGCAATGTAGCACAGGCAGCCATAAACTCTAGAGAAGACATGGCTGAAGATGCCCCACAGCCGAGCACCTTCCCAGCACACATCATAGGGAGCAGGAAGACCCAGGAAAAGGTCTAACTTAGGCTAGTGTAGAACAGAAATAAACTAAACAAAAAGGAAAGGCTCTGAGAGAAACCTGACAGCAGTACAATTCCCTGGCAGGAGGAGCTGTGGTGTGAGAACTCCCTCCGGCAGGATAAGAGAGGAGGGAGCACCAGGCAGGAGCACACCCTTGGGACACTGACCGAGCAGAGGAGTCCTGGCTGCAATCTGTGCAGCACTGCTGACTGCAGCACTGCTGTGCACAGCCCTCAAAGGACACCTGTGCTACCTCTCAGCTCACAGCAGGGCAGTCCCCACAGGCTCACCTGCTCAGCCTAACAGGACTAATCCATCCTCATTCCACTGGAATCCACCACTGGACAGGTGAAAGCTTTTCCAGCCTTCTCCTCCTGCCAGCTCAATGTTATTCTTGCCTGTGCAACATGCCCATGGTCATGTAGCCCATTAAGCCTCACTCCCAGAGGAACAGGGACCTGTGCCTGGACTACTGCAGTTATTTTGATATCTGTTTTCAGTAAAGACTGCTAGGAAGAAAATATTTGCATTTTGGCAAAAAGATTGCAATTGGGTGGACAGTTTCAATGTGTGCTCAGTTGAGGGAAGTCTTTTAAAAGCCGCTGAAATTTGCTTCTCCAAAGCAGTAAGATTTTCTCATTTATTGAGACATATCTTCCTCATTGTTCTTTAAGAGTAGAGGTGTCACTCTGCAAAAGGCCATTAAAATGCAAAAAATAGAACTAGGCCATCTTTATGCTGCACGTCAGGGTATGTGCAGGGATGGTATTGATCACAGAAATTACACATAAGAGGTTCCTAAAATAACTCAAGGGGAGAGGCAGCAGCTCTCACAGTTGTCTTTTAAGTCTGGAGGTTCAAAATAAAATGGGATCATTATTGAAATGTGAAATAGGAATATAAAGTTCCTGTTGAACACAGGATTGCCTGTGTCCTAATTATGGAAAGATTTTCTGTCCTCCTTTTCCTCCAGTCTCCTATCTACTTGGCACTTCCTTCAAAAGGATATGTGCATCATCAATAGAGAAAATCAAATAATCTGAAGGCTGAAGTCACACTTTTGAATGATCCTTAAAATTATTTGTAATATTAAAATTAAGTGGTAGCTTAATTTCCTTAAAAATTGCAATATAAACTCAAATAAAAAATATAAAGTAAGTCTCCTCTCCTAGTAAATGCCTGGGTGGTAATTCCAAGGGGGGAAATGGACAGATATTTGTCCCCTGTTCCTCAGGACAGGTTCTGAGATCCACAATTTTAGGTGCAAAAAAGAAGGTGTCTTTTAAAATCAGTTTCTTCATTTTCTATTACTTCTTGTCTCTAGTGCCTTAGCATGAAACAGAGTTATTTTACCTCTTGCTGAAATGTCATCAGTGGCTGCACCAGGAAACATTTGTGAGTAAATGAGTGTTCCAGCAGGGCAGTGGTGTGTGGTGAGTTCCCAGCAGGAGCTCTGGGCTGAGCAGCTGCACCCCAGCACCCCCTGGCCTGGAGGGAGCAGGAGCCTCCTGCTCTGCCAGCCTGGGACTGCTCTGTGGGGCAGGGGCAGGCTCTGGGAACACCAGATGAGAGTCAGACACCTCTCCACAAGGGGTCTTGATAACCACATTCTGCAGCCACTGGGTTGGACGTGATTTGCTTTAAGAACCAGAGCTGGACACTGAGCTGCTCTGTATTTACTCACACAGGACATACCCACTCTGCTTTGCCTGCAGTATTAGATTTGAGGATTCACCTCAGTAGCCAAAACCAAATGAGATGGGCTAAATCTCAGACAGGTATTAGGAATACAACATTCCCTCACCAAAGACTTCATTTTCTTTCTCAAAAGGAGTTATTTGTCTTATCCTGTCTTGCCTAATTATTTTCCCCTGAAACTCTTGTGCATATATTTGAATAAAACAACATTATGCAAATATAAAATAATTGAACTCTGGAAATTATTGCATTAACAATGTGGAACTCATCATAACCAAGCAGCTAAATGTTAGCATATTATTCTGCATAAAGGGCCAATCCAAATTACTGTGGCTCACATAAATGCCTGCTTAGATAAGGTTTGGCGTTGATTAAAAGACAACCATACGTAGGGCTCCAAAATACTACTTTTAAAAATTTTATTTATTTTAGTTATTAGAAGTTAACATCTAAAGATTCAAAGAATCAAATCGTGCCTTTTGGAAGACAGGACATCACTATTCACTAAAAAAAAAAACCAAAGCAATTTCAAGAAACTAACAAAAAATAACCTCAGAAAACAGAGGGATCACACCTGAGGAAAAGAGGGGCAGGTTTGAAGAGCTGTTGGAAAAATTATATTCCGTTTCTATCTGATAACCCAGAAGGGTTCATCTGAACAGAGAAAAAGGATTTGGGCCCACCATCTGTCATTATCTTTGAGAATTCACTCAATGGATGAAATTCTGTAAAACACTCAAAAACAAGGTGTGCTGTCAAGCCTTGAGCAAGAACAGAACACAATTCAAATAATTTAGTATTCATTTAATTCATGAATTAAGGGACAAGGGAAATGAAGGGAGAAAGGAATAGAAATGGACATGGTCATGAATGACCACTAATGCAGATTTCTCAGGAATAAATGGAGCTTTACCTGAGCAATTCCCTTTCATGTCAATGTAACAAGCCCTTTGGATGGGGGAATGCTGTAGCTATAAAAAAAATCCTGATGTTTAATAGACTTTCAGAAGCTGTTTCTAAAAGGTTGGTGAAAAATTGAAAAGTACTTTCAGAGAATAATCCCAAATGATTCCCATTTTTAATGGAAGGATGCAGTGAATGGAGTGATTTCTGTAATGATTTTATTCTGCCTCCAATATTTTCAGTAATGAGGAGGACAATAGGACAGTGTACATATACTTATTAAATTTGTGAACACCACCAAGCTGGAAGGTGTTTCAAAGATTTTGAAGTACAGGATTGGAATTCAAAAGATTGTAAAAAGATGAAACATGCAGTGAAAAACAAGGTGCATTCCTATTAACTGTGTTTAAGAACAATCACCATGAAGAGCATTCTGACATAAAAGGATTTCTGGGCTTTAGGGAATTGAAGGCAAAAATGGATCAACAAAACTCTGCTGATACCAGAGAAGAAATTGTGTATTAGGGGGCATAATTAAGTAGACATCCTGCAAGATATGAGACATATGAGAAGACATGAAATGCCAAACCTCAAGAAAGATGTGTTCAGAAAGGCTGGATTTCTGAAACCTCTAATCATCCTATGTGAGAAGAATTAAAAGACTCATTCTGGTGGCTCCGAGACTTCAAAATACATAAAATGCTGCAGCACAAGGAACAGTCATCATCCTTTGAAAAGCCAGTCATTTGTATTTCCTGTGAGTCTATGCAACAGGAGAACACTCAACCTACCTCATAAGCAATAATTTTTTTTTACCTCCTGTTTTAAAAGATAACAAATTATGACTATTTATCTGAGAAGAGAACTCTAATTCTTCCCTGACCTTCTGTCTTTTTTCTCTGAGCTTTTGATTGCTTAGTACAGACTAACAACCTGACATTAACAAGACTGCACAGGTGGGTTGGGAAAGGAGAGATCCATACCCGGATGTTACAGATTCACTGTAGTCCCTGATAGAATTTCCTCTTTAGAGAGACTCTAAAAGAATAAATTAGATTATGCCAGAAAGTGAAAAGCACACTCTGCATTGCTGGGCCAAGTATGTCAGGGCTGAAGATGCCACTGGGATGTGCTTCAGGTGAGATAAACCTTGAAGCAAAATATTTCTTAAGCCTCACATTAACCAGATGATTCACTAGAGAAATTTTCCTCCACCTTTGCTGGCTGAATGGAAACAATGAGAAACTTCCTCCCAATTTTAACTCTTCCTTAAATCTTATTCCTAATTACTTTTGCCCTTGAATGATGTGAGAATCCTGCAGGGAATTTGTTACCCAAAATCTACAGGCAAGGGGCTGCTAACTTACTGCTTAGACAAAACGGTAAATAACAAAGGCATGAAACTGGCTTCTATAATTTTATACAGTCTGGTCTTTTCCTTCTAAACTGTTACTACTACATGGTATATGGATAGGTAATAGACAAATTAATGGGATGCCTGAAGCAAGGCAATTTTTAATGTATTCAAACCATTACAGTTAAAGAAAACAATAAACAAGGCATATAAATATTTAGAATAACATTATAATGACAGGCACATTCCCATTGTGTAAAAGTATATTAATTGCTGGAAAGAAAGTAATTTCATTGAAAGACAAAGCAGTCAAAACAACAGATCTGAGCTGGCTGGTACATCTCTTTATTTCTGGGGAGAGGTACAGGAATGTTTAATTTGTAAAACAACTGCTACCTTATGGGAAAGTATAAAGAACCCTCTTCTGGGCAAAAAAATAAATTCTGTTGTGTAAGTCAAATTTGCTGAATTTATCTTTTCTTACTTTGCATAGCTAAGGATATTTGCAGTGCTCAAAGTGTGTATAACTGGTGGGTTTAATTAATTTCTCAACTCTGCTACTTGAGGCAAAAGAAGATGAAGAAAACCAGAAACGTGGGCAGGAGTGAGAACACAGCACTGCTCCCTGCCCTCCCACAACTCAAGCACTGGAAATTGATATGAAAGCAGGGTCCTGATATCTCCAGAGTTCATCTGCTTATTGCCTCCTTAGAGGTTATAATCCTCTGTTTGTGAAGCCACAATGGGTAGCTGTAGAGAAGATTACAATGTCACAAATCCTATCAGAGGATTATAAGTCTGTCAGGTTGTGAGTAATTATGATGGAAAAGCAAACCTCCAGAGGACATAAAAATAACCTTCATAAAAGGAGATCCAGTGCCACATAATAAAAGTCTACATGGAAAACCAACCTCAGACTGCAGCTCTTTTGCAAAGCAAGAGCCCAGAAAATATTACAGGGATGTGAGTGTGATGGCACAGCATGGAGCCCAAGGGAAATGAAAAGCAGAAGAGAGAGGCTTCCAGCCAGTTTAGTCACAAGGCCAGTGATATTCCACTCCCACCCTCCTCGGATGGCAGTAAAACAGCCAACTGATTTCACAGAACTCGGCTCCTACACACTTGGGGCCTAACCAGAAATGAGGAGCCCAAACCTGAAACGTGATGAATGCCCCATCTCCTAAGCCCCTGTGACCACAGAGAATTCAGCACCTCACAGCATCACAGACTTCATCTAGAAGACAGTGGGAAACTTCAGTCTACAGGTCTTGATTTTAACTGATGTGCAAAGATGCAGTTGCCTCTTTCCCCATTTGTAACCTGTCACAAAGACTTCAGAAGAGCTCATGGGCATAAGATTCTTATATATATTCTTATTTTTGTATATGTATATATATATATAAAATTCCCATAGATTTAAACATAAAGTGATAGCAGCACATTTAGTAAGAAAAAGGCCCATTTACAGGAACACTGAGTGTTCTTCCCTGACTGGACACAGATAGCAGTAGAGCCTCACACCTCTTTGGCCACACTGCTATTGATTTTCCTTCTTTTATGTTTCAACTCCACTCCCACCCATTCATCCACCCCTTATATCATTATTAAAAGAAATACAATCTCTGACTTTCACATAGGTAAGTGCCTGAAGGATGTAGATAGGAAATTAAAGGGATGGAGGTGGGAGGATTTGTATTGTAAAAATAGTGCTGTCCTCATCTTCACTTCAGATAAAAGTAGTCCAAATGAAGAGTCCATCTGGTTTTGAGTGTCTCTAGATAGCATTGCCTTCCTCTGACAGCAGAGTGTTCCACAGCACTGGAAGGAAACTTGGGAATTTTGACATTTAGTAACAGACATGGGGCATTGTTTGAGCAACAGCAGCACTGTCACTACACAGCTCACTGATACATCTCTGCAGTTCACCTCTCCTGCCAGAGGAAAATCAGCTCCTCCTAAGATAAGCACCAAAGACAGAGCATAATGGATTTCATGACTGGGCTCCTTGACCTTCTTTTCCATGTCCAGATGTAAGGCATTGTCTCTGAACATCAGCTTGTGAATCTCCCTACCATAATTCTTCCTTATGAAGACTGCACCTGCAGTAAACTTGTTCATGGGTGTCTCAGATGAGGTCAGGGTGTCAAGAGCTGCCATGCTGTCTGTCCTTTGGTGTCACCAGCACTGTGATGCCTCACCAGCTGCTGGTGCACAGCCACGCACAGCCACGGTGGGTGTCCTTCACCTGCCTGTGCTCTGTGCTGCCAGCACAGCCCCAGCACCACAGGCCCAGAGGGAGTTCAGTGCCTCCACTCTGACAGTGTCGCTCCAAGTGTTCCTGCATCTCCTGCACAGGAAGGAAAGCTCATCCTCAGAGATCCACCGAGGTTATCTGTGTGTGAGGGACCACACAACCTTTACCATGGGAGACAGCAGCAGAGCAAGAGGTTAATTGTGCAGGAAGTGAACATAAAACATAAAGCATTAGAGATCAGTGTGCTGAGAGACTCCTGCACTCAGTGGCACCACAGAGAATCCCAACAGGATGAGACTGAGTCCTACACTGACTTGGTAGGACAGGGAGAGGCAGAAGTCAGTATGTTTAGTGACACACATTTACACTGTAGACTGTCACTTCCATGAAAAGAAACATTATTTTTTGCTGGATGAAATGCCATCCCAATCATCTCAGATCTTTTCTGTGATTGTGATTAGATGGGTAGGTTGTCTGTGTTACAAGAATGTTTTTGTGATGTGGTGCAGAGACAGAACAGATCACTGACTAGCATAAATTGCCATGAAAAATATGTATTGTCTCAGAGCTATCACATTTAGGGGCAAGACAACTACTCACATGACTTGTGCATCACTGATGAGGAAACAAAAAAGTCTGCAGATCTTAAGGGACAAATACATATAGGGATGGATTACAACAGCATTATATACAGCATAACTCAGCTTTGTGGATTACTGAGGGTAGAAGCTCATTCCAGAAGCTGCACTGCAAGGCCACAAGTGTTGAGAAACGGCAGCAGTAATGATCAAAGACTGGAAAGATTGAAAGCAGTGAAATTATTATTTCAAAGAAGAGACAAATATTTGAAAAGTGGTAAAAAAGCACTTAAAATAATGAATGATAAAGAAGTTGATTGCAAGGTCTGTTCTTGCAATAATACAAAATCACTTAAATTGCAAGCCAGAGAAATTAAGATTAGATGAGAGGAATACTTTTAAGTTTAGAACTTGTAGTAGACTGGGGAAAATGTTCCAGCAGAATGCCATTAATTTGTTAAGAGCTGAAATACCATTTTTCAACTATGTGGAGAATAAGGCCATGGATATTTGTAGTCAAAAATACAAACAAAAGGGTTCAATTTTATAAGCTTTTGGGCATAACCTGTTTTGCTGTTTCTGGGAATAATGCCTAGAGTAAGGGATAGGCACACACCTCTCAGAGACTGTTTTGCATATCAGCACCATGGGCTCCTGCACTCTCCTGTCCCATATTTAGTGGCTGTTCAGCTGCAGGGACCACACAGGTCAGGAGTGTCTGTATGTGCACAACCAGGGCACTGTCTCACGGGCATGGCACCCTGGTTTTGATGCACCACCTTCTGCAGAGAAAACCCTTGTATGGGCTGGGTGTGAGTAAGAATATCCTTTAAAATACAACAGGTAATGCAAATCTGAAGGAAGACTGTAAATAAAGACAATGACAGTGGCATTGCAATACTTACAAAGAGACAAATTACTAAGGTTATAAAGGTGTGAGAAAATGCACAAAGACAAAACCTCTGTGAGAATCAGTTCAATTGCAGTGGGACAACCTACAGAGAGGAAGGAGCAAATACACAGGGCAAAGGCTGGAGTCCTTCAACAGGAGGCTCAGTCCTGAGTCCTGAATGGACAACAGTCTTATTATCCAAGAAGAAACTGAAAGGAATTACTTTACAGCCATAGTCAAGTTGTTGAAATCCTACAGTTTTCATCATATGTGGGATTTTTCAGAAATAGTACTTGCAGCTTCTCTTGGTGAAGCTTGTAGGAACACAAGTATGGATTCACAATGCTGGAAGAACTGGACTTATAATTAAGTATATTACACTCAAGAACAGAGAGGCAAATATGCTCCTTATGTCAGTGTAGTTATGGATGGGAGGAGAGTAATTTTATACTGATATTCTCCAATCACTCAGCTCTATCCTGTTTTCATAGCTGTTATTTTCAATTTTAGTTAGTTCAGAGCATATCTTTTTCTCCTGAGTATCTGAAAATGCTCAGCTATTATTATATTTTGCTCTGAATTTTCTCTTTTTTCCCCCCTTTGACTTCCCAGACTTCTTTTGTCTGTCTTGTTCTCATTTCTTTTGTATGTGTGTCTGCAGGTGGCTTTTATAGCAAAATCTCATTCTGCTTTCCTGGCCTCCCCCCACCCTCCCCTGTTTTGTTACTGCATTGCCTTTCTCATTTGTGCTTTTCCTGATGCCTGTAACCACTCATTTCCTAATAGATTCCATTCTGTGCCTATGGAGTTTGTTCATTTTCCCTGTCCTCAAGCACTGAATCATTGACTTCATTGTAGAGAAAGGAATGAATCCCCAGGCCACTCTGCAGAGCAGGTTTCACTCTCCCGTGGCTGAAGAGGAGGAGGGAAGTGGCTGAGCTCAAGGGATGCCCATGGCAGGCTCTTGGCTCTGAAGCAGTGAACAAGCTCATTATTGCTGCAGCCTCCTCACAGCCCTTCCTCTAACCCTGAGTCTCCCATAGCTCTGGCAGCTTTTTGACAAGATTAATCAAACTAGGTGAACACACAATGTACCCTATAGAAAATGCAGAAATCAAACCACTCAGCTTTGAGGCTTTTACCTTGTCTTACCCTGTTCATACATGGGACTATGACTGGTTTTACATTGAGTTCTTATTTGTAGTTAATACTTGCTGACTGCCCATTGCTTGGTTCCTAAATGAAGTGCATAAAACAGATATAACACCATCTTAAGTAGACAGAGTGCAGAATAATTAGTGTCCAATAACACTATTGCCATGTGATTCACACCAAACTAACTCCAAAATTCACAATCAGAGAGGAGTGCCAAAAGCATTTTCACTTGAAAAATGCAGTAAACAGTTAACTGTAATATCTTCCATTGCTGAGATTTAGGTCAAGGTAGTAAAAAGATAAAGCAATGATCAATATTTGTCAGCTACTGGGAATGTGAGCAGAAGCCAATGCGTCAGACATTTCACAAGGCTCACTGTTGATGGCTGGGATATAAACCCCACTTTCTCTAGCTATAAACTGGTTTTGGTGCAGCTTCCTACCAGTTATTTTCTTCTCCCAGCAGTGTGCCTCCCAGCAGCTTTTCTATACCTTGAGGTCTTAAAGGAATTACAGGCAAAAACACTCCAGCATGAAAAGAACTTTTTCATTTTTCCTTTTTTCCCTGTCTCATTTTCTGCCCATCAGACATCTAGCTTGTGTGTGCTGAGCTTTTGGGCTGGTAGCATGAAGACAGAGAGCAAACCACAAACACTTCATCCACAATAACCCCTCAAAGTCTCAGAAGGTTAGGGAGCAGGCTGGCATTGCATTTCCTTGCTTCAGCAGAAAATAAGATAGGTTGGGAATATTGCAGGTTCTTTACAATATCACCATTGCTAATCAGGTCTGATTATTCATGCTAGAAGCTGTGGCACAAATAGTTTTTCAGTCTTTGTGATGTTCATACTCTCTGCTTTTTAAAAATAAATACATAACTTGGCAGGGGCACAATGCAGCTGGTTGTATGGAATATTGTGGTGGACAATACCAGTGTCACATTGCCAAAAATAATCTGTGAGCACAGGCACAGCTTTCGGGTTAAAGTTGTCCCCATTCAGTGAAGCAGCTATTTGCAAATACCAATCACAGAATATTTGGTTTATAAGTATAAAGGGTTTCACTTGGCACAAAGGGTCACTAGTAAAGCTGGTAGGGATTTTTCTGGTTAAACTTTCTGCCAATTGAAACCAATCCCTTGTATCACTAAATATTTCGAAGAATCCAATGATTATTATTTCCTCCCTGAAATATAACATTATTCTTTCCAAATTCACGGGAAAAAATCTCAGATTTTGCATAAACATCTTGTGAAGTAGTTGTAGACAAATGTCTTATTTCCTGGGAGAATCCCTATTCAGTATTGCTGAGACTGAAGGAGTGTTAAGTATAACTTGACACTACCGAGGCCAATCTGTTTTTTAGTTATAGATGTGGATTGTCTCAAGGTAGGGCAGTGCTGCTCAAAACCTCTCAGGTGCTCACAGCTAACTGGGTTCCTGCAGTGGTTAGACTGACACTGCCCATTGCCCAGACTGCTGCAGAATTTACATTGCACCATATCTGCTTCAGTTATGAACATTTCCCAGGTAGCTCCCAAATACAGGTGAATTTACTTACCCACATCATCATGCTAACTACAATGGGAGAAAATGACACAAGTGTCCTGTTTGCTCACTTATTTCTAGAAAACCAAAGGTAAGGAATCAGATCACACACTTTAGTGAGCCTGTGAACACGTGCCACATTCACTAGCAATGGCCCGTTGGACTAAAATTTATTTTGGTTCAGATTTCGACAGATGTATATATCAAGCTAAGATTTCTCCTGTAGGCCCTAGGAGTCCATCCCAATGGGAGCCTCTTTATAAATAGGAATCATTCTTCAATATGGCTAAACGCGCTTTCCAGAGGTGGCCTTTTGCTTAATTCACTTTGTGCAAATGGCCAACTGAATGAGGAATTTGAGCTGTGTCTTCTATATGATGACTTAGTCTTGTGTAAGCATCTGGCTTGAGTGAGGGGCTCTGTGCTAGTCTGTGTGGCACTGTAAGAATGACTGTCTTTAATTCACTCGAAATTCATAATTTAGAAGAGTTCTGGGCTTTTAAGAAGACAGGAGAGAAGTCAAGGAAGAGCTAGAAATTGAAAACATATTTCTTTACATCTTTGTAAACACTCAGGGGAGCAAACCCCAGCACCATTAGTAACCCAGCAACCGAGAAACAACAGAGCCTGTCGCTGAACAGCTGGACAAAGCCCAGGTTCACCTCATTCACCTTCCCCAGTACATTCCTGGGGTAACTTTCTCCACTGTGTATAGAGAGATGACTGAATAAAACTGATTTGTCTAAGTAAGAAACACATACAGAAACCAGGCTGGTTAGCTACACCTTATTTGCATTGTTTTTCCAAGTCTCCATGGCTGGAAGTCATTTCAGCAGTGAGTGTGGTGCTCATAATATTTATAATGCAGTGAAATCATGCTGTTTTGACATAATGAATAATAATTGCCACAAGGGAATGGGAGCATAATGGTAGCACTCATGAAGTACTGATTTAGCTCTACTCAGAAGGAAAATTAATGACTGTAGGGTTAAAAGGTTGACACTTTCCCTACAGTGAAGATACCATCCATGCTGGTACCTTAAGTGCTGCCCTTCACTGAAATACAGCTGTGCTGGTATTCCTGCTCCAAGTGCACTCACAGATGCAGCCACAGGAGAGAGATATTTGGAAGGTGTGGATGGTTTGGGAAGAGTGGTCAGCTCTTCATTAGCTCAAACCATTCTATTAAGAGGCTTTCCTCAGCTGTACTCTAGAGATGAATGGGAATGGCATTGGATTGCAGAAACTCCTGCTCTAAGAGTCACTCTGTTGCCTCAGACATGCTGGTACTAGAACTGAAAAGAAACATACTGAGAAATTTTACTTACTACAAAGCAAAAATTCCTTAAAATAACAACAATTTCTGCGGCATTGCTGACTTAACCAACTTACCCGTTCAAGGTAAACTATCAAAAAAAAAATTCAAGAAGTGTTCCAATAGTTTTTGGGGTATTCTGAAACAGAAAAGTTTCTTATTTTCAGTTCTTCCTTATTAAAAACCAGTAACAGCAAGAAGAATCATCCTTTTATTAAACTACAGCACTGGTACCATTTTTGTCCTATTACCTCAGGGTCCCCTCCCAACTTAGGCACAGGTGTATGAGATGGACAGAGCTCTGCATGGGCAGGGGCAGCCCCAGTGAGAACAGCAGAGGCTGCAGCATGCACCAGAGACAGGGAAGAAGTTAAAAAACACCTTTGGTTCCTTTTCTCTCCCAGCAGTAAATCTGTTAACTGACTTCAGAGCTCCTGCTTATTAATGAGCTGTGGAAAGCCAGGTGGCTCAATTCCCTTAAAATCCTGGCAAACTGCAGGGATATTTGGCTCCTGCCAGATCCTGTGAGTACTTGGAGGATGGTCCAATCCATCCATCACAATAAACCACCTTTCCCATAACTGACCAGCTTTCTGTCTACATGATCTCTGCTCTGTGCTTGATGCTGTGGGAGTTACTGTATTGTCACCAAGACAGCACCATGGTCTCATTGCAGGAGAAAAATGTGCTTGTCTGTGATTGCAGAAGCCATGAAAAGGTTCTACAATTGCCAATCAGCTCCAAATATCTCAAAATACATAGCCTAGAGAAAGACTCAGCAAAAAAGATACACTGACCATGTTGAAATCTGTTGAAATTTAGGTTTGCAAATTGAGTACATCATACGATTATGATCAAATGTTTTAGAGGCTGTAACTGAATGCTAGAAACACCAGATAAATTTTATATTAGAAAGAAAAGTATGCAGGCTGTATTCTCTACTATAAAGGAACAAATCACTTTCAGAAAGGATATAGGGTGAGTGATGGCATAAAGCTGTAATAAGCAGTGATTAGCTCCTGGTTTTATGTATGTCTGCTACAGAAAACATGATCTTGGTATGATTACAATAACCAATGTCAGGGGAGAGGAGAAAATGTAAGGATGAAGTTTGTGCTTTGAAGAAATCACCTAATGATAGTCATGAAGCAAAAAAGCACATTTTACACTGTGATGCTTGTCTACAGAACACAACATAATGCTGTGCAAATAACGAAGCTGCTCCTGGTTTTAAAAGCAGTGTAACTGTGAAATGTGCAGCAGCCTGAGCCAATTTAAATGAGTTTGGCTCTTTTAGTGCAGAGAACCACTCTACTGCCCTGTATTCAGTCTAATTTGGAACAAACTCCATGTTTTGCTTTGTATCTTAATGCTGCAGCAAACTCAGTATTGTTGGTGTTCAATTGTTTTGAAAACCTTTTTAGTTCAAAGATCTTTTTATACAAAAATTATTGTGTGTTGCCATAATTACTTGTCAGCTTTTAATCATATCATTAACTGTTCAAAGTACAGGTCTGCTGTACTCAAACTCCCACTTTGTAATAAATACTGCTTTTTGCATTAAATCTCAGGACATATTCTGTCTAATCTGTACTCAGTGATGTGAAAACCTTAAGACTAATTTACTTTTTTACTTAATGCTTGTTGATTTTCTTTAATACAGATCCACCACAGATGAATAATGTCATGCCAACATCTCCCCTCCTTCCTCAGATGGCACATCAACATTCATATCCCAGCCTGGGACAGATCACAAACCCATATGAGCAGCAGCCCCCGGGCAAAGAACTGAACAAGTACGCGTCTCTAAAGGCAGTCGGTAAGTAAGAGGCGCGACGCACGACTTCTCCTTTAGCTCAGCATGTTGCACTTGCTGCTGGCAGCTGACATTCTGCCTCCAAGTTGAAAACAAGGTCTTGCTCATCTGGACTATCTCATGACAGAATTTCAAATTGAATATCCCATGGTAGGGTTTAATATGGATTAACATGTTAGTTGGAAACACAATGAGAGTTAAGATGAGGACTACAATTAAGGAATAAGACAACTACAATGCAAGAATTGGTGATGGTATGATGTGAGCTCATATGTGCACACAAAACCACCTCATGGCCCTGCAAGCCATTTTACAGCAAGTTTCCCCTGTGTTGTATACACAGTGTTCAGCCCAAGTTCTTTATGCCCCAAACCTGTGAGGAGCAGGGAGTTGGACTTGATGGGCCCTGTGGGTCCCCTCCAACCTGAGATATCACATTGTGATGTGTATTTCCCACAGCTTTCTACACAAATGAGAGAGAAAAACATCAGCTGCTGATTTAGACACCTGCTAAATACTTCCAAAAAGAGAAAGCACTCATACAGTTCTGAAGTAAGAGCTTTCACGTTTCCAGCAAGATCTACATTAGTAGGTCACTGAAAGAATGTTCTGAGATCTTATGATTTGAAACAATTAGTGCATGATAAAACTCCTAAAAAAGATCACAGTGGTGGCTATTTTCTGTGCCCAATTAATAGTATTTTAAGTAAATGAGAGAACATCCTCAAACAAACAGTTGTGGGGAGGGAAAAGGAGGATAGTGAGTAAAAAATTCAAAATAATTTTCATATTGAATGTCTAAGCTTATAACAGTTTTCAGGGGGTAAATACCTGCTGCACACCCTGTGATGACAGAAAGCCCCTTCTAGACTCTAATACATTAATAACTCGTGGGTCTTCCCACTAACCCTTGCTTAGCTTTCACATATGGATGTTAACATCATTTCCCCTTAAATTTAGAGTAATGCCACACTCCCTATATCCTGACAGGGGTACGTACCTAGAAAAAGAGCAGAAGAGCTCAGAGCTTTCTGACTTAAGAATAGAGTACTCACCATGCCAGAAAAAATTTCATCACAAACTGACATTCCTTTATCTGCACTTCAGGAGACCAGACTTCTAACAAAATGTACATCCAAATCCCATCTCAAATAGTTCAGTTTTACTTTAGCTTGTTGATTTTGTATCTTACTAGTGGCATTTTAAATCTGTTTATAAAAACAAGGGTTAATAGCTTTCTGCTGGCTTTTGAATACCAAGCAGCTTCACAACTCCTTCTTCAAAAGGTGCTACTGTGTAATGATGTGGTGATTATCACAGATTTATGCACTGATATTGAGCTTCTTTTTCAGATGTCAATTTAGGTCAAGCCAATCATCAAAGCTGAAAGGTATTTAAGCATAACAAAATGAGAGATGAAACACTCTAAAAACTTCTCTCATCTGCCCAAGAGCCACTGAATGTACCTTTTAAAAACATTATGAAATTAGAACTTAGATATTTCTTGTGTGTCTGAGTACAAGTTTTTAAAGTAGCTAGATTATAACTATACCATTAAATCAACCTTGAAAGATTGTGCACTTCAGCTCCAGAAGTTGTATAATGCCTCTCAGAATCTTAAACTAAATTAAACATAACTTTCAGGGACATTTTCTTCCAGGGGGATTGCACCATTTTCCCATGCTTTTCCTCTATTCTTCCTACCCCTTCTCTCTTTTTTGCCCCTACAGATCTACTGCTCTCAGACCATATTAGCCAAGTTTTAGGAGCAGGTGAATTTTCACAAGTACAAAACTGCTGCATTGTGATCCAAACTTTTCAGCAGAAAACAAGAGAGGTTTTGAAATTGTTAACACACCTTCTGCCTGGACTTAGGGAACGAGAACTAACTACACTGAGTTTTTAACCATTTTCAGACACTCAAGGCCCTGATTCCTCCCAGGAGTACCTCCTGAGTACATCCCAAGGTCACAAAGAGGTTTTTCCCTAATGCCAGCCAGGCCTAGGTCTGTCCCCACGCTGACATCCAGCTCTCCAGACCGCGGGGTTCGTGTTGGCGTTCAGAGAGCTCTGACAGGAAAGAGGAGCTGGCCAACATCAAGCCCACCAACACAAATTGAACCTGACAACATCTTTTGAACAACCAGACACAGACTGAGCTCACCCTGACCTCATGTCACAGGGCAAAGGCATTTTTTTCCTGACAACATTCAGACTTGTATATATGGATCCTCACAGCAGGTTAATGAGTGTGTGTAGCCCATTTCCTTTTGCATTCATTGATAGTGGCTTGAGGGTGCATTCATTTGCCACAAGAGAAACTTGATAAGGGATGTGTTCTATATTTCTCCATACATTTGAAGCAGACCATATTCATTTAAGTGCCCCTTACTCTGCATGATCCTATTGTTTGGGTGTAGTCCACTGTGCTTAAGCCTTTTCTTTAATAAGGGATTGGAGGAAGAAGAATTTTTAGTGTTTTGTAGCAACTGTAGCTATAGTACATTAATATCCCTCATCAGAATGTGGCCATAAGTGCTAAAAAGTTTAGATAACTGAAAAAGTGAAGCTTTACCAGAGGCAATATTAAATTAATTTCTACACAGCTGCTTTTTTCTGAACTACAGATGTCCTAAAAAATTGGCTAATTTTAGAAGAGAGCTACTCATTTCTCAGTAACTGTCTGAAAATTCAGTTTATGGAAAAGTAGCAAGTCACATTAATCTCTGTTTTGATCATGATCAGGTTCTCCATTAACTTCAGTAAAGATTCAAGTGCTTGTGAACACAAAAACAACAGTGCCCTTGCTATTAATTTGCACTGTGCTGCTAAGAATCCTCCATACCTTGGTAGTGAGAGGAAGCTGATCCCCAGGAAGCAATTTTGAAGCTACTCCTCATACTCCAAGTGACAGAGCTCAGCAGAGTGTGGTTGGACATTGGACTGTTCATGCATGTGTGCAGTGCAATGTGTGCACTGCAGTGTCTGATTCAGCATCACAGGGGAGAAGAGAGCTGGTTGAAAAGGCTGCTGTGGATGTATTTTATTTAAAAAGCTAAATATTCTTACTTGAACATGCTCAAAGTGCACAACTAAACCCTTTACGCTCAATAGAAGATATTTTTCCTCATTTCTTGTTAGGAATTCCTTTATTTGTTGCAGCCTCCAGAATTCCTTAAGCACTGACCATGGCTGTTGACCAAATTCACCTTTTCCCCTTACTGCCTGCTGGCATTTACATCTCTGAATGATGTGAGGACATTCTGTGCCTATTTTATATTCTCAGATGAGGACCTGGAGTACAGCAATGTACTGGTGAGTTGACATGTGCTTACTGTTTTCCTCACTGCACTAAAATTTTACTCTCCACACACCACCGGGGAATAATCAGCAGAAGGCATAGGACCACTTGGAAGTGAGATAGAAAAGACATATTTCCTGAACAAATAGATAAGAAATTTACCTTCTAGCATCTCTAGCCTACCTGGCTGGCTTATTGTTAGGTACAGTCTGTTCATCCCTTATTTTTCCATTTTCAAGCCACAGAATCTCTTTTCAACAGCACTAAATTTTCCCCACCTCAGAATGTGAGAGATTGTCTGAGGAAAAAGGGTTAATGAGCCCCAAGACCAGTCCCAGCAGAAGTGGTCATTGAATGTCATGTGGAAATTAACACCCAGTGTTCAGAAATTCCAATTTTTTCATCACCTGAGACTACATAATCCTGGTTTCCTTCATTGTTTTGATTATTTATGTAAAAAGTGCAGAAAGAGGTTTTTCTGCATAAATTATTCTTATTTCCAGTTCATCAACCATGTTCTTACTCCATGCTTAAATGGTTATTGCTCACTTAAGCAATACTGACATGCCTAAAGCTGTAAGTGGATGGAGATCTTGTAGCTGAACACCTTCATGAAATTCAAGTCCCAGGACATACAAAGGTAGCTCATCACAAATTTTTATGCACATCATTTGGACATTCATTTGGAAAGCATGAACAATCCAATTTCAAAATCCACTCTGCTAAGCTCTAAGAGCTGTAGTCCATCCTGTTGCTTAAGAGTTTCCTAGAGCTCAAGCTAACCTCATTATCCTGAGTTATTAGTTATTTATTCAGTCACACTGTTCTCAAGTCTGGCTCAGTAACAGTTACTTTCTTTCCTGAGTTTCAGGGAGTGCAAAGTCACTAAATATCTTTAGACCTTCTAGCAGAAATGAAAAAAATACCCCAAACCCAACTTCTAAATGCCTGGTGGACCAGGGAAATGATCACTCAGCTGCTGGAGAGGTGCACAGACATGCAAGTAAAAACTGAGAAAACAAATATTTCTAAAATTTAATATTATTCTCTATTTATTTCATAAATTTTCCTCTTTCCTTCTCACTCACACACAGGCACACAAACATTTAAAGGACTGACTGTACATTGTCAATAGAAAAAGAAATAAAACTACAATGGACAGAACTGCTTTCTGAAACACAGACCCAGAAAGCCTTCCCTGATGCTGGGAGTTGTTAGTCTCCTGTGGGATTAAATCAGATCTAATTGATTTGGTATAGTGAAGCTAGAAGGATATAATTGGCAGCAGACCCACCATCACATCTCTGAGTCTACAGCTCCCAGCATTTCTTGAAGCTGCAGAGTTCTTTGATCCCAGGGGAAACATTAGACAGTGATCCAGCTCTGCTGCAGCTGCAAAACTGCAAAGTGAGATTCTGCAAATACGACACTCAGAGAATAAATATCTCCTAGTTAGGTCCCTGCAGAAAGTAATGTGGCCACAAGTGTGCCAAGGCACCAGGCAGCAACTCCCCCAGAAAGGTGAAGCATATGAGCAAACTGACCTGGTCCTGTGTCCTCTGAAGGATCCAAAGGGAAGATCACCCTTAGGTTAGCTCTGGGCTGTTATCTCTGAACCATCTTCTTGTCTGATGGGAAATTTGTTGCTGCCTTCTCCTGAGCTTCAGACTTTCAATTTCCATAGAAATGACTGTAACTCTGTGCTGGTACAAGATCTGTCTCTCACCATGAGACTCTGTACCATTCCCTGTAGTTCATTGTGCTCTGGCCTGGAAAGAAAAACTGTAATTGGAAAAATGGAAACACACAACATGCCTGCCCATGCATTCATAGGGTTGATACAGTCCACTTTTAGAAAAAGCAAAACAACAAATTTATTGGACACAATATGTTTGTATTAATTTACTTTCCTATACCAACCACACTGTTACACTGAGAGGTAAATATTCATGCTTCTTTGGAAGGCTCAAAAAGGAATTGTGGTTTCTTCTCAAAGACAAAAGAAATTTTCAGTTACCACTTCCATAAGCAGTTACACAAAGATGGATCAAAAAAAATCTGGGACATAGGAGTATCTCACTGGATTTAACACCATGAAAAACTGACAGGGAAGCACAGATTAAAGCATCACTTGTAATATCCAGAGGGTGATTCAGATAATGATTTCATATATCCAGAGGTATGTGCTGTATCATAAATAATGCTGGACTAGGCGATCTGCCCAGCTCAACACTGGAACCACAGATCTGGCTCAAGGAAGTCTGACATAAAAGCTGGGTATCTTTTTATTATTATTATTTACTCAGCCCAGTGTGGCTGGAGAATTTGAAGCTTTTGAGCGTTCATTTGTTAGGGAAGTTCTTCATATTTTAATCCTCGATTCTACTTCAGGCACAAGAGAAAAGCCAAGCAGCACTCAGGAGCAAGCCTTGCTTTAGCAATCCCCCTGCCAGCACCTTCCCTCAGCCTTCCCATTCCCCAGCCAGAGGAAGTGGAGCATCACTTGTTTCACTCACGTCTTCTGATGAGACCCAGCAAATTTCACAGCCTGCCCAGTGCATGCAGATGAATTTACAAGAGTTTTTATTGCTTCCACTAAATCATTTAATTATTTTCTCTGTTGTTTACCCACTTGGCTTCTGATACCCACAGGCACACTGTCATAGGTAAATAAAAAATGCTTGGAGAGTCTTGATCAAAATATTTCCCTGTTTTATCATCCAGAACACTCATTTCTTCTTCCAGTGAAGTACTCATATTTTAATTATAAATACGGCATTTATGCAGAGCCTCAGTATCTTGAGCTAAATCATCTGCTTTGCTGACATTCTTTTTTGACTTTTTAAAAAACAACATTTTACTGTAAAATCTACAGGAGGATATTCTCTCTGAGGATGGGAATTGTGCTCTAAACAATCAGACTTCCAAGCAGCCACTGGCCATTCCATCCTTAAGCAAACTGACAGATTTGTGAAGTTTGGGGATATGGTGGTCCTGGCAGAAGTGACATCATGGCAGGTGGAAGGAAACTGAAAATAGTCCTTCTTTTACAAGAAACAGTTTTAGCACCAAAATAGGATTCTCTTAAACACTGCCATCTATGTTGGCTCAATTCTTAGACATTAGCAACACAATGAACTTGGGAAAGAAAAAAAATCTGACCTTGAGGTGCATTTAGTTTGGGTTTAAACTTTAAACTTTTATTTCTGTGGGTTGGGGTCACACCTAGTGAATTCGGTTTTTCTGAACTTGGTCCACTCCCTGGCTTTGGAATGGCTGAAGAGTATTCATAAGAATTTATTAAATCTTAACCTATTTTTCATGCCAAAAGATCAAATTTAAATCTGTTTATCCTAATTCTGGTCCTGCTGTTGATAGTCTTTGCACCTATGCTCCCTGCCACAGAAAAACAGCCTCTCTTTTTTGTTATCAGCACATTAAAATAGTGAAAACTAAATCTTCACCAAACATTCATAGAAGTTCAACTTACAAACACCACATTCCATAATGTTATGCACCATAAAGAACTCATACCCTTTCACTGAAAATTAGGTTGGTTCTCTGGAAATGAATTTATTTTAAAAATCCTTATTATGTGATAATGAATCCAAATGAAACAAAAAGTTATTTTCTCATTTTTATGAGGCATAATGGAGAGATCTAAAATAAGAGTACAGAAACCCAGCTCACTGCTAGAGAATGGGGGCTTTGGTTTTGCTGGCTTTTGCTTGTCTTCTGGCCTTGAAGGTAGAGCCTTCAGAGGTAATGAGGTTACAGTAACCAGGTTTATTTCCATCCATTGAGATCAGTGGCGGCCCCAGGAAGAAAACAAGTAAATCTAAATCAAGCATGGGTTATTCCAACCTATTTCTGTGAAATGCTGATGAAATATGCATGAGATTTTTTTACACATTAAGTGATGTGAAGACACGAGTGAAACTTTATGCTCAGGCAATAAAAGTGAGCCAATAAACACAAGGCTCAGCTCACGCGATGACAAAGCCTAATGCCAAGCATTTTCACTTATAGCCCTTCCTAAAAATCTCTCTCTAACTGTTTTATTTTGCAATATAAACATACTTCTCATTCTTCAATGCAAATTTTTTTAATCAATTATTTAAGCGTAGAGATTGATCCGAAAGATATGAAAACAACTGTGAACACTTGCAGATAAACAGCAACACTGTGGGATCCCAACTCAAATCCAGATTTAATCTGAAGTGTGGCTTTTAGCAGTTCCCACCATGGAGCCTATATATTGCACTGCTTGCTCTTAACATACTTCACCCATTTTCCCCTCTGAACTATTAGCTTTGTAGGTAATGTATGGCAATATTTTTGGAGGAAGAGTTTCATCTCTGTGTTCAATGTGTGATGTCAGGTTTTAAGACTTTTCAACTTTGTACATGGATATATGTCAAAAGCAGAATGCAATGTTCTTCAGGATTACCCATGAACACAAAAGACAGTAACACAAGTGATAGGAATGAATCCCTTATTAACAATATCTCATAAGTAGCAGCAATTATCTGTCTGCTATTTTGGTTCTGCAAAGGGGGCTCTAAAGACAGTAAATGTGTTTTTAAGAAATTGCACACATAAAAGTCACAGAGACCATTGCTTTATTCCTACACATTCATACTTTAATAACAAAGGGCTTGAGGCATGGAGGGAGGAAGAGAAGTAACATGACTTGCAAGGCACAGTTAATTTCTGTAAAGGTCTTTCCTTAAGAGCTTATTTGAAGAAGGATAAGGGGAAAAGAGAAGCTGAAAAAAAATCTGATATGTAGTAGTTAGGATACTACAGCATAAAAAAAAAAAAATCACCACAAAGATATCATTTGGTTCCATTCTAAATAAAATATATGAAGTACAACAGGTAGTTTTTGTAGTGGGAAGGTTTGCAAAGCTTTCTAGGCTATGGAAGGTGTTACTGTGGAGAGCAGCCAGGGCCCTGCCACAGGGGAGGAGGCAGAGCTGCAGCTCAGCACTGCTGCTGCTCATTTCCCCAGCAATTGAGATGATTGCAGTTCCTGGGGAAAGGGGAGAGAGGAGCTGTGCACTCCCCTGTGGCTGCAGTCTGGTGTGTCACTATTAACTATTCATGGCAGGGGAGCTGCATTTCCAATTCTTCCTGGGCTGGCTGTCAGTCATTGATGCTGCTGCCTTACGTGAGGGCTCTGCTCAGAGCAGGCACCACTTCTGCTCTGCCTTGGACTTGGCCCAAGCTGCAGGAAAACCTGAAGGAATTCATTTCCTTCTGACAGGGCAAGTTTGGGAATTGCCAGGGAACATGAGTTCCTTTCAGTTTGACACACATCTCTGCTGTGGAAACCTCTGGCAACCATGCTCAAGAGTTTAATGATACAAATGCCATAGAGTCTAAAAAGAGGGAGACAGGAAACAAAGAAAAGGGGAAGAAAAATCCAGAACTCAATATGTATAAGTATAGCTATGAAATTACTTTATTTTTTTTTCCTCTGGAGAAAAGAATAGAAAAAGATAACTTTCTAATAGAAACAACTTATGCCAGAAGTATTTTGGAAAAAAAAATCAACTTCAATCCAGAACAATTACTAAAAATCCTTTCAAATTAAAGCAGATAAGAAACAAATCAAATAAAAATAAATTGGGCAAAAAATAGCTATTACATCACTGGGACTTTTTTTTTCATTTAACCAGTACAATTCAAAAAGCCTGTAGGTCCTTTTTATGTTGAGAAATAATAGTGTAAATCTAGGATGATGGCAGTTGAAAGGCATAAAAATGCAAGTTTATTTCAGCACTAAAACCACATTTTAATTACACGTTCAGACTCTGAACTGGGTTCCCTGGGTTCTCATGCAGCTTCCTATATCACCACATCTGGTATTTTCAGCTCATCTGTAGCTGATTCAGACATAGGTGTAAGAGTTATAACCAGCAGTATACTAAAAGAAACAAAAGTATCAATCAAAAGTATTAAAATTGAAAACAAAATTGAGCACACAGAAGAATGCCAACAGCGACGCGTGAAAAGAAAATTCAATTATGTTCATGCTAAGAGCAGTTATTACAAATAAATGTGGTCAGGAATAGCAGAGCTTTTTCAGTCAACATTAGATAAGGTAAATTGACACCTGAAGGAAAACAAAACAGGCTTTTTAAGATGCTAAACCCCCTGCAGAACACGGTGAAAACTCAGTTCTGCCTTGCCCCACGTCTCCTCTGTGTGCAGTCCCCAGGAGAAAGCACCTCTGGGCAGGCTGCTAGAAACCCTGGCTGCAGCAGCAGGAATGGGTGCTCAGGGCTCTGGGTGCTCAGGGCTCTGGGTGCTCAGCACTGCACTCTGCTCCTGCAAATGCAGAGGCAGCAACCCCTGCAATTCATAGGAAGCTCTGCCCTTAAACAAACGGAAGGTCCTCACCAACCAAAAAAAGGTTACAAACAATTTCCTATTATTGTTGATGTATGGAAGCGTTGCAAAACTTCTGACACAATCAGATTTATCCTGAGAAGCATTAAAAACCACCCAGTGAAAAAGCAAGCAAGATTACTGGAGGAAGAAGTGGAAGAAGCCTTTTAAGCAAATCTCCTAAGTGTTAACCTCTTTGGCTTTGGACAGCATTTTTAGAAAGCAAGCCAAACCCTCCTTTCCTAAATCAGTTTATACTGCAGTCATGCTTTATTCAGAAGTTAAGCATGACAGCCTGACTCCTTGGGTAGTTTCTATTTCGAAAGGCAAATTTTCATACCATATATAAGGTTTCCAGTAAGAAAACCTGATAAATATGCCTAAATGAGATAAAATGAAATAAATATTTCACAGTAGAACTTTTCATATTTATTTGCCATTGTAGATGCCATGAAAGCCACAAGCTTAGAGGGCTTTAGGAAAAAAATAATGAAAAAACAGATTTACAGTTATAGGACAGCCACTGGCTGCATTTTCAAAGAAAAGTCAGAGATTTTAATACATAATTCTCTTAGACTTCTTTTACAATTTCATCCCTTGGATCAAAAATAGAATTGGTGCTCTTACTTCCTTCTAAAATTTATCATCCATTGTATGACACTGAACCAGCAGTTTAGCACGTTGGTGCTTGAATTTAAAATGTTAAATCACTTGAGGATACAACCAAGCAGTGTGATCTTTGTCTATCTGCATGCAGCAGATTTCAGGTTTCCTGAAAACATTTACAATTCTAATGTTAATTTAACATGAATCACCCACCATTTGTTTCCAGCTTAACAGAGCCTATGTTCTGGTTAGTCAGAAAAAGTCTTGTTTTTCTTATACTGGTTAGACTCGAGTATCTGCATGCCACTGATCCCTCGGTTAGGCAGAATAAGTGTGTGTGTCTGGAGTACTTTGATCAAAACCAAATCACAATATCACTGCAGCACTTTGCAAAATTGAATCATAAATATTGCAATTTAATACTATGTAAATCAATGCAGGCAAGTATACAAAGCCCAGCTGGAAAATCTATTTTACATGTCCAAGGAGAAACCTGCCCAAACTCACAGAGTAAATAAACATTTGGAAAAAGAGAAAGAACAAACCAGACTTTGCAGTGCTGTGCTTTTTGGCATGTTGTCAGAAGAGGGGCATTGCTGCTCCCAGACTCTTGTGTTCCAGGGAATGGCAACCCTGCTTCTGAAGCACACATCCTGCCTGATGCCTGAGGAGTTCATCAAAATCTGTCTCAGTGTTCCCAGCCAGACAGCAGACTTTGCTGTGGGGGTTAAAGAGCATTGCTGAGACTGGAGGCTTCACTTACCCATTCTAATTACATTCCTATCCTAAACCATTCCTAAGTGTCTCAAAACTCAGAAATATTCTGGCCTCCTCAGCCTTTCGTAAACTGTCATGAAAATAATCAAAATAAGAGAAGAAATGTTTGGGCCTGCATTTTTAGTATTTTTTTTTTTTTCACATCTCATATCTTGAAATAATTTTATTTCACTGGGAAAACAAAATGTAGTCTTGTGTCTGGAGGTGGACAAGCTCTTTTCAAACAATGTCTGAGAAGAAAAGGTTGATATGGTTTGTCTTTTCGTGCTTGGTCTCTCTCCAGATCACTGTAAGAAATCAGTAAATAGATGAAGTGGTAAAGGGGGACAGGAGAGGAATAACACTGAGCTACAAAAAGTAGGTTCTACAAAACATAGTGGGGTTCTGTGCTTTATGTGTTTTTCACTACCTCTGTCAGCAGTAGGAAATAAAAACCATGGGAAAGAATCCAAAGACATAAAATAGTCTTCATTTTCAGAATGTCTTGAATAAAGGCAAAATGGTATTAGAAGAAAACATTAGAAGAAATATTTAGGACAGAAATCTGAGTTTTCAAAACTCAATACAAGAATGAGAAGGAGAGCTGCAAAAATGATTTTAAATGGCATTTACCCTTTCTTGAAATTCAGCATGGTTGAAAATTGCCCCAAAATGTATAGAGCCACCCCAGTGCCTATGAGATGAGAATAGTGACCAGCCATGAAATAACCACACTGCCTTCTCTTGACCACAGACAGATCTCTCACATCATCCTGCCCATTCCCCATTTTACCAACAGAATCCTGTCTAGTTGAAATTTCCCTTGCAGTCTGTTTTCCAACCCACTTCATATTATGCAGAGCAAATTCTTCTGTGGTCCATGATAGCTGGTGAGCTCCTTAATTTAAAACAAAGCTCATTAGTTATTTGTTTGACTGTACGGAACACATTTTTCTGTGAATTTATTGGATCCAATTCATACGTAAGGGCAGCTAACACAACCTCTGTCTGTGTGAATTTTTTTTCCCTCACCCAACAATAAACTTGTGCTAGTGTACAAATGATACTTCTTTGATTTTCAGATGGAATGCTGCAAGAACTCTCACACAGAGCTGGTTTATGTCCTGGAAGCCTTTGAACATATTGTCTTAGATGCTAGCTTGGAAAGGCAATTGCATAAGCAATCACACATTCAGAAAGGATCAACAGCACCACCAGAGGCAGCAGCCCAGTATTTCCCTGGGCAAAATTCTCATATTGTCTCTGAGTCAGGATTCATTACCCTTCTGTCTTTCCTTGAGTTTTCACTTCCATTACTTAGAGAAATATAAGTTTCCCCCCAGCTTGAGGTAATGACACCATCAACTCAGCAAAGCCGTGCCTGTGGAAGCAAAGCCTTGTTACAAACTGCTGTTTATTACATGGGGACAGGCTCACAGAGAAACCTCCCACAAACAGGCCTCACTTCATTTCAGCTCTAATCTGGTGTGTCACTGTAGCCATTCCACTACTGTCCTGTCCTCAGCCCTCTCCAGTGCCTTGCTTTCTCAACGTCTAGCCCTTCATGTGAAATACAGTCTTTTTTTGCTAAAATAAAGCTCTGCATTTCACAAACTAGTTCTTAAAATACATTCAGATCACAACAATTCTGTAAACGTCTAGTGAGAAACAGTGTTCCTACATATTTTTATGGCTTCTCATTGTGACTGTAAGCTCACACAGAAGTTTTGATTTGGGTTTTTGGTTTTGTTTCTTTTATAAGGCCTCACTCCTTTGTGTATTCTCTTCTCTTACTTCAGAGGCTTCTTCCCACTCCTAGGTGCCTATTTTCACAAAAACTGTAGGACAGAATAGTCTTTCAGGATTCTACATTCTCCCACAGCTGCAAGAAAGGGTGTGAGTATTCAGAGCCATGTTATGGACCCACAGAGATTAGAGCATTATCGGTAAGGAAAAGAGTTAAAACCTCCTGCAGTATTTTACAAGAAAAAGAAAGCATTCACAATGATAAGGCATGGCCACATGACTCTGTGCCACAAGTGCTTACACAGTGATGTTGAAGACTGTTTAAGCTGGGGAACAGAACATTACATAGTTTCAAGGCCACCTCTCAAATACTCTTACATTCAAATAAGCTCACTGAAAAATTCTGGCCCTTTGGCAGCCACAAGGATTTTTTCCACTGATATTCAAGAAAACACATTTTCATCCATGGTATTTGCTTGGCAAGCTGGTTTCCATGCTTTTGTTACACAGCTATGGATTATGAAGAAAGATGTGAAACTTTTATGTCATGCCAGGCTCGCACTTAAGGTTGGGAAAAATATTCATATTTAAACATTTTTTTCTATATTAACAGTAAAACAGTAACTAAATTTATGGGTGCAGTACCTTAAAGAAGTAAAAGGCTTACAGAAATATTGAAACTGAGAACATTTTTATAATTAGCTACCAAGAAGAAGGAACACAATAATACTCAGAATCAAAGCCCTTTTTCTATTATTATTTGGCAATGTTGCAATTATAATTCTTTGCTCCTTTTTCGAACAGAACAGTGATATCTTTAAATCATATTTTTACTGATCAAGATACAGACACCAATGCAAAAGGCACTTCTATAGCACCTTTCATCCAAAATCTCAGAATACTCTCCAAATAGCAATTCAACTTCCTAACACAACTACCTCCTCCAATGTGCTAACAGCTCATTTTACAGCAGGTGAAACCAAGGCAGAGGGAAGTTGAGTCATGTACCTAAGGTCACATAACAAATCCATCCTCTAACTCCAAAATATCTCTTTGGATGGTTAAAGTCCACAAAATATTTATAGGGTCTGCTTAAGAAGAAAAACAAACTCCCTCAGATTCACAGTTGATTTTTAAAGTAGTTGGCTTCAGGATACTATTAATATACTTTTCTTGGTAAAACATTTGTTACAAAACTGTGCTCAATATTACTGTTCTGAACCTTTTCTGCTTTGAAAATGAAAAGTAAAAAATCCTGTTTCCACTCCGTAGTAGCATCAGGTCACTCTCATGAGGCACAGCCCACTGCTATTATGAAACCTGCACGAAAGAACAAGGATGGTGCTGTGTTGCCAAAAGCTCTCTTGAACAACTGAACAACTCAGTTTTATCACCGCTGATTTTGCTCATATTTGCTACGAGGGTATCTCCTCCCCCCCAGTTTTGGTACCTGTGCCTATGTGCACACCTGCACATGCAAGCAGGAAGAAAACAGGATTAAGGGAAGTTAACATACTCAGTGCAGGGCTGCCTTTCACTGCCAGCACTGAACTCTGAGGCACAGGGAAGAGTCCTCAGGCAAAGCCTGCAAAGTGTTCCTGGATCAGGACAAACACAAACAGCAGCTCTCCCACACTGGCACTGCCACACAAAACATGAATCAGCCACTTGGCAGCTGTTTGACAGATTTCTGATTGACTTTGCAGAGGAGGATTTACAGTTCACATCCTGGTTTGTTCTCTTCAAGCCCAGTTTCCAGAGAACAGTTGAGAAGTCTCTAGAAGGGGACTATGGACTATACTAGTTAAAGCAATTTTAATGGAACCAATGACAGAATTAATAATTTCACTTTCTGTGTGTTTTTCTATAAAAAACCAAAGAGTTGAAAATCTGACATAACATGGCACAAACAAGAGCAAAACCAACTTCAGACATGTCAGTGGCACAGTCCTTGTGAGGCTGATTTCTTCCTCCCTCTTTCAACAGTGAAGGTTTTCTTTATATGCAACAGAAATACAATTTACTCTTCTGTAGGACATCCTCGATGAGACTGGAGATCTGATTAGCATATCTAATGTCTGATAAAAATCAGAGACCCTGGACCATTGCAGTGGGAAAAAGTACAGGTGAGAAAAAATTAACAGAAATTGAGGATGTAACTTGAGCTTGTTGTGGCCTCAAAGAGAAAAATGGCAGGAAAAGCCAGATAATAAAAATATCTGCGATTTTTGGCCATTATTTACATAGCTGCATCATCACTGTTATTTCTAGAAAGAGAAATCATTATTTACCTTGCAGCTGATTAAAGATCTTGGCTACAGAAGACAAATTGCTGCAACATAAGTAAGATAAAATTAAAACGACAAACTTACACACTTACCCTAGTCTTATATTAGATTAGCTAAATTTTTAATTTTTGTATGCAAATTAAACTAATTCAAATGTGAAACAGGCATACAAATGTATATCTATTAAAAGCTGGACATAATTAACTGTGCTGAATTTAAGTTATATAAGCTAGTGTGACTTTTCATAAATAGCCAAGGTCTAAGTCATACGACATGGAAACTCACTCCCCTAACAGCTGGCCTGCAGTGTCTTTGATGTAAAAATTTATAAAAATTAAGACCTGTGTGAATATTCACAGTGCCTTTTCTGCAACCATTTTTTTCAATTATTGATAACAGATTAATGAGATAATAGTAATGCAAATGCATTTCCACCTCGTTTTTATTCATAATGGTTCTGTGACATTCAGAGAATATTAACAAATTAAAAGGACAAGCCACATGTAGAACTGGAAACAGTTCTTTCAGGGAGAAATAGGTACAACTTGATTATTCAGATTAGAGCTGTCTAAATGAAACAACTCACTCCAAAATCAAAGCAGAACTTCACAGACTCTCTTTGTAACACATGACAGGTCTATCATGCAGTTGCAACTGTACACCCTGGGCTGAAATGAGAACAGGCCATTATCTGCATTCTGTGATTTGTTTCAAGCAGAAGACACCTGTATGCTATAGAAAAGCATTCACTCAGTGACTGAAAAAGGAAACAGATGGAGTTAAGTGAAATGCACAAAGCCCAATTTGACAGCACAGAAAGGAGCAATTTCAGCCCATTGGAGAAGAAACACCTCTTTAATGACAAAATTAAGGTGTAAGAGCAGAGTCCAGTTGCACAGTCATTTATACAAAAAATGTAATGAGATAATAAATAGCAGCTGCCTTTGGTAATATTTCTCCCTGTGAAGGGGCCAGGACAAGGGGGATGCACAACTGAAGCCTGATCTTGAAGATTAATATGATGCTCCTGGGAATTTCCCTGCCTTGCATAAAGATCCAGTTCAGAACTAGAGACAGGGAGAAAATTCAAAGAGCAATGAAAGCCTCCTAGGAATACTTGGGCGAGAGCAAAAGGGGGAAGATACACAAAAAACAGTACAGGGAATTAAAAACCTCATGAAGGCAAGAGGAGCTGAGCTGTACAGACAGCTACGTGTACCAGAGTTCTGCAGAGAAGCCTTACATGGCATGGCTTCAAGGAAAATGGATGGATCCAGCCAGGGCACAGCAGAAGTCAAATCCAGGCTGACACAATATAAATTCCGAGCACACAACTGCTGATTAACACAGTGCCAGTTGATCTATGCATTTGGCGCTATCTTAAATGAACATCTAAATTTTTGAAGGGGGAAAATAAACACTCTTTACATAAAAGGAAAGATCTTTAAAAATGAAATTCAGTTAAGCTTCCCTTAAACCTCAGTCTCAAAATTGAAATGAGTTGCTGGGTTACTGCAAAATGCCTTTAGCTTCCTAAGCATGGTTCATACTTTCAAGCAAGGCCAAATAAATGCCAGCAATAACAACGAACTTGAGCAAAAGCATGCACTGGAAGACACTTGCCTAGGAAATCACAGAGGGCAAAATCCTGATTTGACAACTGCAATGCAGGATTTGTTGGCAGGGCTGTTGCTGTATTTCTTAGTGGTACTGACCCCAGAAAATGATGTCAGAACCTTGAATTTAGGATTTTCATGGTCTGTAAAATCAAAGGGTAAATACCCAACCTTCAACAACCCAAAGTATTTTCAGCCCCATAAAGCATTAGTGAACTTCCAACCATTTAGGAGAACAGATCCCATTCTTAATATTGCCCTGAGGCATTATTGAGCAAAAATGGGTCCACCTCAACATATACAAGCAGATCTTACAGCTGGCTGGGTTAAACACCCATGAGTCACTTTGCATTTAAAGGGATGTGCTCTCACACAGCAATGCAACCCAAGATGCTGCAGTATTCCCAGGAAAACCTGTGTACTTCTGTAGACTTCCTGAATTTCCTGTGCTATGTGACATGAACAGTGATGAGATTCATAGGACTTCTCCTCATAATGGAAATGTCAGCACAACCTGAGTGATTTGGGGCAGGGACAGTCTTTTCTTCAAGGGTAACAGGGTTTTGTCTGCATGTATGAAAGCCTGGCACAACGGCATCCAAAACTCTGCTCCAGAGCAAAAATAAGGGCCAGGAGGTGGTGTGGATTTCCCTTACTGATATACCTGTAAATGTCCTGGTCTGCAGATGGAACTGTGTAAGACCTACTGTAAACTGTTCATCATTTTTCTTGTGTCCAACTGATTCTTTTTTTCCCTCCTCTTTTGACCCCAAACAGCTGACAAAGTCAACGATGACTTCTACAGCAAGCGCCGACACCTGGCGGAGCTGGCGGCCAAGGGGAGCCTGCCCCTGCACCCGGTGCGCCTGGACGAGGAGAGGGCCTACACCATCGACAGCGGGCTCACCAGGCAGAACGGGAAATCCAGGATGGGCAAGATACACACACACCCCCTGGGCTACAACACCCACTACAAAACCTGGGATCCCAACGACCCGTCCCTGAGGCGGCAAGCGTTCACAAACAAGGGCAAGCACGGCATGGGAGACCCGACGCTAAGTGACCCGCTGACCACCCGGAGCCAGCACTACTTGGGCCCACAGCCATACTTCATAACCAACAGCAAGACAGAAGTAACTGTTTGAGTTTGTTTTCTTTCTCTCTTTTTCTTTTAGTTTTTTTTTTTTTCTTTTTTCTAATGAAATCCTTTAAAAAACACATGCAAATGTATACACAACACAAACACTCAACCGAAAGGCAAAAAAAAATTTAAAAATATGAAATAAAACAAAAAAAAGAAGAGGAAACAGAAGGAAGGAACTTCCACCTGGACACTCTTGGTATCCAGCCAGCTGTAGGCTGAAGAGTGGGTTAATACCATTCAGCAATACACACTGAAGGTTGAATTATAAACTCCATTTGTATTTCACAATGGAACACAAACCCTTGTGACTAAATTTTTTTACTTGAAACTAAAATCCATGATGAGAAGTAGCACAATCTAGAGAAACTTTATGTCTGCTTAAACATTTACACAATGTTCCTGCCTTGAGACAGAGGAAGAGAGAGAGAACAATATACTGTAATATATTACTTCAGAGAGGAATTTTATATAAAACCTATTAATACTCACAAGACCTGTGAAAAACCAAGAGCAAACATCTTGGTATGATCCCTAACATCTATTATTGTACTTTCACACCATCCTATAGAGAACGCAAAAAATATATATACAATAAGAGACAAAGACACTTTCACAAGGAATTTATGAAGACTGTTATGATTAAGAGCATATGGGACCTTTCTGGCTGGTAGAGAATTCTGCAGGATGATAACAGCAGATTTCATTTCAGTTTACTTCATTTGATTTGAAATTTATGGGAACCTCCAAAATAAGAAGAGATGCTTCATGTGACACAGAAAGCTGCTGGGGGAAAAAGGGCATCAGAATATTCCCTCTCAGTCCTCCTGTTTTCAGGCAGATGGTAACAATTCTCACTTTGCAGACTGTCAGGATTTTTTCTTCACCTAAATGTTTTGCCTATCTTCAACTGCTTCAGACTGAAATTAAGCGTGGGTGGTGCCTTTACTGTATTACTATTGTTCAATGACAGTCTTGTTCTTCAAAGTGACCCCTCTGTTCCTTTAAGCTATTTCCTCATGTTTTGCTAAGGATGACAAGGGTTCTGCCCTGTTCAGCCTCCTCTGTTTGTTCCAAAAGGAAACTGGACTACATCTCCATGCAGTGGTTGCACAGTCAAGACTATTTAGTTAGCCCCTTCATTTTCCCAATTTCAACTTTTCCCCTCTAGTCTTTCATTTTGTATTTGCTTTTAGCCATGGTAGTTCTCTGTAGTTCAAGTAAATGTTATCTGGTATATTGTCTCTATCGTTTGGCTTTCTCTAGTGGCGTTCCCTCTTGGTGGGCTGTGTGGCGGAAGAGGCTGGTCCAGCCTCAAACATCAGAGATCTGGGGTTAAACTAAACAAACATTTGGACTCGTGGTCTTGACTGTGGTTCTGATGAGCAGGATGCTTTGTTTGTGTGAGTAAAACCACTCTTGAACTGGGCACTGGTAGCAAACTCACAGTCCTGGGCCTGTAAAGGCTTCAGCGCATCCACAAAAAGAGACAGAGTTGGGATGGGATGGCAGGCAATGCATTCAGTCTTTCAGTAAATTCCTGCCCTTCCCCCAACACAAGTCACTTGGCTAAATCTCAACTAGCTGTCCTACTACAGTTGCATTCTCACCAGCTGTCAATTCTTCAGGAGATTAGGTTTGGAAGAGTAGTCAGGGAGGAGTGAGAACTGTTGTAAGAAGAATTGGAAGTGGCGTTTCTTACTGTACTCAACTGACTGTCAGTGCTTCTGCTTAGTCAAGGATGCAAGGGCTAAGATTTTGAAATCTGGTTAAATAGAGATACCATTTTTTAGCTATATCAAGACTGATTTGCATCCTGAGAGCACCGGTATCTCTCCATAAGTGTGCTGCTAAATTTTATGATCATATGTTTTAAGACTATCAGAAGTAGACAAAGCCCACAAGACAAATACTTTGCACACGACCCAGACTCTCCACTATCTTACTTTTATTCCTTTAATCTTTATTGCCTTCACAACTGGCTGACTTAATTTGACCCTTTATGGAATGTTGCTGTTAATCCATATGCTTTAGATACACATTACAGCTGCACTCTAATTCACACAGGTTTCGTGTAACTTGAGCATATTTTATGTGGAAATATTTTAGTAACTGTATGTTCTGTAAGTAAACCCGTGTTAATACTTGTTAACTACAGAGTTTATGATACCAATAATACTTCCTACAATAAAATGTTTGTTTGTTTTTTAAGAATGTTTATTTGTAAACATATGTATTCACTATATTACTATGAATTTCTTACCTGGCAATAAAACTGATTCTAAGTGAATCCAACTTGCTGGTTCATTCCTAAACTTGTATCACTGGGCCAACTTTTGAGTCTGAACTGAGCTTTTGGAGCATCTCACTGCAGCCAGTGATGTTCATATCAGTTTGCCTCTGCCAGAGTGAACAAGGGTTCTTCGGAAATCAACTGCGTATTATCTGCATTACAGAGAAGATGGGTGATGTTTGAGGCTCCTCCCAGGCCTAACCATTGTGTGATTTTATGACTGCCTGTTACATGCAAAGTATCACAAGATACACAGGGATTGCCAGCTTTACAAAGCTTCATGTGCCCTGTAGGCCTCCAGGCACCACACACACCCCTGGTGCCACTTGATCAGTTAATTAATGTTTTGAGGAACAACAACAAAATGATAAGCATGCCCAAGGGCAGAGGCTGATCCTCATGAATGGGAAGAAAGCAATAAACTTCAGACATTTTCAAGGATTGCAACTACCCAGCGAGAGCAGATGAGACACTGATGTAAACTGCTTCAAAAATTTTATATGTCCATTAGAGAAGATACTGTACACATCTGTGTACTAAGTCTGCTGGAAAAAAAAAGTCCTTACAGGCTTTTAGTAATGCTAATGGCTCATAAAGCTGACAGAACCCTGGGAGAAGGTTTGGGCAGCTTCTTCTCCTTTCTTTGCTAAAATGATAGTGAATAAATTTCAGAAGAGGAAACAGGGAGTCAGGAAACCCAGCTTGAGAATCCACTTACTGCATGACCTAGTGCAAATTCTTTAGACAGTTTATGAGCCTTTGGAAGCCATGATACATTATCAGAGGGAAAACATCAATTCAAAAGTCTCCAGAGTTAGCCTTTTTATACAGTAGAAAAATCTCATTTTCAATATACACTTTTATGACTGCAAGGAAATAATTCATAAAAGCCCCATTTTTTGTTACAGGAGCATTTCCCTGCCTCAGGTACAGTGCAGTTTGGTCAGTGCCAGGAAAATTCTGGGCAGCCTTGTGACCCACTGGGAAGCCTGAGGAGCCCAGTGGAACACAAGCCTAACCTATAGTAGACAAAACTTACTGTTACAGCTCCATCACCAGCCCATCTATGCACAGGTTGTTTCTAGCACCAAACTCCTGGCTGGACTCACAGATGGCAAAAGGGCCAAGTGCTTTGTGAAGTAGAAGTCTCTCATCATAGCTCTTGTTCTTTCAGGTACATTAAAGCCTGCAAAGAAAACCCACTGGAATGTGATTTTGTGTTTCCACATGTTTTTTTTTCTCTTAAAAAACCTGACCCTTTTGACACCGCTAGCAAGAACGGGACTGGGCTTCCATCAGAATTTCTTCCATGAGGCTCTTTGATCCTAACACAGACGCACTGACTACAAACAGAAAAGTACACTGTCAAGAAAGGATGATGTTCCTGTACAGAGCTATGCAGTCTAAAGCCCAAAGGCTTCTGGTTTAGAGCCCTTTACCCCGGAAACATCTCTTGACTAAATCTTTAGAGCATGATCCTTAGCTTACACAAACTGCAGATGTGATAGTTTATATAAATAGAGGATCAAGTCTCATGAGATTTCACACTACGAGGTGTCTCCACAACTCACAACTTTAGATTTTAATAGATCTGGGAAAAGATTCATGCTTTGCTCTGTTTTTATAGAATGGTTATTGAATTTTTGGTACTAAATAAATAACCCTAGTCCACAAATCCCTTTTGCACACAATCCTGAGCACTTTATTTAATCCTGGTCTCTATACTTGAATACATGAAGGACTTCCAGTGATAAATACAGTCTTCACTGTAATTATATCATCTTTCTATTTGGCATAGATAATTTTATTTTGCTAAAAACAGTTATGACAGGCAATATTATTGCATTAAACTATATAATCTCATATATCATCTGCTGCTGAAAATGCGATCATAGGTGAGTACTACATTACCAAAAAGTGAACACTGTTATTTTTATCAGTGGGAAAGTCATACAGCTCTATTTTGAAAACTGTCTGTAAAAACAATCTTGGAATTCATGCTTCGTGCTTTAGACATTTCCAGACTCAAATTTTGCTCAGCCTGCAAGTTGGTGAGTCCTCACACCTGACAACTTCATCAGTAATATTAGCATGAAACCAGGCCTTTCCTCCCCTTCCAGGCACACTAATGAAAGCCAGGACCAAATTAGCACACTCATTATACCCCATATCTGCACAAAATCTGCTGTCATACAAATGCAACTGATGGATGCAGCAAACACTTCTGCAGAAGTTGCACCATAAAGAGTCTGGCACACCACATTCAGTTGCGCAAGCCCTACCATGTTAGCAAAGCATGAGAGAGAGGTATTTGTCCCCAGTGACAGCCCTTTGTGACAGCCTGATCCTAGTTCTGGGCATTCTTCCTATGTCAGAATCTGCCAAATAAACAATCCTGAACAGGCCATGCTCCCTGAATATGCCCTTCTCATCCCAGAGCCACTCTTCTAACAAGATAATGGTGGTGCTCAACAACAAGGTGCTCTCCCTTAAATTTCATTTTTCACCTTCAGAGCTAAGGGACACATTCAGGGAAGAGGAAGCTTTGGATTCAGACTAACCTGAGGCTGAGATAAGTTCAGAACCCCCATCTATTACTGCTGTTCCCATTTCACATAACAGAAAAGAATAAGATGCAATTTGTACCTAGGTTCATGAAGTACTGCTGTACTAAGTCAGGTCCTTCACGGATGCATGAAGAGGCTCTGTACTTCTCTTTCTCTGCAGGGAACTTGAAGCTAATATTTCATCCCCAAGAAATCATTCTGTGAAAGGTTTTATTTTTTATTAGTAAGGCTGGAATTCAGAATTAGAATTCGGTTTTTGTCTACGCATTTTGTAATTCACTGGTACACACAGTTACATCTTGTTTATTTAAGTCAACTATAGCTGCCTTTATTTGGCCACTTCTATGTTTACATGGTAAGAGGCATTGTTGCTCTTAACAGGGGTTGATGTACTGGGAGAGTTCATCTTCTGAACCTGCACACCAAGCCTTGTGTGCATCTCTCACAATATATAAGGCTGGGAGAACAATATATTATCAAAAATGATGATTTCAAATCAAGATAGAATGTCAGGTAGTGTTGCTGCTGTTTGATCTGAGGTTGAGCTACAAGCAAGAACTGAAAACTAGCAATAATCACAATCCATTCAGTGGTCACTGAACTATCTGGCAGCACTATTTGATAAGGAAACACATCCTCCCCAGCACCAGGTGTGTCAGAAGCCACTGACACTCCCTGAGCAGAAGCACGTTCTTTTTACTGCGGTTGGCCTCAAGTTCACATTCTGGGATTCGGGGCAACACTGACACTTTGATCACAGTAGTTGTTATTAGAGAGATTTTGGCCAATTTCAGTGAATAAATTCCTTGAAGTAATTGATCCCCAGAGAAAAGAGTGCTTTAGCTGAAACTTATTGTTGAAACTTATTGTTAAAGAAATGTATTGTTTCTTTAAGCAACAGAAACATGGATTGGATAGTTGGAACTAGATGATCCTTAAGGCCTCTTCCAACCCAAACCATTTTATGATTCTATGATTATCTGTACTTTTTTTCTCTGCCATAGGTGAAGAGAAGTTAGGCTTTGCTTTGTCATTACCTGCCTGGGGTAAGAGAGCTCAAGGAAGGCTGCTTTTCTGCCTCTTTTCAAGGTAGAGTTATAATTCAGTGGGAGTCTTTCAGACACATCCTGCAGGAGACTGCACTGCTACTGAGCACAGAGGCAGCCTGTTGACTCCCTCATGTACTAGGAGTGAATAAAACATGCAGTTGAAAGACAAAGGTAGACTGGACTACTGTGGCATCAGTACTGGCTTTGCAAGTTGGCAGCTACTTTCCACCACCCCTTTGAAGAGGCCAGGAGAACTATGTGGTATTTTGACAGCTGATGCCTCCAGTGAACTCCTGCAGCCTTCTTGAGCACCCCCTCACACACAGCACCTCACCCAGGCTCTCACCTTCCATGCCAAAGTAGCAGTCCTGGGGAACAACCCCACTTTGTGCACACCTGCATGCACAGACACGTTTTACATCACTTGAGCTCTGGAGCTTGACTCCCTAAATCATTTCTGTTTGCAACAACGCCAAAGGGTAACACTGATTTGGAAAATCCACCTAATTGCCTCACTACATTTTAGGGGCCTTATTTCAGTTTTGAAGATGGCATCTATATCCCTAATTTACTTTACTGCTTTTGAAAATTAAATACTAAAGAATGTGACATTCTAAAGAAGAGGCAGTCTAAAGTTTAGGGATGAAACGTGTCCTTTAGGGCTGTAATGTATTTTGCCATTACTGCTTGGGGAATAATACTAAGGATGATAGAAAGCAACTTGACAGGATTCATTAAGGCAGAGACAGCATGTGTATGCTGTGATGCACAGGACTCTACACAAGTCTGCCTATCCAGAGCAAACTGTTCTGGTTTTTACTAACAGTGATTTATGAGTTTGTTTTTGTGGTTTTGTCTTTTTTTTTTTTTTTTCCGTTCTGAAAGATGAATCTAAAAAGCACAGTGCTGAGAGTGCTTATAACAAAGGTGCCCTGTTGAAAACAGCAAGTGGCACAATATTGTACAGCATGACTGTGACAGCAAAGACCCTGAGCCCACACTGCTGAGTTAGTGGCAGGATTGTCAGCATGTGGAAAACCAAAACTCACAGACAACACACATTCACTCTTTGATATGCAGAACTTTTAGACTCCACTACAAGTGATTTTTCTCAACCTGACACCAACTAAATGGTATAGAAAAGGAAATGCAGTAGATACACTGCAGGATTGCACAGATCTTCTTGACTGAGTTACAGCTGAGACTGCAGTTCAACAAAATAATGGCTGCAACATTGCCTTGTAGCAAACCACAGTTATCCTGCCAGCATCTCATCTCATCTCCCTGGATGGCTTGTACCTTTGACACAGCTCATAATGAGTAGGGAAGACTCTGCTCTCAGAGTGTTGCTTGGCTTCAATGTGCACATTCAAAGCCCTTGTGCAAGACAGCTACTCCAGCCATTAGGATACTGAAGTCTGCATAAAGTCAAAATCCAGGTAAAAATCTTATAACTTTCTACAGACAACAGCAAAATACATTGAATTGTGACTCCCAGATAGAATTCCCTTATAAATTTCTGCCTAGCTTCTTCAAATCCATCCATGTTACACACTCTTCACCTTCTTTGACTTAGTATTTAGCTGATTACCTACTATGATGTTTTTCATGTTTCTACACAAAAGGAGCATCACAATAAATACTGGTGTTCTTCAGGCTGTTACTTCACTGTGTACAATGTATTTTCTTATTAAATGATAATTTTATTAGGTGAAATATTTTCCAAAGACAGCAGTACTGGAGGAGTGGTAGCATGAAATTTCACTATCACCCCCAGATCCATGGAGGATCACCCTTCAGGGGGTGGCACTTTCTTGACAGGTTAGTAACATAAAAATTTACATTTTTAAAAGCTCCTATATACACTATAGAATCGATTCTCCCATTTTAAACATGCTTGCTTTCAAAATGGGAAGACAATATACACGTATATTTTCAAACAGATTGTGTTTTTATGGACTGTGAATAAACAGGTAGAAGAGAGGACTAAAGGGAATATTGAGTGTTTCACCCACTCAAATCCCATTCCCCATATCTATAATATTCCAGCCACAACCACTGTATAATAATACTTTTTCATACAAGAATACTACAGAGGTTGAAGTGTAGCCAGTGCATTTAAACAACTTCAGGGAAAGATGAAGTTGACTTCCCAGTATGTTCTATTACATTTGTTCGCTCTTCAACTGTGACCTTTGAGGATGGATCAAGCTTCTGAAAAAAAAAACAGAGTTACAAAACTGCATAGCTATTATGTGTAAAATATCACAGTAATCAACAGCCTTATTGTCGAATCTGAAAAACATGGGCAAGACATCCTGTTGTGCAACTCCTCCCAGTATCACAGAACACTCCCCAGGGAGCGGCTTACCAACACCAGCAGAAATAAGGTTGCATTGACATGGTTAAGCAGCCAGAGGACATTACTTCATAAAGATGTAATGTTTTTTTCCTTTCTCCTCTGCACTGCCTCTGGGGATTGGCTGGTTGGTTCTGTTTGGCTGGTAAATTTGGGGTTTGTTAATGCCAGAATGGGCATATTCCTGTCATCGAATGAAGTACAGGAAAAACCAGATTATCAAAAAGAAATCCACTAGATAAAGAGAAAGGTTACAAAACTTCAGAAGTGACTTGGCTGCAGTAAGGAAAAACATATAGACTTGATAGTGCTGCCTGCTAATAACTAGAGAACTTTTACACCATCTGCTAATTTCCCCTTTGTCAGCTGCACAAGGGAACCACATGAGAGACACCATAATAAACAGAGATATTTTTTCTCCCTTGGAGATCATAAGTCTCCAGAACCTGTGGCATATATGTTCACTTACACCCAAGCTGTTAATATATACAAGTGAGAAGAGAACCAGTATTTTTATCAATGTGGAATAGCAGCTGAGACAGACAACACAACCTCCGCAGAGGGACATATCCATATGTTACACAAGAATAGATGCCAGAAAAATAATAGTGGTTGTGGCTTTTCTTGGAGAAAGGCATTTTAACCAGAGGTCACAAAACTATTAAGGTCATAACCTGTAGTTGGGCAGGACTATACAAAACTGTAAAGACTCTGCAAAAACAGAGATCTTAAAAAAACAACCCCAAAACATCTGGAAAGTGCCTGCCTTACATTAAGTCCCTGCTTCTATTATCCAGTTAGGACATACACTTGGTTCCGCCAAAAGCCCTGCTATGCATATACTGTATTTCTTGATCTTTTCTGTTGCCTAGTAAAGGTTTTTGAATTTGCTGCCAATTCAACCCCTGAAGCAGAGATGGGAATAAAAAGCATCTTATCTCCTAGCATATGATTCCATATCGTGTTTTCTACTATTTTCAAGCTGTACAATCTCTCAAGCTGCATGACATGCCTGTTTCCCTTGGGAGACTATTTCATATACACCCAGAATCCTAATTCCTCTGTGCATATCCCTGCATGTAAGGCTTGAAGTTTTAATAGAGCGGAGCTCTATGCTCTCATATCTTTTTGTCTTGGTCTTTCAGCAACAGGAGAAGAATTGCCAGGAAGTTGTTTGATAAGGTTCTCATCCAAAACTTCAGACCAACTGGAATGTTAGCAGGAAAGGCACTTCTGGGGCTTTGTTGGTAAGCAGAGAGAATTTCTCCTGAGCATCCTACTAGAGGTGCAGATTTCTGCCCTGAGTTCACCCAGTGACATCTTAAAAATCAATGGCTCATTTCTAATGATAAGGTCTCCAATCCAAAAGATGGCAAGTAGCAGTAGATATCATACACTTTATCAAGATTTCTTATTCTGTCTTGTGCCAGAGTAAGTTACGGAAATGTGGGTTAAATTAACATACTATAAAATATGACCCTAATGGAAGAACACGATTATCACTAACCTTCTAATAAACCACACTGAGGAATCAGACAACATTCTTCAAAAGTTTGCTTTAAACTGTCAGAATGCATTTATGTTTCATTGTCTAAGTCAGTGAGGAAAAGTATTAAATTTACATGTATTTCATGTCAGCTCAAAAAAAAGGAAAACAATATAGGAATCCAAAATTGTTCAGCACATAGCATGGGAGCATGAACTAAACAGGGTGGAGCACTGAGGGTATTGCACAGTATCACACACACTGTTATTCTATATGACAGGTAGGAATGAGATCACAGACAAACAAGTTTCAGAATAACAGTTCAGGCAGCAGAACTGCAAAACACAGGGCTTGGAATTCTAACACTGTAAAAGCTGCCTATGAGTCAAGAGATTCAGATAGGTCAAATCGTAAAATCACATAATCTTACACCCTGCTCAAGTGTAATAAAGCCTCAGCTAGAATATTGTGCCAAGCCTTGGCCATCATTTTTCCAGAGATACAAGGGTCAACTAGAAAGTATCAAGGAAGAAAAAAATCATTAAGGTTGTTAGAATCAGTTATTACTTCAACAATCAGTATGAATAAGCTAAGGTGTAGAGAAAACAAACTGAGGAAAAAAAATGGAAAAAACTGCAGTTGTTTATGCTGCAAAACAGAAAACTGAAGAAAGGTATTATGTACAGATTACATATTTTGCAATAGAGTCACTGAAAAAAGGATAAAACCCTTCATGTCTAGAATATGGAAAGAGTTAGGTCTCATCCTAAACTTCCCTGAGGAGGAAAGGCTCCTGAAGAACCTCATATTATTCCAGTACTTTAAAGGCTGGTTAAAAAGGGATGGATGCTCTCTTTGCACAAGGAGCCACATGGAGAAGACAAGGTGCAACTGGGTGCAAGTTGCATTGGGAGAGATTTCATCTCAGTAAAAGAAACTTTTTTTTTTTTTTACAGTGAGAACAATAAAACACTGCAGCAACCTTGCCAGGGATGTGGCAGAGTCCCCATCACTGGATTTTCAAGACCTGAATGAACAGGCTGCTGGATCAGGTCATCTAGGCTCCCTTTCATATTAAAGGTTGGACCAGAAATCTGCTCAAGGTCCCTTCCAGCCTGGGTTATTCTGAGAATTTTCAGCTCCACTTACACCATTGGCAGTGCAGGTAAAGAGTGACATATATAAACACTGAGGCTGACACTGATCTCTTGATATTTAAAAAACACAGAGGATTTTTTTTTTAAGAAGACAAAATATAGTCAGCAACTGACAATAAATCATGTTTTAGATGACATTATTATATCTATGCAAAGTGCTGCTGAAAAGAATAAAATAATGTACACCACTAGAGACAGGAAAAAAACCTCTTGTTGGTGTAAGCATTATTTAGTCAAGTATTAAAAGAAAACCCTTTTGAATGGCATGGAATGACAAGCAATGAAATGCATTATATACAGAGGCTGTGGAGTTTCCATTGCTAAATGATTTTAAAGAAACATTGAACTGATTCTGTCAAGAATTATTAGATATTTTTCAATTCTTCTTGAAGAAAGGTGGACCATTCAAAGGCCATTACAGCTCTCCTATTATTTTCTCTTCATGGCCCAAACCAAAGATGGGGCAGAAAGTCTTTTTCCTTAGGAATGAGTTTTTTCTTATGTCCCTTTATCAGTCAGCAGCAGCTGAAAGCTGTAATTAGAAGCATAAAGGTATCTGCTGTTCCCCCCAAATTCAGTGTTGTTACACTGCAATTGCAAATCAGTGCATAATGTTGCCTAGACAGATTTACACAGCAGCTAAAAGCACATATATTCAGACATGCTACAGACTGTCTGGGAACAAAGAATCCTGAGGCACAAACTACTCCAACTGTCTTATTACACATTACCAATATCAACTTCATTTTTACATTGAACAGTAGCTCTTTCATTGCATGTCCTTTCCTGGCAGTCAGCCACTGTTTTTAAAAGGTCAAAATCCTCATCTTCAATATAACATCCCACACAGATGACGTGATCTCAGAGGTAGGGAAAGAACCTGCCTCTGCAAGTCAGCTTAGAGCTACAATCTGAATAAATCATGACTCTGAATTCCATGAAAGCACTTGAAAGGGCAGAAGAATAGAGAAGGGAGGTAGGACAGGCTTTGAACCAAGAAGCAAGATGGGGCTTCCAAAAACCCCAGGTTCCCTTTCCTAGCCTGAAATGGAATTCTTCCACCATTTAGGATGAAACAGTTCATTTCCTGTGGTATCAGTTCAGTTTAAAAGTTAATTAGTTCAGTTTAAAAGATCAGTAATTTGTATAAAACAACCTATCTGTCACTTGACTGTCAGTTTCATGGAACAAATAATCTAACCCAAAGGAAAAGGGAAAAGGTAAGGAAAGGAATAGGTTCCCAGCTGCTCCCAGCAGAGTTCATTACACAAACTCTAGGCAGTCCTGGGATGTACACAGGGTTAAAGCTCCAAACAGATAAATTCACTGAGAATTTAGGCAATGATGTCACCATGACCAGAAGTTGGCCTTAAGATAAATAAATGGGCTTTCACTATTCCCTTCAGGCATTTGCTGTCCCTTGGCACCAAGATGAAATCATAATGCTTTGTAATTACAGATAAAAGGGCTTTGAAATGAAAGCTCTCCAAACAAGCCAAACATCCCGGAAAGTGAAAAACAACAAAAAAAACCCCAACAACTTGCTTGCATGCTCATTCTCCAGAGTCAAGAATAACCATCAAGACAATTTTCTTATTATTAGCAGCTGTTCAGAAATCAGTGCTGGATTCATTAGTTAAATCAGTGGGCTTTCCCAGAAAAAAAAGGGGAAAACAAAGGAAAAAAAAAAGGAGGATTTGAGAATAAATTAGTCAGACTGCAACAATGTCAAATACATGAAAATCTATAGCTCTGGCATGCAGAAATTACAAAAACCCAAATCACACTAACAAAAGATAGATTCTAGGCAAAAGTGAATAACATAAAGTACAATCACCCATTTTTAAGTCACCCCAGAAGATGGACTCATCTACAAAGAATCCTCTGAGACAGATTCAAGGCATAAGGAAGATGTATGAGGAAAAAAATAGGAAATGTTATGCACTGCTATGCCTGTAACTTGAAAACAACTCTAAATTATAGTTGAGGAAATGTTGCCATCACCCTACAAAGTACAGCATGAAAAAGTCTTTTTATTTTCCTATGACAAGATCATAAGGCAGATGAATAAATTCTTTAAAATTCCCTCTGTAAGCACTGGTACAAGAGTGCGTGTCAATAATATGTTTAAAACTCCTGCATTTGTTAGTTGTCCATGCGCTCTGCAGGGAACCCCCTGGGTGTTCAGTCAGCAAGGATTCACTTTTTTGACCTGGTTTGGAGCTGTGGGCTGCTGCCAACATGAGGCTCTCAGCTGCACAGAGACATTTCTAAAAGCTGGTGACACTCACAAAAGAGACTTCCCTCCCCTGTCAGGAAACTCAACAATCCAGGTTATTGGTATTAACTCACTACAGAGAAAAAGCACTATAAAATAAATGCAAGTTGCATTTATATCAGCAATACAGATGTGCACGTAAAGAGCATAGCCCAAAGCCATACTTACAAAGCCTGTACACACTTTTATTGATGAAGTAGAAAAACTGTTTAAAAATTTAATTGCAAGGATCTCACATTTGCAACAGAAAAACCCCAAGCATGTTAATTCTCTCCTCAGTGAGTTCACCATTAACAAATGAAGACCACTCTAGGAAACTTAAATTAGCAGCAGCAGTGATTATTCTAATGCTATCCCTTTTATCCCTTAAAGCCTTTTCTAAAAAATTAAAACAAAAACAACTCTTAGGCTGAATTGTTCCTTCAAGGTATTTTAATTTAAAATGTGAAACACTTTGGCCTAAATAACAGAAACTACAGATGTAACTGCAAACGTGCATCTAAAAAAAAAAAAAATAATTATGTAGTGTAAAACATTGTATAAGTTTGGGCCACTAATTTTCTACCTGCTCTCAATATTTGCTTTGGTACTGTTTTGCCCTGGTAGTGTTGTTTGTATGAGAATCATTGTCTTCAGTTTTGTAAACCCATCTCATGGTCTTTATTGGTAAAGTGTGAGATGTATTAAAAGAATAACATTAAACAGGATTTTTATTTTTCAGTTCTCCTGGTAAGGATCCCTCTCCCTTGACAGACAGTGCCAAAGAAATGCCACGTATCTTTTTATTTTGTGCTAGTATCACCATCCACAGACAACCATACTCTGTAAACACTCTAGAACTGGTTGAATAAAATTATATATAAAATATAAATAGCACCCCTACAATTCAGTCTGCAGTGTAGAGATAGCTTGTTGATCTCATTAAACTATGGAATAGGTCATTTAGTATTTATAAATGTAAATGTAAAACAATTATTCAGCTATTTCACAGGGAAATCGGTGATTTTTGTTGAATATTGCTTGCAATCATAATTTGAAAAGTTTGTATACACAAGCTTGGTTCTTGAAGAGAAACAAACTGCTAGAAGTATAAACTGGATCAAGAGTCTAAAAATCATTGTAAATTCTAGGAGGAACAAGTCAAATGCTTCAGCACAGGTAGCAGCAGGATCCCTTCAGAGGGATTAAGTTCCAAACAGGGCAGCATTATGGCCAAATGTAACCCTGGCAGGCAGTGCCTCCCTGAGCTGCCCAGGTCAGCTCCTCCCTGGTGGCCTCTGCCCAGCAGGGCACTGGGGATGTCTGTCCATGTCTGACCCGCCCTGACACCTGGGGAGGGCTCCAGGCTGACACCTGAACTTGCTCTGAGCATCTTACAGCACAGGGCTCTGGGCTCAAATACCTCACTAAACCCACGGGGATATCTAAATCCAAAGGATAACACCTGAATGTGCTGCACTGCCCAGCCCAACACCACAACCTGCTGAGCTCTTTCTGCGGGAGCTGTTCTGCCCAAGTCTGACTTCTGTAGCAAGTTTCTTCTCTTGCAGTAACAGTTCTAACCTCAACAAAAAGAGGAATTACCTAAAATCTTTTACTCTGTGGCCTAACACGCTAGCTGTTGTTGCATTAGATTTATTCGTAATTTACATAAATTTACATAAATGTATATATTTATCATCTAAAGTAGCATATAGCAGAAAATCCTAGCTTGCAGATAAAGTTTTCCATTTCTAATGTATCATTTCCCTTTTCCAATGCTCTGTATCTTCTAAGCAAATGAAGTTATCAAGTTTTAGGACAGTTGCAGGCTTATTAAATATTTACTTTTTTTTTTTAATAAAATGCCATTCCTTAAACATTCTGAAAATGTAAAACAAAACAGCAACAAAAAATCCCAAAGAGAAAATGGAAGGCAATTCTCTGACTGTAAAAATAGAGAGCAGAGTGAAGAACTTTTTTTTCAAGCTCTAGCAATAGCTAATGCCAGTTTTTGAAACAAAATCAGTCACTGATAGCAAGTGGTGAGTTCTGAAAGGTCTGAAAAACTTAAGGTGACTTGGGACATTTTTGTTCCTGTTTCTATATAGTTGTCAATTTGTCAGAATTTTTCATTTTGGTAGTAGCAATTTAATCTAAACAAACCTATTTTCAGATTGGAAGTGCAATCTTTACTTCTTTACTGGAGAAAATTGTCACTACAGCATTAATGAGTCTCTTCATTCTCTGTTAAACTCCTGCATTGTAAAGAGTTTATTACTAAAAAAATATGTAAGGAAGAGAGTTTCATTTCAGCAAGAGATTTTTCTAAGATTATTTTTTTTTTTGGCTACTGAACTGAAAGAAAACCTGCAGTCTACTGCTGGAGGGAGCTCCCTCAAGTAAAAGTCACTCAGGTCATATAAAAAAATATTAATTTGCTTTTCCTCTGTAACTAATAAGAAAGGTAAACAGCTTGTTTTAACAGTCCCCTAAGAATGACTCAGAGCCATCTGAAGCTCCTAAGCTTTTAGATATGAGATTCCTTCAGATTTCAGTATTGGTTCTGTGTTTTAAAAGGATGAAAGGTTGCTTCTAAAACATGTTTTCACTTCCACACTTTATCTATAGATGAGCTCTTCATGATTTTTCTCTCCATTCTTTAGTTTTCTGTCAGTGACTTTGTGCACCTTGCATGCACCTCCAGCTTTGTAAGCAGTGGCAGAATACACGAGTGGATAAAACATGATCTTCAGTTAATGGAAGGTTGCAATGAAGACAGATATTTTATAAATGTCTAAAAAGATGGATAGCAAGTCAGACAGAATTTAAAAAAAAAATAGGCAGTATCAATCTACATCATATCGTTCTCTGTCAAGGAATGGGCGATCCTAAATGTGTGTAAACAGCAATATTATTCATGGTTACACCACGGTGTAATTGCTTGCTGGATTTTAATGAGGTTTCTCTGAATATAAATGAGGGAACTAAGTGAAGATAAAGGAAGCATCTGAAGCTAGAAACAAAAAAAACCCTAAAATTAAAATGATGAAGTCAGATGCACTTCCTTTTATTGTGTGTATGAATACGAATGCTTATTAAACCAACAGATTTATAACAGTAGCCAGAATGGAGCACAATGCAGGGAAAAAAAGGGTTTCCCAATTCCATTCTGCCAACGTACCTCAGCCTTGACACCCAGCATTATTGCCAGTGGAACCCTAAGCCTCTTTTAAATAGAGTCTTGAAATTGCTTCAAACTGTATCAGAAAAACTGGTGATTTTTAGGAAGATAAATGATTGCAGAATCCTCACAAATCCATATCCCTTTGTGCCAAGGGAAATCTAATACTGAGGTCACTGGTGCTAAGAGGCATCAACCAGGCCTGCCACATCTTCAGCATGTTGATTATTAACTGAAAATTGTAACAAGGAACAGAAGGCAATTTAATCTGCCATTGTCAGCGTGTTGCCGTGACTTGGAGCAAGCCCAAGTGAGCAGCAACATTCAATGTGTAATTCCCTGGTGCCAAAACCAGAGCCAGAGGATCAGGCCTAAACCCTGTGAGATATCAGCCACTGAAAATGCAAAATATCAATAGATGGTGTAATCCACCTGAACTCCAGCCCTGTGTCAGGCTGGGACCTGATCCACCATGCTGGCAAGGCAGGCAGGAACCAGGACAGAAACTGTCAGGGAGCCCTGACAGCAGAAAATGTGGCCTGAGGCAGCCTGGAATGAGGAGGGAACCTGTGCTCCAGTATTCAGTACTGAGGGATGGGAGGCTCAACATGACAAAAACAGAAGAGCAGCCCAGAACAGGTGTAGTAAACACTACCAACAAAAACAAACCACAAAAAGACACAGTTTGTCTTCCAGACAGGCATCTCTGTTTGGAGGAGACAGAATTTGAGTTCCTGGGCTAATCCAGGCTGTCTGCCTCCCATATGGCCATTAGGACAATGTTAATAACAAAAGACAGCAGCAAAGCTAAGGTGCAGGAGCCAGAAAGATGTTGCTCCATCCCCAGAAAACCGGACTGGAATCTGCAGTGGCAGGCCCAGAACAATGGATAGATATATTGGTGACCTTGTCAGTCCATACCACAGCCACATTTCTAGAGATGAGCTGAGGTGGACACAGCTTTCCCTCTACTCTTCCACCTCCACCAGACAAAGACCAGAATCCAGATTTTTAGAAAAGGCAGACTCTAACATTTGCTTATGAAATATAATTACTTATGATTCAATATGTTAGAAAACTTTTAAAATAATTTTGAAATATTTCTGCTCCAGGCATTTAAACTTTTTAAAGTATTTAAATTTTCTAAATTTAAAACTGAAAAGTTATCATATGATAAAATTAGATGTTCCTTTCTTTGCTTAATTGAGACTGATGAATCTGAGCTTTAAAAAAAAACCCTGAGTTGAACAATTGTTCTTAAACAGCATTTCCCCATGAATGTTCTGTTTTGATATCCAGGCAATATTTGGCTATAATTTTTCCTTGATAAATGTACAATTAACTCCAGCTCGTGACACAACAATGTTAATATCTGAACCTGTCTCCATGGGCACACTTAGTGCCTGAGCAGGGTACCCATCTCATAGAGTAAAGCAGCTCATCACCATCTAGCCTTCTTTCAACCCTTCTGAAACACAAGACTTTTCAAAAGAAACAAAGAATTCTAAAAGCTTTCATTTGCAGTACAATATATATACGGTTTAACTTATAATTTTGTTTTTCCACTTTTTTAACTCCAGCTGTAGTTGTTTCCCTATTTATTTGTACGGCAATCTGGTTCACACTGTTAGATGTCAGCTGAGGTGACATTTTATATTATTTAAAACTCCTTCTGCAATGACAAAAATACTTATTTAGAAGATTCTGAGAACCTGTTTCACAACATGCTGAAATATAGTGGGGGAAAAGGAAGCCAAAGACTTCTTACATCAATATTTGCGGGAATTATTCAGTGTATTTCAGACTCTCTAACTTACAATTTTGATCACAGCAGATTAGTTGCATAATATCATCTTCCAAAAGTATAAATACAGCTACAATTGGAGCTTAAAAACATCAAGATCAGTAAAAGAAAAGAAAGGAAATGACATCAATCTTAAGGAGCAAAGTCATAATTTTGGCATTTCAACGCTTTCAAAACTTGCTGTGCTTGAAAAAAATTTTATGGCAGATGGGATTCCCAAACTTAGTTTTCAAATGCTGAGGTTAATTTTAATTTTATTCACTCAAATGCTAAATCTTGGACAAACATTGTTAAAAAGATTAAATCAATTCAGGCATAAAAATTTCAACAGAAACACCTGTGCCATCTAGACTACTAACGTTTGAATGAATACATGCAGAGTAAAACCTATTATTAAAGCATTATAGATGGCAAATGTTTAACCAAGGGGATAATCCAGAAGCAGTCCAACAGAAAGGCAGGGTCAAGGGGGAAAAGCACTTAAAAAGAAAAAGAAGCGTAATACAGGATCACCCTGAATCTCATCTGTCACAATGGGTAAAAATCTCAGAAGTAGGAGCAAGTCTGAGAACAGAATAAGAACAGGTGAAATGAACTTGTACTCCCCTGGCTTCCAGCAGTTTGCAGTTCAGGCTCTTCTGAGCCAGGTATGGCATCTTCCTATTTAAAGATCCCCACTGGATTATTTTTCTTTCATTATATTTGCCAGTCACTTTTTACACATGTGAAGTTTTAGAACCCTCAATACCCTCAGACAGACATTCTGTACCATTTTGTATCGTACGCAGAATAAGCTCCTTTGCATCTACCTCCTGCTAATTTCATTTGATGCCCTCTGAGTATTTTAAAAGATCAGTTGGATTTAGGCTAAAATGAAGTTGTGAACACAAGATTAACTGTTCTTTATGGGACTTTTATATCCATTTATTAATGTGTTATCCTAACATTTAACAGTCGGCAAATGAAAATTTGTGCATTTTGTAGGGTAATTGAATTAAAGCTTAAGGTTACAGGAAGAGGAGTAAAGAAACACTAGTACAGAGCTGCTGAAGAAAACCACAGAGAAAGGGAGACAGACAGGGACATGCTGGCTCCTAAAGTGCTCCTGTAGGATCCAGAACTTTTCCTCTCATGTCTTGCAGACAGGTAAGGGCCATAGGCTGCTTCTACAGCCTTGGGAAGAGTTCATTAAGAGAATAAATTCTAATCAATAGCATAAATCTATTATGCAGAGGTCCATTTATTTTAAAAAATCTAACCTATGACCTGAAAAGGACTAAAAACCCAATGGAGTCAAAGCAGAGCAGACAATTGTGTAGAGGAAATAGCCATTAATCTGTTGAGCTACAGGGCACTAATGAAAAATATTGTACACCATTGTTTTAAAATAATAATAATAGCTAAAATTCTTTTTTCTGATTCAGAAGGAGACAAACTTTCACAAATCAGGGTGCACAACAGATTTTCCCCAGTGTCAGGAAACTCACAGGTTGGTAGTGATTTCCTCTTCATTTTGCTGCAGGTCCCCTTCTGCTCTAACAGATGGTCAGCCCCTGGACCAATTGAGAACCAATGTGAATTTAAGCTTCAAAGCAAGGTATGCAGAGCAAGAGGAACGAGTTTAAGGCTAAAGTTCCACTGTATACCTTCCTTAACTTCACCATTGCAAGCAGAGTCAAGTGACTCTTTTAGTAGAGTTTCTTTTCCAAAGCAACACTGGCATGAATGAAAGGAGACATAAGAATGTCCGAGTCAATCTAAGTTAATTACCTTCTAAAGAGCTTCAGGATATTTAAACTATTAAGATTAATTTTATCCCTTTTCATTAAAAATAAAAATCTAATGTCCTTGTTTCCAAGAATCTCTGATGGGAATGGGGGTTTGGCAGTAGTTCTATAGCTGTCAGCCAAATCGTCAGGCATAGAATGTTGCTTTAATAAAGGATAAATGGCAACAGATTTAAAGTCAGCAGGTATGTAACCTGGGGACAGAGAGGCATTAATTAAATCAGTAAAGGCAGGCAGAAGCTCAGGAGGAAAAACCTAAACAAGAATTTGGGAAGCACTGATAAGACTTGATTCTCTCTCTGCATAGCTTTTGCCTCCAGCAATTTAGCCCTTAAGATGCAAAAAAGCTGTGAAACGAGCTATCAGAACCCTTGTCAATCACTGGACAAGTTCTATCATGGTCAAAAGGTACTTCTAAGGCCTGCAGGAAAATAATGGGATTAATCTACGATGTGTGTTTATCAGTGACTAACTGCAGATTTGATTATTGCAGCAAAGAGGCTTAAACAGAAGGGCGAGAGTGATAATGGATCAGTTAAGGATTATAGTTCTTACTCTCTTTTCGTTTCAAAGACCATTTTATTGTTCCAATTGCATTTGCTAATTTGCATGTTACGGAAGACTTTCTGTGTTATAGGGAAGAGAGAGACAATTCTGCAAATCGTTCATTGAAACCATATCAGGTGGTGCTTTTTATAATTCCAAGTTCAGGGGGTTGAACATTCCACTGGCAGAGGCACACATTTATTCCTGGAGATGCCTACTCCTCCTTGAGGAAGATGCAATACACAGTGAGAGAATAATAGCCTAGACTCAAACGAAATTTGATAGTTGTATATTAGTAAAAAGAAATTTGAAGAAAGTATTAGGAGTACACAAAGCGTATACGTATGTATAAATATATAAATGTGCATATATATATATATATATTTAACATGTATGCACTTCGGGTGGAAACTACTTGTTTTGTCTGTGGAAATAATATTTAAAATCCACCAAACTATCAGTTGTCTGGAGTCTTTGTTATTGGTCTGAACAAGGACTCACATGAGAATTAACTTCCAACTTTGGTCTATGTAATCTGTACCTTATCAGTTCAATTTGGAGGCAAATTAAACACAGCAGTATTCATTCTCTGGATATAAATCTGTCACCTTACTATCAGGTGAAGAAGTGTTTTCTGTCTGGTTAATCAATATGGAAGATTAATGCTGTTACCTCCTTTGTTTAAGTGAAATTAAATTAAGGTGATAGTTAAATGGAAGATACATGGTTGATGTTCAAATATGTTCTACAGATCAAAAAATACAGCCTGGAGCTGGAGTCTGTGTGTGTATTTCTATATATTTTTATTATATGAATGTAACAATTTGAAGGGATCTGGCTTTGTATCAAATTTCAGCAAAGCAAGAGCAACACAAAGAAGAATGTTCCACTCTTTAGAAATTAGGTGGAATGAAGAATGTGGAATGCAGTGCTCTAGTAGTCAGAGAAATGTAATATTAGAGAAAATGTAGAGATTTATAACACAGCAGCTGAAAATGTAATCTGGTTTTCAAAGGGTCATTAAATCAGATTTTTTTTAATTACCAGCAACAGATAAAATATACAACCAGTTTTCAAAACGTTGTCTCTGACACTGTCAGTAGTTGACCACATCCTAATGAAATTAAGCCAATCCAGATCCCTAATGGAAAATGGGGTCTTGTTCCCTGCCTTTTGGAAGAGCTGGAACAGGCTGTAATGGCCAGATCAGCAAAGGAAGGAGCTGCCTCAGAGTGCCTACTGCAACCACCTAAGATACCAGAAACAGACAACAGATTTCCACAAGGAACATTTTCTAAGATGTTTGCAGCTGTTCAAATGACAGATATTTTCCATTTGCTTCTCCTTATCTTAATAAGCAGCCAAAAGAGGATTTTTTCAGCGTGTCACTTTTCTATAAAGTGAGGGAGAAGTTCTATGCTTCAGTTATTTAATTTCTTCATGAAATATTTTGCATTTCATAACTTCTCTCCCCTCCCCCCAAATTACCCCAAGCAAAATCAGCATAGAAAGTGGTGTTTGGGAAAGGTATTTCAAATTATTTGCACTGCACTGAGAACCCAGCTGAATAATGACATTCACTTAGTTAGGCTTTGATGCCAGGAGTCTTAAAGAGTTTTCTCACCAGTAGAAACATTCTATTAGTGAAGAGTTTACCTAGAGAAAACTAGATCAAAACAATTCCAAGTGCTAATTATGTTTTGCATATGAAGGTGCTCCACCTTCATGAGCACAAATAATGAACAGACAGATTTTTTAATAAACAACTTCTCTAACAGGAAATTAGAAAGGTACATCCCTACTGAAGAGAAAATAGCAGCAGAGCTCATTTTTAATTCACTGAAAACAATGCAGCGGTTTAGTCGGAATGGAAGGACAGATCACTTATAGCGGACTTGTGCATTAGTGACAAAACTAATCTGCATAGGCTTGTACAGATCTCTCCAGAGTCCAAGTCAGAGGAAACAAGATGTGACAAAATGGAAGGGCTGCAAAGGAAAAAAAATGAAAACATTTGTGAAAAGGCTCACTACTTCTGCAGCAGACTAATCAATCACCTGCTAAGTATGTGATCAACACACATGGGAATTCCCAGTGCAATAATAATAACAACAGGTAGATAGATTACGTGATACAATTTTGCTAGTTCTGCTGCTACCGGTGGGAAGCAGCCATTCATTCTGAGGATGACAGTTATACCCTCTGGCCATCACCACTAATTAAATCCCTATCTTTCCTATTCCATTTTTCCCCAGATATATATGCGATCAAAGATAGAACAATATAAGGAAGGAACAGAAAACTAGATTTAGGTAATAATTTTAAAAGCAAAGCGAGATCGTCTGAGATATTAATTCACTCCCCCTGGAAAACAAAGCATGCTTCTGGCAGGAAGGCAGGTGCAACTGTGTGTGAGGTGATGTGTGTTATAATGTTTGATGTTATAATCAAAATCTTGTGCCTCTCACAGCTCATAAAACTGCTGGACAAACACAGAGCACACATACAAATGGGAATAGTTCATGGATATGCTCATGTTTTCTACAATGTGGTTACAGCATTGGTGGGTAAGGGAAGAGCACCTGATGTCATCTCCCTGGACTTGTGCCAAGCATTTGTCATGGTCCCACAAGACAGCCCTGTGTCTGGAGTGGGCAGACATGGACTTAGATGAGGAAGTGGCCGGATGGTGTCACTCAGAGTTGAGGACAGCAGCTCACTGTCCAAGTGGAGGGCAGGACACTCAGCATTCCTCAGGGATCAGTGCTGAGGCTGGCACAATGACATGGTGGTGGGACTGTTGATGACATGGGCAGGGGGACTGAATGCACTCTCAAGGGCAGGTGTCAGAAGGAAAAATTGGAAGGGGTTGGAACAAGATAATTTTTAAGGTCCCTTCCAAGCCAAACCATTCTATGATTGTGGCATTTCTCTATGATTTACTAATTTTTTTGAAAGATACTTCAGATTTTACCCCTTCATTAATGAACTTTGCTAAACCAATGGCTCACCAGATCTTTGTGTCAGGGTCCAACAGGGAGTCTGTCCATCATGAAGACAATCTGTTTGCTTCAGCCTCATGGGTCTGATCTAGTACAATTAGGGAGGCTTCAAGGAAAAGGGGCAGTCTTCAACTTCTGAAGCATTTTATAATGGCTCATTATCTTTTATAACCTGCAATACTACAACTTATGCTTTAATGTGGAGACATCTTGCTGCCTGCTCCTCTGAGGAAGAGAATTACGGCTTCTATCCATGCTTTTTTCTTTAAAAACAAAATTAAGAAAAACATGCAAAAGCTCCTCACTGCACAAGCATGCAAAATGTAGAAAATTAATATAAGAAAGCAGAGCTCCAAATTAAAAGTGGAACCGCAGATCATCACTGCAACTTAAAAAAAATTCAGTTCTTAGGGAGTGTAAAATCCCACACTTTAGTCATATTAACTAGCAACCTGATGTCCTTGCACACTTTGTTGGGCTAGATCCTGGAGCCCAAATTTAGCAGGACACAATTCCTTGAGCCTAAGCAAAGGCACATTCTAACTGCAAATGCTTGTTGCTGTGCTGGGTGTCAAAAAGCAGGGTCTGAAAAATTTGGAAAGGCCTTCCTCACACAACAGTCCTCAGTCTACAGCTCTTTGATCACTCATATCTTTCCCTGGTCATTCTCTAAGTACTGACATATCCTTGGAGGAATTTTTCAGCTTAAGACATTACTGCCCCAAGGTGTCAACCTCGACCTTCCACAGAGGTTGCTCACAAGCACAGCTTTAACAGGAGATGCCAATCTGTCACCAGAGAAAGGCACGATGTGCACACACACCCTCCCCTGTCAGAGCTGGCATGGGCACATTAACCTATGGCACGGGAGATGGGGCACAGTGCCAGAAACATTCCTCAGAGGATCTCTGCATTCTAAACAGCAGCCTTATCACAAAAAGGGATTTAAAGCGTTTTAGCTTTGGTACAGCAAGTTATTACACCTATGAACAATATGGCTGAAATGAGAGTGGCTGCACATATATATAAAAGAAGATACTTGTTTAAGTACTGTGCTGAATTGGGGTTTAATACCAATTCCATATTGGTATTTCTGCAGCAATCACTAAAAGAAAGCTAGGACAGAGCAGCACAGCTCTCCCAGGAGCTCTCATTAACTGAAACAATCATGGAGTTGACATACAGTTTGTTTCTAACGAGGCATGCCAACTAAACAGAGAATAAAGAGATACAAACCCTGGTACTTCCAGATATAAAATAATCAGTCTCAGGACTGAAAGCATTTACCCTGAGCGCTGAACACTCAATGGCTCTCAAGAGGTGTCTTGTACTTGGTGACAGCTGTGGACACAGGGGACACATGTACAGCAGGTCTGACCCTTTACAGCAGCTCCTGTGTTCTGTTTCTTTAAGGGATGTGTTTAATATATGGCTTCATAATTCCTATTAAAGTGAATAATGCTGAGGGGACTTCAGACTGCTGGAAGACAGAAGGTTTGTCTAGGTGCAGCTATTAATAATCACCCTTTGTTAACTTGGTGCAACACTCCTGGGACAGAAATGCACAGGAAAACAGGGCTCAGGAGCTGGCCAGAGACATTCCTGCAGGATGGGCAAACACTGGGCAGGTGACTGTGGCACTGACACACAGAGCTATCCCAGACTCAATTCCCTGCTGCAAGGGAATACATTCTGGTATTTCCAGGAGTAGCTACAATACCAATAGCTTTTAAGACATCCATTTAGTATTTTTTATTACCATGCAGTGACAGCAGCAATAATTAATTCTGAAAGAAATAATGCCTGAGGAGCTGTAGAACTACACTGAGGTTTCACTGATCCTCGTATGCTTGTGATGATACATATCTATATAGGTACATATCTAAGCATATATTCAAAAAGATATCAATCTGCAATGCAGATTTCAGAAAATGCAGAACTGAAAGATAAATTGAAGTGCACCTAAATTTACTCCCATCCTGAAAGAAGCAAAATGTAAACATATTATTAAAGGATGGATTAGCATGTCTAATTTCATGGAAATTAGAATATAGATAAAAATTTAAAACTGTAATTAAAAGAATGAAGAGAGAACATTAATAGGATGAATTATACACTCTAGTGCAAAATGGTATGTAAAATTGTAGGCCTGTTTTCAAAACTAGGAATTGAGGAAAAAAGATAGAGTCTGTTCCTGGGAAAAGATTGGTAATGAGCAGTTAAGAGTTATCATACAAAAAATGTTGATAGGTTCTAAAACTTGCTAGATGTCTTTATTATTCTCAGGTATGTAGAAGGCTTTTCATTCTGAATTTTATAAAAAGAATGAAAGGGAGCAATTTTTTTTTGTTACGAATTCTGTTGAATAGATTGAAAATTATGGTTTTTGTAGTTCCCTGGCTACAGATTAAAACTGCAGCTTTATAGTACCCATTTTAGTCAAAGCATCTCAGAATTTCCATCTCTAACTATAAAAGAAAACGGTTTTCAATTTCAAGTTAGAAGTACAGACATTCCTCTGTTTCTTCATGCAGTACCTTTTGGCTGAATTTCAATTTCAGTTTAGAGTATGATAAAATATTGTCATGTTATAGAATAGTTTGGTTAAGAGCTGTCCAAATCAATCAATAGTGAATTAAAAAAAATACCAAAGGCTTTTCTGATGCTGATGTAGAAGGGCATCTCCTGGAGCAGAATCATCAGCTACAGTCCTAAAATAATGAAATCTTTTTGTCTTAAACTGAAAAATTATAAACTCATTTCCATGGTAACTTTGTTTGGCATTCCACAAAGCTCTAGCCCTGGAATTTCTCTGTTGTACCCAACATATGATGATAATCTACCTCTGAAGTCATTGTCTACACAATGAGTTGAAAGAGCTGTATTTTGTGTATTTACAGTGCAAGTGCTAGGAGAAGATTCATATCCTTTCTGTACTTTGCAATTCCCTGCTTACTTCAGTTTTGTTTCTCTGCTGATTGCTTTTAATCAAGATTTCATTTTTAACTAAACACAGACGTTTTCAAGTGATTCCCACAGTAATTGAACTTGCTGCAGTACAATAAAATCCCTTCCCTGTGTCAAGTTGCTTGACTTGCTCTTGAGCAAAGAAAACAGGTTCTGATCATTATCTAGTTAACTCCATTTAACTCCAGCTAAAAGAGCACCCTTGCTCATAGAGACAGGTATATTCACAGCTATGTCTACAATCTCAGTTTTGGAATCACTTTTGAAAATACAGAAAATACAAACCCAACAGAAATGTTTGTGTGCTTACACACCCAACCCACAGCCAGACAGGAGGAAGGTGGGAAACAAGTTATGATTTCAACCACTGCAGCAAAACCATATTCACTTGCAATGCTCAGGAAGCAGAACACATTTTATGTTTTGATAACTATTTACTTTATGAAGAAAAATGATTGCTTTACTGTACAAACTAAAAATGGTTTATTTTTTAACCCACTGAAGGAATAACTTCTGGTAAATCTTTTACTGTTTACTACTTTGTTCCTAATAGATTTTTCTAGCAATAACAGTTTACATGGATGATTCACAGAGATATTTCAAAGATAAAATACAGCTGATACCTCATAATTTAGAGGTCATAACTAGATCCCATCAACTAGAATTGAAGTTTCTATCACTGTATGTTCACTGTTCTGCAAAGTACATTACCAGCAATTTCCTAGGTACAACTTCTTCCAGCAGATTGTGGAAATCACTGATTTATGAGGCTAAAACCCAAGGAACTGCTCGTAGGTGTAAGAGAGTTTTGGGTGAGGTGTCCTGACGCGCACCCCACCAGCAGTGAAATCCTCCAGAACAGCCTTAGGGTCGGAGAGAAGCTCCAGGCAAAGGGAGGGCAGCGGCTCCCACGGCTGGGGCTGCGTGCCGGGACTGCCGTGGGGGCAGAGGGGACTGGTGTCGTTTGGAGAAGCTCAAGGGATGAGACCTCAGCACAGGAGCTGCAGGATCAAAGCTGTGCCTTCAGGCCAGGACCAATGAACCCATTTCATGGATGACTTGAGCCAAACTTTGATGCAGAAGTGACTCATTAACTCAGTCTCCCTGTGGCACCAGGATTTTTAAGCCACCTCAGATAGACCACAGGATAATTCAGGCTGGGATTCTGAGACTACCTAGTCCAGCTTTCTGTTCCAAACTTCCTTTTTCTCCTCTTTCCACACCTTATATAAATATATATATGTAACATACAAACACATTTCATAACCGTATGTTTAAGCAAAACCAGGTCAAAAAGGAGATTACATTTAAGGACACTATTTTGCTCTGAGTTAAGGAAAAAGCAGACCTGCTGTCCTATAAAAAAGAATAAAACAACCAAACCTCTGAGTCAAAATAACATGGAGCATAAAGCATTAACTTTAAAGCCAAGTTGTCTTTTCTGCTAGCAGTAAAAGTGCACATAAGAGTTAACATTAAAAATTAAAATGAAATAAATATGCTCTCTAATGAACTAATATACGTGGGTAAGGTAACATCTGCTACTTTGTTTATAACAAATGTGTCAAACATTAGATATGCCAGCATTCATGCACATGTTCTGATGGAATTTGGAGAATTTGCTTTATTTGCCCAGCAGAAAATGGAAGATTTTATGTCATGGCAAAGTAATGTCAGACCTGAAAGCACTGGGAGAGAGAGGTAGAATTTTCTTCTGAAGCAAAGAGACAGCCCATCCAATGACTCTGGTTAGTTGGGTGCCACAGAAAAGGAGTCTTAATTGATTTGGGAACAAGCAAAGAAAATATTTTTTAAGTTCTGACCTACTTTCTCTCTCTAAACCAGATTCTAAGGAGTGATTAGTAAACTGCACTAGGATAACCCTGGTAGATTTTGTGACCCTGCTGCTTCCTTTGTATTTGTCTTCCTTTTCCAGGTGATGCTAACAGGGAAATCCCAGCCTTTCCCAAAGCAGTCCAGACCTGCTCCCAGAGAACATGGGGATATTCCCTACTGCTTCACAAGCATCCTCTACTCCTTTACAGAAAGTCTTGGCACTGATGATTTGTTAGTGCCCAACTCAGACAGTAAGCAGGCAGATTCTCCACCACAGCCTATTTCCTATTTGCCACGGTGGCAAATGAGAATGTAGAGCCTAAAGGCTGAAAGGTGCCCTTGAAAGGAGTCCCAGACTGATCTAATGCTGTTTCCTCTGTAACGACACAAATTGTTCACAGACATTTCTCTGGTGCAATGGATAACGAACCTTGAAAGCTTACTACATCTAAATTAAACATTTAACAAGAAACTAGACTAATTCCTCCATTTTGTTGGTAAAGTTCAACAGTTCATGTTAACTGAAAAGTACTTTTAATTTGCCTGCAGTCCACAAAACAGAAGGTTGTTAAATAATAGAAACCCAGAACCCTAGGAGTCAATAAAACCCTCCAAGATTTCCATCCACTTGTTTGGATTCTTTTATGGTGCATCATGTCTAGGATTACTAATATGAAGTAATTTTTGCTTTTTTTCTTTAATCTGTTTTCACACTAAATATTTCAGCTATTTTACTCTGTTAAAACTTTTTCATTTTTTTGGTTGGTTGGTTTTTTAACATTGTCATCTCACTTTGGGTAATCACAAAAACATAACTCACGGTAATAATCTATCATAATATCACATGTACTTATTATTGAAGCACTATTATATGAAAATACATTATTAAAATATGCAAATATGCTAAAATATAGAGTATTAAAATTGCTGTGCCTGTAGCATATTCCAAGGCTATTGAAAGCTCTTCGGTGGCAGGAGGATGAGGAGGTCACAGGCACTAAAAATTACTATTTAGGAAGTTTCTTTGACCAGCTCTGAATATTACCTGGAGTAGGTGATTTCCACTCATCAGCCCTATTCTCACTTCTTGGGAACTTGACCCTCCCACTGCTTTACTGACAGTCTTTTCAAGTTAATGCTGGAAATGCCTACAAGCTCCCAGTCATTATGCTGTACTTCAGCTCAGCTTCTTCAGGGAATTTTGCAATCAGTGGTGTTTTCAGAACACCGAATAGAAATTTTTCTGACAAAATATACCTAAGGAAATATTACTAAAATTATTTCAAATATGCTGACAGTACTAGAATACATGCTTTCCTCTACATCTCAGCTGCACATGGAAACAATTTTAATATGAAAACCATCCAGTCTCAGTTATTAATATAGAAATGTCTTTAATAGTCCAAACAGTTCTGCAGACATCACCATTCTTCTAATCTCAAAACAGCTAATAAAAACTTAAGCATGAAATTTAAAAAAAATAAGTAATATGCTGATTATAAGAGAAAACCTGTGATAATAGCAATTTACTACATATCTCCAGGAATCTTATTAAATCATTTATGCTGCTGTCCATAGCACCTTAACATGAAGCTGTACCTAAATAAATTAGCCTAGGAAGTTTGTTACAACCTGAGGACTTTCAGCTGTCCACCTGTCACCTTCCCTCTACTTCTTCACAACAAAATGGAAATTCATTTCCAAAATCTTTTTCAGCACTACAAATCACATACAGACAGAACTCGGCTCACAAACTATTTCAAAGGAGAAACACAAAATGTCTCATGCATCCTACATGCAAACACTGCATTAACACTCAAGAAAGCTACCAGAAAGTTGCTTAAAAGTTTAAGTGAAATCATTTAACATAAGATATTTAAATGTTAAAATGAAATTAGACTGCTGTGAATCATCTATAAACTGTATTTTGAAAATACTAGATCAGAATGAATTAAAAGATTATTGCATACAGTGAAAATGAGATAAGAAATAATATTTTTATAGTTATGTTAGAGTTTTAGAAATTATCCACTGATTCTCCTCCTCAACTTGAAAAGGAGACTATCAATGAGAAAATTGTAGGAGTGATAGACTATGGCTTCAAAACAATTATCTAACTATAGATGTTAGCACAGACTCTCATTATTATTATTATAAAACCATTCAAAAAGACATTTTAAGCTCCGATTCAGCAAAATTCTCTGATATTTAGCATATAATTTCATAGGTCCCGAATATTTAATGGGGATTCCTTTCCCAATCTTCTGCTGCATTTTCACTTAAAGTTCTCAGAATAATATGCCTAGCCCATATTTTCTGTGAGTATCTCCATCAATATCCGATAGGCTTGGGTGATCTGCAGCTGGTTGGCCAAACCAGTTTTAATTGCCATATGGCAGAAACAGACGTTTGCTGGTTTATGCCAGGGCTGCTGTGTTAAAACAATTTTTAGACTCACTTCAATGATCATTTGAAAGAATGAAAAATACCAAAGACCTGTGGGGAGAGTCCATGTTCATCTCTAGGGAATTATTTCATAAAACCTGGAGGAGATGGAGGGGTGGAAGTCAGTCAGGTTGTCACTGGAATGAATGATCTCTGAACAGCTCTGAGGACACTTGCAAATGATCCAATGCACTGGACTACAGGGAGGAATGTATTTGTTTAATTTGTACTGCCTCGAAGATCACAGATGTAGTCTGGCATTGTAACTTCAGATTCAACAGAGACACTAAAGTTTACTCCAACACAACGCTTGTGAAATGTTAGGTAAAAACACACAGGAAAAATATGCATAGAAGCACATCAGAGATTCAACTGGCAGTCAAGTCTGGCAGAAGTCTATCACCTAGTGACAGCTTCCTTTTCTCTCAGCTGTTAGGATGGTATAGAGAGACATGAGAGCAACTTCCTAGGCTTCATTACTGTAGGAAGAAAATGGTTCCCAAGAGAAAAATGATCAGCACATTGAAGTATTTTGATAAAATGATCAAAAAGTCATAAACACTTTACAATGTTTTGAGGCCATTCAAGTCAGCTATATCCATATTTGACTAAAAACCAAACTTGCTGATATAGAAAAAGCCCCACTCAGTATTAGGGGAAGAGAATATTTACTGGAAGTGTAAAAGAAAGGACTGAAGTCTAACTCCAACCTCTAAATCAACCACTGCCAGGTTAGAGGAAGGGAAATTTGGTGTGAAAGAACTGTAGTTGCAGTATCCTCCTCTGAGTTTGGTGTTTATGTCCCTAAAACACAACTGTCGTGCTTGCCTATCTTAGTCACCGGGTGTTTGGGAACACTGCACATGTCAAAAGAAAATATCACTGGTAGGAACACCATAGGCAGCATATGAACATCATTACTGGGAGGTAACACGCACAGTGGGAAATCTCAACTCAACTATTGGGAATCAGAACTCTGCAAAGGCTTGAGAAATGAATCACTCTTTTCAATACTTTCTCTTGTCTAGGAAAAAACTCCTCATATCTCTCTTCTTCATGGTTTAATTTCTCTTTTGTTCATTTCCACTTGCTGATGCAGCTGAAAAAACTACACAAACCAGTGGCTTAATACCTTCACTGTAGAGTGTTTGCTAAGTAAGGAAACCAGAAGCAAAAAACCCCTGTCTGAGCTGTTAGCAGGTAATACCTTCTGGTGGGAGATGTCCTTGCATGAGATCTGGTGGCTTTTATAAACCAGCCAGGCAGCTGCACAGTGTGGGCCCATTAAGACCGTATAATGATGTTTAGTGAGCTACAATATGGAGAGCTCAAGATAGTTTTGAATTTATTTCCATTATCAGATGGGTGAAACAAGCCAAAAAGAGAAAAAGATTATACAGAACATAGTGTGCTGTTTAATTTATGAATTAATTCCTTCTAAGAAAAAACATATAAGCACTAAAGAAGTCTCTGTTCTGTTCTTGGTCTTTTAATGACTCAACTCTAGTGTGAAAAACTAGTATGAACTCTAGCCTGCAAAATAGTGATGTAAATATTCTGCAGGTGTAAAAGCCTCTGAAAGGTTTGTATTTGAAACTTACAGTTCAGATAACCTCTCAAAACAACGGGCTTTGGAAAGTACTTTCTCAAAAGGAATTTCTCACTTGGAAAAAGTGGAAACATTTTCACAAAATAAAGTGAAATAGGACTGCTGGGAGAGAATTAAGAGAGTCTACAAAGATTCAGTCATTAGTCACTGGTTTGAGCAAATCCTTGCTTAAAAAAACCCAATGTCTCCACACATTTCATTACTCACAGGGACATTGTGAGGACACTTTGGGACTGATACTCAAAAACATGTATCTCCAGTTTGTAGCTCATTCTAAATGAGATTTCTGTACACTGCAAGTGATTTCAGTAGTAACTGACTACCCACACGTGCCCTACTCCAACACTCTGGCATGAAACAAAGTGCCACAGTAAAAGAATTAAGTAAGAAAACTTGGGTTCGAATCCTTTAAAATAACACTTGTCAAAGCATTCAAGTTGTTTTTAACATAATTTATCTTCTTCTCATTTAAATTATCTTCCCTTGGTGTTTTCCAATAAAGACAGATATTGTAGTGACATTGTTGAGACCTTAGCAAGGTTCCCTTGAGCAAAAGGAACATGAGGAGAGAAATCAGTTTAGTGCATGGGCAAATTCCTGCAGAGCTCCCGTGGAACCTTGCATCATAGACTTAATTCCATTTTTTTCCCTTCACCTTGTTAAGTACATGCCCTACAAGTGCTAGAACACATTCAAGGGGAGAAAGGGAAAGAAAGAAGAAATGATGACAATGCAGAGGCAATTAGTTTCTGATTACCACATATAATAGGCAAGGGAAGGAGGCAAGGGTCAAGCAGACAATATTGGAAGTAATTTAAAATTTGTTGCATTATTAAAAAATCAGAAAACCTATCTGGTTAAATCAAAGCTCTATATCAAAGGGAAACTATATAATAGTATATATTTAAAATAATTTTTTATTATAGTACCCTTTTGCTTCTGAAAACTGAGTTCTCTGCATTTCTTGAGGATATAATTAAAAGACAGACCTTTCTTTTGAATCTAAAACTGAAGTGCATAATTCAGTTTGGTTCTAATGGAGGAATCGAAACATTTTTAATTTTTATATTTCATTATCTTGATCTCTTAGCCTTGCCCTGAAGCATTGCCAAAAAATTCAGCCTTGCTAACAGAATTCTATTCACTCCAAACTATGATAAAATTCATTAGAAAGCTATGTACTTGGTGTGGACACAAAAACTTCTACTGGTCATTTTCTCTGGGTGCATAAAACCCACTTTCTGTCAGCTCACAACACATTCATTCATGCCTTGTTCAATGTGACATTTTTCTGTAAAGATAACATATGAACCATTTAAATTTAGCCAATGTGATTTTAGAAAGATATTGCCTTTGTACTCCCCAAACACTGCACCCCACAAGAGTTTTCAGACTCAAATTTCCAGCACAGCACTTGAAGATCTTAGAAAAGCTAACTATTTTAAGTGTCTGAATATGAAGGACATTGATTAAATTGCATAAAACGATGCAGTTGGTTTAATTCAGAATTTAAATAACTCATTTCATGTGTCTTAATTCACCTTGACTGTAGTTTAGATCAAACCAAATTGAGACCACTTGAATAATGAGCAAAGTTGTCTATGCAGAGATTAAGTGTTGTTTAAGCTGCTGCAAAGAACTGAGTGCTTGCATTGCTGCTCTTGCAGGATGTGCTGACACAGCAGCTGCTCCCCAGTGGCAAAACCACTATGAAATGGCCACGTCCCTCTGACATCTTTTGCCCCAGCCACTGTACTTGTCCCCCACACTGCAGTTTGTCACACAGTTGAAGTGATTCAAAGTGAAAATAACTTTCTGGAGCAAAGTTGCTGCCTCTTGGCAAGACGTAAAACAACCTCAGAGCTGGCAGTCACACAGCACAGCCAGACAAGCTGGCTGACCATCCACTGCATTTCCTTCTCTGTACTGACTGGCTTTTTCTGGTTGATGTTATCCCACTCCATTCTGCTGAAAGCTTTCTCATTTCACTCAGCACACCTCTGTGATGTATTGGGAAACACAGGAAATGCTGCCCTGTTGGGCTCACCTGTGTTTAACCACAGCTATACCACAAGCTGCTGTGCTGATGATCTGAGCCACTTTTAGTGCATGTGATGACTGGGAAAAATATCCAGGGTATGATGCTCTTGAAACATACTGAATTGTCTGAACAAAATCACCTGTGGTTGCTGTTAGTGTTACAATTCTTGTGTGCTTTCAAATTCACACAGCTGAGGACTCTTTTACATAGAAAGTAGTCATGACATTATAACCTGTAACTGCCGAAGATGCTTCAAAGGTCTGTTCAGACCCATTTTTGAGGAGGACAAAATATATAAGATACCATGCTTGCCAGATTATGGGCTCCTGACTAGAGCTAAAAGAGTCAGCTCAAAAGCAGATGGGAAATACAAATGCTAAGCTTTGATTTCTGTTGGAATAGGTGCAGGAACTAATCTACATTCATAGTAACCTCTTCAGTTTCATCTCACAGTATATTCTACTATGCAGGAAGGTTCTATATTCTGCCTCCTCATGTTTTCATATTCGAAATCTGATAAGGAGAAGTGTGATTATGCTGATGCTTCTGGTCCATGTTGGATGAACTTCAGGGATTTTTATGTTTTATATTTTGCTAGAGTTGCGTTCACACCTAAATTGAAAAGATGTTTTTCATACAAACTTGGAAGTAAAAGTAACTCTAGTAATACACACATGAATGCCTGAACGTTCATCCCACACAGTTTTACACCAGACCAGGCACAAAAGAACTTTATGGGAAGCTACAAGTTTGCATCAAGGCCAAGTGTTTTCTTTAGCCCTATATAAGTGCCAAACCCTGCCTGTGCCATTCAGAGGCACAGAAGTTGTTTACAGCCTGTGAGGGGTCCTGCTTTAAGCAGAGTTGGAAGGACCTCCAGAGGCCCTTTGCAGCAGCCTGTACTGATCTACAATTTTACAAATAGCCATAACTGATGGCAATATGTAATTAGAAATCAGAAATGACATCTCTCCAAGAGCAACTGCTCTGAGTTCATGATCCTTCTGTTAAAGTTAGTTCAAAACTTCAGGTAGAACACGACCACTGAATGTCCACCTGCAGCTACTCATGCCATTTTCCCCCTGATGGATTCTGCCACACTCACTGTGACACTGGGGATGGTCTAGTGATCCAGGAGCTGTTTGCTCCACTGTGCAAAGGAGGCCTTGTGGCTTTTACAGATAATAGTGTCAGGTACTTGCACAAATATAAGCATTTATAGGCATGAAGAGAAAAACATTGCTGTTTAGGTTTCTCCTTGTGCATGCCTAACATCAAAGGGTCAAAAAGTGTGCAAAGAACAGCACCACAATAAAAAGAATCTTTAGTATTTCCTGTATCAAAGTCACCATATTCCTTTACTTGTAGCTTTTGCAACAAAGTGCTTATTAAATCTGACACTCTGCTTCATGGAAAAGGAATTTTTAACCAAGCCCCTTCCTCAGGTGGATTTATTCCACAGCAAGTATGTGAAGATGCATCCACAAGAGCTATGCTCAGGCTGTAATGTGAAAACCCAGTAAGATTGTCTAGTCTGAGTTCAGATATAGACTCATGAAGAAGGCTCATTACATCTTGGGGGGGTTTTCAAGTTTTTTTTGGTGAGGTTTCTTGGGAGTTGGTTTGTTTCTTCTGGGGGATGGGGGGTATTTTTGGGTTTTTTGCAGGCATTGTCACATACATGTCCAAAGCTTACATTTTTCAGATAAGTTTCCCTTTTCATTAACATTTTATTTTATGAGAGAACACATCTGAGGATAAAAAGACAATAAGAAATTTGAGATTTTGACATCTCTGCCAATACTGGTTCTTTATGAAGTACTAATAGTGCTCTCTAGATACTTAATTGTAATAAGCATTAGAGGAAGGAACGTAAGCATTAGGTTGCTTATGTTTTCTAGGGTTTCTTCAGTTATTTTTGCTATATACTTCAGTCAAGTTGAGTTTGAGAATCTGTTTCCTAATCAGGAATCCAGACATCTTTACAACAAAATAATAACAAGTAGAACGTAACATAATTTAACTGGAAGAGAAAAACAATTCAGCTGAAATCTGAAATCTCTTTCATGTACTTTTCAAATGAGCTCGTTTGCAAGCACTGATGTGCCGGTTTTTCTTGCTTGTCCTTCATTTCTCTGTCACCCATCAGAGTGAAATCATTAACAGATCAAAATTTAATCACATGGAAATTAAGGTCACTAAGAGGCATACAAAAGGAGGCACTCCTTCAAATGAATACAAAGACTTTTTATTTGCTAGGTTACCATGCTTGAAAAAGCTTATCACTTGCTCACAGAAAAAGTCATAATTTGCATGAAAGAAGGATCTCAGCATGCAGTGTTGGTAGCAAGGTTCCACAGCTGATCTCTGCTGCAAAGCTGCCACACCAGACCAGGATAAAATTTCATTTTGGCTGAGAGCTGGCTAACTGCAAGCCTGAACATTATCTTATTTTATAAGAGCACACAATTCATTAACACCAAAATATAGCAAGTAACAGGAGACTTTGCTGCCCTCCTTGTACTGCAATGCCTCAACAGCAATGGGTTTTCATCAGGAAAAAGCTCGGATTCCCGAAGTGTGAGAACTCCTGTGTGGCTGTCATCTGCTCCAATTACCACTGCTGCAGTCTGGGGTAGTTTCACTGCAGTATAAAGGGGGTTCCCATTACTAGGAAGGGACAATTCCTCGTGCTGTTGTGTATGGCTATGTAAGAGGCAGTGAAAAGCAAGCTCTGATACTTAAGTTTAAAGTATTTTTAGTCAATTCAATAAAAATACTTTCCAATATTTTTTTAATAGCTTAGTTGGAAAGTAGAAATGGCAAATATCAACTGCCAAGCTGAGAAAGTTTCTAATTCAGATGTACTGATTTCTCCTTCCTGAGCATGGCAAGTCACTAGAAGTATGGAGAAGTTTATAGGTCCATGCAAAAACCAGTTTGGTTTGTCACTCAAGGCTACACCTCAAACTGAGCTTCCTTATTCTGTACACCACCAGGAAACAGGAACAGACAAAACAACTGTATGTTCCATAAAATATAATTAACAAAACATCACATTTACTGAGTGAACTCAATTATAAAAATAGGTCCCTTTCACTCACACGTTTCTCTTTCCATCCCAAATAATAATTTAGAGATTAAGACAGCTAGAAAATAAAGTTTCAATACACAGCTTTCAAACACCAAAACTGACAACATCCATAAGAAACCCCAGGAGACATTGCCCTCTCCACCTGCAGAAATGACTGTAGTGCAATTCAGGGTGTTTGCCAGTGCAGGCCATCATGAAATTGGCAGAGAAGTGGCAGATCCTGACATTTTAAATTAGTTGAAAACAGAGAATGAGACTAATGAAGAGGTGGAATGTGGGCAACAAAAATGTACCCACATCACATATGCCAAGTAAACAGAAGAATGCCTGGTACCTCAAGCTTTGGTCCCGAGGATAAGGAAAATTTATAAAAAATTAGCTTGTGTGTTCATTGCAATATGCAGCCTTAAGCCAGCAGCCAGTTTCCTGGGATAAATAAAGGTTAGTTACTGCTAAATCTAATGTAAAATAAACCAAAATCTGTCTGGAACAGAACTAGATAAGCATGTGCATGAGGGAGGTAGTTACAGAAGAAAAAGTGCCATATACTTGAAGCTTACAGAGCAGAGTCTGGGCAAGTGAAATATCCCCGAGGAAACTCAGAGCATCCCTGGCTCAGGAATTCGAGATTGAGCTTAGCCAACCTCCTTAAAATGAAGAAAATACAGTAGCAGGACATCAGGATTTAAAACAAACCAACCACCACACAACTACACCAAGCACCACTGCCCCACCCCCTCCCCCCTGCCAAGCCTATATCAAATATATGTTATCTGTGAGGTCAGTCCTCTCTCAGTGAGGGGAAAAAAATACAGGAAATGCAATTGTATCTCTACTTGGGGAATGGAGAACACCTTAATAAGAGATGGGCAATCCCAGCTTCACATCCTTTTTGCCCCCTAGCAAAGGTGCCCTTCACTAAACTGCTGGAAACTTGGGTCTGTCAGTGCACACTCACAGCCAAGGCACTCCTCCTGAGAAGGGGAATTCTTTTCTCTCGCCGAGGCTCAACTCGTCATCCAAACAGCAGAGGTCTGATTTTCACCCAGACTGCAACACTCCTGCTCTCCTTGAGGACCTGCAACAGTGATTAGGCATCAGCCCTCCTCAAAACCGAATCCTGATTATTGAACTTAGAGAAAACATTTATAAAGGAAAGAAGTGGGTTTGGGTTCTGACAGTTTGTTTCCTTTGGGGTTTATTTTGGGTGGTTTGGGTTGGTTTTTTTTAATTGCTCCAAGTTCATCTGGCTGTATGTGAATTTATGTTTTCAACTTCAGAAATGCACTGAACCTTCCTAGCATGTAACTTCTGGCAAAATGTGATGCCTTATCACTCCTTGGAAACGGGATTTTTGAATGCATCTGATAGAGTTCTTTGGGGTTGTTTGTGTTCATTTTTTAAACTTGCATGCACATACAACCTGCCAGGAAGTCACTCTATTGCTATAGAGCCTTACATTCTCTTTGCCCTAAAGGGAATCAGCAAATTGCTTTCACATAGGGAGTTCCTATAAAACAGAATAGTCTTTGTTTGCTGACCCAATTACATAAAATATTAACAGAAGGGAGGCTATTGTCTAACATCAACATTGAGTTACAACCAAAGTTACATAGTTTTTGTTGATGACTTTCTAGTACTCTGTATTTTTACCTATTTTTCTGCAATGCATAGAATTCTTATGCATTAAATTCATTCAAATAATAGAAAAGACTTCCATACAGAAGTCTTCATGTGAAAATTATTATTTATGAGGTGTCAAGTGAACAGTATTACAGCTGTAAGAGACTATTTGCAGAGACATGAGACAATTAAATTTTAAAAAACTGACACACCTTGTTAATTAGAAATGCCAACATTTGACATTTTTATTCCCAAGAAAATTGATTTATTATAGATTCATTTAAATTTTGGGAGAAAGCTGATGCTGGGAATTCTGATTCACAGCAGATTTCCAACCACAGGTTTCAGATCACCTTCTGTAGCACAAATAGATATAAATGAAATGCACCAAGCCCTCTATATCTAAAACTCTGAATAAGCACTGCTGTGTCAAAGAACTGATTTCCATCCACTTTCTGATTCCTCATTTCCCACCTGGGACTGTGCAAAGCACTTTTTAAGCAGTCTTGCCAGTAGCTGGAAGAAAATTAATGATTTCACTGCTCAGTAGACAGAACTACACCAGTGACCAGCTGTGGCTTTTTTTGTGTTTCTTTTTGTGAGAGTAAAAAAGATGATATATGAATACAAACAGAATAAACACATTCTTGATTCTCAAAATTATTTTTATACCTGGCAGTTCTATCCAGTGAGGGCAGTGAGCAGATTCCCTTCTACAGCTGTGTAATACCATCCCAAACCTCCTGTCTTAGAAGCTGGGTTTTTTCCCAGAAAACTTAATAATTCCATATATTGGGGCACTTAAAACATCAGAGAAAACTGCCTTCAGCATCACTGCACAGAAGTGGAATTTGTTTTCTTTGCTAACCCAGATATTTTACAGTGTCATATGACCAACCTACAGGCTCCCTGGAAATCAGTCACAGTGGCTGATAAATTCATACAACACAGCAGTTGAGCTAACAGTGCCTCATGTGTCAACACATAGGGATGAGACAGTGAGGTACACAACCTGCCACACCCCCAACCACACACCAGGACTAAGAGGCTGAGTTTAACTTTTCAGGGCAGTGTTTGGAGGGTTTCAGGCCAAAGCTCATCAGCAACAATCCTTTTAGTGTGAGTAAAACCAGTGCTGGCTTACCCACAAAACCACGTCATAGTTCATACAAAACTTCATTCTAACTCCCAGTGTGGTTGTGTGTTTGAGCCTCTTTGTTACTTATGCGGAACATGAATCCTTCTGCAAAACCTGTGTACCAAAGGGAATTCTCCTTTTCAGCTCTTTGTAGCAGCTGGTTGAATAGAACTGGATAATTAGATTCCAGCACTCAGACGGCTGAGATTTACTGACTGTGAGAAGTAATGTTACCCCAAGTGAAGGAAGCAACATAAATAGCTCTGGCTCAAGGGGTACCTTGGACATATTGACATTGGATTCACAAGGTATCAGTGTGCCAAGTTCTCCCTGTGTGGGATGCACAGGCAAACCTGCTGGGGTGGGGTTAATGTGCCAAGAGAGTCATGGAGAGGCTATTTGAAACATCTGGAGCATCTCTCAGTTTGACTAGGACACAAAAGAAGAGACGGTTCAAAGGAAAAATGCAGTAAGAAAGGCATAGCAAAAAGAAACAAGTCAAGGAAAAAAAAAAGAAACCAAGCCTGAAAAGCATTCTAGAATTCAAAACAAAGTCTGCAATTAGTAGTCCACAACTTTTTAAAATTAAAATCATTGTGGACTATTTTATAAAGAAACTGCTGTGCTATGGCTGTGTCCCTACAATATTTTTGTCCAGGTAACCTACAATCCATGAGTTTATTCTTCTAGGGCTTGTTGTCATTGGAAGAGCAGGAGTCATTAAATGTCCTTCTGTATTTGGAAGGAACATTCTTCCACGGCTTCCTGAGGGGGAAAGTAATCCTTGGACATTTGGCACAGAGAATGTTGCAATCCATCGGCAGAGACACAGGTGAGAAGAGCCCAGCTGCCAGGGTGCCAACAGGACAGGATCTGCTCAGAGTTCCTGCCAACCCCATGGTACCTTCAGCTGTGTCACCTTGGCTCTTTCCCAACAGTTCCTGTTGGAAGAGGTGCAGGAAAATGTTACAAAAATAAAGCTTTGAGAGAATCTTCCTAGACACCACTAGTAACTACCAAAGCCTGCTGAAGGTAAGTTGAAGATAAAGGCAACAGAAAGAACAAAAGGCATAGTGCATCTATTTTTCCTACTGATGTTGAGATGCTGTTTGAAAAGGGGTTATCTCAAAGAATACACACACGTGCTAGGGGCTGGGCATAATTACTTAGACTGACTGACTCAGAGATGTCACCTTTAACTGGTTTGTCAGTTGTCATGCACTGTCTGACAATCCTGCTCGGAGATGAAGTACAAGCAAGACTTCCTATGTACTAAAAACAGTGCTGCACATTGCACCAAAGGCACTGTCAAAGACAAATCTAAAGAGCAGCTCTTCAGGCAGATTCTCACACAGTAAGACACAAACAGAAGTGCCACATAACTCACCCGTGAGATACTGGCCTTCTGCTTTATATGTACTGGGGTCCAAGATCAGAACATGCAGGGCTGAGGTGCCAAAGCTATGAAGCACTCAGAACCTTTAAGAATATTTTGCTCTCAGGGTATGAGGCCATATCCAAGAAACTTTTGCACAAGTCTGACCTCAACAGACAGTTAATCTAATCTTAACAATGTGGATATTTATAAAGCTGTAGATGTCACTAATCTAAAACAGTTTGAAGACACTCTGAAGGGACAGAATAAAAACTGTTTTGAAAGCTGTTCACTGGAGAACTGTATTCTTTCCATGTGTTCTGTGACAAAAACAATCAAGACTGACAGACTGGAAAATCTCTGCCTTTACTGCAAAAATATTGATGCCCTGTATCTGCTAAATTAAGCCCACCTCTGCAGGTGTTTGTTTTGCCCACTAGCAGGAGATAAAACAGTCAGTGACATGTTCTAGGCAGCACTGAACTGTATCTCAATATATGCAAGCTTAGTAAATACAAAGTCATTAACTAATTATTTTCTTTTACAGTTGATATAAATCTTTATAGTAACAATGAAGCATCACTGCCTGTGACAAACAAGGAGACTGGAATAGTGCAACATTCTCGGGTCCATGTAGTGACCTCAGTTATTACAAAACAGCACAGTACAGGCACTTACACAGCTGTGTTTGGTCATGGTTTCTAGGCCACTTCAAAGAATTTCAGAATAAACACTTCAGTTAAAGAGACAAAGGAAAATCCTACCTATACAAATTATATTTACAATCAAGACTTACACTGCTTCTGCCATTGTTCAGACTTGAAATGACAAGGAGTAGAATTAAGTAAAGTTTTAAAGAACTTGCCTGTAATCCAAATATAATTCCATGCTTCTCATCTATTTCCTGAAAGAAGCTCTTGAAATATTCTTACCCACTTATTTAACACTGCAGCTATGCCTAGTCACTATCATTAAGGGAGATAAACATATTCAGAATAATTCAGCTCCACTAGCTCCCTTAAGGAAAGGAAAATGAAATTTAAAAAAACCAACTGCATTTTGAGTGCATCAGCCCCTAACATATGCTAGAAATTAGAAAGTAATTACAGTTGCTTAGAATGTCTTAAATACTGGCTGAAATTTTTTAAACTTCATTTAAGATACAAAATAATTGAAACCAAATTCTCTGTTCAGAAAAAAAAAAATAAATTTCTCTCCTCGAAAACGGGGCTTGAAGGTGATAAAAAGTTATCCTTTTAGCCTAACAGTTATGCTCCATAGAAATTTTTGTTTAAGAAAGAAAGGGCTTGTGAAATTGTGGCTGAGACAGACTTACCAAATTATCACAGTTAATTTTTTTAAAGCTTTGAAATGTGTAGATTTTAGCTTTTCCTGTGTCAAATCAGGGAACATTTCTATAAGTTACATTTTTTTCCATAGTTTGGTCTCTAATGCCTGAGATTTACATCTGCATGGAGGGCAGACACAAGGCAGTGCCCCACAGAGGATTCCTGCTACCAAGCAAAGAAAACACAATGACATTACTGGAGCTGACAGCAGAAAACAGGGACACTGAGGTTCAAAACTAGCAGTTTAAAAGTAGACACATCAAATGCGCAAACAGAATTATGGGAAGCCTGGGCAAACCCCCGGATTAAATCCCTGAGATACTACAGATACCTCAGAATATGCCCCTGAACAGGTACAATACATAAAACTACTGATCTAAGGCACGAAATCACATTCCTTCAGAGCATGGCTGGATCAGGTGGAACCTGCTGATGAGAAGAAGAAAATTGTTCTTCTTCTGTAAGCTACCTCAGTTTCAGGGTGGGAAGATTCAGTCTTGTATACAGGCAGGCAGAGGAAGAATTAGAGAACAAAAACAACTCAGCAAGATCTGGGAGCCTGTAGTTTATCCAAAGAGCAGGAGACAACTGAGAAAATAGAGCTTTTAAGGGTAACAGCAGAATACCAGCTCTGGGATTGACCAGCAATAATGGATATCAAGAACTATGATGGAAATTTGAAAATACCAACCCCTGTAACAAATCTGGAGAGAGACAGCACAGAATTAAACCAGAAAACATCCAAAAATACAATAGGATAGCCAAGTATCAAATTCTCATTGAAAATGTGTTGGGAACAGGTGTCTGATTCCAAAGGTTTTTCCTATAACAACTTGTCAGCCTGTAGTTTCAAATTAGCACTTAAACCAGTTTCTTCTCAGGACAATCTCAGATTAAAATAGGGCCCATTCTACTTCAGATTGCTTCCTATCCCCACTTTTCCTCTATTTAATCAAATGAATGTTGCCTTATTTCTGATGTAACACAGTCAAGAAAGGAAAACAGAACTTGTAGCCTCATCTTTATTTTACTTTAGGCTAAAATTTTCCAGTCACCAGCGATTTCACCTGCTTTGCCCCAAAAAGTGTTTACTGAAGGAGAAAAAGCCTTTCTGATGACATCTGTGACAAGAAAACATTGGTATGCATTAGAGAAGCAACAGGACACAGAGGACATCTGCCAGAGGCTGTTTCCACCTCTCTGCCAGCAGTATCAGCTATTCCTTTTGCAGACCTTAAGCCAGGCTACAAACAGTACCAAACTTTAAATCCAGATGAATTCTTCCCAATATGTTTCTTGATGTAACTTCTAGTATTTTACATTTTTATTGCGAATTCGATTCCCAGAGGACCTCTAGCATTTTGGAAACTATGTGAAGGGCTGAACTTCAACAGACTATTAATGTTTGGAGTAAGAGGCAAAGAAATATTTATCAGCAGATGGCTCCAGGTATGGGTGAAGGTAACCTGGGACCAGGACTACAGAGAGGGGATTCCCATAGATGCAACTTCATTAAAATGGGATTCAATACCACCAGGATATGAGTCGTGGATTTTTCTGATGTCATACTTCAGCACTTCTTGTTAGACATTTTGTAACCACACTGAAGTTTCACACTATGAGTTGTGAAGTTTAATGTGTTAAATACAACCACAACATATATTACCTTACACTGCCACCCTTTGCCTAAGCATGCTGAGTTCATAAACAAAGATTCATTTAAGAAGGGTAAGAAATTTACCACCTTTGAATTCAATTACACATTCTTAAGAAATACTTAATACATCCAGTCTCCTCATGTGTAACAGATCTTCCTCTAGCTTTCAGTGGCCACCAGCTCCAAGTAAGGATCCCAGCCAGCTGACATGATTGCCCTTCTAAGATGAGCTTTGGCCATTCTCTACAGCAAGACATTCAATCACCCAACCATGCTGGAGGCACCTTACAGGTATTATTAACACTTGAACCATCACAAGGTATCTTTGGATGGCTATATAAGGACACACTGCATGAAAATTCACAAGCTATTTTCAAATTTTTAGAAGTAACAAAGTGTCTTGCAAAATAACAAGTTAAACAAGCAGATTCTTCTAGTTGCATCCTTAAAATAATAGTTAATCCTATGAGTCTCATCTGAGTTAGAGAATTTTTTTTAACCTGGGAATTCATTTTGTGTTGTTCTGCCTTACTTCTAATGCCAGTGCCTCTTGTGGACTGTTTTTTTGTAAGAAACCTCCAGTCCTAGGAAGTACAAAGTCTTCATGATAAAAAAGTAAATAACTTAAACATTTTATTATTTAAGGTAATGAAATAGTGTTATATTCTGACAATGTACTTTAAAAGACCAGCAGAAAAGTATCCTGAAGGATACTCAAAACGTCATATCAAATTAAATTGAAATGCAAAAACTCTCCTTCTGCTTTCTAAACACAGAATGATTCTGTGCTAAAGGAAAAAGCTGACACAGGAGTCCTATGCTAGGAACACATAGAGAACAGCCAATTAAAGACTTACAGATTAATCAAGATTGGGATGATTATCTTTGGGTTTTTCATGAAAAGGAACATAAGGAACATATGGAGAACCAGTGTCAGGTGAACATCTACAGGTGATGGGATCACTGAATACTCCTGCACCTTTCAATACAGTTTCATCACACCAAGCCCAAGAGGTACCTTCCCAATAATTCCTGTTAGGGAATGAACTAATTCACTGAGCGGAAAGACAGTCACAAACTGCTGTCAGTCTAAGACAAGGATTAAATCCAGTAGCATGGCTTTTATTGTTTTTGAAAAATAGTTAGGTAAGATTTTCAATTAGTGTAGATCAAGTAGAGATTTACAGATTTCAAAGGCTTTCTAACGCTTCAACAGCTGTTTCAGATCTTCAATAAAGCATTATTTGATAACAGATGTTAGTGTCCTTTGTTTCTAAATCCAAAAGCAAGGAACAATACCTTCCAAAACAAACTGAAAGTGTTTCAATAAAAAGCAATGGAATAAAAGAGCTTCCTATTCACAGGAGCCGACTGATGATGATGATTACATTGATTAAAAAAAGAATGGGAAAATAAAAAAAGAGGAAAAAATCTGGAAACTACTCTCAGTAAAATGCAAATAGTGGCAGCAAGAGATAAATAAAAACCCAACAGAATTGCTTTTCAGAGACAGAGAATGGAAAAAGAATAAAAAAGTTGCTTTCCATTAACACAGAAATAGTATTATTACAACTACCCAATCAAGAGATGCAGAAAATGTGTAACTAGAGGAGAGTGGCATAGCACAGATTTTAGTGACACAGTGATAAAAAGGAGATTAAAAAGCAGCAGAAAACATAGAAGCAAACAAGTATTTGTAAACAGCAGATAAAGAACAGCTGAAGGCAATAACTCAGGCTATAACATGGCTGATAAAGCAGCCTTGCAGCTCTCTAATCACCTAAGTCCCAGGACTCCTGGTTTTGTGAGGAGCAAATAACTCATTGTTTTCATAGAGCAGTAAATCTCATGCATAATTTTGAAGTACTGAAACATGATGCATCCCTTAGGAAAGCAAACAGTTTGCAACTAATGGGGAAATGGACACTGGAAATGGAATATCACTGCAGTTTGGATAGAACAATTCCTATATGGAGAGACTCCTGCAGGGTGCCCTTATTACCAGACTCCTCTTGGTGCACGGAAGCAGCATCATTTGTAATCATTTGTTTGACTGTGCACTGGGAATTTCTGGTCATCCCACCTGTGCCAGGGAAGAGGGGATGTAACATCTCCAAACAGCAATCAGGACAGGTTGTAAGAAAGGATGCCTCACAGAGCCATTTATGGACGCACAGAAACTTCAGCACATTTCCAGAAGGGATTTTATACACCTTTTGGTACTAATAAGATTATAAAACTTAACTTGCTTTCTTGCTAAAAACCAGGCAAGTCTTAAACTGGTTTTACATATAACTGGGCTCCCTCCCATTCCCTTTGCCTAATAACCCTCTCAGAAACCACATGAGAGCACATAGATCTGACTAATAAAGAGTATGGCCAGAGCCCAGAATGAAATATCACTTCCATGCTATTAAAAACTGTCTGTATGTATTTTATTCATTGTGTTTAAGTAATCCTGAAGTACAGAGAAATATCTGGAGGGACCTTAGGCCAGTAATAAATCCAACAGCAATGAAGCCTAAGAATGCAAATGGATGACAAATGTGTGGGAAACAAATTAGACACAATAAAGTAATCGAACATTAATCTTTGTATAATTGTTTTGTTACTAACTGACATTGATTGTACCTATCCTTTTGTATTTCCATGCAGCTATTCTTGATCCCAGTTTCTAACTTGCCTGAAGCCTTGTGAGGAAGCAGCATGTGCAATAACACAGGGCAATACTTCCTGTAGCTCCCTGCTGTTACATTCTAAATGATTCCTCTTTGTACAGATTAATCCCTGTTTTCTATACATATCTATTAGAACGTTTAGACTTGCTAAAGGCTTTAGAAATCTACATACTGTATATTAAAAGCAGATTAAAGTTTGCATCAGGAAAGAATCAGAATTCAAAGCTTTGAGAAGGCATTCTAGATTTTGCTGTACATAAAAATATCCCTGTATACTCCTATTAACAATAACAAAAAATACAAGTCTCCTCTTGAGCCTTCAGCTCTAAGTTTGTCCCAGATTCTGACAAACAGCATGCAATTAAAGATCAGAACGGAAGCAGAACAGGAATCAGATTTCTAAACCTCTCTGGAGGGTGCCATATCTGCACACATGTTGATAGGACTATTCCCTTTACTTTGGTGATTATGCTGCAAACTGTTTATAACTCTGTCCTAGAGAGTAAAACCCACACCTAAATAGGGCTTCACCCACTGAGCACCTTTAAGTTCTTTATGCACAAACTTTCCCTTTCAAAAAACAGATTCCTTTTTCCACTGGCCTGATTGATTGGGGCCTTTCGTGGGTTTTTTGAAGGTATATATGACAGTAATATAGTTTAGTCTACATCTGACAAAGTGCATCAAACATTAAGGATGGTACAAGATGAAGTTTTTTTACCAGCTGGAGGTATGTGATATTTTGGTCACCCAAAAACTCTTTATAAGTTGACAATCATGCTCAATCTTACAAATTCAGCCTTTCACTCCCTTAGCCGTAATTCATTCAAAGAGAAGTCAAGTAAAACAATTAGATGGCAATAAGTAAATTTTAGGGACTCATTAACTTTTTATTTGAATTTGGATTCTTGACTGCATCTAGGAAAATTGAGGAAAAACTCCAAGCCATAGGAGTGCAAATTTAGGCCTTATTAAGCATCAATCACTTACAAAGAGAAGCTCTGAAATATTGCAGCAGAATTTCCCCATCTTGAACCATTTGGACTGATAGAAAAACTTGGACATGGTATCTACTGTTGTTCAACAAGTATTAGTTTATAAAGGGTGCTGTGTATGATTAAGTGTTCTTTGCTACCTTAGGTATTTTTCTGCAAGATTTGTGCCAATTTAATGTGGTAGCATATCTCCTGCAGAAACTGCAAATGGAAAAATATCTGTACCTTCTTTCCCCACTGGTACTTGTTAAGCTCCAGCAGAAGGGAAGTCAGGAGAATCTATAACAACAAATAAAAAATTCAAACTCAAATTCAAAAGTCAAACCCGAAAATTCAGCAGATGTCAAGTCTTAATCTGCTGAACCTTACACTGCATGTTTTAAGGTAAAAGTGTGGGGGCAACAACCTTCCCCAGTTCTTTTTGAAAACCATCCAATTCAAATATTTCCACTGGTTATCCACCATTTGATCTGAATAACAATTTTTACTCTTTCAGTTGAAGTTACATTTTACACAGTCTCTTGAGATGGGAAGATTTGAACACTGCTGGGGCCACAAATCATTTGGCCTTAGTTACAGTTTAGTTGTGGCTTAATGTATTTGTGAAGGATTTATTAGAATGAGAGGTAGACAGTAAATATTTCTGTATCCATTGGAGCTGGGTTCTGCCACAATATTTAAATCTTTGGCACATTCTTCAAGTATACATACAAAAATTTTAATAGGTTTACAGACTTAATCAAGAATTGAGAGGCCCAACTCAAACTTAAACTCACCAAATATTATATTCTGGGTTATTTAATCTAGTATCTGTAAAACCTCCAGTCCCTTCTTGATATCTAATCATCATAGCTTGAAAAAAACATGGAGCAAAGTAAAGCACGTATCACTTGTTTGATTAGCAAGCTACTTCATCATTGGATGCACATATTTCTTCACCCTGTTTTGGAACATGCAGATCACAACAATGCTGTTTTCATATTGTTTTCTTATTGATCTGACCCATGTGGGTTTGTTTCTAAAGGCATTCCCTTAATCGTTATGTACAGCAGTGTTAAAAGAGTATCTAAAGCAAAACATAAAAGGAGCTTGAAGTAGTAGGCTGAAATCACAGAAAAGGTATTAATAAGCTTGATAGAAAATCAAAAACTCTCTTCTGACATCTGCTACAACTGGGGTCAAAAAAAATCAAAACCCCCCAAGCTATGATGAACTGGATGTTTTAAAGTTATAACAGAGCTGATCACAAGACCGTTGTTCTCATATTGCACCTCAGTGTCTGTGTGGGGTTTCTTCTCACTGACTGCAGGTGTCCCACACCCAAGTAATGAAATTTCTTTTCAGGTCTTTTACCTCTACAGATAATTGCAAAGTTTACAAACAGATACTAGTGAAGTTTATAACTATAATAAAATTTCACCTAGTATTAGGCTAGCAACACTAAAATATAAATTGCTTGCAAAATGCACTAATCTAAAAATTAACCTTCTGACATTCGTTCTCATCATCTATGCTTCATAGGTATTTTTTTTAAAAAAATGAAATCAAATTTTACCACAAGGATGGCATTGAAAAGAAAGAATTATGATCATTGAGCTGCTAAAAAATGCTTGAATGTTTTCAGGTACTTAGGCCTGAGTCACTTAAACATTTAATTCCTATTGATCTTAACAAAGCTGTGGCACCTTTATACTTCCATGCATCTGAGACTTGAATTCTTAAGGCCTTTCAATCATGATGAAAAAATGTACCCTATCACTTGCTAAATAAGTTCACTCTAGGTTGTATTTATGTCAGCTTTCATATGGGCAAAGAGAACAGCAATCATTTTCATGTAGCTTGGGGCTTGAAACAAGCTCTCACTTATACAGGAGTAAATTCAGGGTAATTCCATTTACTTCATTTGATTGGATCTGGCCTCTTGCTTCTGACGCTGCCTGTGGTAACAAAAATCTGTACTGTAACATTTTTTCCCTCTCCAAAATAAGATTGCATTTTAAGGAGAATGCTTACTAAGAGGAATGTCAAGGTTTTGCACCACTTATAGAGATTGCTGGTCTCTCTACATGGCTATTTGAGCTCAAGCTACCAAGATTATTTTTTGTAAAGTGAGATAGATAAGACATGCACAGACACAGCCACTGCTACAAAATACGTTCCCCTTACACACACAATAACTTTCCAATCTCCCCCATCCAGAAAATAAAATGGAAGTCTAAATACCCAAGTTATGGCCCCACATAAACTGCATTCAAAGGGCAGAAAGATCCATGCTTTGGACCAGTACCGCAGCAGTTAAAAGAAGATAGGTCAGATACATAAACTTCTTTTCTGGCACAGTAAATTATTTTTACTTTTTTCATTTGTTCTGGCATAGCTATTCCTAGCAGTCACCTGCCAGGCAGGAGCAGGTGTACAGCTGCTACTCTGCTAGGTAACACATCACTGGAAAGGGAAGCCAATTTCCAGCACTTGCAGAACATCTTCTATCAAGTCTGCAGCAGAGTTTCAAGTCTGGAACATCTTTGCATCATTACTCTTGAAAATTTTGGCTTTTCTATTTAAATACATAAATAGTCCTTTATAACCTACTTACAGTTCCCTGTGATCATTATTCTTTCCACTGAAAATTACGGCAACTGGAATCCTCTGCACCGCAGCACATACCGTGCACACCCAGAAAGAAATCAAAATGTGTCATCATTGTTGATAGAAGGATAAATATAGTTGAAGTCAGATTAATATTTCCAAGATTACTCATTTCTACTTCAAAAGAGAAGCAAAGATCATGTGCAAAATGACAGCTACCCATCTGGGACTGGAAAAGTCACCATATGGATGCCTTTTGCTAATTATAGATAAATTTTTGATCTAAGGGATTTAAAAGTAGGGATCTGTCAGTTCAAAAATATACTTCCTCTCCTCCCTCATTCAGGCAATGCTTTGGTGCTGGTTAATCAATTAAGCAGAGCACTGGATCTTACAGATTTGCTTCACCTTCAAGAAGGCACTTTTCTCCCACTTCATGCAATATGCAGTCCCATTTGTAGCTCAGCTAAAGAAATATGGTTACTTTTTCTTCTCCCCAGATCAGAGTAGCTTCTATAATATTTTAGTCCAATGGCCCACACATTCAGAGGCCATGAGGCTGCCTTATATTGCTGTTCCACATATCTCTACTTGAACTACAGCATATACTCCTGAAAAAGCATCCTAAGTGGACTACAAGAAGTTTCAATAACATAATTATCACCCAAGGTAAGTTCTTCCAAGAGCAATTAATTTACATAAATTATTAAGTATGTATTCCTAACTTTGTGCAAGTTGCTTCCTATTAGACTGTAAAATTATCTTTTTCTTGAATTTTGTCTGCTGAATTAACTGATTAATTCTCTATCAAATTAGTCAACTGGCTGCATTTATTTCTAGACCGCATTATTTCTTCAGCTTTTGCTTTGATACACTATTAGGATGAGTTTGTCCTTGGGAAAAAAAAATAGTTCCTCTAAACCCTCCAATTTTTGGCCTCCTAGAACTGCAAGCATTAGCTGATACTCCAATAGCAATAATATCTCTGCCAAATGCAGAGACTGCAGAGCCTTTTCATGCCTGCTTAGCATTTTATAGCATTTATACATGGACTGCATCAGCCTTTTTGTCACTACAGTAGGAATTCACCTCTGCATGTAAAGGTAGCTGATGTGATGAAAACTGCACCCCTAATCACTGGGAGAAACAGGCTTTTCCATAAGACCATTGAGAACACTCACATGCACACGATAAAGCCTCGCTATCCTCTCCTCTGCTGAGTTCACTGAAGGTAAGAAAGGGCACATGTGTCAGATGTGAACCCTCTGCCTCAGAGGTGTCAGGGGTGGGGAAGAGCTAAAGTGCAATGAAGTTCAATTCAGACCAACTGTTGTGTATTCACTCCTCTCCAGAGGAGTTTCAGACACATCATAGCATCTTCAACTGTACTTTAGCCACACAAACCCAGTATGAGTTCATGCCAGGGACACTTTTTCCACACTCTTCCTCTCCTGTCCCAGCACAGTCTCACATTCTGTCCATAATTTAACCAAGCACCTGCCACTGTTATGCACAGAATTAGTCCCTGTACCTGCCCTTGACACACCTGAATAATTCCTGAAGATGACCAACATCCACTTTGGTGTGTGCACTTCAGTGAGACTGAAAATGCAGAGGGAAAGGGTTAATTTAACCATTTACACCAAGAAGCTGCTCTGTCCTCATCACTGAAGCCATATTTCCAATCACATTTCTAGGAATGACTTAGTGGCTTATATTTTACCTCATGCCATGCAAACTTTAACCACTGATAAAAGCCTCCTGCCTGCTGCAGTCACAGTCCTGACGGAAGCGTGTCCATTCCCACACAGACCGCAACCTGCAAAACCATCTCACTCCACTCCAGTCCCTTCCAGACCCGAGTTTTCCTCATCTTATCATGGAATTTTCCACCCCTGCTTTCAAAAAGTAAAATTTCAGCTCACAAAAGATTTACTCGTTCAGCTAACCCAAAGATCCCACGTTTTCCTAGAGAAAATGCAGGTAGTCAGCCTTCTAAGGGTCATCTAAAGTTCAGCTTTAAACTCAAATATAACATCCCATGGACAAGAACTGTAGTTCTCACCATAAGAAAGGTAAGACAAGGCACTAAAATTCTATGCCAACGCTCTGAATTATTTGCGTTTAAACACAAACCAAAGCTGAATTTGACCCCGGTGCTCTCCTCACGCTGCCCAACAGCCGCGGAGGCCACAGGCCCGTCCTGTGCTCACTGTGACACCCTGGCAGGGCTTTTCCCGGCCCTCATGCCCCTGCAAACCACGGGGCAGTCAGTCCCTGCAGTCTCTGTGAACAAATTTAATTGAGCCTTCCCGACTTGTACAAAAACCTTCACTTTAACAAAAAAAACCCCACCAACAACACCCCCCCCCAAAACAACAACAACAACAAAAAGATAATCCAACCAACCAACCAAGCAAAACCCCAACAACAACAAAAACCCACCGAAAAAACACCACAAAAACCCAAAACAGACAAATAAACAAAAAACACACACACACACACATACAACACACACACACACACAAAAAAAAACAAACAAACAAAAAAAAAAAAAGTGGAGTGGATTCAGAAATTTTAACACTTCACCTTTCTAACTTTCTAAATATGCAGGTCTGGATTGGGTTTGGAAAACTTTGCCAAGAGACACAGAAAGGCACAAGGAGTCACAGGCCTCACGACAGGCAATATCCTTAACTTCTGTGATCAAAGAGTTGCCTAAAGGCAGCATGAACAGAAACATTCAGAATAAGCTGCTGAAAAAACTACCTTTTGTGAGACTCAATAGTTTACATGGTACTGAAAGGCAGCATCTACCTCCACTTGAAGTTTGCAAGGCCAGACTTGAAAGAATTTAAAGGTTTGTTTTGGCTTTAAAAAAAATCCGTGGCTGTGCCCTGTTGTGCTCAGGAGAGCACTAAGCTGGAGAAAGGGAGCCAAAGTCAAGTCCCTTGCTTACCTGAAGCAGTAATAGGAAAAACTCTCTTTTGTCACATTTCTGAAGAACAAACTATTTTCACAACTAACCTAGGTCTTTCTTTGCCCCTTCCATCAAAGCCCTACCTCTCTACAGTGAGAAAGAGCTGATTTATGGGGCTGGAGAAAAGTAGAACTCGGCCCTAATGATGCAGAGCATGTTCAAGGTCAGAGGGGATGGCGAGGCAGAAACTGCTTCAAATAGCTGAAACCTCCATGTCCACCACTCTGGGTTTTTACTCTGCTAGGCTACATTTTTAAACCTGATGGCAACACAGTGGGATCATGCTTTAAGAAATTACCTCCAAATTGCACAAGCATTTTAGTAAAATATCTAATACTTTTTCCAGCTGGTGCATATTGTAAACTGACTTGTGGGATGCTGAGGCCCCATGGACATGTTTCCCAGAGATGTCAATGTGTTCAAGAAGGTTCCGTTCTTTGCTGCATTCACAGGCTTAGCTTCCTTGGAACATCTTCATTTGCATCTAGCTGAAGTAAAATTAGGACTAAGGAAAAAATTTCATATCTACTAAAGATAATAATTCTCCTAATTCCCCAGTGCTGTTCATTGTCTTAAGGGAATGTTGGGGGAAGAAAGAAGGAATCCCTTAGTAGAATGAACACCAAGAGAACCTACCCTGCCTGATAAAAACATTAATATTAATGGATTTAAGGGATTGGCACAATCAGGTTGTTTATCTGATGAAAATATGAAGAACAATGTGAATCATGACAATTTCAAGGAGAAGAAGACATTTGTAAAGGAATGAAAAGAAGATATGTTTAAAAATGAACAAAGCATATGTTTATGCTTTCTTCGAAACAGCTGCAGGCCATTTGTTAGTATCCCATGATAATACCAAGCATGAAACAACAGAAGAAAGTTTCTCTATTTTAAATTTCCTTTAGAAGTGTATCTAAAAGTACATGGCAATGCAGTGAGCACTGCTTGGGAGAAAACATATCCAAGGTTCTGTTCCAGAACTGCTTGTAACACATTAAGTAAAAGGTTTGGTGGATTAAATGTGGATCTTCCCCACGCAGGGAACAAGCAATGTGAATTGAGGTCCTTTAGATAAAGTGCTAACTTTCTAAATGTGTATAGCTATATCTAGGAGAACCAGATGTAAGGTAATGATTCATTCAGAGGGTTTAACAAACAGGTACTTCAGAACGAATGAACATTTATGTTGTGGGGGCTGGATTTGTGTGTTAAAAGCCCACAAAATTTTAATCACAGACAAATCATGCATTTTGATGTACTGGCCCAAACTAAAACAATTAACATATGCCCTAACAGCATGCTATACTGCAGAGTGAATGTTATTGTACATATTTACATCTAAGGCAAAAGTTGTTTGTAAGCAACTACACACTGAAATCATCCAATCCTGAACAGAATATTGGAATAACAGCCCAGATGAAAATCAGATTATGTTATCTAAAAATATTTAATAAAATCAATCATGAATTCATGGCATGTTTGTTTGCTTTAGCACAGACCAACTACTATCAAAACACAGAGGTGTTTGTTTCTCTGCTCACTATAGCTAAGACTTTGGTAAGTTTTACAAAAGGAATATTTTTCTCTTTTACTCAGTTGGACATTTCTTCTCCAGGCAATATTCTAAAGTTTTATGTTTATACTGAGTAAAAGAATTCTTATGTGACATCATAAATGTCTCATGTGCTTTGCAGACCTGTAAAGTCACAAAATGGAAAGTAATGTCCCTAAGAGCACTGGCTGAACAACAGGAATTACCTTCAGGCATTGTGACTCTGTGCAGCAAAGAAGAAACAACAAATCGGGGCAAGCTGGAGCTCAGCAGCCCGTTTACACTCTGTAGGGACCCTGCTGCTGGCACTGACCAAGAAAAGGTGGCCTAAGACTCTGTCCCTCGTGTAGAGCCAACATAAGCAGAGCTGCTGAGGAGGTGATAAAGCTCCCAAAGCGGCCCTACCTTGGAGATGCATTGACTGGAGCTGGGAATATCAGTCAGGAAGTGTAAGGTGGTTGTAGGAGGGCTGGCAAATGAAGCCTCTCATTAATCTCTCACAGATGAATGATGCCTTTGCCACAATCTCACAGAGGTCTTTAAGGAGCCAACTTCTCTTAAGTTTATTATCCAGAGTACAAGGATCTACACTGAACTCAAAGAAGCTGCCACAGGAGATGCACTCCCTCTCCTCTCAGTGGAAGGTGTCTTGATCTTCTGTAGCATAGCTAGAGGACAGAGGAAACATCATAAAGGGAACATGCTTCTCCTATGCAGTAACTTAGAATTTTATAGTTCGAATAAATATTCATACCAGCTCTTTATATAAAAACATACAAATGCTAGTCTCTGTAAGTACTGATCAGGCTTTTAAGAACTATGAGAGTTTTAACTGTGTATTTTGTGTGTGCAGATGTATTACTACAGCCATTAACAAGAGCTTCAAGTCATGGCAGTGTACAGCAATTTCTCCGACAACTTCATGCCAGTGCAGCAGTCTCCATGCTGCCCACTGAACAGAGGGACCACTTCTGGAGTAAGGTACTGCCAGGGCTTAGCCATGAGATCAGAAACTCTTCCTGCTTTTGCACCCATTAAAAATGTTTGGATATTTGTGTGTTCATTTATGATCTTTACTTTCACTCAAACCTCATGACACTCGTAACAGGTGAACGCAAAATGTCATGACAACAGTACATTTTGAAAAAATCACTTGTGCTGCTTAGTACTGTACCAAGGAACTAAGAAATACTGGCCCTGAGGGTGCCAGGAGTTGACCCTTTCAGTTTGCTTGGTTGTTGTTTCCTGTCATTGCTACTATTTTACACAAATGGAAATGCAATTGCATCAACAAATCAAGATTATGAAATCTTTAGAAATGATCATGTTCAAATATTTGGTAATATTTAAAATTTAAATAATTAATACTTTAAAAATATTTTTTACATGCATACACAAATCCAACTGTGGGTGTATTGGTGTTGTTTCCTGGGTAATCATTAGAAGTGATATGTGCTCATGTAATGGAAACTTATTACAATGCACAATCTTGTGCAGCAGCAGCTCCAGATTGTGGAACAATTTTTAGCCTTAGTTGGCACCATTATACTATGAGATGTTACTCCATAGTAACACAGTATGACCTGGAAAAAATCCTGCTGTTTGACCTGGCATTTCTGTCCCTGCTGTGCATGGATTGTGCCATGGAGAGCTGCAGGCCTTGCCCCTTTGTTTACATATATAGCCCAGGTGTAGATTTCTCAAGAAGCTCAGAGAAAGCTCACACAGTTTTGGAGCTTCTTGGAGCCAAGGTTATGGTTCAGAAGATGTGTTGTTTTGACAAAGTATTCAAAATGCATTTCCAAACCCTTAGTTTCATCAAGGGCAATGAAATGTTATTGTTGCCATTCAAACACACCTCATAGAAGAGTCACTATAAAATGACCCACCTTCTTGACATCTATACAATGTTTAACATCAGTGGGTTAAACCACAATTCCATTTTTTATAATAATTCTAAAAAAGCATTATTCATGGGTGTATATCTATGATGGTCTCAGAAAGGGAAGCCGAGGGCTGCTATTAAAAATGTAAAGCATGGTGACTGTGCTTTAATACACAGTGCTTCAAGCTTCCCATGAAAATTTAATAATTTTTGGTGTTTCAAAGAAACATCTGACTTAACAAGTGCTTGTGCCATTACTCACATGTATTTAAGTGTGTGACATTGTTGTCATCTCTTCTTCCATTTCCATCCTCTGGAGAACATAGCAGAGAGAACGGGAAAATTCTCAAAAAATATTTTCTAGTCCCTATAGGCTGAGGACAAAACAAAGATAAACACACACTTCAAGACATGAAGTCATTCAAGAAAAGATGTACTTTAAACCTCTTTCTACCTCTTGCTGCTTCAGTTATCACAGAGTGGCCCAAGATCAGAAGCAAATGGGAGACAGAGTCTGAGCCAGGCCACACATGTGGCTTAACAAAGCAAGTGGGTTTGAGTTCAAAAGTAGGTAAACTCTGCAGACCTAAATAATGTATAAAAAAGTCTAAATACCCCAGAAAATTATCAGGGAACCAAGAAGCAGGTAATAGGATTGCTCTGTACATTCTGACAGTAGCCTTTTCTTACAGGATATAAGAAATGAGCTTTTCTAGCAGATGGAGAGAAAGAAGGGGCACAGTACATTCTCTTGTTAAGGAACCTTCTCTCAGAAAAGTAGTTTGACAGGTAGGTATAAGTTATCATAATTTACACATTTCTATAGCTTGGATAAGTGTAGGCTATTAGTGGAGGCTGATGTAACCTATGTGACAAGAGGCTGCAGACTGAGAAAAGATGAAAGAAGATTGGAGATGAAAGACCTACAGTATATGATGTGCAATTGACACCATTATTTCTATCACATCTGTCCCCCAGCTCTTATAGATTAGGAGTGAAACACGACCTGCATGTAAGTATGAATATATTGAAAGAGCCATAGGCAGGAATCAGAGGAGCACTGAAATTGGACAAGTATCTGAAGGACACTTCAAAGAGTTTTACCCTACCTAAAGAAGAAAATTTGGTATTTTTTAGCCTGACATTTTTCCTCTTATGGTGCATTTGCACTATAATAAAGAATTATTTCACCTTCCTTCTGTGCAATTATTTCACCTTCCTTCTGTGCATTCACTCTATGAGGAACAAACCCGGCAAATTTGTGAGATCAACTACTATATCTTGGGTTTTATTACTCATTATAAAAAAAGTGAAATTCAAAATTTCAATACAATTTCCATAAAAAAACATTACAACATGTTATTTTATTTTACATTTCTCTTAAAATGACTGAATCATTCCACTGGCCTGACTGCCTTTTTTATTCATTTCCTTTAACACAATTGTGGTTGAAAGCCCTCCTTTCCAAATGTGTGTTTAGGCGAACTGAAAAATAATAACATAAACCCCACTGTAATTACACTATTTCTGTGTTCCTGTACCTATACACTGGTATGTGAAGAAACCAGGACCCAACTCCAGAAAAACTCCAATAAATGCTTTTTTCTCCAGCCTCTAATACATGGTGCTTATCCCCTCTGCACTCCCTTCTTCTCTTGGTGCCTTAGACATGGCTCTGTTGGGAGCTCTTCCTTCCTCAAACAAATCCCCAGTGGTGTGTATAGCTGTATAACACTCTCCTTGTTTCTAAATATTTTTAAAGATCTCCAGGATCTTGTCACGCAACAGCTTAGGCAGTCACAGAAACAAAATCAGAGCCAACACCTTCTGCCTCTACAGGAATTACTGAGTTATAGCTTTTGAAAATATAAATTTGTTTTGAGGAACACTTTAAAAAACTTTTTCATTAGCTTGTTCTGACTTCTTTTCTCTGCATGCTACAATATTTAAAAGATGTTAAAACTTTTATAACAGTTGGTGTCTCATATCAAGGCAAAAATAATATACTTTCAGCTGTCTTGCTTTGCATGAAGATTTTAAAGAAGCTTTCTTTTCTGCAAACAATAATTGACAACTCAAGACAAAATCACAGTGTGATTTTTTTCCCAAAGAGTAAACAGTTTTCTTTCTTTTGTTTTGTCATTCTTTGTTCTATCATTATGTTTTGTCCTTCCCACTTGGGTAGCCTCCAAAGCTCTGATTTTACATTCCTTTATATACGTACTAAGAAACCCACAGTTGAAATCAATAAAGTAATTCAGTTTGGAAAGGATCTCTGGAAGTTATCCCATCCAACCTCACTAACACAAAGGACAGCTTCAAAGTTAGATCAAGCTGTTCAGGGCCTTGTTTGATTATCTCCCTGGAAGGAGATGCCACAGCATCTCTGGGCATCTGACAGCATCTTGTGCCAGTGCTGGACTGCCCTCACCGTGAAAAATCCTTCCCATCCCAACTGGTTGGACTTGTCCTTGCTGCATCTTGCCTCTGTTGGCCTTATTCCTTTTGCTATGGATGTCTACAAGACTCTGGCTCTGCCTTTGCTATTCTCTCCCATTAGGAAACTGAAGTCAGCAATTAGATGTCCTACTCCCTGGCCTTCTCTTCCCAAGACTGAGCACAAGCAGGTCTCAGTCTCCTGGTACATCATCCTCCAGCTTCCTTATCACCTCCACCCTTTTGTTCAGAGTGGCCCCAGTATCTCAACATCTGTGTTGTGGTCACATCAAAAAGGACCCCTACTCATACTCCAGATGTGAGTGAAATTCAGCTTTGCCTCCGTTTCTTATTATTCAGCTGTATGTAGCAGTAAGCAGGTATATTTTGTAGTTTTCCCTCAGTATCTGCAAGCCACAAGGAATTCTTCCCTGTTCTGTGGCTAGATAGTTTTTAGGGAAAGGCCTCAAACAAGATGAGCTGCATATGCCTTTGAAATAAGAGTAGCAGTAGTTTGCTGCAACTATCTCTAGAATCAAATATTAATCTTCTCCCCAGTCCAAATCTATCAAAAGTAGTTTATGTAAAGCAATATATATTATTTGAGAAAAACATAGGTAATGAAGGAAAATAAGTCCTTCTCTGAAGATGAGATACCAATTTACCCTTTGTCTCTGTTTCTACCAGAAGTTAAAGGGACCTTGCAGAAAATCTATTTCTGCAGGAGGCTTTCCATCAAACTTGTGCATTACACATCTGAAGGTGCTTATGAGGATCACCAAATACAACTCTGGCTCAGAGCTGAGAGGACATCCCTAGTTAGTATTCTGTTTATGAACTCTTCTTTGAGTACAGATTGATTTTAAAGGAATGAGAAAAAGTCCAAATGAAAAATGGCAACGATTTCAAGCCTGATCAATTGAAAGTAGTGGTTGAAAAATTCCTTTACCAGTCTGTTCACATATTTGTTGTCTGAAACAGCTCTCAAAGGAAAGGGTCAAATAAATAACTTTCTACCATAGATTCAGGATTCTTATACAGAAAAGAATTAGTACAAGAAACAGGGACAGAAATGTTGGTCACAGAGGGTCAAATATATCCCTGTTCTAATTCTAGTGGAAATATAACCTTGAATTAGATCCACAGAATACAAACTTGTACAGATATTTCAGTAATAATTCAATAGAAGATTTCAGGAAAGAATTATTAGTTATTCAATAAACATCAAATGCAAGTGGTAACAAAAGGGTTCAAACTGCCTCAAAGGATCTGTAAAATAAATAAAACTATGTTAAGTCCCTGTTCAGAAGTATATTCCCATATCTTGCTTAAGGAAATGAAAATCAAATTCCTCTGTTTAGTCCGTTAGGTAGCTTTTCACACTTGCAAATTCTCAGGAGCTTTTGTTACATGGATCCATCTGCACCTCTGGAACTGAATGTGTAAACCAATTACATGAGCATGGCCCAGATCAGCTAATCTGGTGTTCTGTAATGCCTTCAGCTCCAAGCACTAATTGTTTGAAGTTCTCTTCTCCAGAATACATTCACAAACAATTCCCCTGAGCCTGGAATTCCTTGCTAATTACCCCAATGATATCCATTCCTGTTCTCCTATATCTAGTTCTGTGATTCACCTCTATTACACCTACATGGCCAGTCTTTGCTGAAGACTGCTACCCTCTTGATCTAATCCAGACCCCACCCTCTCCTTCCCAGGAGTCCAAATCACCATAATCTTCATTCCAGAAAGTAATAAACCTGATGGGAAAAAAAAAAAAAAAAGAAAAAAAAAAAAAAAAAAAAAAAAAAAAAAAAAAAAAAAAAAAGAAAAAGCAGATCCCCACAGTAGAATTGTAGGCTGCAAAATATCTGCCAGAATGCGTGAACTGTGTTGCACAAGACACAGGTGTGAGGGCAAGGTGACCCAATTACTCCAGGGAATATTTTACCCAGTTGCTGGGGCTTTCATAGGTGCAGTCACAACCTCAACCATTTATATAATCCAAACACAACCCTTCAACCCAAATAATGTTGTCTTGTGGAACACTAACAGGAGAGTATCATCTGTCCTAGGGGTGAAACAAAGCAAGTATGAAGTTCATGCCACACATTCTGGCTGATTTTTACCTCTGATCTGGACCATGGCTCTTGGTCTGGGTGAATCTGCAGCACTGAGGAAAGATATTATCCATCACCTGATAAAGATGTAGCTCAACTCTGCAGAAAGGTGTGTTGATAATTTTGTGATGCCCTTGCAATAGGCAAGTGTGACTCTCTGTAACTATGGCAAGCTCTTACGACACAGTGCCTTTCAGAAAAGCACTGCTGATGTCTAGGCTGGTATATTTAAGAACAAGATTGACTGCAGGCTATTTATAAGTACTTCTGCTTGTGCACACTGAAACTGAGAGTTTAAACTAAGAAAATGCTTTGACTTCATATCCTTTGTTTTCTCTTCAACAGAAGATTGACCAATCCCTCTGAAATTCCCAATAACAAGGCACAGGGAAAAGAAAAACAAAAAAGAGTAACAGAAAAATTTACTAAAACAAAATTTCAAATTTTTGAACTTGCTTAAGAATGAGTCTTAGAGACATTTTAAGATATGCAATTTTTTTCCTGATTAACAGATTCCTTAATAGATAAAAATCTTTTAATACATTAGATGGTGGGAAACGGTCAGGCAATAGTTCTTTTTTGTCCTGACTTGAAGCTTTATTTATTGGAGATGCACTAAAGTGACAGTTGTCTTAAAAATCTCTATTGCATGAGAAGACTTAGAAGTACAAAAGTTTTTTTCACACAATGAAAATAAACTCAAGCACAAAAGAGTGATGGAAAATGCACAAGATTTTCAAACCAGAACATCAGAGAGATCTTTGAGAAAAGAAGAAAAAATTGAAGAGCAATAGCTAAAAATTCTTCTGGCAGGTGGAGCTTTCTTGAGTTAAGATTCAATTTATCTCAGTCTTGTGATATTTAATCTCCCTGGGTGTTCTGTATTTTTTCAGGTTTCTTGACCCCTACTTTGCAGGAAAACTTCATGGTCTGAGGTTGGCTCTGGAATATGCTGCTGTACATAACAGTTTGATAATATGATAATAGTTGCTTAGTTTCTTGTGCTGTGAAAAAAGTCCTGGGTGTTTATTAGAAGTTGTCACAAGCTGAGTGGCACGGTTTGGAGGCAGGCAGAAGGAAAAAGTATCATAAAAAAAACAGAATGCTTGGAAATCTCAGTGGAGTTGGAGCAGTAATGACAAGATCAGCCACTTACTAACCTGTTTTTACCATTTACTGCCATTTTTGATAGTTCTACTTTAATTTTTATAGTGGAAAAACTGTTTGCGAATTAGACCATCAGTCTGACTGGTTTTTAAAGCACACTATTGCCGCCCATGATTGCTTAGTAAACTCTTAAAATCACTGACATAACTTTTCAGTCCTTACTAGATTTGGAACATTGTTGTTATCAGTTGCAGCATTCTAAAATGAAAACAGAAGGTGTTCTACAGACAGCCTGTCACTAGGGGCTGAGTGATTCAAATAATATGAAGTTTCCATCTTAAACATGCTACTAAAATACTGGATGAGGTCTTAATCCCAGTGTTACCAGGCAACATGTTTACAAAATCAAATGTGATTTTTATTCTGTGTGAATGTTGTGAATATTCTGAACTCCAGTTTGTTTCTCTCTTCCATTATTTGCTCACTCTAATTACATTCTTGTGTTTGTGCTCCACAAGGTTTCACAAATTTATTTCTGTCAGAGTTTTCTTTACTACAAAGTTGAATCTACAATGAGAATTAAAGTATTTGAATAAACATCTGCCTGGAAAGACTGGGTGATACATTAGCCCACTGATCCTGTTTGGTGCCAAGACCAACAGCCTAAAAAGAATCCAAATCACAACACATTTTATAAAGGTAGAGCCCCCCAGTCCCAAGAAAGGCAAAACCCACCTGGCCTAGTTGATGTGCACACACTGCATAAAGAAAGAGCCTAGGCCCTCTTATATAAGGGCTTTTTTTATTTTATTTTTTTTTTATTTTATTTTAAATACCCTTTACAGATGAGGGATGAAATAGAAGAGGAGGTTACATGTGTTTCCCACAATACAAAACATTGGTGAAAATTCTAGAGGCTGAATGCAGGCAATGTCCTCAGTTTCAATTTTTACCTTTTTTTTTTTTTTTTTTTTTTCTTTTTCCCCCCGAAAAGACCATGTATATGCCAGTCAAACCTACAGTTTCACTGACCCAAAATTGTTTCCATTTTTTCCAATAGCTACCCTGTTGCACAATTTTTCCCCAGCATACAATTAAATTGAGAAATAAATAAGCATCAGGTTTTCCCCAGTTTTCGTCTACTGCATTAGCCACAAGCCTGGTCTTAAGCTCTTGTTCAATAAGCACTTGTATCTCTAATTTTACTTAGGCCTGGCATACCAGTCTGGCTGATTTGGCTTATTTTTAAGAAAAATCTTCCCTTAAAGTCCGATTTTAAAGGAGAATCAGTCAACCCTGCATGTATGTAATGGCTCACAGCTTTTGTGGTTCCCTTTGAAAATGTATCAGACTGGGACAGTCCATGTAATATTCACTCTTTGTGCCCATTGTTCCTTTCAAACGTGTCATGCAAATGAGAATAGTTTATTATTGATGGTGGCCCATTAAGGAATCTGTTTGAAGCTTCCACTGACAGTGGTATATTGAGGCCATAGAAAAAATTACAAGAGACCCATTTTCCTGTATTTCAGCTGCAGACATCATACATCTTCTAAGCATCAGACAATAAACCACCAGACCTCTGTGCTTTGCTTTCTATATCCCAAACCTGCCGTCAGTGTATGAAAAAGGGAAAGCAATGCTTAGTTAATAATGAAGGCTTAAGCCACCAGTCAGAAGAAGATTGAATGACTACAGTGAAATATAATTTTTAATGAGATGGGGAGGTTAATCGAAGTATTTGATTTGTGCATCTACTCTTGTCCATGGAAACTTCACAGCATCCTATGCCTGAATTTCATTTTTGCTGCCAAATCCACCTCAGTGTACTTATCTTAATTTTTATTGAAGGTAATGGAAGTCCAGTAGATACAAGTTGACACATCATTTATTCCTTCTATTTTAGTCATGACTATATATTCTAGACCTTTAGGCTGAAATATGGGACTTCTGTTTACTTTTAAGGGGCATGAATCTCTGCCATTTAAAGAACCAAATTGTGAAATTCAAACAAATTGAACTGGAATTCCATTTGGCTGTACTATATCCAAACTTTTAAAAAAATTATTTTCACAAAAAACACTGACAATATTTCCCCCCTTTTTTTCTGTTGCTGCCAATTTAACCACACAACCTTTGTGCTTAGACAACAAAGAACAACTAAAAATATCTTACAGTTCTTTTGAAAAAAAATAATAGCCTAATTCAAAGCCTAGAAATCAGAAAAAAATTACAGATGTCTTATCTGTTTTATACTTAAGTGAAAATCAAAAATGTTGTTGCAATTATGACTTTATATTTCAACTATGAAACAAAAGTGAGTAGGCTTTAAAAAAATAAACTGTCTGAGTTATTAGTCTGTGAATTGCCTGCTGAGCCCAGGCAGTAATGTTTTCTAATGTGTGTCTCTGTATCAATATAATGGCAGCACCACGCTTCAGATCAACTGGATACTAATTACAGATTTACCTGATAGACTGGAATGGCTCCCAAGGAGCTGTTGCACTCTACTTAGCAAGTAAGTGATTCTCCTAAAAGCTGCATAAGGATTTGTAATGTTAAATAATCTTACATGGATAGCATTTGGTAATACACCTTCTTTAACCAAAAGTTTTGAGGAGGTTCAGCTGCCTCTCCGAAGAGGTGGCAAGACCCTGGCAGGGCTCAGAGCTCCAGACACCAAGTTTACCTTGAATCCAGGAGGTCCATTGGCACAGAAGAGAGATTACAGCATGTGAAGTAGCTCTTCAATTGTCAGCTCTTATGTCTCCACTGAGAAAAGCAAAAATTCTCCATTTCATCCACTACATGAAACAGCATACGTCCATTAAAATTATTAAACAGATTATTCAACAAAAGAAGAGGAAAAAAAAAAAGAAGAAGAAGAACTCATTCTTCAAACAACACAGGATTAAATTGTGGGCCTCATGACACAAGAAATTGTGGAAGTAAAAGGAGCAATTAGGTTCAAAACAGATGAGCAGAGGAAATGCAGCTAACACACTTTTAATGGGGTTCAGATACGACCTGACACTCAAGAGTGATCTAAAGCTCTCAGCTTTTGAAAGGAGAAGGATGTGTTGATGGAATAATTGTCCTAAATACTCTTGGCCCTCTCCATCCATCTCTCACTTGCTTGGAGAGCCCAGGCTGGTGCAGAGCCCCCAGAGTTGTGCTGCCTCCCCTGCACAGCCCCAGCATCACTGCAGGAGCTGTTACTCCACGGCAGCAGAGTGGCAGGGTGGGAGCTGCAAGCTCTGTTTACACAAACTTGAAAAGCCTTAGAGAATCACTAAAAAAGACAATTTTTAATGAACACCCTCTGAAGAGGTGATTAATTTGTTCATGAGCTGTTACTAAAAATGTAATCAGTGAAGTGTAAAAAAGGTTTTATACTCAATGTAATTGCTTGCCTATAATGTAATAGTAATAATGAAAACACCTACAGCAAAGGCTTGTTAACTCAGTGTGGGATATATGATCCTGTTTGCAGTTTAAAGCACAAGAACTAGACACTTGCTTATGCTCAGTACATTTTTTTTTGATTCAAAAGCACAGTAGCTTAACCAGTTGTTCCCATTCCTTCTGGAAAATCAACACTTACAGTTCCTCTTATGAATCATCATTCTTCCTGTCTATCATTTAAAACAAATATGTTTCGCTGTTCTTTGATTCTTCTTGTCTTTCAGGTGTTCACTTCTGAATAATAAAATGCACATCACTAAAGACAATAAGTTTCATAATTTCTGGCATATGTACCCTGGGCAAAGAAAGGAAAATTACACCAAAACAAATAAAAAATTAAATATAAAATATTCTACAGTTTATAAAAACCGTGTTCAGATTACATTGTGGAGAAATTCTTGTAATTTTCCTGGGCTGTACAAGACCTTGCTCCACAGACAAATCTGACATTCCATTTTCCATAACTGACATTGCATCCAACATAGTAGCAAAAGCATTGTACTCTTCTGGATCTGAATTAAAATCGCCAGATACTGGGAGGAGAAAACATGAGAATAACTGAAAAATTCTTAAAATGTGAAAAACTTTCATAAGTATATAGTACTTCTCCCTTTTTATAAAGTAGGGTGTTTTCCAGATATGTTACTCAGGAAAAAAAAATAGAATTTACAATTGGCTAATGGTCTATAACTCATCACTACAGATCCGATTCAAAATGCTAAAGAGGATCTTATGCCTCCACGTGGAGATTTATTCAAGAGAATTAATGTGAAAATGAGGTAGCATTCAACATCAGTAATTATAGTGCTCGCTCATTTCCCCAGATCCTTCTGGGATCTGCCGCAGTGATTTTTCACTTTTGTTTTAAAAGTGCATAGTTAAAATGTGCTAATAAATGTGATAGGGAAGTGCAGACACAAAGTCATAAGTGAGACAATCTTTGAATGGAGAAAGGAAAGGCAGGAAATAGCCAATGCTGCTAGGAAGAATTCCCAGGGAGTATAGAGTAAGTCTAAAAGATCCAGTGGGAATTAAGATTTATCAAGTCATAATCACTTCCCCTGTGGGATGAATGACAGTTCTACATAGTAATTTTCTTAGAAGTCTATATTTTGCACTTATCTTCTGGTTTGCTACTTATTTTGTAGAGGGAATGGGTCTGTAGTTTGCTAAGCTTTCAAGGTTTGAATCTTTCTAATTTTCTCACAAATAATGACACCAAAAATAACACAAGAAATGATTAATAGGAAGTTCCAGTTTCTTGTTATTCCTGACTTTATCTAATTACTGCATGTGGTTTACACCCAGATATCCCCACATGCATAGAAAAGCCTTACACCTCCCCTCAGAAAAAATAAAATTACAGTAACTCCTGCGGTCAGATTGAACATAATAGGATTATCTTTTCAATCTATTCACTGAGTGCCTCCATGCAGGCTCCTTCAAATCAATAGCTATACTTACAAAAGAACGGGAAAATGCATCATAATTAAGAAAAAGAAAAATACCTTAAAACACTATATGTTTGAAGTTTATTTTCAGTAAACAAAGTTTTCCTTTATTCTGGAAAAAAATAAAAAGGGAAGAACACATTATATTTTAATGCTACAAAAGCTTAAAAAATGGGATTTTCTAAGGAATCCAAGGAGATCAGGCACCCACTCCCTCAAGCTCTTTTGAAAATTGTAGCATTTATCTTCAGAAGTGCTTCAGTGCCAGCTGGAGAGAGGCTGGCTGAGAGGATCCCATCAGGATTTCACAACCCTGAAGTCATGTAAATTGTATCACCCTCTTGACTTGCTGGGGCTTTTAAGCGACAGAGCAACTTTTCTGCTGCAGCAATCACAAGCGTACCCCGGCATGCCCCGAGTGATGGGGGGTGAGGAAAGCGCATTCTGAGCTGAGAAAGGAGAGGGAAACCCACGGGAGTGTCCAGGAGGGGGAAACACACCCGAGTGCCCAAGGGAGGGAAACACACCGGAGTGCCCAGGGGAGAGAAACAAACACACCGGTGTGCCCAGGGAGGGAAACACACAGGAGTGCCCAGGGGAGAGAAACAAACACACCGGTGTGCCCAGGGAGGGAAACACACAGGAGTGCCCAGGGGAGGACAACAAACACACCCGAGTGCCCAGGGGAGGCAGCTTCCCTGCCAGAACACCACGGGAATCTCCATCCCGAGATGCCAAGGCTGGCCCCAGGGGCTGGGTGCTGCTCCTTGCCCTCCCTGCCCCGAGGCCCTGAGCAGGAACACCAAGGAGATAAAAACTAAGCAGGGCCCTGTGCGGGCTTCTTCCAACCTGAGAGGATTCACCAGGAGGCCTAAGCACGCCGTGCTGGGAGCTGACAGCAGACAGCACCGGGGACATGCCCTGCAGGGGCAGCGCTGCTGGGAAGGACACTCAGAGCTGTGTTTGTAAAGTGTGAATGGCAGCTGCTGGACACTGATGGAGCGGGCTGAGGGAAGCTGGAGACAAGGCAGGCTCACTTTTTATCGTACCTTTCAATGTTAATGCTGTGTTAACAGAAAACAGGGCTGAGGTTGGGACTTTCAGACAACTCACAGTTGTTTAGTACTGCTGTGGAAAAACTGTCCCGAGTTTGTTGGTTCGTGTCCTTTGAAAGATGAGAAGCAGAAATGAAGGCAGCAGCCCAGACAGCTGGGAGGGGAAAAAAGCAAGAGGAAAATCATAAACCGTGATCTCTGAGAGACTCTTCTGCCAAGCCTTATTCCTAGTGATAAGCTGATTGCAGTTCTTTCCTGAGAGCATTCCTACTGCACCAGAAGTCAGAAGTAAATGTTCTGTGTTTTTCTTACAAATTTGAATCAAATACATTAAACAGAACCTCTCACTTAGACACAATCTCATCATTAGTGAATGGACTCAGGCTTTTAAAAACTGTAGTTTAAAAGAGGCACAATAAATGCTATTAAAGCAGTTTTGTTAAACAAGTAGAGATGTGTGAAATCTCTGACTAATTAAAATTGATTCTTGTACAGAAATGTTATATGTTTGTAAAGGTTTATGAGCACTGATTAAATTTGTTTTTATAGATCAGAAGTCACCAGCCATTCATCTCAAAGTCTGCGTGTCTTTGTTCAGTGTCTATATGGACAGAAAAAAATGAATTTTCCAATACATGAGTTGTTTTTTAGCATTAAAGAAAACAGCTAAGTGGTACATAATACAATATAGAAATATATACACTTTCAAAACTGAAGAAGTGTATTGAGCCCATGTCTCAGAAGGTAAGAATACTAATTGATCCTATATTTAAGGTCTGATCCTTCTGCAAATCAGGCTGCATTCAATCCCCAAAGAAACAAGTTCAATAAACAATTATATACTACTGCATGCTGAAAACAGACAAGCTGAGCACAGAGAGCTCCTTTCATGCATCATTTTTGATTGTTCTACTTTGCTCTGTCAGGAACAGCAGTGACATCTTAAGTGTTAAAGCTTTTTGACATTGCAACAAACCAAATAAAGCCTAGTTGCACATTTTGGAATTTATTTTATACCATATCTAAAATATAAACAATATAGGGAGTTTTCATTGCTTTCAAACAATAGGAGCCACTGGAGACTGTTTCCAGAGCTGATGTTTTCCTCACATAAGGATCCTCACTAGCTGAGTAGCAAAGCATATTTGATAGCCAGCTCCAGGAGCCAGGCTGGCCAACACAATTATTGCACATTCTGTCAGCACATTTCCTCCCTTTAGCTTTACTTCTACAATCTTTTTCAATATTGTTAAAATGAGCAATCATTCATGATTCACACTCCCAAAAAAGGCAGAAACCAACAATTCCCAATGGCTATAAATTATTAATGCAATTGTGCCAATCACACAGAGCTTAGTGCTTTTAAAATGGAATGAAATTATCTGCACAGTTATTTTCAATCAGATTCATCTCTTATTAGGGGGCATTATGCACACGGCTTGCTTTCAGAAAGCCATCTTCTTCAAAGAAGATTGTTGCAAGTCATTTCTTGTGAAATACTATGCAAGCTCTATATTAGATACCAAATCAATTTTTTGTTTCAGGAAATAATTATATGTAATGGGTATTTTACTTTGTAGATAGACTGATTCATTCCAGTGTAAAAGTCTGTTCTGTTCTCAGTTGTTATTCCCATTCAAATCATCCCTGCTTTGAGTTGGCCCTCACTGATTTACACCAATCTAGCAAATATATAGGCAGAACTGGAGGCTGTGGCAAAGCATTTTTTGCTGCAATAGCTTTAACAGGCTGTAATAAAAAAGTTTATAAGTGTTATTGTACAATGTAGTTGTTAAAACAGCTGGGGCATACAGCTGTCTCAAAACATACAAGCTAGAAAATCTTTGTCTCTGGTATACAAAAATCTAAAAAAATATTATAGAGTGGTAGAGATTCAAGGGGAGTATCAAATTTTGGAGAATCCAGGGGGTTCTTTCCTTGTACAGTTTCTCTGTTTCAACGTTTGTTAGATTTTGGACTGTGTTGCCAGGGCCTGCACCGGAGGCCATGTGGAACAGCCTAAATGAACTGGAACACAGGATGATTTTATATTTACTGTTGCATTTTGTAAGAGGTTTGGAAAATTGTCTTTGTGCTCCCAACTCCCTATGACTTATTCAAATTATCCAAACATCATGCCATGGAGTCCAAATACGAAGAAGCTGTAACCATATCCAGTGGTGCCTCCAGCTGCAGGAGCAGGAGGATTCCCTTGGGAATGTCTGGCTAGCAAGGTGGAATCTCACCTGCATTAAATGAAAATAGTTTGAGAGCTGAGACACCAAAAGCGCAAGGATAAAGAGACTCAGCACATACCATGTTCCATGTAAAGGAACTTAAATACATTGAGTCAACAAAAACATCAGTGGCAGACTCTTAGCACATGCTTAACTGCCCTACTTAATCTAGGCCAAGAAGCAGCTCTGTTTTGAAGACCCTTGGTTTTTTGCTGCAAGCATTTCAATATTTTATCTTCTGTATTGATGGGAAAAGTGATCTTTAAAGCACTGAGCTGTCAAAATGCTGCACCAGGATTTTGCTATACTATTTTACATATTTCTGTAACTTGAGTACTGGCAATCCTCAGATCGAACACATCTTCTACAATATGGAGAATTGTCTGGTTCTCACGGTCATATGCCGTGGTGCCATTTAACAACATGAATTCCCATCTGCGAATCTGCTTCCTGGCATTTGCCTTGTACTTTATTTTTCCCATCCAGAAGTCTGGCAATAGTTTCTCTCTATTATTCTGATAAGAGTGTGGGTCAAACTCATTCCACTGTGAATGTGCATTTGTGCTTGCAGAGAGTGAGTGATTGATTGGTATCAGGCAGAAGTGACATCTCCTGTTACATTTCTGGCATGTTATTCTGTGGTTAATCAGTGCTACTGAGTGTCAGTCAAACCTACCAGATGTGACTCTAATGGATAGCTGCTGGTTGCCTGATGTCTGTTTTGTCACTGATGTGACTGGAGTGCTCCTAAAAGTTATTTTAAAAAAGGGAGGGACAAAAGAGAACATAGCTTAGCAAGTATGAGGAAACTGTATTTAGATAGCAGATGTATTTGTATACCTCTGCTTTTAAATAATCAGGCAGCTGATTTTTTCAATATTAATTAATCATAGAGTTATCCACCATTGTTTGATCAGGAAAGATTCATGCAAAAGAGTACTTGGGATTTTCTTATGTGTCTTGTGGGGAGTAAAAGATTGTTATTCATAATTTAGTTATTTAAATTCTTAGCCGTTCTGGAACACATGCATTATGAATAACATTCACCAAAAACACCACAGAAACTTTTTATTATGACTATGCCTTTTAGGCTGAAGCAGAGTCCCATTGAAGTAAACATCATAATGAAGACAGAAAGGAAGATTGTTCTCTCCCAAAAGGAGCTTAAAAATCAGTCATAATGAAAGACTGAAATTATTTTAATTTAATTACAAACTATAAATCCATCCAGCTCTAGGCCCAGTATTAATCAAAGACTGAAACTTGAAACATCCCAAAACTCTTTTCACATTCTGGTTTATGCCCGAGACTGACTCTAGAATTATCAGTTATTTGACAAGCAGCACACTGGAACTTACAGCTCATATTTATGACTTAGATTAATCAGATTGCAGACATTTAAGTATAGGTGTATTTATTCAAATATCATCTTTAGCAATTGCTCATCCAACTCCATTGATTGAGGCTTTATTTATGGATCCAAACAAAGCTGATACAAATTTTTTTAACAAAAGGCCAATTATTTCATTGTTGTTTAAGACTATATTATGCTTTACTTACCATGTATACAAACTTTTATTGTGTATTTGCTGAGACTTTCATGAGTAGGTAAATCTGCTGCCCAGATGTTTTAATTTTTCTCCTCATCTTTTAGCTTCAGGAATATTATTTCTTTCAGCAGGATGTGGCTTCAAAAAGCTTGACTGGCATTTGAATATAAAAGTAAAACATGTAATACAGCCAAATCTGCTCATCCTATTCATTTTATCAGAATCAACAAGGTCAGCGAAGGAAGTGCTTGGTAGGGACTAGAACAGAGAAGGGGAATGTCCTGAGGCCTGTCAGAAGGCAAATTTCAAAACTACCTCCACATCTGAGATTCTTAAACTGTGGAAAATTTATTTGGAATATATTGATCTCAAAGTTCAGGGTAAACGGGAGGTGAACCTGATTCATGATTTGTGGCAAATCACTGTTTTTGCTTTCTGGCTTCAATTTATTTTCAGACCTGAATTTTAATTCGGTAGAATTGATAAATGCTAGTTTCTGAAGCAGAAATTGAATCTAAAATTGAATTATCTTGCAAATTCCAGGGTATGTTCTTGTCCTAATGCAAATCTATATCTGTTGTCAGCTGTCAAAATTTATCTTCAAATGTTTTCCCAATCTGGAGATTAAAAAAGTTCACATGATGTCTAATGGGGAACATTAGGAAGGCATTTTTTCTAAGGAACAACATCAAAGATTTTGTAATTTTATTTTTAAGCAAACTGGAATTTAAATAAAGCATGAATTATAAACCTTGCAATGAGAATGGAGATGGTAATTTTGCTTCATTTTGGTCTCGCAGGGAACATGACCCTTTCTCTTCTGATGTCTTAGAAAATATTGATATATATTTAATGCAAAACACAAATTGACCTTAATTCACGGACCTAAAACATTTATATGCCTTTGTTGCTTTTAATTTTCAGTGAAAATGACATAGTATCTTAAACACACCCCCAGACAGCATTGTGGTGGTTTTACATTTTATTACTAGGGCAAGATCACACTCATTAGTTCTAAAGTTAGAGTTCTATTGAATAAAACAAAAGGGAAGTTGGGGGTTTGGCACTTTTCTAATGGGTCCTGATGGGCTTTTCACATTACCCATATATCATGTAAAAATAATATGTTAAAGAAGAAATTCTGAAGAAGAAAATCTACCCTTGCTGCCGTCATATCTCCCTGCAGCTGAATTAATAATACTGAGAAATGTAGCAAAAGTATGAATTATTCTAAGGACTCAGAATTCTGCAGATATTACGTTTTACATCTTTGTACTTAATATGTGTAAATGTATGCATGTGTCTCTCTCTATAACAGTACACAGTTTTTTAGGTGTGACTTCCTTGCACTATGAAGAGACAATTCACCATGAGCTGCAGCTTTAATAATTCTTTGTAAGCAAGTGGAGTTCAGAAACTCAGCCAGGAGGACGCCGGATGCGGATAATGTTGATAGCATCAGGAGAAAGGATCTCTCTAGATGTGATTTTAGAAAATAGAGCAATTTAGCACTAGAGATATTTATAGTACTGAAGCACAGAAGAAACATGAAGCTAAACTTAGCAAGTCAAAGGGACCAATCAAGAAAAGGTAAAGGAAATGTGGTTATAACTGTCTCACAAATGCAATGATCACCTCTATGATGTGCATTGCAATCCTTTCTTGTATGTGCTAGAAAAATGGAACACTCAACAGGAGAATTTTAAATTGCATAAACCTCTATAAAGGGGCTAAAAAAATTATCACAAGGCTGACTTCATCCCATTATGAATTTAGGGAAACCATGCTTCCACTCTGTTTATCAATTCACCTGTCCCTGCCTATGCTGTAACAGCACTTCCACAGAACTTAATTAACTGGTACCTATAAAGTACTGCAGAGTTAATATTAAACTGGCTAAGCAAGTACAAACTCTTACTGCTTTTAATATGGAGATTTGTTCTTTGGAAAGAGATAAAGTTTTACTGCACACACATGAATGGATTAGGCCCCTAAAAAAAGAAGTTAAGGAAAAACAAAGAGAAGCAAATCCCATAGTTTAAATTGCAGTCTCTCTCCAATTAAAAGTATGAGGAAAAATAGCTGAGAAGACGAAGCATTAAAAAAAGAGTAGTAACCATTTTGTACTGTAGGTAATACTTCTTGGGTACAAATAAAATATAAAGCAGAAAAACAGAAAATTCTAGGAAAAAAAAGTATTTGTTGCAAGTGTTTGTCTATCAAACCAACTCCCTTCACATCAATGTTTGGAAACCTTTGTTATCCTCCCAGATGTGATCATTATTGGTGAACGAGTTGGCACAAGTGACAGAAACTTGCTGTGGGGACCTGCAGGGTGTCAGTCCCTGCTCTCTAGGCAAAGCTGGCACTGCCAGGGCTCAGATCCTTCACTGCAGGATCCCATTTGTTCCACACATCTACTGATTTTCAGCAGGCTCTGGTCCTCCCAGGGGAAAGGACCATTACTGCAGAGTACACTGAACATGTGAGAGGATGCTCACAACACATACCCAGGGAGGAGAGGAAAACCCCTCGGCAGTAACGGCATCCAAGCCAGTGACAGAATGAACACAGGGGACTCAGGGCACTGTGCTCTGTGCTCTGCACTGCAGCTGGGTTAATCCTCAGCCCTGAATGGTTTTCTGACAAACCTTTGGTTGTAGCTCCAGCAGCCAGCAGCCCTTTCAAATTCCCACTTGGTTTTAACATCTTCACAACCTACTGGCAGGATGCTGTTTGCACACACTTTTCCTATGTCTACATTCACATCACACAAACAAGAGCCTGCTCTGAAACTATCTTTAGGTGCCTTCAAACCTGCATCTTTTTCTCCTTCTTGGACAGTCCATCAAGCACAGGAAAATAAGCTCTTTTTTTCAGACAAATAATATTGATAACAAGATTTCAAACCATGTCTAATGATGGTAACTGAGGAAATGTATTACCTAGTTGGACTTTATAAACCTGCCAAGTGATTTGGTCACTGCATTTTTCTCTATTTCCAGAAATTTTTGATCTCTTATTTCAGGGAAGATACAGATGCTTTTACAGCTCCATAACTATTTTGTTCCTTGGGATGCTCTAAGTCTATCACTGGGTCAGAAAGATATGATGGAAACCTTTCTAAATGCCATCTGGCTTAGCATGAAGGTCTACAAGTAAGGACATGGCACTTTAAAATAAAGGCCCTCAAAACACTCAAAAAACGTACACCTGTCAATGTTTTGCCTACACCTGAAATCAATTAGATGTTCTGAAAAACCAAACTCCAACAAAAGATAAAAAGTGAAAAAGAATAGTACACTATTTTGTCCCAATCCTAGGACCAGTGTTTTTTAGATTTGTTGACTGTCAAATTGGAAAAATAAAATAGAAATTAAAAACAATGCAGGAAAAATACACAACAGCCACACCTTTGGAAGAGTTCAGGCACAGAAACAACCATCCAGATGCTCTTGCTCTGTTAACATCATTAGTGATGATGATTAATTAATCATTAGTGATGGTTAATCAGTAATCTGAAATCTTTAAAATATCACATTTGACAAAAGATTATTTCCACTTTTAACTGGTCTCTAACTACTTACTTAGATTGATTTAAAAAAAAACCTTTCAGCTGCCTAGGTAACTCAGTTTCCGATGTTCTTTGCTAATTTTTTAGATCATATTTCTCAAGAGGCCTTATGTAATTAAAGAGGTTTTAATCACTAAGTTCCTGTAGTGAAGGAAGGCTGTTAATGATGTGCCAGAGGGTGCCCAGTACGAGACAGAACGTAAAGGAAGCTACGGATCTTCTTCAGGGGTGTTCCCTACTGCACTCTGACTGTCTAAGCTGGCAGAGCAGGCAGGGCTGGAGAACTGCACAACTGATATTCCAGCCTACAAATCCTCCAGTTTTATTTTAATAAAATAATGGTCTCCTGCTGGCTTACATCTCCTGCTGTCTGTTCAGCTGTGGGTTAGCACACGATGTCCCTGAGCACCTGGCCAGCCCAGCCACAGCACCAGGCTGCTGCACAATCATTCCTGGACTTCTTTCTCCAACTTGCATTCCATTACATTATTCCTTATTTCCACTCAGAGAACTGAAGTGACAAAAAGTCTGAGATTAAATTGGAGATTTAATCCTACCCTGAAGCTCAGTTCACAGCACTGGTCCCTGCTCCAGCCCTACCTGGTTTCCCATGTGCTGTAAGGAGAGGACAGCAATGCAGGACGATGCCATGGCTGGGATCAGGTGGAAAGGGCTGCTTCAAAACATCCTGCAGTGAGGTTTGTCCACAGCTCTGTCACCACATAAGTCATTTCAATTCACAGAAGGTTTTGTGAACCTTCTGTTTCAGGAAGAATTTGCAATCACCTGCAATACATCAACACAGAAAAAAACCAAAACAAAACAAAACAAAACAAAACAACTATTTCATCTCTTAGAAACAGTGGTAATGTCTTAATTCCTCAACTAAATATCACAAACTAAAACATCAATTAATCCTAAGTGGAGGCCACAAAGCTGAGGTCTATCCCATGTATCCACAGCCACACAGGATCAAAGGAAAACAATACACACTGCATTCAAGTCCTGGACAGAGGGTGAGCCCAGTGTAAAACCCTGCGCTAGGCACAGGTTGCACTGCAATCAGTGTTGTACTTTCAAATCAGTATGTAATACATAACTTACCTGGAAATTAACTGACAGCATATTAAACAGACTTTCAAGGAAAAAAAACAGTGGTTGTTGATGAATGTGGTGCTCAAATAAGAACAGAGAGCAGTTTATCTGGGAGCTAAACTTTTATTCTGGTTAATTGAAAAACTCCTTCCATTTTAAGTGGTCGTCAGCAAAACTGATTCCTAGCTAATGGTTTTACCAATTGTATTTTTTAGTTTGTATCCATTACTTATATTCTAAATTATTTTATAGCCCCTTCATTGCTGAAGGTAGTGTGCATTTTGCTATTTGCAAGAGACAACCTAGCCTGCTTTAATGCATATAATAGAAATATGTTATAATTGGACCAAGAGCTTCCATTACCTTTCTTGAACACACAACTTTTGAATTATAAACATGAAAAAAGCCGAAGAAGTTAATTCTCTCTTGCAGAAGACAGGTAATGGCATACATAGCTACAGTTCTCTTTGATTCTGGAAAGGATGAATTTTACCATGAATGTTATTTAAGTCCTTTGCACTTCAGATAGGTGTGTTCTGCCGCCCACACAAGTTTCCAACCAAAGCTGAGTTCAGTATGTGTGCAACTTTTCTGAGTCCCAAAAGACACTGCAACATTTGGTACAGTCAAACATCTTGCTTAATTCATTATTCACTATTTAAAATTTTGTCAGAAATCCAGGCATGAAGTGAAAGAATTAAAAAAAAAGTCAGATAAAGAAGTTAAGCAATCACACCTTCATCAACAACATAAATAAATCAGAAAGCCCATATGCCAGGATTCAGGAATCCAAGTTACATGATGAAAAGCTTACACACAACAGAAATAGCACCAAACCCAGGATAAAAGGGGCACATTTCCAGTGAGTAATTGCCACAACTAGTACTGCATGTTTTTTTCTCTGAACATGGAGCTTTATTAAATGTGACAGTAAACATCCCTTCCTGATGCTTCCTGTAAACTTTCACATCCTCCTGGAAACACAGTGGTGATCAGGGATACATAAAAAACTTTGCTGTCAGGTCTCCCCACCAAACCCTACAATTTATGTAGCAAACTACACAATTTTCCCCTCCCAAGTCTGCACTGCACTGAACCAAGAGAAAATGCAGTCTTTGCCATAAGTCCTTGTACTCCAGGAACTGCATAACAGCACTGCAAAGCAAGGCTCTGGTGATTCAGCCTGGGGATAAGGGCTGCACTCTCCCTTGGTCAAAACCTCTTGGAAAAGTCTCTTGCAACCTGCACAAAGGATGAAGCAGCTTTGTAGCTTTGGCAACCCAGCTTTAGCCTTTCTATTATATCCCTGCTGGAAAAGCATCCCTCTTGCTTTTTCTTTTAACAGATCTGACTGACTTAAAGTTATAAACCTGATTTTATCTGCACAAGTATCTTTAGCAGACATTACAGGAGTCTGAGAAGAAGGCTGAGCCTGCAGATGGCAGAGCAAAAGTCTCTGCTTGGAGGAAATGGGGAGACATGGAAGCTGGAGGGATGGGTCTGGCTCGGGGTTACTGCAGAAGGTGCCCCTGGAGACATGGGCTGTAGCTACCAAAGGAATGAGCACTGCTGTCAGACTTGTCAGGAACTTCATTGTCAGAAACAATGAAACTAGAAGGCTTTCTTAGCAAAGATGTGTCCACTGTTTTCATCAAAGTACAAAGAATTCCAATTCCAGTTCCGATTCTTGGCATTTGAAATACAGCTGATTGGAAATAATGAAAGTGCATTTTGCTATAAAACAGTTTGCACAAATTTGCTCTGAAAGGATACAGAACTTGATAAAGTATCCTCCTCTGAAAGGATACAACCCCCTGATAGTGGGTTTCAGTATCCTTATTTTAAATTTTCCACAGGAAACCCTAATTGTTAACTGCTCCATTCTGTCACTGAATAAGATTTTACCATAATAATCCATGGGAAATAAGATATTAGTAATAAATTGGCTATAAAGCACAGAGGATTTATATATTGGAAAATAGCTTCTATCATAAAATTTAGGTTTGTTGTTATCTGAAGAAACTGGCTAAAATTATTGATGGGAGTATTAATAGAGCCACAAATTTGGAAACTGTAAGTAGGAAAAATACAAGAGAAAATAGGATGTTATCAGAGACATTCAGGCTAGAAACCTGCCTTTGAATTCCTAAATGTGTGATAAGAGGAGTTATATAACACGTTTAAAACTCAATAAACAAAGCCTGTCTGCTTTGGAAGCCAGAATTAGACCATTTGTTTCCTATGAGGAAGAGTGTTTAAAGTTATTTCTCTGTCAATGGCAAAACTAGGAATAAACCTAATGAAAAATATAGAATGTGTGGGAGTAAAGAATATGCTTGGCTATAACTCCACTTTTGTTTAACTATAGAACTATTGCTAGTTAAGTGTTCCTCCATCTGAAAATACTGCATCTGGTATGACAATTCTCTATTCTAATCACTCACTGAGCAGGGAAAAAAAAGAAATGGGGCACTGGAAACAATCAACATCTTCCTAGTACTCTAACCCCCTTCACTTGATGAAAATCTCCAGGAAAGAAAATTCCCCTTTAGCCAGCTTAACAGTACCCTGGTTAGGTGCTAATGTCTGTTGTAAGACTACCTGTGTCAGGAGAAAAGTGGAGAGCTTTTAAAAACATTACCAGAGGTCATAACTTGGGAATCAGCATTCAATCTTTCAAACACTTCTTTATACTGCAGCAAGTGGCCACTTGCGTTGTTCAAACACTGCTCGAGTGTTCAAAGGCACTGCGTGTTTTGGATGAAAGGCGCTCTTGTGTTTCTATCTCCTCCTCTGCTACGAATGTGATGTGAACAAGTCCAAGAGCTCTAAGCTCCCGCACTCTGGAAGTGAGTTTTTCAGGGATCCCAGCCATGCTGAGAGCGGAGGATGAGGCGGAACAAAGCTGGGCACTCCTGGGTTAGCGCTGCTTCCCAAAGCCGGGGGAGAAGCTGCCGCTGGGGCTGAGCGAGGGAAGGGTTACATGAACCAGCAGTGCACCCTTGGGGCAGTGCATGCAAACTACAGAGCCAGCGGGAGCTCGGGCCGGGAATGCCGAGCCTCCCTTTTCCTGGGACACGCCAAGAGCTCCGCCGCGCTTCTGCCTCCAGCCCTGCGTCCCCCGGGACAGAAGAGATGCTGAGAGATCCTGGAGGCAGCCCGGGCTGGCGCACACAGCCCGCCCGAGGATGGGCGAGGCACAGCCGGCATCTTCAGACACTGCCCAAAGGTCAGCGGTGACAAGGCACAGCAGAGACAGCTATAACAACACACACGCAACAGGAATTTTTGTGGAAAGGCCAGCCAAACATTGGCACAGGCCTTGGAGCTATTGAAGACTTGTCAGAACTAGACCCAAACCAGGCTGATCAAACTTGCAAGTCGGGTAACTCACCGAGGGCTCTGTAAAGTGAACTTTCCTGGGACTGTGTGGTAGCAGGGGCAGCTGTGGGTGCTGCACTAGGCACACACCATCCATCCATCCATCCATCCATCCATCCATCCATCCATCCATCCATCCATCCATCCATCCATCCCCCCTCTCTGAGCAGTACCTGGGCTCATACCCACAAATCTGACTAGGAAAATACCTACCAGCTTCTTGTCCTTCCATCACTCCTTATCAACTGATTTTAACAAGGACTTACAGCCGAGGGCAGGGCAGCTCTCAGCAGACCAGGGTTAATGGCAGGGTTACTTTTCCCAATAAATCAATAACCTGTGCTTTGAGAGCAGCCATTGAGCCTTAAGAAATAATTAAATTAAACTAACTCCAGCTTTGTGTAAGATACATGCCACTTTAATTCTATCCTACACATACTCTTTAAACAGGAAAAAAGACTTCCACTCATTAATTAAAGTTTCCTACAGAATAGTAATTGTTAGTCAAAAGCAGGATTTAAGTTTGTTTCCAATACTAAATGGTATTTTTAGAAATGCAGGAGGGATATGTGTGTGTCTATCATGAGCACAGTAAGAGACTTTTGTCTACAATGATTTGTTTCAGAATTTATTTAAATATTTTACCACTATCCATATTTTGACAATTGGAAAAGAAATAGGAAGATGATGCATTACCTTCTCCCCAATCTGTAAAATATTGAGTATTATTAACACAAGGATTCATAAAGATCCACTAAAAGATGGTTTGTGCCTGAATGCAACTTTTGGGTGATTCAAGTTTCATGATGATTTTACGCCTGAGCCCTTAGAAATGCCGTAATGAAATTTAAAAACAAAAAGTTTGCCCTAACATTTTTTGATACATTTGGGACTGCTTCCAACTCTGATTTTTTTTTTTTTTTTTTTTTTTACTGGCAAGATCCAACAGAAACTGCTGTTATTTGGGAGGTTTAAAATGGATCTTAGTGGAGTTCTTACAGAATGTGAATATTACAATCTTACCTACTCAAGTTTTCTCACAACAGACAAAATCCTGTGCAGAGTTTGATGGTTAACAGTAAGTTAGCTGAAAAATCTTATTTAATCTGAAATTACATTTGAATCAATAATAAGCTACAGAGATTTAGCTTGAAAACTATACTGGGGAGAGAGATTCAAACTCTCAAAAGAGAGGAGCAGTCTCCTACCCAAGAGCTCTGTGGGTGAGCTCTGATCTTTTATTTCTGCCTGCGGGCCCTTAACCTTCTGTTGCACAGGGTGTTCCTCTGAGCATGAGCACAGCAGCCAAGCTGGAACAGGAGAAGGAATTGTCAGTCCTCAGCAACACTGCTCCCCTTTGGCTTAACAGTGAAATGTTCACTGCAACCAAAACTGCAATGCAAGTGCCATATAGACAGGAATCCAGGCTGTATTTCCCTCCTCCTTCCCAACACCCAGTGAGTCAGGGCAGCATCCTGCTTTTCCAATGTCAGCTCCCTTCCCTGGGCTGCACTAAGGCAACGCCCCCATTCACTACTGCGGTTACTCAGCCCTGTCCTGTGTGTGCAGGGAAACGGCACAATCAGCCACAGCCTCCAGGAGGGAAAGTGTTTTCCTGCCCTGAAACCATCCCTTTGTTCCCAGCCTCTTCTGTCTCCCATCCCCTCATTTAATCTCACCTGCTCTTGGCTTCAAGCTGGAACTGTCCAGCATAGCTAATACATAAATCAGTAAAAAACATTCCACTGTGATACCAGATCAAAGTTATAAAGAGCTTCTTCATTTCAGGGCCCACTATACCCCTCAAACCCCTCAACCAATTCCACAGGTGCTGCATCTCATCCTTGTACATCTCCCCTCTCCACAGCTGCATGGGTTTACCCTGGATAATCACTGCAGAGACCTAAATACTGAGACTTCAACATATCAAGAAGTATTAGATCAAAAGAAGAGAGCAAGAAATAAACTGACATTTTCCACACAATAAATAGCTTATCATTAGCATTATATAAACTGTTATGACAAACTTAATTTTGGAAATATTGACAAGAGCCTCAAAGTTAGGCTTTAATCATGAACTTTTTCAAACTGGCTTTGAAAAGGAAAGTCTATACTCTTGCTCTGGCACATCTGTTCTCAGTTTTGGATTTATTGGCACAGAAATTAACAAAATCACAAAGCTGATCTTCAGTTACAACCCAGGGGCTTTTTGTATCTGTTAGGGCTGTTCAGACGTTAGAGTTACTTTGATTCATATCATAGAAAATCATTACTCAAATCCTTCCAATAATGTCCCTACTCCAAATGACACTTTCCATGAAGTGTCATTTAGCCGAGGCTAAGAGATGAATCTGCTTTCTTCTGATGTAAACACACTATACTGTGAAAATATAGAATTGAATGTTATTTGAAACTAGATTAAAACAGGTTAGAATTCCTGAGCAGAGAAACATTGAGGTTGGAAAACCAGCTTAAAATAAAAGAACTTTTTACAGATCTACTCTCCAGTGAAAGCATTGCTAGATGAAGCCTGGGCCTCAGTCATCCTTTCTAGTCCAACACATTTCTTTGGCTCCTTGGTTTTTCCTGCAAGCTCTGTCTCTTCTTTCCTGATTTCTGTAAATGGGAAGTGCTCTCTGCCCCCACCTCCAAGGCTTGTCTGTGACCTGCACTCGTCTTTTCTAGGAGATGCTCCCAATCACCTGCCACAGTCCCCACCTCTTTTAGCTCTCTGCCAGTGCCTTCTGCTGCAGGATGCTGCAGAAAGCTCTCTGAGCTGGGAATGCACAGCTACTCCTCTGCAGGAGGATCCATGTTCCCACTCTACTGGCCAGTTCCCCCAGGGCAGGACAGGACCAGGATTCATCCTCTGATCCCTCCAGACTCTGCTACACTCAACACTGTGCACAGACAAACCAGATAGAGCATTAGTCTATCACACATATGTTATATTATATATGTAATATCAAGCATGCTTTGAAGAAAAACACATTAAAAGGGCTTAAATACCTTCTCAAAGAGGGCCACCCTAATCAGACCTGAAGCCAACAGGACTTTCTTCATCTTTCCCAGGAAGACCAATACACGCTGAGTGGAGCTGTTAGAAGCCCAGAGTGTCAGTCTCTTGTACAGAGAAACTGCCACTGTACTTGAGTTCTCAATTATAATGATTTGAGTACTTATTTTTATTTAAAGACATGATCAAGCATTTACCAGAATGGGATTGCTCTTCAGTCTAAGTCTTCCTTTATAACTAAGTTTATCTGCTTCCTGACTTTAAAACAACCTCTATCTGCAGACCACAGCTATGTAACTTTAAATAACACCCAAATCCTCTGAGCCTAAGACAGGGTGAACTAGAAATGGTTCCAAGGTAATGCAGCAACCAAGAACCCAGTTTTTGAGCATTTCTGAAATTAATTTACAAGAGCAAACCAGTATTTCTCACATATTTCAGAAATCAAAATCCATATATAGCACTTACTAAAAGTCAGAAGAGGCATGTACAGTGATATGTTCATGTCGTAAATGTAATCTTTTCTGGTTTGAAAAATAGTCTGTAACTAACAAGCATTTACTCACAGAATATAAACCTCTTATCAGTTGCCTCTGAAACTAAGCCCTGCACTGCACCCACTCAATATAAACTTCAGCATTTGTAAAGGCTTACAAGATCAAAATCAATTGTTCATACTTATGGTCCAAATTGTGGGGAAAAAAGAGCTTTTCACTTCTAAAATTTTCACACTTTCAGTCTGATAATCAAGATTATTAATATACTCCTGCTGGAATATTAGGGTTTTTTCTCCTCTCCACTACTTTTTGGGAGATGTTTCAAAGGAGATAACTGCAATTTTACATAAACTAGCATCCAAGGAAAGAAATTAAACATGCAAAGCACGTGTACTGTATTGTTTTGCTTAATCTATAGATTGTGCTTGGCTACTGTGAAAGCCTCATTTCATTTCATTTACTCTGTGAAAGAATAATACATTATTCCTTCATTATTCCTAGCCGATCATCAAGTTCTCAAGGAACGAGCAGGCGCTCATAATTACCACAAAAAATTAAATACAAACAAAATGTAATCATTTAGCACATGTAGACATCTCTGTTCTCCTCACAGAGTTTATAACACCCTAAATCATGTCTCAATCCAGACCCACTCCCAGGCCTGTTCCACTGTGGGCAGGGGCAGAGCCCCCTCCTCACCTCCTGTGCCCTCCACCCTCGCATGAGCCAAGGCCACCCACAGCTTGGCCAGCAGCTCCTCTCCCTCAGCCCTTCACCCCTGCCCAAAGCTTGCCACTGTGGGCACTAACTTGGCTCTAACCCCACTCTCACTCTGTTTTTTCTGTGTGTCCCTGCGGTACTGTTGGTGTGTCTGAAGCTCCATGGTTTGCTGGAAGCTCAGCTGTGCTTCTCACCTTACAACACCCACAGAAGGTTCCAGTAGGGGAAGAGGAACACAAGCAAAGAGCTTGATTTTGATTTCAGTGGTCGCCAGCAGAGAAAGAGAACCTCATTAATAAAACTTTTACAGATGTTGTGACATGCAACTGAATCTAGAGTGCCATTAATATCTGTAACTATGTATTTAGGGCAAAATAATTTATTCTTATACTTGAAGATAATGAGTCCTCCAATCATTGTCCTTTTCCATTCCTACTGAACAGTAGAAATCCTCAGTTCAGCACAAAACTGCCTAATCTGGCCAAACTACTCAACATAAAGTGTCTCTTAGACAGAAGTTGGCTCCTTCATCACCTCTTTCTGTCTTTGAAGAGGAAACAGAACAGAGTTACTGAAAACATTTTCTAATAAATGGCACCACTTTAACATGCCAGAGCAGAGCTGATCAGTTTTATTAATTCCATACACTGTGGTTGGCCTCCTCCCTGCATAACATTTCAATGCTGAATGCATTGCAAAAAAGGCTGACTATTTAAGGGAAAGAAATTGTATCACTGACAAACTTATCTCCTTACTCATCCCCTTCAGTTCCCACCCCTTAATGTTTTTTTCCTCTGACTTGATGAAATCCCTTTCCAACCAACTCAACGGTGCCAATGTACTTGAAGCAAATTATTTTGAGAAGATTTTATAGCAACATACACACAGTTTTCAAAGCCCAATACTCTCTTCTGAGCTCTTTGAAGTTTCCAGGTCTTTCTGAACTCTACTGACATTGCCTCAAATGGCACATAAATGCAGCCATATGGAGTGGCTGCAGGATACAGTGGGGCATGTGAGCTCTCCAGAATGCTATTGTGGCCTTCAACAACAGGAAAGCATCTCTGGATATGGGGAAGACAATATTGTGACAACATGTGAGTGCAAGAAGGACTTTCCTGAATGCTAGATGTTCTTATGTTCTTAATCAAGTCACTTATCATCAAGTTGACTTCAACGTTTCTTTACAAGGGCACTATTAGAGTCAGCTAAAGCAAAGGAACTATGATGAAGTATTATCAAAAGAACAGAAAAAGAGCTCTGTAAAGTCTGCTTAATCTTAGGAAATCAAATCAAAGAACAGATCAGCAAATGAAGCACCTTTGGTGCCTGCTAGCAGAAAAATTCATTATAAACATCAGGTGAAGGAGGCAGAGTTTAATGGTCTTTTATTCTCTAGTAGAATAGAATCTCAGCTCCTTAATTTCCAGGCTGCTTAGGTTCATTGTCAGATAAGAAATATGTTTAGCAAAAGAAGGATGTTTCAATAGTTTTCCTTCCACACCAAGAGAAAAAACCTAGCAAAACTCAAAAAACTTTCAATACTTTCAGGGAGAGCATAGAAAACTTCTTTGCCTCTTCAGAAATAACATCAAACACTCCACCTTCGAAATGTGTCTTGTTTGAGTTCTCACTTCCTGCAAATATTTAACATTATGTACCCTAAAGCCATTCCTGTACATTGTGATGCAGTGCAAAAAACCAAACATCCATTCCTTCTGCCCTAGGTGATATGAAATGTATTTCTTCCTATATCTCACATTTTTCCCTCTCACTTTAAAAAAAGGATTTGTGAAGAATTGGAGAGACTGCTCCTCTCCATTAGCCCTTAAAATAATATCCAGTGCTCTGTGCAAGAGCAATTAAAAAAAAGATGAGTTCTGACACAAGCCTTATTTTTTATAGTAGCAAGAGAAAATGTGAAACTCAGATGGGTCTTGTTAGTGCTAAATGCACTCCTACTGACTTCAATTTGTTTTGTTCTATTAATTTATCATCTTACATTTGGAATGATTTCATAGTCTGCTAGTAAAAGGTCTCAGAAGCATGAAGCAGTGAGATAACAGAATGAAGATGCAGCTAACTGTGATATTTCAGAGCTATTTGAGTGCTATTTGTGAACACACCATTATTCTAAACACAACCCTGCAGCTTTTTCTGCCTACAGCACACACAACATTGTTTAGCAATAACAAATCTGACAGTCTCGGTGGGAAAACTCAGTGAACCCCACACACAAGAGCTTCCAACTCTTACTACAATTCAGCTGGAGAAGGCCTGTAATCTATTCATCTGTAATTGCTGTGTCTGCATTGATCAACTTTCTCCAGTCTATCCAAGTCAATCCTTGGACAGAACATGCAGCAAAATAATAAAATCAGAACAGTACAAAATGGCAAAGGTATTTGCTGATACTATAAAGCAGATTTAGTTGGAACTGTGACTTAAGCTACGCCATGATGTTATTTAGACTGAAAGCTGTGCTTTTTAGACCTCTAGCGTGCTTTACTGGTTTCAGGAATCTCAGTTGTGCCTTTCTTTTCCTTCGAAATATAATAATTTCCTGCTTCATGCTTTTCTTATTTTATCTACTTAGAATTCCTGCCAGCTACCAGTAAACAAAGGCCATGTGAGGGATACTCTGATATATGGGTACTTCTGCTTTCCAAGATAACAAACAAGTGTTCAATAGCACTATGAAAAATGTGCCTTTACCAGTAGTCAGAGAGAGACTCACAAGTGGAATATTCAATATTCTTCATGAACTTCTGCAGTGCTCACAAAAGAATCAATAACTACAAACCCAGTTACACCTTACTGAGTGGAGCTATAAAATTAGGAGCCCAAAGAATAGAGCTGAACTGGTTTTTCAGGCAGTTTGGGGGTTTTTCCCTCCATTATTGACACCAGTGGTCAGCAAAGTGGTCAATTCACTGGATGACAATCCTTCTGAATTAGTAACACACTGAACAAACAACATTTCCACAGCACTCACAGGCTCTGGATGCCACAGACACTACAACAGAATGACATTCAACTGTAGATTTTGTGAAATTCCAGACACTGATAGAAAATCTCTGCTATTTACTGGTATTTTTGCAACACTTCAGTTGGGATTGTCATGCTCTCTTATTTCCCTTTTTGTTTAATTATGACTTTTGTCTCTTTCTTAGCACTGCTTTAACCCACTTAAGGTGGGGTTAAAAGAGGCTCCAGGTCTGTGCACAGAGCTCCAGTGAATGAGTGGCATGTGTAGGGAATTCTCTTCATTTCTAGTACTAAGTCTGCAAATATCTGCCTGTGCTATGATAAACAGAGACACAAACTACTTCATCTGAACACAATATTTACATTGCTGTGAAAAATACAGGATAAGGAGAGTTAAAACCCAACATGCGATTTCAGAAACACAGCTGGGAAGTGACAGGAGGCATGACCATTGCAGAATTTCTATTTGGTGATTATTATGATAAAAATTACTTACCTAAAGGTCATGCCTGACTAAAAAAAAACCAAACAATAAACCCCTGGAAAATAGAAGAATTTAAACTTTGTTTCCACATAACAAAGCTGTTATGTGGAAACATGTAACATTATGTTATGTTCTTTGCAGTGTTTCAAACCAAAAATCAATGCAGAAATTCGTTCTTTGGAGGAATGCCAGTCAAAGTAACACATGGAGGAGGTCATAGCACATTATTGATTAATACCTGCATCCAGCTTCAGTCCAAAAATATGAAAATGCCCATGAACATCTCAGCAGTGAGCCAAGGACTAAGCAATGCAGACTCTCCAAGGTGCTGAACCTCGCGGGAAAACGACCTGAGCAAACTTCTGTGCTCCCTCTCCTGGTACCCGCTGAGGGATTCAGGGGATGAATTCCCATCAGGCAGGGCTGAATGGCACAAATGTACTTTGCCCTTCTGTGAGTGAAGTGAGATGAAGCCAACCTTTACCAAGAGCTTGCTGGGAGCAGAGATGGATCTACCTGAGTCACTGTGTTTTACCTTGGCTGAGGTAAATAATTTGGAACTCAGTTCGTTCCTCAGGATCCTTCCTGTAAGTCTGGTAGAATCACCATGGTAATATTCTCCACTTACAGTAATTATGCTTACACATCTTCTCTGAATACCTGAGGTAGTTATAATCTGCAGAAATAAGAGTAATTATATAGCAGTTAGTGTAATACAGCTGTGGACAGCTGTAAATAAAGTGTTTATGTGGGGATGGAGACATTGCAGAGCTTTAGAAAAGTTTGCTATGAAAGACAAAAAAATAGCTCTGTTCCAGTTTGAGAGAATATGCAATTTAATCCATGTGGAAATCTTGTTCATCAGTAATTACAGAAGGAGATAAGAGTCTCCTCAATTAAGATCAGGCAGAAAACGGTTTTATTTTATGTGTCCTGAGAAGTATCACATCAAAAATAATTAGAGAGAGAGACATAAAAACTTTCAGATGTTTTTAAAGTATTACCTCCTTTGAAATTTAGAAAAGCTTCAAAGAAATGTCAGGTTCTGGCATGCTCTGAAAAGAGCACTTGTATGTAAAAAACAACAAGGCCTTTCCCCTAGTTTTATATATTTGATGGAGCCACTCAAAAAGTAATAACTGAGAAACTAATTTAAATTCAGACATGATTCTTTGGATAACAGTTATAGCTCAATTGTTGGAATTATTAGGAATGAGCCTGTGGCAAACCCAAGATTGGGAACATGACACAAAAGAGTTTCTGTCAAGATTTTCCAATTATTAGTCTTCTCTCCCTAGTTATTTATATTTCCTTTCAACTCACATGTCTAAGTCCCAGAGCAGTAATACAGGAGCTCCAGCTCTGAGGAACAGGAGCAACCTGTGCTAGAAAGCCTGTTTGCATTTGCATGGCTTAAAGATTTTCTATAGGAGACAAGAATGCACCACCAAAGTTTTTCTTTATTGTTACATTTTTAGTCTGTAATCATCCCTTATGTTTTTGGTAACCAGTCTTCAGGGCCCACTCTTACTAATTAACTAATCAATTACACACTTGCTAATCTGTTTTATCCAAAGATAACACAGCAGAAGGAAAAGGCAGACATAGATTTCTTTCTTCTACTTAAAGAGGCACTTTCTTAAAACTCTGGTTACACAAAACCATTCTGATCTGTCAGTCCACAGCGTTCCATATGGATTTTCCAAGCATCAGTGTGAATTAATTTTGATTTTAGTCACTTATTATACTCACTCAGTGGGCTGTTACGTATGATATGGATTGGCTAAGCACTGTCATCAACTCATTTGAAATCAATTCATTCATTGTTCCCACCCAGTACACCATTTTGGACTGAGATAAAGTACAATGAAACAAGAAGAAAGACCCACTGGAAGGCAAATAATAGCACAGAAAAAAAAAAGGAAAAATATAATAGTCAGACTGGAGACAAAAGAATAGAATAGATAGAAACATGGAGATCAAAGACAAACATTGATCAAAGATAGAAAAGGAGCTGCAGACAAACCAGAACCTGTGATCAAAACCTGATGGAAAGGAGCATGGTGTGATGTGAAAAAAGGAAAGAGGAGTAAAAAACCCGAGGCTCACTGCTTCAGGATATCCTACTTGCTTTTGATTCTTTCCTAGTCTCTAATCCAGCCACGTTAAAGGAAGAAGCATATGATTTTCTCTACAACCCCTAGAGATAAAAGATTGTTGCCTGGATGTCTTGTCATTAACTCTCCCTTGTCCACTTTGCTGTCATGTTCATCTTCCTAACACTGTTTTCAACCTGCTTTGCTGGTTGCAAGAAAGGAGTTTCTCATATTTCTGTCACAAATTTCTCAAGAAAGAACATGTGTTAACTCTTACCAGCTAAACTCTGTCTCCAGTCTAATTTCTGCAGAGTTCCTGCTGCAGATAACTCAATCTCTTGTTGTGGGCTTGCTGCCCAATGACAGCTGTTCATGCCTTTCCTGGCTGAGGTGCTAGTGCCTGATCCCCAGGAAGAGAGAGAGGCCTTGGAGGTGCTGGGACACCTGGGGTTGAGAACATGTTCTAGCACATCTAGGCATGATTTGTGGCCCCTTTTTTCTACTGCAAGTTTTGGCCCAAAATAGGGTCATATCACAGGTTCTTGCCCCTGAGGTGATGGACAGTGTCAGAATCCCTAGGCTACTATAAATAATTCCTTTTGGTTTGCACTGTGTTTGTGAGAGCTGAACCCTGTCCAGGTTAGTGCTGACACTTCCCAGGACAGCTCTTCAGTGGTGAAATCCCCATTGGCACTCACAGATTTGGGGTTTGGTGGTGCTGTAGCAAACCCCTTCTGAGGCACCACAGGGATATCCAATCTTCTTACTCTGTCTCAATGTTGGGCAACAGGAAAGTTAGAGTTGGAACTGATTGGGCAACTCTATTTAACTATATAAGAGGAAAATTTCTGCTTTGTTTCAATAACTGATTTTTTTAAAAAATAAAAAATCATTAATGTTTTCAGGAGATTTACCAGATAACCTTTATTGGTAAAACAATGCTATGACCAGAATATCTTCAGAATATTACTCAGAAAATGGGTCAGCTAAAGCAGCCACATGGCTTTCCTAATGCTTTAGGAAATCTGAAGCACTGACACAATTTTCATTCTCAGAACTACAGACTGACTGACATTGGCAGGGACCGCCAGAGCTCATCTGGTCCAACCTCCCCTCTGAAGTGTGGCTAGCTAAAGCTCAGGACCATGTCCAGATGGGTTTGGAATATCTCCAAGGAGGAAGACTTCCTTGGTAAACTGCGCCAGTGCTCAGTGACTCTCACAATGGAAAGGTGTTTCCTGATGTTCTGAGGGAATCTCCTTTGTTTGAGTTTGTGCCCATGGCCTGTGATCATGGCTAGGGAACACTGAGAGCAGCCTGGCTCTGTCCACTTGGCACCTCCCTTCCAGTACCTCTACATATTGAGAAGGTTCCCTTGAGCCTTCAGTTCTCCAGGCTGAAGAGGCCCCAGCTCTTTCAGCCTTTCCTGAGAGGAGAAAGTTCCCTCCAGTTCCCTCCTCACCTTCCTGGCCTTCCACTGGATGGTCTCCAGTCCCTTGTACTGGGGAGCCCAGAACTGGGCACAGAGCTGCAGCTGTGACCTGAGCAGAGGGGCAGGATCAGCTCCTCAGCCTCCTGGAAATGCTCCTCTCATACCAGAGGACATTCATTGCCTTTGCCCAAAGGACACTTTGCTGGCTCATGTAGTTTCCAGAACCACTGGATGCCTAAGAAAGGGAAGGACTGCCTTGGTTTGCGCAGGCTCAGACAGAAACAATTGCCTATTTTCAAAGAGCTGGCAACCAACATTTTTCTCATGAGGACACCTTGTGGCTAATATTTCACATTATTGGCAATAAGCCATGCAGAGAAGAGACTGGAGCATCAGGAGTCTTAAATCACCTCTTATGCCAAATGTACCCTCTCATTTCCCGTTTAGTCCTAGTTTATAAAGATAGGATCAGAACCCAAGGTTACATTTGTAAATGGCACTATAAACTATATTTAAATAACCAGACGTGGCTTTATGAGATAATTTCTCCTATTGTAGCATTCAAAATATTCAGTTTTGCTGGATATATTTTCAACCCTCATTATTGCAATTAATGGCTTGTTAAGAATGACTTTGGCATCTATTGGATAAAAGGCTGTTAATACTGCAGCACTTAGGGGCTCTATAAATTGCTGTATGTTTGGGAGATGGTACTGTAACATCTGCTCTGGGACACGTGCCTCCAGCAGGAAGAGAGTGCATATCTTTCCAAGACTTTCCAAGAACTACAGAGTGCCACTCGGTGAAGATGGCAGTGGTTTTTTAATGTTGCCAAAACACTGCTGCCTTAAGATCGTGCTAAGAAATTAAAATTTATAAACACAGCACTGCTTTGTACTGGCTTTACCACACTCCACAGGGTCACTTAGGTGCTTTTCATTAAAATATTACAATATAAAGGTGCTGAGACAATTATTGAAATAGATGGACCTAGAAGACAAAAAAAGTTTAAAACTTAAAACTTTCAGCAACTGGGATACAAAAACAAGGAAAAAAATCTACAAAGTAATTTCCAGTGAGACTGACTTTAACACTGCCACCATCCTGACAGCAGCTGTATGAAAGCAAGGACACTTCCATTTTATTTCAGTAAATCTCTAATCTCTACACTTGGCACCTCAAAGAAGTTCAGTTTAATATGCTTCAAAAGAATTAAAAATTCATCCTTCCCTTTATCCCAGATATCCTTATGATGAATTTTCTAGCACTGTCAGACATGAGGAAGCAATTATCTTAGATAAATTTGTTTGTATCATTTCTTGATCACAAATGATACCAGAACAGAAAATATTTGCCTCCATAAATCAAAAATTTATAGCTATCCTAGCAATGGGTTACAGTACATTAGGATCTCAATCTACAAGCCGCTGATGAAAGATGAACTATACAGTTAATGATTTAATCAGTATACTGTGTTAATTACAAATGAAGCCAAACTCAAGATGAAAATGAAATATAGAAAGAGCACATACAGGTCCAATCCTGCCTGCTTTATTCACTGAGGCATTCCTGTTTAAATGCAATGGGACTAAGCTACATGACTGAGGAAAGCAGGATTTGATCCTACTTATATTACCTCTCATATAAAATATTTACACACTCCTGCCAGTAGTGTATTTTGCAATATTCTCATTATAGAGGAGATTAACTCTATATCAAAGGAACAATATTGGAAGTTTCTAATGGAATCCAGAATAGTTGCAAAAATCACTTTTTTGGAAATGTTCTCATTTGGGCTGCCTCATTAATCCCTTTAACCATGGAACTCACATTTTAATTGCAGATATGACCCAAGCTCCCAAGTATCCAGGAACACACCTGTTCCTCCAGTGCACAGAGTCTGCAAATCTCCTCATTTTGTGGCCCCTAGCTGTGGAGACAAGGCCTGGGGGAGGCTGATAGAAAGGCAGCACAGTCCTGTGGCCAAGGTGCTGCCTAAGCTGCAGGCAAGATCAGCTCCCTGGGAAAGGCCCATGGGCTCTCCAAAGCATTGCTGACAGCACTTCTCCCACGGGACTGCAGCAGCACATTAACCAAAACGAGAAAGGGAAGCTCACGTTCATCCCAATAACTGATCAGAGGTAGCTTCATGCAACCTTTTCATCTTTACACTTCACTTTAAACCAACTCCCTTTTGTTCCACACTTTGCATTGCAGAGGAGCAGCACCCAGAGGGAAGGCAACACTGGCTTTTTTCAGCTGATGCAGTAGGGACTGCTTCAGGTAAAATAATTTAAATAAGCCTTCTGATTTCTTCATGGCTTCAGAGTTTGTTTCATTTTTCACATGGCTCCAGGACCAGAATTACTTCACTTTAGTTTACTTTTTTCTCTTGCCTCAATCCTGTACCTTGGGCTGTCTCAGTGTGTACCTTGCAGCTGACTCCCAGCTTTAACACTAACTATTATTGATATTGTTAGTTTTAAATACATCTGTCACTGTTTTGAAGCAGTAACATAATAATTGGCAAACTTTTATGGATAAAACAAACGCCAGTTCTGCATTTAATTGTGCCCAGGGATCTTTTCCTGCCCATATGTGGAGTGCAGACAAGTAAGCACCTCTTGATGGTGATCCCATCATGATCTTCTTAAATGCACCGGCTCACTTAAAAATGGTAAAAAATAGAGGAGATTGAAGAAGAATCCCAAAATTTTCTTCAAGATTTCAGACTCCAGCTAGATTTAAATAAATTAATAAAACCCTACACATATATACACATACTTTTCTTCTGTCTTGTTTAATTCTTGTCTTCACCTAGATGCAGAGATGGGTGAACACAGACTGTGACCCTGTATTCTAGATTCAGATATTTCTTAGATATTTTACGTAATTTTCATTTTGCAATATTTAATCTGAACAGAGCATTTTCCATCCTTACCCAGTGGTCTGCATTTATGCATATGTATAAAGGAGGGGTGTGTGTGTGTATCTTGCCACAAGGATGTAGTACAAGCAATTAAACCCTTGATAATAAACGGTTCATCAGTCCGCAGGTGATGTACGATAAGTGATTGCTCCTGCAGGTAGTAATCATCTGCTGCAATTGCTGAATTATAAATTCCCTCTGGGCTGATTGGATTTTATCAAGAAGCCGTGAAGTAAAAAAGGGTTTAGGGGGAGGTTTTTTATAGCCTGAAACCTAATATTAGAAATTTGCCAATTGGAAATGAGGGCCTTTCCTTTGAAGACATGCTCACAGTGACTGAACAGCTGTCAGAAAAATGTAACCATTTTCAGAGTAGCCTCTGGGACCAGAGTATATTCTGAGGCAAAGATTAAATTAAAAGTGTTTTTCCCACCTCCACAAAAATATATGCAACTCTCATGCACATTGAAACTGTTTCCCCATTGGCAGAGAAACATTCCATAAATCTATATAGGGACTGAAATAACATGATCATGCTTAAATTCAAACACAAGAGCTAGTTTCTATTATCATTTGGATATTCTGTCAGTACAGTATATGGATTATATGTGCAAATATTATTTGTGCGACCACCAGTTCCTCTGATAGGAACCTGAAGGACTTCTACATATATCGAATTTAGACCATTGTTGAAAATGGAACAGTAGTTTTAAGTTTGAATAAAAGCCTTACCTGTTAAATATATCCTCCTTTTTTGTGTTTTATTTCATTTTGTTACATTAGTTTCCTTCTATCAAATACCAAAGCAATAAATACAGCTGTGAAGAGTAAATTTTAACAAACATTAAAAAAAAATCTAATCCACAAAATCATAAAGCTCTCTAAATTGTCTAACACTTATTTCTATGTCACATAATTTCTTTTCAAGTTTTTTTGGGAAAAAAAAATCTATTTTTTGCTAATCTCTAAATATTTGTTATTAATATTGTTACTTTCCAAAATATACTTATTGGGAAAAAAACACCACAAAGAATACACGTAATCAGTGTTAATCTCAAATTGATGTTTAATAGCAGCACTATGATTATTTTCTTTTTTTTCCCCATGAAATTCCCTGTGAACACAAGGTGTGTGTTGGCCATTTCAGCTTCACTTTGGCAACAGAACTACAGCCCAGATTAAAAAATTAAGCAGAAGATAGTTTAGTCTTTTATGACAGTATATCAAAATCCTAAATGCAGCCCAACTTCTCCCAGCAGCCATTCCAGCTGGGAAAACCAGGCAGCCAATATAGTATCCAACCACACAGGTGGGAGTTTTTTGCCAGGGAAGAGAAGGCAATGGTTTCAGTGTGAAAACTAGTTTATGAGGAAATACAGCTGTAATATGGTGAAGTACAGATGCAGGTAAATAACTTCCACTCTGTCCCACATTGTGGAGTTTTCAGAGTGGCTCTGCCACCCCTGCTCAGTGACATGGGAATCACCTGGCTGAGTGTCCAGAGCCAGGCAGGAAAAGCACAGGGAAGCACAGCCCTGCTGCACCTCTCTTGTCCAACACACACTGACTTTTTCATACAAAATTATGTTTTTAAATTTTCCCATATAAGCTTTTCCCCTCTCTTCCCTATTCACTGCTATGGCTGGGAAGCATCACAACCCATCGCATCAGCTCCTAAACTGAGAATGATCTTGCCTAGTTCTGAGGAGTTTCACACCAGCTAAGGCCGACACTGGGCTCCAGCTGTTGGCTGATCAGGGAGGAGCACGATGTGCACACTTGGCAAGCAGATCCCTGAATCCTGCTGCAAACCTCTGCTGCATCTCCAAGCACCGGCATTTGCTTCCAGCTTGGACAACAAAGACAACACTGGACAAGACTTATTCCCCTGCTGGATTTCTTTTTATATGTGCCATCTGCATGCAAAAATAGTACCCCATTATATATCATAATTAAAATGATATAATTATTCATAGAAATCAAAAATAATTCCCCTCCATGTTAATGAGTCTTTACATAATACTTTGTACTCTTTTACTGCAGCGATTCTCTTTCTTTTTTTTTCTTTTCCTTATAGCCTAAATGAAACTTTGGGATGTGGGTTATTTTATAACACATTCAATACACATCTAGCAATAAGAACTTGACGTATTTAAGACAAATTAAAAAATGAGACCTTTGAAAACACAGCAGAGGCATCGATGAATAGTTGAAGGGTCATCCCTGTTAATTTGATTATTATGACACTGAAAATTTACTTGCAGTGCAAAGTAGCAATTACAGTACTCAAATTGGATAAAAACCAATTTATAGCAATAACCCCATAATCCAAGATCCAGCTTAACTGAAATTTCAAACTATTGACCTGCCTGCTTTGTGGAAACTTCAGGAAGGGAGGTGATGACTGTTTTGACATAAGCAGAGAACTTAATGTAAAAGACAACGACATGGATGGTTTAAAATCCTTTCATTTGGAGATATTATGTGATTCTGCTTCCAGTGGAGAGTTATGCAAGAGAAAATATGGAATGGTCACAGTTATAAACAGAAACCCTGCTATTTTAGAAAGAACTTTTGCATTAATTCTCTTGAGGAAAGGCATTGATTCACTTTAGAGCTGGGTATGGAGACCCAAACTAACCAAGCCAGGGAGAAAAAACCCAAAGTCTTTGAAAAAGGATTTTCCAAAGCTGTCATTGCTAAGTTAGAAGTTCCTCTGGGCTTCTTTGGAAATTGTCAGACATTGCACATTGCATTTCCAACAACACAGGGACACTGCAGCTCTTTGGGAAAACAGCATGTGGGCTCCACGTCACTTGGGCGCCTTTGAAATGTGAGAGGCAGAAGAATAAAGAGAGAGGGGAAAATAAGAAAAATATCAGAAAGCAGCTGGACTCTGTCACTGTGTCCCTTCAGTAAACACAAACTGAGGACAAGTTACAGCCAGTTTATACTAATCTTTAATAGGTTTCTAATTTTCCCATCTAACATCAGTTACAATTTTAAAAATCCAGAAGTTAAAAGAGACAGAAATATAAAAAGTGAAAAACTAGACAAAAGAAACTACATTTTCATTGTCTCTCTGTCTGGAGGTAAGGAGAAGGTACATGTAATTTACTTGATACTTCTAGCAAAAACATTTCCTGAAAGAGATTGTCTTGGGGCATCTTGATATTTGCTCCATAACATGAAGCAGGGATCGAAGGAGACTCTTGCCGGTTTGTTTTTGTGAAGTTCTGCAGCAAATCCTCATCTGTCTGGAAGGCACAGGGACCTTTCAAAGCCATCAGGGTACCAGAGAGGTACAGGGCACCTATAGCCCAGTGCAAGACTTGCTGAGTGGAGAAAGGCTGCAGTTGTTCCCCAGACGGCACCAGGTCCTGTTGGCTTAGTGATTTAGGCCTTTTTTCAACTAGGTAAAGTTACCCTACATGGAATCATAAAACCATTCATGCATTGGAAGGCTGTTCTGAGGTACCCTAAGCCATTTCTTCCCAAGGCTAAACAAGCTCACTTCCCTCAGCAACATCTCACAGGGAACTGCAGCTCCCTCACCTCCCACTGGGCTTGCTCACCTTCACCCACATCTTCCTGTACTTCCAGCACTGAGCTCCAGACTTAATTCCAGAAGTCTTCAAACTCCTTGGCCTTAGTTTTATGGAACAATCTAGCACAGCAACCAACACCCTGTGGTTCAGGTCACTGACATCACATGTTGTCAAGAGAGAATTCTGTCAGTTTAGTTCATCACATGCAATCTTACTGCCCAAAAAACCACCATGAGGTTTGTAATACACAGCCATCTGCCCAGGAAGAGTGGTTGGTAGCAGTGGGCAATGACAGGATCTAGAAGGGGGAAAAAAAAAAAAAAAAAAAAAAAAAAAAGGCAACAGAACTTTCTTCCAGCTTTGATATCCACTACTCATTTTAAGATGCCAGTGTACAAATGATTAATCCAATTAATTAGCATACATAAGTCTTCTTCACTGACAAGCTTCCTTCGTGATCATTTTACAAGTGACATTCCTATACCATCAAGGAGATGAGCTGGAAGCTCTTTTCTTCTTTTGTTTTAATGGAATCTAAGAGTTCAGCAATCATTTGATATCTTCCATCGATCTTGTCACACCACACTACTCAGAGCAGCATTTCTAGCTGCAATATTAATGTACTTTTCTGGCTCTGATTGTTATCAACTGTCTTAAGAGCATCCCCCCAGATTTCATTTTGAAGTGACAATACATGATATGCTGTTCCTATTCCTTTTTATTTTCTGTCTTTTTAACTGTCACAAATGGTCACATTGTTGAGAGTGTTTTCAGGGCTCTGAAGGGTGCCTGGATGTCTGGATCTAACATTTACCAACTTCTGCATAATCAGTTTCAAATATAGCTGAAAAAATGTCATTTTGATCCCAGACCAACCCTCCCACCTGGAAATCACCTGTGGAAGAACAACCATCACTCAGTTACAGCATTTTCTGTAAGAGTCTGCTGAGCTCAATGCCAGCACCTCCTGACTCTGCTGAAGTCCCTGATCCTCCAAGATCATCCTTCTCTCCCAGAAGTACAGGGTTAAGGGAATGCTCACACCAATGCAGGATGCATGGCTATGGATTCAATATTTCCAAAGCTGGGAGGCATTCAGATTAGGCTGATTTAGGCTATCTGTAGTAAAAATATACCTACTTCTGCAGAATTTCCCTGTGAACAAAATGCTCAGTGGTGTCCTGTAGGATGTCAATTAACACAGCAAGGTACCATGACAGATACCCAGGTGCTAAATTATTTCTACAGAGTTTGAATTCTGGATATTTACCTTCTTCAGTAGTAAGCAGCACAAGCCATATCCAGCAAAACTGGGAAACTGTTGTTTGAAATAGTCTCATTTTTAAAACCACTTCAACAGCATAGAAGAATCAGGACATTTTTAAGGGAGTAGGAGGAGAGAGCCAATATGAAAGAGAAAGTACTCTCACTCTCTCAATTCAAACATGAGTTAAATGAAAAATCCCCAACAAATATTTAAATTAACATTTTGAAATTTATTATGTATTTAGAAGAGCAGACTTAAAAGCTAGCACTAACTGATGAAGAGGATAAGATGGCATTACCTTTTTAGATTTATAACAGCCCTTGAAAATTCAAGCTCAGAAGGATCCAAATGGAAAAACAACAAAGTGCATCAAGAAGATGGGTCAATTATAAAAACCACGAGAGCTTTATGGAATTGGTGAAGAGAGCCACACACTGTTCCCTTTCAGGAAGCACTCCAATTCTGTAAATCAGATTAGGGTCAGTCTTAATTGTTTCAAGCACAAAGATGTGTGGCATTTATTTGCTGTGTGCCTTTCTTTCTGACTGATTAGCATTATGAAGATTAGCTGCCAGTAATTTCTGAACTGGCTAACATAAGGTAATTAGCTCACAGTGTGCTGCAGTTTGCACTGCCCAGGAGAAGAGTTTGCTCATCTCAGCCAAGAGGAGAATTGCAGAAGACATCACAGAGAAAGAAACAGAAAGTTAGCAGAGTTCCTGCAAAATTTGATTCAGCTTTTTCAAGATATACTATAGAGTATGAAGAATATTGGTATGGCCTGAACTAGACTAGAAAATACTTTAAATAATCAGTCCAAAATGCTTCCAGAATGGCTTCCTTAAAAATTATGTGGTGTCTCTCTCAACTTCCCTTCTCTGTGGTATTACATTTGATCTTTTTATGACGTTCATAGAGAAAGAACAGTGATTCAATGAGAAAACTGCTCTTTTAAGGAAGTCTTAGTGTATGATTTATAACACTTTCTTCTGAAAGTAGTCCTAGAAAAACAGCCTGGAGTCAGAAATATACAAACTAGGGCATTGGAGAGATTCTAATCATAAACGGAAGAGGGAGGAACTAGGATTTGCTACAGAACTACATGATACCTTGGCTCCCAGTTTCAGGGGGTAAGGGGAAGATAAACAGGAGCAAAGGGAAAAACAGGACTCGGCATCTGAGGTTGAAGGAAGGGGCAGTTGCACACACCAGCTCCTCTCAATAGGTCCAACCACAGCTTATGGAAAAGGCAGCAATGAAAATCTCCTATAAACTCTTCAAGGCAGGTGACTACAGGAGCAGATGAACTTTAGAGGCCACCACAAAAATCAGCTGAACACCCCAATCTGATAATTATATTCTTATGCTAAATATGCTATTAATAGATTTCCTTTTTTTTTTTTTTTTTCTCTAGGTGTATTCTATTATTTAAACCAACAGGATTTTAATAAGTCTCCCAAGTAAGGGAAAGCATTTGCTCTTAGCACTGAGATTCTCACGGTGTAGTGCATACCATGAGAACTCAAAAAGGTTTTAGCTAAAAAGTTTGTAGGGTGCTCCTGCCATGAGGATGGTCAACACAGGTTAAAACAGAGCAATGTTTTCCATTAACCATGATCACCCTGTCACTCAGCAGGGCATTGACTGACACCTGCTCAGAGCCAAGGGCACACGAGGTTCTGCCAAGCACTGTGAGCCTTCCACCCAGCCAGGGATCTGCAGCAGAGTCAGGAACTCTGACTTTAAAGGATTTATGCATTATTGAATAACAATAGGCAAGTAACTAACATCTTCACCCAATTTGTATCCAATTTGCTTTTCCCCTAGAGCTACCTGTAGGCACTGTTCAGGAAATATTTACAGGAATAGCTTACAAAAGTGGCTCATTTAAATACAGGAAGTTAAATATATTCCCCACTGTTAGGAGCCATGAGGTTTTAGGTACAGTTCTCTTGTTCCAGTATGTCCTGGTCACCTTATTAAACCAGAGTGGAAGACTTGTAACATTTTAAGAGAAAATTCTTTCCATAAATTTAATTTCAATCCTTATTTTACTATGCATTAAACTTTTGGTCCTTCTTACATAAAACCCACTGCACAATACATGTCAACATCCAGTGACTCAGTTAATGGGTAGGTGGGAATATATGACAGATAAAATTTGTTAATGGAAAACTTAATGAGAGTATCAAACAAAATACCTATTAGCATTAGGAAGGACTGAAATAGTTTTAAATTATTACAAAAAAGAAAAAAAAACAACAAGAAACATTCATTTAAATGTGAGGTGAGGAGTGAAAAAGGGAGTATTAAAAGTTACTTCACCATAGAAACATACAATGTCATTGGTACACAAGAATAGTGTGGTTGCCTTAAGCTATACCCAGCTACAAGACTTCAAGCTGCTATAAATAAGGTTGGGCAAAATTCTGGGACTGAAAGATAAAATTATCAGAGTTTTTAATCTCAGGAGAAAACATGGTTAAACATTATAATTACTGAGACCAGGTATTTTAATATTGTGTTAATTTTAATGACCTTATTCATCAAAAGACTTATGAAAAGGATGACTAAACCCTAAGTGGGGAGAGTAAAATGTATTCTGTACAAACAACAAAGAATTTCAGGGATTCATGGCTCATGCTTAAAACTCAACATACAAAATTATCTGACTCATAACTCTCTTCGCTGTAATGTTAGAAATCCAGGAGATACTGAAAATCATTAAGCAATGTTAGGGAGAGCAAAGGATTTAATTAAACCAGAGTGTAATCCTTTTAAGGAATTTCAAAGCTAGATCAGTGTCACTGTACAGATTCATTTGATCAGTTTTCTTTACCACCTCTCTTCCCCTTTTTTAATTATTATATCACTACATTAAACATTAATCACTTCAAATATACACATGCCAAATTCTTGTCAAGAATCTTGTTATCTCCTCTGGCCTACTGCTATCCATTCAGACTGCTGCTGCAAAAAACAGGTGGCTTACCAGGAGCTAAACAAGTGCCCACAATGGAGAGGAACAGAAAGAAAGGATTTAATCTCACTGAGAATATATCCTCCCTCTTGGAATGTTTGTTTGGGGCTGTTATCCCATATCTGCCATTTGTGCTCTTACCTGCTTGACCAAGGGGAATCAATGCTTTACCCTCCCCAGAAATGCAGGGAGCACTCTGGCCATGGACCATAGGCTGCCCCAGGGTCCCAGAGCCTGGATTGCAGAGCCTGACAAAGATGGGACACACTGTCCCTGATTGTGTCCCTGAGTGCCTGGCAGCTGCATGGACAGAGATTTGTGTGTCTGCAGGGGGACGGATCTCTCCAAGTAGATCAGACAAATGTGACTACAAGTCAGAGGGTGAGTGTGTATTAAGAAAGACATAACATAAAATCTATAGCTTTCAGAGAAGTTACTTTTCTCTTCTGCTATCATGACTTTTGAGAGAGAGAAATTGGAAGGACAAAATGCATTCAAGGAAAAAAAAAAAAAAAAAGCCTGAAGAAGTGGACTAAGCACTAAAAGCATCAGTGCTGACCTATAAACAAAATGAAATTTTGGTTATGGACTTCCAGAAAAAAATCCACAACATTTTCTCCGTCTTTTCATTTAGTGTTCTCTTTTTAAATTCTGCAGCTTTTAAGGTGTTTAGAAACCACCAACAGAAATATTTCTTCACATTCTTACAGTGCAGGGGGGTAGGCGAGTCTTTATTAGCTTTTCACATTGATCTTCTCTGTGTTCTCTACAATTTAATGGCCTGGTTGGCCTATGTGAGCTCCATCTACACCACCACATGCAGATCCATCACTCCACTAGCCAGATCCACAGGAGAGCTTCTTGGCACCTCTCTGTGATGAACAGAACATAAATGTGCTCCAGTTAAGTGGTTGGTAACTGTGCAGAAACACACCTTTCCTTTCAAGATGAGAGAGAGAGAGCAGAAAACAAAAATCCTTGCAGAGGCAGCCTGAGAAAGGGACTCCCTCTCCCAGAATCTGGGGCGAATTTTATGACAATTAATAGAAATGTGGAATGATTGAAAACACAAATGAAAAGCTCTCTCTTTTCCTATAATTGCTGCACTGGATCATGAAATTGAAGTCATGAAGTAGGAAAGATTCTATACAGATTTCCAGAGATACTGCATATTCTGGATAATTGTGTCAGCCTGGATTAGCTGATTAGCATAATTAATCTAACCTTCTGATTACCCCAAGGAAAGGGATGTTCCTGGATGCATAGGTGAAATAGAATGATTGAAATTTCTATATGGTAATATACAGTAGCTAGGAAGTATTTCAGAGTCCTCTTTGCTTGTCTCTTGCATTCTGAAAAGGTCTGAGGGGAACAAGGAGAGCACACTGTGCTCTTTGCTGGGGAGTGTGTTGGAAATCGAACTCAAGAATGACAAAGAGCTGTGCCAGTTACCTGTACTGTGGTACATTAACAAGGCTTTATGCTACAAGAACACTCAATGATCTCAAATCTGACCTCAGACCTAACTAATCCTATCCTAAACAAAAGCAACGAAAAGCACAGACTATATCTGGAAAAGAAGCCTAACAACAGCCTAAAAGGAGGATCTGTGATGATATTCCAGTAGAGTTCTGTAAAGTCACTCAAAAATTATTTTAAAAGCTCCAGAACAGAAGTTGATGGATACATTTAGGATTTTTTTCATTGACAGTCTGAGTCATGTGTTTTGTTGTCCCCAACCATAAATCTGTAAAGCTTCAGCAATTGCAACAGCTAAAAATCCAATTTGATCATTTTACTATTTTCTACTGTCTCAGGAAGAACAGTTACATAAGTCATAATGGCAATGTAAAATATTTTCTAATTATTACATATTAAATATTTATTTAGAAAATATTATAATCTGTTTTACTTGAGTGAAAGTTTCATTACTGGAAACCTTCTGTTTGTTCTCGGTATGAGCACTGACGATGAAACATTGCTTATTCCACTCCTCATCTCTCATCTGCAGAAAATAATTATGGGATTTTCACTTAAAACTCTCTGTTAACTCCACCCTCTGTTCACTGTTGATACTAGCAGAAAAGGCTCATCATCTACAAATTGGACTGAAATAGCAAGTTTATGGCCACATAAGCTACCATGCAGCTAAGGCCAAGAAAACCCCACTTGTTATACTCTGTTAGGAGACCAGATCACAGGGGAAAAGCCAAATTTGAGTGGTCATCAAATATACTGGCTACCTTTCCAAGGTCCCAAGGTCCTTGCATGGTTAGTTCCCACAGTCCTTTCAAACAGGCTTATCAGTCAGAGAAAGATTTCTTTTTTTCTTTTTTTTCTTTTTTTTTTTTTTTTTTGTAATTTAAAAAATATTTCAAATGCTCACAAACTGTTGTCAGTGAGTATGAGCTTTAGACAATGAAAATGAGGTTCCATTCCACTAGAATGAACAGCAAAGGAAAAAGATAAAAGAGACTCCTCCAGTACAGGGTATGTAACACAGCCTGCACTGGGACAGGAAATATTCTCACACGTTTGTTGCTACCGTGTCCTGGACCATCAGCACTTCCAGGAGACAAACCTCAAAGATACTTAGTCAAAAAACCAAATACAATGTTTTGTCAAGATATGCCCAAAGCTGCACAGCCTTTCAGGGGAAAAAAAAACCAATGACTGACAGAGCAGATGGAACAGGAGGCACTTCTTCAAACTGGAATCCAGTTGCTCTGAGTGGAGGAAGGTACTGGAAACATAGGCATGAACATGTCACTCTACAATACAAACTGTCAAATTTGAGAAGTTCATTAAAATGTGAAAATGTTCTCCTCAAACCAAGTGTCATAAACCCTTTGCCACTTTCTGAGTGAAAGAACAAAGAGCTTGACCTACAGTTTGTCAGAATCACAAGGAAACTTTAAAATAACATACTTTACAGTCTAATGTCCAGGGGCTCAACAGGCACAGCTGTTTCATTAATACTACATTGGCTGCCAGTCCTCACTGCCCCTGCTGTTATTCAGGATGCTATTGACTTGTCTCTAAACCTTAACACTACAGATAAATAAATCAATAATTGCATTAGAGTAGCCTTTTGTGATACTCCTGAGCAGAAAAGCAGCTGTCCTTTTGGATGCACAGCTGTCCCCTCCTCCCAGGGACAAAGGCACAATTCAATCCCTCAGAGTTTCATTTAAGTCCTGAAATTGCTGCACACTGACAAAGCAGTTTTGTGGCAATCTGAGGATAAAACTGAGAAACAAGGGAAATCAATTGGCACAACATTTCCAAAGGGCCTTCACTTTGCCACAGGGAGACAAAGCATCCTGTTGCTCAGGACATGTCTTAGAAAAGCCTTGAGAAAAGCTGTCTTGTCCTTAAGCTGAAAGGTTTGAGTGCTTTCAAACACCTGCTTAACTCCTTTCTGTGTTGAGAAGATCTGCTTGATGCTGTGAGTATTATGCTGAATGAAAGGGAGACATGGAAAGGAGGAGAAGCTCATGTTATGAGTTGCCAGGGGCTGGTTTTATTTTGAAAACCTCACAACACTGCACCATTTTTAATGTTAAGTGGAGCTGCTTTACTTTAGATGCTCGCAAGATTTCAAATCACAAGAAGACATTCCTCCAGGCTAATGTACTAACCTTCAAAGCACAAGCTCCCTGAAGTCAAGCACTCACTGCCTTCCTGGGGCTGAGTGGAGAGTGCCTTTGGGTTCATCCAGAGCTGAAGTCCAACAAGTTAACTGCTGTCAGTCAAACATGAGCCACACACAGCCCTTGGCTTCCAGAGGAAATGAACCTTCTGCAATCCCCAAGAAAACCAAGGAGTCCAAAGACCCAGTCACACAAGCATTTCCATCAGCCCCAGGAAGGTCCAGGGCTTGGCATCCCACAGGCCAAGTGCTGCTTTCCTCCTCCCAGCTTGTCTCACAATGAGTTTGGCTGTAGGAGAGTGACAATAGCATTTTCTAAACATGCAATCACTTATCTCAATGCTTGTTTTAAATGAAGACACGTACAGGCAGATGCTTTAGCTGACCTACAGAAAGATATGGGTGGAAAGGAGAGTGGCATTAATAGAAGAATTGTGCTGTTCATATTAATTTGATTTTAATTTTCTAGAGAAAAGATCACCTCTCTCTTTGCTGCGCTGGTGAGGCCCTGGAATTTCACAAGAAATAGCATGCTCCATGCCAGAAAAGCAATTCCATTTTCAAAAGCTAGAACACTTGGGCTAATTAGAGTGGCTCAGATACTTTGATCAGAGATAAATTAGTGCTTTGTATGAGATCCTGCTCTTAGTTAACTTCTTTTACTAAATTCCCACACTAATGCTTTCTAATTTCACATGGGAGAGAATGGGAGAAGATGAAAGGAATTTTTTTTAATCAATTTCCTGCAAATTTAAGAATAGTTTGCTATTTGTTTGGCTTTAAAAAAACACATTATGGTTTTGTCTTATTAACACCTTTTTATATTTATACCACATTTTATTAAGTCATTACATGGCATATAAAGCAGGAGAGCTGTAATGCATGGGGTGTTTTATGCCTCATTCCACATTTATTATTTTTTCATTGTAACGTTGAGGGCAGAGGCCAAAGTTCTGCTGAAAACATGATAAATTGTACTGGTAATAATCTGTAGCAGTTAATACCCGCTCTCCAGCTGCATTTCACATGAGTAACTCTGTGAAGTTTAGTGGGACAATTCTGTACCTAAGGAAGCCTTCAGCTGTGAAAGGTTTTAGGTATCTTCACATTCATGTGCTCTGGGGTTTAATGTGCTTGCTCACTCTCACAGGTCTTTACCACTATTAACACTCTCTAGTTATAAAAGCCGGGGCTTATGGGTGAAATGATTTAGAAAAAGCTGAAGAATGTCACGGCAGAGAAAGAAGTAAATGAATTCAACCTTACTTCCAAACTGGCTTGGATCATAATTTAAATAATTTTTTTAAATCCATAAAAGTAATTTGCAAATTTTCATGGAGAGATTTTTATCTGGAATTTTAGGGTCTAATATTTGTTATACACATAAAATGGCAGAAGAAATTATACAGATCTGATGTAATTATAACAGGTACTTGGATACAGAAGACAACTGATGTATTAAGATATTAAGAAAAAATGCAGCTGAAACTTATGTATAAGACTTGCAATTTAACAGTCACAGGTTACAAGCATCAGTTACCTCAGGTAGTTGCAGATAGGCTGGAGAAAGAGACAGGAAGAACAAGCAGAGACCCAATTCCCACCTCTCACCAGATGGTTAAAAGCTGTTGGTAATTTTGATCCACTTTCATCACTGTGTCTAGCAGGCTTGAGCTATTCACATGCTATAAAACCTGCAAAATGTGTTTCTCCTCACACTTCTTATTTCCTCACTTGGATATCAGAGTCATGAAGTACAGTTCTGGAGTTTTTCCTTTCTTTCCTGCATTGGGACACCTATATTTTCTTAACCTGGCATACAAAGGTGCAGGAAAGGCCAGCTTGCTGTTTGCACTGGAGACAAAGGCTTATTTCACTGTGCCACACAGTGGATTTCTCTTACAGCTAAGCAGGGAGCAGACACAGCAGGGATGCAACAATTCAGAGAAATTCACTGCATTAAAAGTAAATCAGTCACCATCACACCCAGCTGTTACTGTCACTGGATTTAATAAAGCAGCTTGCTATAATTTTCACTGTCATGCCTTTAGCACTGGGAAGTTTACCTTGCCTCAAACGAGGAGCAATTGTGTTTGCTGAGGGTGAAAACTGCACAATGACAGAACCCCAGGCTGGCTAAGAATGGCAGGGCCAGACTCCTGGAAGCTCATCTGGTCCAACCCACCTGCTCCAGCAGAGCCACCTAGAGCCCAGACAGATGTGAATATCCCTAAGGAGGAAGACTCCACAGCCTCCTTGGGAAATTGTGCCAATTCTCAGTCATCCTCACGTCAAACAAGTGTCCCTCTTGCCTTGGCTGCAGACACAGAGCAGGTCAGGCACTGCTTCAGCCCAGCTCCTGCAAACCCAGGCCATGCCCACACCACAGCAATGTTTGTACAAAATAGCTTGGGCTCCAGTTATGAGCAAAGCCTAAGCACAAATCCATAATGGTCCTTCAGATCACCTGGAAAGTTATTTCATATATGTTTAATATTCACATTATACAAATATAAAGGAAGGTGCATGTCCACATAAAGAGGTATTTCTATTTCATTAACTGCTTCATGTTCAGCAAAGCATAATATGCATATTGTCTGTCACTGGGGTTTGTTTGCAATCCATGACAGGGTACAGTCAGGAAGGAATGCTGTCAGCTGCAGGCACATGCATATGGGAATACCTTATATTTATCTTCCTGGCAGAACATTGTGATCATTTGAGAAAAATTTGAAGTATAAAAGGGGACACTTCAAGATTTAAGGATGATCAGGAATAAAATCTTTGCTGTTAAAAGATGTGCATTGCATCTTCCCCATAACATTCAGAACTTTATCCTAAAATAGAACTGTTTTAAAAAAAATACAAATGCATATACTTGAAAGATAAACCTTCTAAAATAAGACTTCTGAAACATATTTCTTATTCTCTATGCACTCACTAATCCTATCTAATCAGATGGCTCTATAAATTTTATATATGATAACAAAAATTACAGGTAATATCCTAAAATAACAAACCTTCACCATGTAATTATGTTAAAATTTATAGTAAATGCCTTTTGTCCTTTTTTATTTTTTTACTATAACAGGTGTCCTTCAGCTTGCTCAGAGCAACAGCATGCAAATTTCCTTCTTGGAGCTAAGGCACACAATCACTTAGACAAGCATCTTTCTCCTGCTTCTGCCTCTCACACACCAAAGTAAAACCAACAATGAAATCCAGGTTTGAAGTCTAGACTGAAGTTTAAGCAAGTACATGAATCAATTCTCAATAGTGAGAAATAGATAATGGTCTTCTTAAGCAGCCTCTAATATGTTTGTCTTTCCGTGGAGATAGGATTGGGGAAATCCTCATTGTTCACCTAGCCTGGCATGCCTTTTATTGCAAGTATCAATGCTGCATACTGTCCTTCACAAACTCACTGTGGGCAACCTTAAACTCATTAAATTTTATCTCCACTTTTCCTGTCTGCCCATTCCAGAACAAGATGCTCATCAGAGCAAGAAACTATTTCATAATTTCTACTTCAAATTTATTTATAATCCATTTATTACAACCCGACTTTGTGTTTTCTTTTAGCTCAAATCCACCTTTTTCCCCACTGGTACAGAGTTTTTCAATATATTAGAGATAGCAATGCATTAAATGTCATACTTTCATTGTTTCTTGTAAGATTGACTTTTCTTTCATAGTTGGCTTGGCAGTTTTTCCTTGAAACTGCTGACCAGAATAGTTTAGAATATGCCAGATTCACTCCACTACTGTCTTTTATGAAGGCATTAATTTCTGCTGTAAAACCCTGCTATGCAACAGCTCCTCAAATCACATGCACATTTTTGCACTTCTATCTCACTGCAGCTAAAAGTTTCCTTCTGATCAGCAAGAAACTTTTGCACAGTGGTGGCTTTCTGACTCTTGATTATAATTGCTAAGTCTCCAACTTCAGCAGATTTTCCTGATCACACAGGCTGTATTCCTCTACTTTCATCTGATTTCTATCATTACAGCCCTTAATATCATTCCTTCTTCCCTGTTTAGTATTCTATTACTTCTCCAAATTGATGTCATCTTCAAGCCTGAGTTACAAGCAAGTTAATTAGCACATTTGTACTTGTTATGCCAAGATCACAAGGAAAAGTTTCCTGGGAATTCTAAACACATCAGTTTGGCACTTTCTCCTCCACTGCAAACCACCATTGTGTGTTGTTTACCATCTTCAACTGACCTTTGAATTTTTTGCTTAAAGATGTGCACAGATCATTAGTTTGGCACCTGAATTATTAAATTTCTATATATCTTTATGTTCCTGAAATCCACATTGATTAAATTCTGCCTCAGTTATCTTTTCAAAAGAATAACTTAAGATCACCTGATTTATCACTGGTAAAGGAACAGCATGTCATATTCCACTTCCCATTAAAAACTGTTATTTATTCACTCTTACTGTTAAAAAGTGTTCTGAAGACTTATATTTTATTGAGAGCAGAGTCAAGAGGTCACAATGCCTGGTTTAGTTTCTTCCACTCCTGAATTTTTCACAGCTTCGGCTTTTGTAGCACAAAGTCTACTCTTTTAATATCAGTTTAATATAAGAAAAATTTGCCTAGTGATTTCCTTTTCTATTGTATTTTCTATTTCTATAAAATCCTCATTAATATCGAAGAGTAGAGCTAAAATAGAGGTTTTCACAGATTCAGCAATTGCTTTGTGAAGAAATGTGTCACCTATCCCACTCCAGAATATGTAGACACTACAATTGATAGAAAAAAATTGTTCTTCAATCTACATTTAGGAAATCAGTCTTTTTCATAAAGGACACAAATCCCAGTAGGATAAGTCAATTTTGACTTGTCACCCGATCACACTATACTGCACTAAAAATACAAAAGGATTAATGCTATTAAAACATCACATCTCTGAAAAGAAAATTATCAGAAATAGACAAGGAAATGCCCCAGAAAACCTTCATAGGAACAGTAATTTATTGGTCATGACCTATTCTTGCCACGAGTGAGCAAAATACCATCATTTCCTTCACTAGCCCTGTTTGGCTGGGGGATAGGATGAGAGTTAGATCCCAGCTCTATAAATCCTGCTATCACAAGCACAGAGGTTTTGGTTTTCATTTTCAGCTTTCAGAGTCTCTGTGTATATTTCAGCATCTCTGACTACCCAAGGATGGGAGGGACAGACTGAAGAAAAGCCCAGTTTATATTCAGGACACATTAATTATAAACTATCCCATGCTACCCATATTATTAAAGCACTGGCCATCATTTCTCAACACACTGATTTCTCTCTCCTTTCATGCATGATTTGCTTCCAATTCCTTGAGTGGCACAGGGCAATGGTGATGGCAGCACAGCAAAGAGGCTGATCCAGCTGCAGGAGGAGGAAGGAAAGCCCATGAACTGTGGCCATCACTAAATACGGGCTTGTCACTCGTATGATTGCAGAGAATAAATCTGATAAATACATATGACACTAAAGAATGATTGCTGTTTCCAAAGAAAACTGTCCCCAAAATCAACCTTTATCTTGAAGAATTTAAGAGTTTTTAGAAATATGAACAAAAGAGCATACAAATAATGACTGGAGCAGAACAGGAGCACCATGGTAGGGTGGGTGTCCCATAAAACAGCTGTGTAATTAATGTTTCATCAGTCATGGGATTCAGCTGTGTTATATGAAGTAGATTCTTAGCTATTTAGAGCAGTTCCGTTATGTTTGGGAATCCATTCTCTTTCTGCATAGGAAATGCAATCATTCCTTGACTGAAGTTACTAGAGATGCTGTATAAGTCCAGTCAGAATGCTGTTAACACACACATTTCCCAGAGATTTTACCAATTAATTTAAATAATAAGGGAACTGTACAGATTATGTGCTCTTCTACCACAAATATTTTCCACATGATACAGGCTTGGAGGACTAAGAAGACTAGAAATATTTTAACTTGAACTATACTTACTGGTCATTGACCTTTAGCCATTTTTGCTCTTTCTTGCAAATGTATTTCTTGGAAACTCACAAAATTGCCTTTTGTTTCCAGGAATAGCTACACAATCACATCCTCAATTAAGAAGTCAATTCTGACATCTCCAAATGTTAGGGTTTATAGTAAAATTAAACACAAATTTTCAAAAGCAAACAGCAAGAATAATCAGGAATTTTCCTTTACGGAATTTTTTCTTCAAAATATCTTGATAGTTTTTGAAAATCCAAATTATTAAACACCTTTTTGCAGGAGATATGTCTTTCCAGGAGAGTGTCATTGCTATGTAGGTACTTTGTTGAACTGTCCTGAAACATTCCCTTTGGAGTCAATTCAGTGATGAACTGACCTTCCCCAGTTGTGGCTCACTGGCTATGGCAATACTGATATAAAAGCTTGCCATTTCAAATGAGTCCTGATGTCCCAAGACAGATGTCATGATTTTCAAAAAGCTGTAGAGACTGACAATTTGTGTGATTTGTTAAAAATGTATTATAAATCCTGAAAATCCACCCCTCTCCATACCTATTGGTAGGCATTTTCGTAAATAAATGCAAGTTTCTAAAAGCCTTTGGCAGAGCTGACCAGACTCTTTCCTTCTAGTTTTGAAAAAAACTACAAAAAATATATGTGGAAAAGACTGGACAGGAAAGATTTATGGAGAAAAGACAAGAATAAGGGCACAGTTTTAGAATAAGCTCAGCCTGGATCTCAGCAGTGGCCTTTGAAGCATGATCAGACATCCTGAAGCTTCGCTGGATGTGCACAGCTGCTGGCAGAAGGAAGCCTGGGAATCCATCCATGATTGCTGTTATTTTTGAAAGCACAAAACACATCTTTTGAAAAGACAAGTCCTAAATAGTCCTAAAGTCCTAAATATATTTAAGGACAAAGAATTATGATTAAAGTTAAGGCTTACCAATTCACCGTACATTGTTTTTAATGAACAGAGTGACACAATTCAGAACTGTGTTTGGATTTTTGTGGGGTTTTTTCCCTCTCTTAGTTAATCACAAGACACAGGGAGAAATTCTGGCCACACACAAGAAAGTGTTGTGGGTTTTTCTAGTAAGGAGATTATGAGCAATGAAAGAGTTGTCACTCTAAAAGCTCAGGAGAAGGACTTACATCCCCACTTGCCTCACTGCCCCATGTCCTCTGTCCTTTGCACTGCTCTGTGCTGGAAAGGCCACAGGGAAAATGAGGCCTGAATAGGGCAAGAAGTTACAGCAGCCAGACAATGAGTCAAAGCAATCAAAAGAATCTCACTTCAGAGCATGAGCACAAAGGCTTTCTGCTTCTGAACCATACTTTCCAATACTGGAAAGCATTCACAAAAGTGGTTTTCTCTAAAGCACAATAAATCTCTTCCTCTGTCCTTTCAAAACCTGAAGTTTTGATCAAAGTACAAAGTACGTGGCCTGTAACATTAGATGAGAAAGCAAACTCATCTTGTCCCAGGGGAATTATGGCAACTGACTCTTATCTCTAAATCCCAAACACAGCTCTGCACACTGTTCTGCCTCTGGACAGATTAAGAGATGCAAGCATACATGACAAACAAGAATCATTTGGTCCAATGTGCTACCAGAAGATTCTAAGATATGACAATAATGAAGTGGTTTTTTCCTGCGCATTACTGACCAGCTATCAAGTAGGAATTAAGATATTAGAAAATAGGTAACCAAAAAACAAGGAAGTAAATAGGGCAGCAACTTTTAGCAATAAGGCTCATTCTCTGATATTCCCACTAGGTAGTATTAGGAATGGGACCTAATCTTTAGATTAAAATCAAATCATGCAAAAAGGTATGAAAAGAGCTTCTGTCAGTCTCCAGCATGTAAACTAATTTAGCATCATTCCCAGGATTTATAACTGCCCTGTTTTCAGCAATACAATCCAACAGGCACCATTCACTTGCTATACTGCAAAAGCACAAAAATAAAAGCAACAGAGAAGTACATTGACAGAGGGATTGCAATGTTTATCTGCTGTAGGGCAGGTATGTATTTTTTATAGTAACACCATCAAATATAGTCTACTCTGCCTCCTGAACTGTAATAAAAAAAGGCATTTGTAGCTTCAGATACCGTTAAAAGTATTGAGTTTAAAACAAGCCTCCTGCAATAACACAGCTAAAATATATCACAAAGCTTTCAAAAGTTTAACTTTTGTCATCAGAAAACTCCTTACACTTGTCTTTTTGCATGGAGCATCAGGAACCCATTTATACAGTGCAGCAGACCACCTTCAAGACTTGCAACACTCTGAGCTGCTGATATTAAAATCAGCTTCTACAGCATAAACTCAATTCATGTCAAATTCCTGGGACTGAAAAAAAGAGATATCTTATATGATGAGTGGCAGTAAAGATTTACTCATATTTTAGGGATCAAATTTCTTACACAGTGCACTTCAAGTGAGGAAAATAATTTTCTGCATAAATGGGAGCATGACACTGGACCAGGCATTTGGGAATCAATCAGTGAGATGCAACTTTTTTATAAATCATCAGAAAGCCTTGGAAGTCTGCAGCCCTGTGCTATTTCTATCTGTATAACTATTCCTTTCTCCAGCAGATCTGCTTTTCACATTCCACCTGGTCTGAAATCCAACTAGTAGATGAGAACATAAAAATCAAAAAGGAAAACTGGTGGAGAGGATGAGCTCCTTGGAGAGAGGAGCAGTCCTTCAAAGCATCTTGTTCCAGGAATGTGAACTTGATTTTCCTAGAGGAAGTGGTATGATATAGTGAATCCCATGGATGTGAACAGCAGGTTCCTTTAAAACCTGCTCTAGAAGCAGGTACAGTTAGTCAAAGCTTACCGATCAAAATAGTTTTTTAAAAAATCATCCATTTTCTACATCAAGCCTTCATCAAAACAGAAATTTTTCTATTTAATTTCCCTCCTTTTTTCTGCCTTCCTTTTTCTTCTTTCTTAAGCTGTTTGGGTTTGGATTTTTAAGGAAACAGGTGTATTATTACTTATATTTACCTTTTTTCTTCTACTCTGTTTCCAATTAATCTTCAAGTTTGTATTGGACCTCTAAAACGAGAAAAAAAAAAACAACCAACTAACCAACAACAAACAGGATCTTTCTCTCTCACATAATCTTTCCAATGCATTAGCAATGGCATTTTCCCTAAAACTTAGATCAATTTGAAGGGCAGAATTACTCAAAAAACACCATGGAATCTGCAGATCTAACTTCTCTGAGTTCACATTTTTGCCTTCTCACAAGGTGTTAAAACTCCTCTTGTAACACAGATCAACTGCACTGTGTCATTACCAGTGGAACCAGAATCCCTCTGTTGCCAATTCCTCACCACACACCTCCTGATGAACCTTAAACTGCATATCAAGCTGAAGGAATGTCACATACCTGACCATTTAGCAGCAGTAACAATCCATCTGTTGTGCATTATTACTTCTATGAATCATAAACTTAATTTTAAATTAGGTGATTAAATAGTAGCATAATTCACTTAGCTGTTAAAGGGATAATGTTTTGTTTGTGGTTCCAGCTGTTTACCTGGAATTACATTAGCTGAAGCTTAGGGCATAACTGTGAAAGTCAGTTAATGACTGGAAACCAGCACCAGGTTTTGTGTCTAAAAGTCAGATGAGCAGTGGAGCTTGGGAGATAATAATCTTTAGGCAACAAACATAAGTTAATGTTCTCATTCCATGTGATGGACATTTTTGAGTGATAAAGAAGAAAAGGATAATGACTGGGGTTTCCATTGTTTTTCTAATAGTAGAGCACCCTTGTAATCTAAAATTTGGTACAGGTAACGTAGGCCTGAGTAGTGGGATGGTACCACCACCTACAAAAACTCTTTCTCTTCCATTGCACAACTTCCTTACTTTTCTCACTTCACTGATTAAGCCACAGGCATACTTTCTATTGTTAACTCAAGCAGAGAAATAAACTTGCTTAAAAAAAAAAAAGGGCAGAAAAAAATGCTTATAAAGCACTTGCAGAGATTCAATCTTTTCCCAAATATTGAACTATTGTATGTTTGGCAGGGATATGCCATGAAATAGGATGAACTGCAAACAGCACCTTTTGGTTCCACTAGGCTGACATCTTTCACATTTATTCTGCTGTGGCCTTGCATTTATAGGTGAAAGCATCTGTGTGGAGAAAGTCCCTGTTTGACTGCTTCTGTCAGAGATCTTCTCCCATCTGTCCTTTTGCACCAAGGCCCAGGATTCTGTTTAACTGCAGAACCCATCAGCCAGGATGGTGAGCATTTGAGCCTGAAGTATTGCTTCTATTCCCAACAGGAACCCTGCAGGACTGCAGGACCCAAACACACCCACCTGGCTGAAGATCTCATGAAGTACAGAGCTCATGGCATGATTCAGGCTCTTAATTCATGTCCCTGGAGTGCCACTGGGTCTTGTGACAGCTCAGCCACAGTATATCAAAAGATTTGGGGCTTTCTGATGGAAAGGTCCTGTAGGGTGCAATAGGAATGTACCCAAATATAGGACAGATGTTTTAAATGTCAATCAGCTCAATGATATAACATGCCTTTTCAGTTCTACAAAAAACCTGAGTAGGAAGGAGTTGTATATGTGACTCCTATGTCCCAGGCTCTAAACCTACCAAAGAGATCAATCTTTGTCCCAGGAAGCTACAACATGACTTTATGGAGTCTCCCTGCAGGAGCAGGAAGGACCAGAGAAGTGAAAAGACCTATGCTGGAAATTCACAGGAGGGTCAGAATATATAAGGACTGAGCTCTCTTTACTTCTGACTGCTGCAGTGAGAGGAGAATATATAATTTAAGTCATGCTCTAGCCTAAAGTATTAAATAATAAATATAACTAATTTAACTATCTCAAACTATCAGCAAGTGGTATGAATGTTTGTGTCATTTAGCCTATATAGCCCATGATGCTTTTTCCTAACTTTAAATATAAGTAAAAGTATTATGTGCATCCAAAGCCAAGTTCAAAAGGTAAGAAGGCAACAGGAATGTTCTCATTGACCTCAGCAAGCCTCAAGACACTTAAGCACCTTGTACCTGCAGAAAATGGGGCTTTAATTCACCACTACTTTGTTCCAAAACATTACTTTGAAAAATACTAGTAAGAAACCAAAGAATGGGGACACATAATGCTTGCTTGCAGTGATTTAAGTGTAGACTGTAAATGGTATCTACTCACAGTGCAGAAAACCTGTGCTTATCAGAAACACAAAAAGGTTGAAAGAAAGGGAAGAAGAAGGTGTAGAGTAATAACATCTCCCTCTGCTCAGTTGCAGAGAGTTGGAAGGGTGCCTGTTCCTTAGCATTTGCTATGATTTTGTGCCTGTTACACTTTCTGATGCTTAATAAATTTACCCTGACAAGGGAAGTATAATCTTTCCTGAGATAGCACGGTTATTATCTCCCCTAGGTGATGGATCTGTTCTCTGCTTTATGGGAGTGGCAAGAACAGAGAGGCAGCTTAGCTAACCAAGGGCTGGAGCTTCAACCACTTTGGTGTAAGCACTGCAGGTTTTTATAAGGAGGAATTCACAATGATGCCTTTGAGCTTCTCTTTTTTACTCCCTGGCTTTGCAAATTTTCTTTGCTACTAGAAAACAATAGCTCCCATTCCATTTGCTTTAGGCAATGTCAGAATGTCCCCATCCAAATCGCTCATCAGCCTCATTCAGATCACTGTCAGTCATGCCACGGGCAGATCAGTAAGACAAGACATCCTGAAATGTTCTCATAGCTACATAACTGCCCCAATAATGACATGCAGCTCCTGTAGCAGAGTGCCTGCAGCAGCTAATAAATTCAGAGTCTACTTGCTGACCAGTTCCCACTGTGCTGTAATAAATGGCAGGTGTAGATAAAGGGGGGGACAAGTTTCTGCTTCAAATTTCTGCCCTTAGAATTGCTTGTCTTTTAATAACAATATGAGAATACAGAAGTGGCGAGTACAGCAGTACTTTAATGAAATTTATAACAAAACACTACTGATGTGCAGAGGAGCAGGCTCTGCAGAATGAGCTATTCAGCCCAAGGAAATGACTGCACAGTGTATGTTTGAGAACTACGGATTACAACTGACCTGCCATCTGGCACTAAAGGAAACAGTGTCACACTTCCAGCACAGAGCAGGCACCAGGGAGCCTCTGATTACTCTGCCAGACAATATTTTGCTTGAATGAAGTATATTGTACAGTCTCATTAATTGCATATTTTACCTCCACATGACTGTAGTAGTTTGCCATAAAAATAAGGTTTATTTACCAGCACAACAGAAAAAGAGAGAGGAAACACAAAACGAAGGGACTCATTAATTTTTGAAATTTTTCCATTACAAAAAGGTAGGACATTGCCAGTCTTAAACTCATTCCAATAGATAATCATTTAGAGATAAATTTATGTACACCCTGAACTTCCAAACCGAAAATTGTAAATTACACGGACAGCAGGAAGACTCAGAGAGCCCTACTGCCAGGAAAATCTGTTTTCAAGGACATGGCTTTAGGAATAGAATAACAGAGAAACACAGAAAAACTTATCAAAAGAGCAAAATTTATCAATAGAAATGATGCTATTATGCCATGATAAAGCCCCATCTCTACAGAACTAAGTCAAGGCTGGGTATACTTCTTACAGTTTTGTCAAATTAGCTCTTCTATCACCTTGTCTGAGCACTGCTGTATTATATTGCTCAAAAAAAGGATGATCTGTATCCGGCTCTGAGTTCTTTGTTCAGGCAAATCTCCCTGTATGTTTCCTGACCGATGTGGTGTCATAAGCAATTATCCCTAATGGTCAAAAAACTGTGCTAAGCCACAAAGAAAGTACTCATGCCAAAAATATTTTGGGTAGGTTGTTAAGAAAAATGATAAATAAGTGTTTGAAAAATAATGTAAACTCCCAGTTGGAAGTCGCAGCAGGGAACCTTCTATCCTGCACAGAATTCTTCTAAAAATCAAGAACAATAAAGAGGAGACAGAAAATAAAATTTATCTTTAGTTCTTTAACTAAACTGCATAAAAAATAGTAGCAAGTAATTTGTTTGCTCACATTTCAAACAGATCTGTCCAACTCCTCAGGTCCCAGGTATAAAATGTAGATGATTAGAACCAAACATGGCAGGAGTTGTTTCTCATCTGGAATATCAGTCCAAAGGCAAACACTGACATCCTCAGCACCCCACACCAGTCCAGCCATTGCCACTAAAGGTATGCAGAACTTTTAGTACCTGCTTCTGGCAGAAGTACAGCAATTTGTAGCAAAGAATCCTGTAAAATTCAATAAAACCATGCCACAGAATGTGCCTCTCAGTCTTTCCACAATCTGCCAAGTACATAATTCAGACATATATCTCATTTTCCCCCAAACTTTAAACTTTTGGCTCTAAATAGCTTTCTATTTCACTGTAGATTAAGACAGAATAGTCACTTCCAGTTTGTAAGTGAAAACCTTCCTCCTTCTGATAAATTCTGAATTTATTCTTGAAACAATGAAGAAAAGATCAAGGAAAAACTCCTACAAGTAACTTTCCTACTTACCACTTCTGCTATACAGATAAGTAAGGAAAACATAGCGCAGCTCTTTTTCATGGTTCTACCCAACATAACTGTGCACAAAGCTAATAAAGGAAAACACAGTTGGGAGGATTATGCTCTTTAAGGGTAACAAACCTGTAGCCTGGAATTCTCACCACCACTTTGAGTTTGCTTTACCTCTGCAAACAGTAATTTAGAGATGAACTGGCAAAAATGTAAATCACTCTAACTAATAACCTCTTCAAAAGCTCTCATGGAAACAGAAGTAGTTATTTTTCTTTAAAATCTCTTTAATTAACCTTTTCAATGTAATACAAATTTTCAAGATAATAAAGAAAACTTTGTGCAAGCACGACAGGTCAGTACGTACAAAATTATGAAACAACACAAGAAAGAAGCACGCACATTATCATTTAAAATTAGATGTTATTGTAGAAGAATTTATGTCTCCCAGCAATAATACACATATATGGAAATACTAATTGTTGCAAACAAGATATCATCTACAGTCCATTTTCATGGAAAAGGCTACAGAAGGAAACCGGGCTGCTTGCTGCCACTATACTGAGTGTATACTGAAACACCTGGAAAACTTACAGTACTGCAGGGTCACCCAAATATTTAGGGGAAAAGCCCTCCAAGATCATCCAACTGCAAACCCAGCACTGCCAAGCCCACCACAGTCCCTCAGTGCCACATCTCCACATTTTTGAGCATTTCCAGGGACGATGACTCCACCCCCCAGCTGGGCAGCCTGTTCCAATGTGTGAAAACAGTTTCAGTGAAGAAATTTCCCCTCATATCCAACCTAAACCTCCCCTAGTGCAACATGAGGCCATTTCCTCTGGTCATGTTCCTTGTTAACAACAAGTAAATGGAAATCATGAATAAGAGAACCAATAAACCAGATTTCACAGAAGAATGTACAACTTCTTTACACAACTGACATCTGGGAGAGCCTCTTCAAAAGGACTTATTTAAAGAAAAAAAATTAGAAGGAGGCTCAAGGCACTGGATAGATGAGCACTGTTTTCTCTGTGTCTATAGCTGAGTAAATGTGGCTACCACAGCAATAGTAGCTGGTCTTGTGCTTGTTCACACCAAATACTTGCCAGCTGTTGCTGTCCTGAGCCTTCTGCCCCTCTTCCCATGAGTGCAGCCAAGTGCTGTTGGTTTTACACATGAGCTTTGCCCATTCAGACTCAAAGCCTCAGCTGACTTTCTCCCTTGCTCTGAAAATAACACACCAGCTACTGCCTGTTTGTCAGCCCTCACGGATTAATTTTATTATTTTTCTGAGGAGGCAGAACTACTTCATTTTGGGCATGAAATAGTAAGGAGCTTTCAGCATTCTTCAAAGTTATCTACATAAAATTCTAATAAGCAAAGATATTTATTCCAATTTCCTGAATCAGTGATAGTAATAAAAGCTATTACTTCTGAAACGAGTTATGGTTCTTCAGAAGAGATGTTGTTACCAAATAATTTATTTGTCAAACCATCCAATACAATGTAAAAGAGAATAAATTTAGTTCTCAGAATAAATACAGATTATTTCCCATCTCTGCATTAAGCTTGTTAATTTTGACTTTCCCTTCATACTGCGTATTCCTCTTAAGACCATCCACTTTTCTGGCAAATAGTATCCTCTCTCCTATTTATCTCTGGTCTTTGAGCTCTACTTCGTGTCTTCTGATCATGATCTCATTCAATAAATCTTTTATGCAGTGGAACTGAAATTTTAAGTTTGTGAGAAGTAAGCATTCCCTACTAGAAACAGTCATCCTCCTGGAGGAAAATCCTGCCAAACGATGCTTCAGAACACATTTAATTCTATTTATTTTCAAATCTTAGTGGGTTTAATTTCAACTAGATTATTCACTTTGATCTACAAATATCACCTCCAGTTCTGAATTCCCTAAGTGAAACAGTAACAACTCCACTCAGCATCCCCAGGTCACTGCTGGAGCACCTGATACTCCACTCACATGGTTTGGCCATGGCAATCCATCGTACCCTGGGACCCTTTGGCACTTTGCTTCCTCACAGCCCTTCCTGCTCTCAATAATACAAGTTGAGTTTTAGCACAGAGAACCTCCTCATGGTTGGCAGAGAGTTCAATTATTAATTCCTTTCCTTTCCATGGTTATTTGCTGTGAACAATAGCAAACAATGTGTTTAATCCTCCTAATTTCTACACCATCTTTAGGTTTTCACTAATTTGATGTATCAGCAATGATTTCATAGTGTGATCTCCACAACTCTCTTCCTTTAGTGCTGAACTGAAGCAGCAAAGTAGAAAACATCTTCATTTGATGGGTGTTTGTGACACAGAGCTGCAGCCCTGGAGGCCCCTGGTCTCATGCCAGCTCACAGCACACCAGCACATCCCAACCCTCACTGACTCCACCCTCACAGCAGCACAGGGCTCTGCAATGGCCCAAAGCCAAGTGGCTGCGTAAGGCTTTGCTGGGCTCTGCCACCTTTGATAATTAATGTTCTTGCTACTTCCAACACTCAATTTTCTATCACTGACAGCTTTCACTTTACATGTAAGGTGTATTTTAAAATGGAGTAGTTTAAATTCACAAGTGTCTTAATTAAATAAACTTAACAAGAGGGCTAGGGCACATTCATTCTGAAAGAAAACTAGGCAGAAGGAAAGAAATGTGAGAAAATCTTGGATTTGGTTAAGGAGTTCACAGTGCCTACAGCTGGATGTTATTTGAATAGCTTTTACTCCAATCCTGAGCAATTATAACCACTTAGGAGTCTGATTATAATTTTCTTCTAGGGGTTCATTTTATTACTAGACCAAATTTACCTCATATCCTCCATCAGGAGGCTAGAAATCAGCCATCATTATCATCTCACTTCCATTTTAAAGAAAAAGAAAAAAGGCACCAATGAGACTCTTTTTGAATTGTCAAATCATGGCCTTCATTACAGCCCACTTGGGCTCATCGGTGAGCTCTGGTTTAACCCTTATTTCTCTGTGTGCCACTCACCTGTCAGGGGAAGTATCAAGCTAATGTTTACAGAATTCATTTTCTGAAAAGGTAAAAAATATCTATAACTGAATAAAGAAAGCTAAGAATAAGGATAGCTGGTTTTGTTCTGCTGTGTTTAGAGTTTAATACTCTTAAACATAAACCCATGGGTCTGTATGACACCATATACCTATTCCAGAATGGCAGAGTTAACATTCTGGTGGAAAATAACGTTTATAGTCAAACATCTTTCTTTTTTTTTTTTTTTTCCCTCAAGAATCAACAGAAAAGATGTACTTAAAATATAACATTTAAAATGTATCCATTAATAGTATGCAAGCTTTTCTCTCATGTCACACTTCAAGTTCTTTATTTGTAGACTTTCACTTAGATGATTTTCTTTCTTCATTTGTTTCTTCTGCTACTCTTGATTAATTAGAAAAGAATCTGATAAAGACAGCACAGTGTGTTTCACTGCTTTTTCAAAGGCCTGTAAACAAAAAGACTGAAGCACTTTTTAAAAACATAAATGAGTAAATCATACACAATCATCTGGGTTTCAGAATGAGAGAAACTCACTGTTTAATGATCACTTGGGTGGCAAAAAGACCACACTAACATCTCAAGCAGCACTGGGTAAAAGATGGAGGAATGAGATCTTTAGTTCTCAATTCATATTCAAATCAGTAAAAATGTAATAACATCAAGATCCTACAGATGTTCAGTATCTTGGGGGACAGAAGCAGAGACATTAAACAGTCAGGAAAAGATACCTAACCTGCAGAATAAACAAACAGAACTCTCTTTTGGAGTACAGAGACAAAATGGAAAGCAAAAGCCTATTTAAGATTAAACCAGAGACAGCATTGAAAGTTTACAGGCCTGTAAAAACACAGCTTGTCCCTCTTCAGGCTCATTTTCCTGGATTCTGCTTTCTTATAAAAAGCTCTCCAAGGATAGATGGTTTTCTCCTGATTCCTTTTTCCCAGTCCCTCTATTTCCAGAACTGTTGGACACTTCCCTCTTCAGCACAGTCTTACAGATATATTTCTCTGTGTGTTCCTACTCACTGAAGCGACTTTGGGATTTTTACTGTATCACTGCTACAGTGGAGTCAGTGGCACATCCAGGCCACCTCTGACAGTTCATGGAAGCACCCCAGGGAGAGCAATCTTCCCCTGCCTCAGGAGTAATGGGCATCCTGACATATCTGCACTCTGCAAACTCACAGGTCCTGCTGGAATGAAGAGCCAGGGGCACTGGGATAGGCACTGAGGGACAGAGCTCTGCTGCCTGCTGCATCCCACTGCTACTTAAATGTCTGTTTGCCTCCCAGGCCCTTGAGGGCTCTGCAACCTTTGGCATTTTGACATTGAAATTTTACTCATAGAGGAAAAAATCAGAAATTATTACATGCTTTGTCCTCAAAAGGAAAAGTATTCAAGAGGATGCCTGACGTGAGATCAACTGAACTGGATGCTCAAACAACTGAATTTTCAATGAGAATTTTATATGTGCCAAATGCTTCAGTTCTCCTCCCTCCCGCTGCATCATCCCAGCAGCTCCCAGGCATGTGTTGTGGGCACAGCCTGACCACCCTGGGGTCAGGACCAACCTCCAGGCAGAAATCCTGGGAAGGTGTTCAGTTTGTGGTCCAGCTTTTGAACTCCACCTGTGCAATGAGCCAAATATCGGTAATGCCTGTGCTGCACTTGAATGGAGCAATTTGTACCACCTTTGGTTTCAAACCAGTTCAACCTTTGCTAGAGAGATCCAGATTTAGAATTAGTTTTGCCCCATAAATTGCTCAGCTCAGCATAGTAGTCAATGCCAATTTGAAGTTGAAGTAATCAAACACGGAAAGCTCAAAACAAGACAAGGAAATCCTGCTCCCAAAAGCCAAAGCTTTAACAGGGAGGAGTAAAGAGGCCTGTGAGCAGACGTGAGCTTTACCATTATTTTTTTTTCATTTTGTTTTTCTGTTATTAGAAAAGTGCCATTTACAAAGCTAGTCTTCTTTCAATATACTACCTTTATCTTCAGGTTTTTTCTTAGAACTGAAAGGCAACACCAACAGCATGAAAACTGGCCCTGGCTGGTTCTAGCCTGTGCTGCTAGAACCAGTGTGCCACAGCAGCTCAGTGGGAGCTGAACTGGGCAGGGCAGCAGCAGGCAGGGCAAGAAGCACCTTCAGATCTCTAATGACCACACACATCTGGAAACTGGAAACTCTGTCAAGATTTACCTCTGAGTTTAAGCCATTCAAAGCAAAGAAAAATTGCCTTGAAATTGCCCATTTCAATCTATGATTATAAAATAGCATTTTTAAGGCTACATCTACATAACACTGTAACTGATTTAATTGATTTCATGGAGATTTCATGCATATTCCAGAGGATGCTGGAGAGGATTAGACAAGAAAAAAAGAAACATGAACGACCATTTTCCCTTTATATTATCTACTCTCTACCAGTCTGTTTTAAATCAGTCATCTCTGTTCATATTTTCAGGAATAAATATAAAGGAATCAGTGGCAACTCCCAGCTGGCAAGGATGAAGATTTCTCTTTTGCATCTGAAGAGATCAGGAAGTTCAACAGAGGAGTCTGAGCCCAAGGAGCTGACCAGACCTAAGTTGTATTCCAGCTGGAGAATGCCTGGGGACTACTCCAACTCAATCCACGACAGGGCACTACCAAACTCTCAAATTTTATGCTAAGTTTGACTTTGCTCTATCCAATCAATATATATTCTACCCCATTAATAGCAACTTTAATAAGCATAATGACTGCAGAGCATTTCCAAAGACTTCTCAGTTACAAATAATTGCCATTTGTTCAAAATTGGCACCACTTACAAGTCTTTCTGCACATAATGTAAATGATGGGTTTGACAGACAAGGATAGAGTGATACTGGAAAACTGAGTTTCTGGTCAAAACAGGCATGGGGGAATTCGTTATATGTGCCCTAGAAATATGCCATACTGGTCATGACATTTGAAATCTTTTCATGTAAAGCCTGGAGTTTGGGGTTTGCTTGTCATAAAATTCAGCTCAATACAAAAATCAGAACATTTTATCATGGAAATGCAGCAGTCAGTCATGTATTTTGATACGATTTCTCAATATTTTCTCAACCAATTGTTGACAATTTTAAAGTATGTAGAATTTCATAAAAATTATGTCTGTAAGGAAAACTATTTTACTTTAAAAGTTGTGATCTGCTTATTCTAACAGACTGAGGACTCAGCTTTGTGTGGAATTTTGAATTCATTGGTTTAGAAATAGAGCTCACACTCTTAAGTGTTCAAGACCTTGAAAGGTCAGGTCTTGCTATGCTGATAGAAACAGTCCCTGGCCACAGGCACAGGCACTGCCAGCCCTGCAGATGGAGAGTTCCTGCCATACACACCCCCAAAAGGGGCTGCACAGAAGCTTAAACCAGCTCATACAGAGCTGTGGAGTTTGCAGTTTGCAGCACCTGCATTTGGTAGCCCCTCTGGAGCAGCTGAGAGCAGGAAAGGCAACCTGAAAATGACCTTGCTTTATTGCTACGTGAGCTGCTTTCAAATGCTGTGTTGTGGATCCACACTCAATTTACTTCCCATCAGCTCTCCATGCAAATCTGTGTGTGCCCATCCAGACACTTTGTGCACAACAGCCATAGTGATGGAAATTTATAGTATAACCTACAGTGCATTAACTTCATGGTGTCACAGTACTCCCAGAATTAACAACTGGTTTGCTCACTTGTGGAAGCAATGCCAAGCTGGTGAAGTGTTTGCCAACTTCATGCTCTGTGTTCCATATCTAAGTGGGTCTCAGAGACAATTTGTGCACGGCATAAAACACAGAGGTTGTAATGACAGATCAATGCCCTTCTTTAAAGTTGTGATCCAGCCCAGAACTTCAAGCAAGCTGTACAGAATAATTCCAGAACAGGTTTTTTTGCTCTTTAAGATTTTTAAGCATCTTGTGTTTCCTACAATGAATGGATTTTTACATTAGTAGCTTATTACATTATTGTGGAAAATAAAAGCACCAAGCAAATACTAGTGTAAATGTGACTTAGAAAGCACAAATATTTGTGCAATTCCCATGTTCAAATTTTTTGCGAGGTCTGAAATTGCTTAAGGAAAAGTCAGACTGTAACAGAATAAGTTTTATGCCTCTATCTGTTGTTCTAAAGTAATAGACTGAATATGCTATCGAAAATATTTGTACTTCTACCATACACATTATTTCAGGAAAAGAAGCTGATAAATGTATAAGCCATTTTCCAGAGGAAAGCAAAAGAACTTCTCATTTCCTCTATAAAGAGTTGATCAAAACCCTACAGCAATACCAGCAACAAGAAGAATGTGTATCCCCATAGACACATTTTTCTTTGTACAGTGTCTGCTGAAGACCTTTATAGATTGTCTTTGCACAGAAAATTCAAAGAGAACTCAGATGTTTTTTACTAAATAAAAAAGAAATCTCAAGTAATCCTGTAATAAGAATGTGTGCTGGACTGACTCACTGGTGACATTAAGATGAAAAAATAACCATTTTCTACAAGAACATTCCTGAACTCAAAGCACAATAAGAACAGACTAAGGAAGCATTAAAAAAATGTTACCAGTGGAGAGGGGGGTAAAAAAAGATGGCTTTAATAGAAAATCTAGGGGGAAAAAATGAACAAGTTACCTTTCTTTGACAGAAGTTAAAAACACATCAATACTTCTAAATTCAATCCCTACAAACATCGGGGGAGAGAAAGGTGTCCAGTTGCACAACAAAAGGAAAGGTCACTTACCAAGGTAAAAAGAAAGTACTCTGCAAAATACTGACTTGAGAATACAGAATCACAGTTGGTTGTCATCTAAGATGTGAACAAACACTTGGCAATCAATAGACAGTCCTCAAGCATGAACAAACTGAAACAGGATGGGCTCCACGTGTCACCTAAGGAAACACTAAAAGGATGAGGCTATACTTCCAGTTTTCTTCTTGCTAACTTTGCACATAGAACATCACATTGCATAAACTACATTTTTTTTTCCATTTAATCTGTTAATTTTCAGTGATTGCATTAAATTCCTTAATTACTTCCCCCTCCCCCCCTCCCAGATTTTCTTATTTCCACCATACAGCAATCAGAAAAGCAGATCTCTGCTGGAAACTTCTGTCACAGCTCTGTTCCAGACACTTCCTATTTTGTTCCCCCTTTTGAAAACCACTGCCAGAGACCTTTTCCCCTCAGGCCAGCTGGACACTGAACTCTGAAACACAAAGATGCCTTGGGTTGTGTTATAGTCACCTCTGTGAATAGTCCAGTGTGTCTTTTCCTATCCTGCAGTGCCACCAGTCTCTGCTTCAAAGTCCCAACCACAGGTGGAGAAGATCCCAACCCAATCTCCAGGGATGGACAGGAGATGGAGAGGTGATGCTGCAGATCCTCAGGGTACTGAAGCACCCATTGCCTGTTTGAACTATCACAAATGTCTCTCACATTCCCCCTCCTCCAAAATGGATTCTGAAGACACCAAATTCTCAGCCCAACTCATGTAAAGAGCATTCCCTGTCACATCCCAGGGGTGTTCTGCTCTCTTCTCCCAGGGTGTAACCCCTCTGTGCACATGAAATGCACCCGGAAAGTTGCATGGATGAACCCAAAACACACTCAAATGTCCTATAGTCCTCCTGAGCCCCAACACTTGCTGAAAGGCACAGCCCAGACGAGCTGCTGAATTACCTGCCAGTGATCAAAGCTCCTGCTTTGTGTCTGACTAGTTCCATTCGCTCCCTTTGTGCACAGGAAGCAGCAACCTTTCATTAGCCTTTCCACATTCCCATCCATCAGTAAGTTCTAATTCCTAAAGAGAGGGTGTTATTAGAGCTTGGTGCTTGCTGTGATTGCTCCCCTCACAACGGAAGATGCAATCAGAGGAAGAATTTATGTCCTGTAATTCAATGAATGAATGTGTTCCTACAGCAATTTCTTTAGTAATTACTTGTGTAAAGCATGTTTTTCTGTAATTGAAATTCTACAGTCTACAGTTATTTATTAAAATACATTATTTATAATGGCATTTTCCATCTTAATTTCATTACTTTCTTTCAATACAATGCTTTCATAGTCACATTTTAATTCTTTTTATTGGTCTGCAGATACTGAAAGTTTTAGGACAACTTATAAGCATGCAAACAGAAGAGCATGCTGTAAACAGAATAAAACCAGAGGAGAGGACATAGCAGGGCTCTTACTAATAGAAACAGAGACATAACTTTTTACCACTGCAGAGGTAAATATATGGAGAACAACAAAATACTTATACTTCCCTACTTTATAAAGTCATTCCACTGTAAAGAACACTTGAACATTCCTAAACAGCATTCTTGCCCTCTGACAAGCATTCCCAAAGGAACAGGAAAAAGAAGGACAATGTCTTTGGAGAAAAAAATTAAAAGGAGGTCCTGAAGGACCCAGTAAGCACTGAAGACATCATCTCTCTTATTCACACAAGCACTTTTCCTGAGCAAGTAATCTTCCTAGGTATTAAAAAAATCTTATAATAAAATTACTTCAAATAGGTCTGTAGAGGATAATATCCCAGCAAGCCTACAGATTAGGCTGCTAATCAATCTCTTACTAAAAAAATCTGAATTTTACAAATTAAGTGTCTTAAGGTGATAACCCTAAATCTCAGGTAGAAATTGATGCAAGTTCTCAAGGAGCAGCACATGATTAAAAACCACTTTTGGTAGTGCCTGGCCAACTGCAGCCTCTGGGTGCCCTCTGCCAGGATCCCTCCAGGAACCAGGAAAGCACAACTCCAGCAAGGAGTTCTGGCTGCTGGGAGGGAAAAGTTGGGGGAGAGGCAAAAGGGGGAAGACAAAAATAGGAGATGAGTCTCCTAATACTGTGTTTTCCATGGCACAGAAGGGGAACCTGCCACATTTTGCGTGGGGGCTCCAAGAAAGCTGGAGAGAGACTTTTGACAAGAGCTTATAATGACAGAGGTAATGGCTTTTAACTGAGAGAAGACAGGTTTAGATTGGATGTTATGAAGAAATTCTCGACTGTGTGGATGGTGAGGCCCTGGCACAGGCACAGGCTGCTCAGAGAAGCTGTGGATGCCCCATCCCTGGAAATATTCCAGACTAGGATAGATGGGGCTTTAAGCAAACTGGGATAGTGAAGTTGTCCCTGCCCAAGGCAAGGGGGTGGAACTGGATGGTTTTTAAGGTCTGTTCCAACCCAGGCCACTCTATAATTCCCTGGGTAGGGCAGAAAGGAAACACAGAGATGCACAACTGTGGAACCACTGTTCAGCAATCCTAAACCCTTGGTGTGTTGCTGACACTGTCTGCATCACAATGCAAAGCAATGGCTTGACACCAGCTAATGTGTAGAGAACTCCATCCGTGGCAGCCGCAGGACAGCAGGATCCCACACTCCCTCAGCCTGGAGCCTCACAGCTCTCCTGCAGGCTCTCTGCCCTCATCCATCAAATCCCAAGAAAGGTTGTCAAAGGTCCATGCCTAAGGAGAGAGAGTTTGATTTTAGTGAGAGTAGACAACTGAGTTTAGGAATGAATAATGTTATGCTTGTAATAAGAAAAGAGCATCTTGAAGGTTATGTTTTCTGCTGTTTCTGCCATTGTAGGTCAGCTGAAAAGATTGCTCAGAGCTGCTGAAACCAGAGAGCGTTGCTAGGATTTTGTGCAAAGTCCCTGTGACTTACAGCTGGAGCTGTGAGACATTAAGTATTTAACAGACTCTGCTTATCTTTCCTGCAAAATAGTTAGAAGACATCTTTTAAGTACCACTTGTGAAAATAGAAGCCTATATATTTGATAGTGTCTTTTTGTTTTCACTTTTATTTTTCTTTGTATCAAATACTGACAACTGTGAGAAAGACTTGGCTAAAATATATCATCTACTATCCAGAAAGTAAACCTTTCTTCACTTTCAATTGTAAATGACTTTCATAATTGCAATTGAGTCTCTCATTTTTTCTCGAACATGACCTGCTCTGTGAAAATCAATATCTCATTATCCAAGCCATAAGGTGAAGCAGTTCCAGTTCAGACTGCACAGCCAGTGTGTCTTCCCTGCTTGTCTGGAATCATTTGAACACCTTGATTCAGTGGGAATTTTACCAATTGACTTAATGTAGAGTTATTTAATAACACTGTGTGTTTCATTCAGGGGGACATAAATAACCCAAAGTACCTAAAATGAAAATATCCTATTCTGTTGGCTTGCGCCACATTTATGGGGAATTTTTTGCTTCTTTATAAAAACTCCTGGGATAAGTTATTGCATAAATTATTTCAAAACAAACACTACTCTAAGCTACATCTTCATCACCTGAAACAAAACTTTACTTAGAAGGTGTTTTAGAACATGAACCAATGGCAGATGTGCCATGCATTTTGCTCAGTTCCAAAACATTTCAAACCTAACACCATCTCCTCAGAAGATCTGGTAAGCCAGCACTTCCTACCCAGTTTACTTAATTTTTTACCTTGTGGACACAGAACAGAGACAAACAAATATAGACAAGGGAACTGAAGGCACGCCTGTCTTCTATTAGCACAGACTTGGGTACCCTTCTCTTCAGCTCTCCAACAACCACACATGGGGTTAGTGCCATGATTAAATCTGCTTAGAAATGGACCTGAATTCCCAGATACTGAGTCACTAACTTTAAGTTAATTAATTTACATTTCTTGAACCCCTTTTTATTTTAGACTCTTGGCAGACTTCTCCCACACACTTGGACACCTTCAAGCAAGCTGGTCATCTTGATTCCTTTTGAAGTCCATGCACAGGAGCCTGGTACTCCCCTCAGCTGGTTTAGATGTCAGCTTTCAGATGAGATGAAAGGAGGCCTGTCCATGATTTATGAAGGGAATGAAGATGCTGAGATTAAATGTAGAGACCCACACTTAAAGGTAGAAGAGTCTCACCCAAATCTCACTTTTCCTCAAAGGACTGAAGCCCATAGCAAAAAGCTCATCCTCTGTGGCCATTAGAGCCTAGACTTGCTCTGTGTACATTCATCCTGAAATGTTGAGACTCTTGCCTGGGCACCTGGTGGCTGCTATAACCCTATAACTCACACATTCAGCTGCTAAAACTCCAAGCTCAAATAGCAAATAATTTCATTTTACTAAATGTTTACTCTGGGTTTTATTCACGTACATTTGTTTCTAAATAAGTTTCGTTTTAGTGTACCATCAGTTTACAGCAGGCACCTGAAATGATGGCAAAGGTTCTGTGCTGAGATCATGTGTAAATATCAATAAAAATTAATTTCCTTTGGCAGAGGATATTAGCCAAGCACTGCAATCATCTGACCACAGTTAGACTTGATCCACTTAGATTTATCTATTTACGCCCCCTTGTCTGTACAGCCTCCATGAATATTTTTAGAACAGCAAAAATGAGAAGAAACATAAGCTCAGGGATGACATGATTACTTCTATTTGCTCAGAGAATACACATTTTCTCTTTACAATGGGATTTCCAAGAGCCTTTTAGTAGACATTGGCTCTTCATTCAGCATAAAATACAGGACAAAACACACAGTTTAGTGTAGGATGTACAAACAATCCTGCAGACCACATTTTCCTAGAAGAGACACCCAGGAGAGGGTTTGAGGAAAACTAACTCCTAGCCTTCTGATTATTCTTTTTTTCAAAGCATCATCTCCATTTTCTCCATTTTGGTAATTTTTCTACTCAGGCAACATGAGCAAATGCCAACAGCATGAACCAAAGTTTGATTATTTGAATGCATGCTCAAAGAAAGGAAGGGGAGGGGGGGAAAAACAAGAAACCAAACAAAAAAAAAAATCCTGCCATAGTGAAGCACTGCAAATGTAGGGCCCTATAGGGCACTGAGGGCAAGAACTGACTACAACAAACAAAATGGCCAACAAAGAAAACCAGCACTGAAAAACTGCATAAAAAACCAGAAGTGAGGATAATATTTTCACTTAGGAAGGAAGCAAAAGCAGAAAATAAAAGAAGGATTAGTGAATAATCTTGGGACTTTCTTTATTAAGAATATGATACAATGTTTCAAATAACCATCAAATTCAAATGGGGGATTTTTACCTATTATGACCATTTTCAGCAAGAAGACAAAATCAGCACTAAATGGTGAGAGAGAGCAACCGAGTACCTCATATTCAGTCATTTCACCACTAAAACCTCTGTTAAACTTGACTGTATTCATGACAGGTGTGTTACTGATACTTGAGGACTTCTGCAAAATTAACCTGAACTTGATAGTTCACCAATATTGATCTTTACCTGCGTGTCAGCAAAATTATCGTCCATTGGATAATTCCTTGTAGCTTTGAAGTGATTTTCAGAGGGCAGACACAAAGCAAGCACTCTCGGTGCACCCAAAAGGATTCTCATATTTATGGACTGTCAAACTAACATCTTTCTAGAACTCAAAAATATTTCACAAGACACCCCTGCGCAACTCCTTCTGGAAAGAGAAGTTGAAAAACTTGGACTACATTTTACTATGCCTTTTCTGATTCCCTTGTTTGTTCAGAGCTCTTGCAAAGCCCATCTCTCAAAGGCCCATTCCTCTCCCAACAGGATACTGAAGTGGAAAATCGGTATTTGCAGCATGCTCACCCCATCTCAGGAAGTAACGATGTGCAATTAAGACAGGAAATTCAGTTATCACAAGATATGTACTCTAAATTGCTTGAGAAGGTTAAAAGGGTAGCTAAAGAGAAAATAGCTTAAAAATATTTCCTACTTCAACAAAATCTGTAAGACAAGGTTTCTGCAAGTTGAAAGATGTCATTCAAGGGCATTAAAGCACTAATGTGATTAATGGATGTCATTAAGTGAGTTCTAAGAGTTCACAGAGCAGTGATATTATCTGAACATAGTGCCATGCTTAGCAGGCAGGGTCAACCAACCTCACACAAACCAAACTTGGGGTTACTGATAGTTCTTTAATCCTCAAGTTTAGAACAGAAATTGTAACTAGTATCTATCATTTATTGGAGATTCCTGAGAATATCTGACTGTATCTAGGATGTTTTTTTAACTCTGGAGTTTACTTCAAAATCTTGTTTTCCTAAGTGTCATACTTCAAATTTCCCAAAAACTATGAAAACATAAAGGAAATTTAATCAAAAGCATAGCAGCTTCAGCCCTTCTGAAAGCATTTCTAATTTTCTTTATGTCAGGTTTTTCTGCTGCTAAATTACTTCCCCATGAATGGATCAGGGAGACAACTTAAACCAAGCAGATGTTTGGGTTGAAAGTCAACCTACAAACAAAAATCAGTATCATGATGGACTACACAGTTGTTGCTTGCCTCCAAGTGTAGAAGAATCTAATTTGGAGACTTGTTTTGATTCCTTTTGTCAATTTCTTTTTCAGGAAAAGTTGAGGAAGAAAGGAGTAACTGGAATAGAAGGGATGAGTAAATTCACTACTTGTCCAAAAAGAAAAGAAAAGAAATCCAAAGAAAGAGTAGCAGGCAAAACTATTTTAACCTTACATGTTCAAGGCCCTTGAACAACCTCAAATTATAACCAGCATAACTCTGAGAGGAGGGACTCCCGTGAAGTGGACAAGAAAACCCACAAATATTCCCAGCTCCACTTCAGTCTCTGCAGGTTATTGGGCTTCTGGAGTTCTTTGAGTTCTGAAAGCCTGTGTAGCATCTACACAGAGATGCACAAATGCTGACAATTGAAGGGGGTGGAGAAATAGGTCAGAATGTTATTTTCTTTCGTAACTGAAAAATTTCTTTTCAGGTAGACCTTGAAGCAACAAAAAAAAAAAAAAAAAAAAAAAAAAAAAAAAAAAAAAAAAAAAAAAGAGATGACCATGTCATCTGACTCGAAGGCAAAGCTGTAGATGTGGCCTATAGTACTTGTACTTGCAATATGTGAATTTAGCAAGGAATGTAACTTGCCTCTATATTTAGGAACAGATTAGAATGACAATTAACACAGTCTCCAGTTATCAACTATGTCATATTGAAAATGAAATCCAGATTTTTCCCAAAGATCACAGAATATTAATTGTTATCTGGAACTACTTACTTTGTTTAAAAAAAAAAAAACAAAACACCACACAACCAAGAAACTTTTAGTAATACTTTTGGATTTATTGGTAGCAAGAATCACAACAACAACAACAACAAAAACCCACTACTGTTGTCACTGCCACTGTTTTTTCTTGTGCAAGCTAATAATTCCCGAGTTGAACATCTCAGAAGTAATCCTGTTCAGTTTCAGAGTCTAAATTTGCAGCTTCATTTTCTCTAACAAAGGATGAAAATTGCTTTCTCCTGCACATTTCTAGCTATCATCAAGATGAAAGTTCCCTATACACCACACTTTTTATCATTATGTTTTCTCAGCACATTGAGCATCTCTGTTTCAGTTTGCCCAATTGTTTATTGCTGAGCAAATCCCAGCACTGCACATGCTGTAAATCTGAAATACAATAGGTCTTAGAGCAAGCCTCTCCCTATTCTCAGCGCTGCTCTAGAAGATGTATGAGCAAAAAGGTCACACATAAATGTTCACACACAGCAAATTTCAGGCCATAACTTAGATTCATTCCAACCACTAAATGTGTCTCACTGAACAACAACTCAAAGTGAAATTACCTGACAGGGAACATGTGTCCTCCCAAAACATGAGCTCTCACCAGAGATTACATATTTCTGGTGTCAACTCCCTGGATAGGGAATATTTCATGTGTTTATTAGGGCACACAGTTTCTGAGAATTCATGGCTTTATATCTCTTCTTTAGAAAATAACAGTGTTGAATTTCAAGTCGTGGCCAAGTTGTCTGAGGAGTGGGCACAGGGCAATTTGTACTCAGCAGTGAGGGCTGCCTTGGCTGAGAGCACTGACTCCTATAAGCTGCTGGCTTTCCTCTGCTGATATGGGAAGGATGTGAAGACTGAAGTTTATCCAATGCTTAGAAGGAAGGTGGAAAAAAGGAGAAAAACATTATTATCTTCCGTTCAGTGCCACTAGATCCACACCCTTCCTGAGGGCCCCTGAAATGTCTGTGTGTTCTGACACTCTCTGTAAGATTCAGTCCCACCTATTAACTGAGGCAAGAACATAAAATTAGTACAGTTTCAGCTAACCAATTGCTTATTGTGTGCTGCATTTGACTTCATGTTCTCCCTGTAGAGCTGTTAGACACACAGGTTTGCTCTGAATGGGGTGAAAAACTATTTGATTAATTTCAGTAGTGAAAAAAAATATTTCTGCACTAGTCACCAGCACCCAGAACACAGTATATGCTATTTTGTACATTTCAAGAGTTTTTAAATCAAATCTATAAAGTTTCAAATTCAGAATTACTTTGGACTATTTTACAAAACATTTCAAATAGGACACATCTACTAAGTGGAATTTTCCTCTATTTTTGTTCCACTGAAAGCCCCAAAACAGAGTGCAGAGCAGTGTGTATTCTCAGCGAGCTTCTGGCAGAATTAATGCCAATCCTTCATTCTGTCTGCCATGGCCATGAATAAATTATCAGTCTTCATAATTATGCAAATCTATTACAGTTCATTAGCTTATTTTGAGAACACTATTAATAATAAAAAGTTTCATAAAAAATAAATAGAAATAAAATCTATTAGACACTGGTTAAAAATTTGGATACAGAGTCCAGTGGGACATAGCTTCTGCTCCATATCTAAAATCCCATTGATGCTGAGAGTATTTAATATTAATAATCCTGAGCAAGCATGGAAAAGAAATCAGGTAAGCATGATTAGGTTTAAGAAAGTTTTAAAACTCTGGTGAATTAGATGCAGAAATTGGTAGTTGACTACTTTCAGTTAGTTGGTAATTTGTTCAAGTTTAGTTTGCAATTTTGCAACCCCATCTTTCTTCATTAGGTTTCTGGCAAGGGAATATTCTGTCACCAGAGCACAGTGTTTCTGTATGTCACAGGAGGTTAAAAACTGTAAACCGAAGTGAGACAGGGATCATGCATTTAAATAACAAATTTTACATTTCGATGGGTTTAGTTTGGGGCTACAAAGGTTGTCTCTAATGATCTTAATGGGACTTTTTTTGATCAAGTGTTCCAAAAGGTCACTGTATCAGTCAGCTAACACCACTGTCAGAAGTAATTGCAGGTAAGTTTTATTGTCAGCCAACTGTCAAGCAGGCCATAACGTCAAGTTAAGTGGAATTTACACTGTAAACATAACCACTGTGATTTAGTAATATATTCAAAGATTTCACAGTTTTCTGAGAATGCCTTGGAGCAGCACTTAGAGTTAGCATGGAAGTGTGCTGCTAGACACAGAAAAACATCTAATCAATCTTTTTTCATCTTTATGTGTTTGGAGGAGAATGTAGGTGGATGTAGCTATCTAATGTGAAACAACACTGCCCATATAAAATGTGATTTCTGCTTTTTTTCTATCCCTATTTCACAACTATTAGTTTTTAAACTAATGTATTAGACTTTTGATACTAGTTCAGATATTTAACCTTATGATACATGCTGGGATAGTCCTAATGATTAACCCTATTGGATGTTGGGATGTTATCCTCTCCCATGCTTTATACACAGAGCATGAAAGAGCTTCTGAGTGAAAACCACGACTCCCCTTTCTTGACTTGCAGTACTCCAGCACAGCACAGACATGAGTGCCTGGGGAGGTATGCCAGTATTAAACACACAAAAAGATCAGTTTGGTTTGACTCACTTTTCATGATGCCACTGCTTTCAGCCTACAGACTTCAAGCAGAGCTACATCAAGCCCCTCTTTTATAGGTACATAAATTACATTTCTAATGAGCTAAGGAATAAGAGTGGTTTGGAGTGATGCAGGGGTAGGTTTCAATTTATAAACTTATGTACACCTGTTGTTCCATCTGGGAGTTTCATAAATGAACAGGAAAACAGGGCAGGAATATAAACATATTCTATTTGAAAAGGCAACACCTTGACATAGGTTTGGGTTCTTTTAAATGCAGAAAACAATTTACCATATTACTCTTACCCCTTCTATGTGACTCTTATACACAGCTTTCCATCATCCATGCAGCACATTTCAGAAACTCACATCAAGTCACAAGTTCCTTAAAAAGTTCATTGCAGCTAAACATAATTTATATCCTGCAGAAAAACTGAAGTGAGTTACTCTCTGCTATGCTAATGTCAGACAACCTCTCAAATATAAAACATTAACAATATCAAAACAACCAAGCAACTCACACCAAGTACAGGTTGGTGTGACAGCTGCCGCAATGAATAAATGAGCTGGCTTTCTGCTAAATGCCTTAGGGAGCTTCATGTACAGTTTATGCATTATAGGTTTGGGGATTGCTGCACAATTCCATGCTCAGCTAGAGATGATCAGAGGTTTAGTCAGTGGTGTTTCAAAATCTCTGCAAAGAAATCCATTACTTATCACCTGCAGAGGGTTCCTTTCTTTCTTACTGCTGGTCAGAGGTGGCCCTTTGTTCTGTGTGGCCTGTGACAGGTGACAGCACTGCAGAGGGCCCCCCTCACACTCACAGATTTGCAGTGACTTTGGTATTTAATACTTCAGTGGTTCTGTATTGCACCCAGAAAGCTAGAAAATGCATTTTAATGTCAACCACTCATCTGGAGGCTTCTTTTTATTTTTGCTATTTTCTCTAGAAAAACTTTCTGTTGAAGCTTCAAAAGTTTGTTTTCTTCCTAACAGAATTTCCATGGCCTTTTATTTGACCCTAGCACTCTGCCTCATCCATGCTTGATTTTAAAGGACAAAGTGTGACTTGAGCAGCTCAGAATTCAGTCACGCAGCTCAAGTGGAGAACATAGTAGAATTATAAGGATATCTCATCTCCCTTTCCATTTGCAAACCGCCTGTCATAGACTGAATCAGCAAGACTTGACAGCTCTCATCGTAGTTTCTTTTCTACTACAGGATTCTGTTCCAAAAACTCTTCATCACATTGAATGAGATACACAGCTTGCCTAAGTTGACAACTAGGCAGTCTAGTGTTCAGGCAGACAACTCATTTTTAACTCCATCTGGCAATGCACAGATCCAAATAGTGCATCATGTAACCACACCATGAGAGCAGCACTGCCTTCAGGTGCAAGGACACTGCTCCTCCTTATGCCATTGTGTCATTTCAGGTTATCTTTACCTAAACATTTCCAAATGAACACACCAAACTTGCAGCCTCAAATGAACACACCAAACCTGCAGCCTCATTCTTCCAATGTTATCTGGCATTTTACGAACTATTCAAGACCACTTAAACATGGCTTCAAACTTCTCAACTTCATTTTCTTGCTTCTGATCAATAATACTTGTAAAATTATCCCAAGCCAAACAGTGTTAACTCAAAAGTATCTGCTTTTTTCTGGCCCTATAGAATCTTTTCCTACCTGTTATGTAGTCAATCAATTATTTACATAGATCTCCATGAATACAAAAACACAACTAAGAGTTTCTGTTGTACCTGTTCATCTAGCTCCTTCTTGTGGCTTTTCTTTCTACTGCCAAGAGTTGCTAACATCTCACCCAATCATGCACCAATACTCCTTTCAAATGACTATTTATAATGTCCCACTTGGCTTAGAATGTCCAGTTACCTTCTGCAACATCTCACATCACTGCAAGAGAGACCTTGGCATGATGTCTCAGCAGCACAGCACAGACTGAGGCAAATGGAGTGATAACTGCGTCTCTGGGAACACCCATTCCCTCAGGATACAGGGAAACCCAGCCTCAGAGGAGCTGTGTTGCTTGGGAACAGAGCATGTGAAGACGATTTACCCATCACAAAAGAGATTGCAGCAAACCTGACACAAAAGTCATGAAAATCTCATACTACAGGGACAAGACAGTGCAAATATCAAGATGGGTAACTGTTGTACTTGTAAGACAAATATATGAAAATTAGCTTTCCATGATAAACTGTGGGGGAAGGAAGAAATCATCACTAAGAAGGCTGAGAGCACGTTGTACATGAGCATCTACCATTTTACCAAGTAAAACATCATAATTAGATTTCTCACTGGAGAACAGCAGTAAACCTTTTATGTTGGAGCACCTGGCTTAATTTATTGTTGACATTTTAAACCCTAATGCATTTTTACATACAAGCACAGATGGTGCTCAGTGCTATTCCATAAACTTTCTCCCCATGGCCCTGACTAAGAACCAGCTACGCTCCACTCAACTCACAAATCCAGAATAAAGTTCAGGAGGTTTGCATGCATGCTGGCATGATAGGGAGGAGAGAAACACCTGGAAAATAATGGAAGCCATGAGCCAAATGAGAAAGTTTTCTGGTCTTACAGGCCCAGTGTTCAATGTCAAAAGCACTATTAAACCTGCTGGTGTGTTAGCTGGGCAACTGCTGGCTACAGTTCTGCCATGAGTGAGGGTGAGGATGTTGCTGTGATGCTGAGGATCACTGTAGATTGTGCAAGGTTTATGTCTCACTTGGGCTGAAATTTTCACAGCTATCAGACAGCACAAGAGTTTTCAGCAGGAGGAGCAAGAAGAAAAAACCTGCACTTTCTCTAAACCCAGTACCCTCTCCCAGTGAATTCGCATGCACTCCACAGACCAGAGCTCTCTCAGACAGGTAGACACATATAAATTTTAACTGAAACTCCCTATACACTCATAACCTGCTGAGCTTACTAAACTAAGCAAGGTTTGAGGTTGCAAGAAAAACTTTTGCTCCAAGCATAAGGACAGGCTGAAGTTTGCTAGTTCCAAATTACCATTTTTTCCTGACACTTCCCAAATTCCACCCACTGCAAAGTAACATGTGGGGTAAACCACAGGGAGTCAGAGCACCAGCAAAGCCATCCCACCCTGCCAGATTTTAATGGGAGTAGGAGGAATTTGTACAAATTACTTTGTAACAGAAGAGTTGTGTTTGTGTCATTATTTCTAGATAACTTGCTGGTTAATATGGCCAGTGTGCAGCCAGAAGAGTCTGCAAAAATGCAAAGTGAGCTGTTCTTACAGATCTAAAGTCTTTGAATCAAAGCTGCCTCATGTGGAAAGAAATGCAACAGAGACAGAAGTTCACAGTTCAGCCTTTAGAGTGTCAATAGCCTGAAGCAGTCAGGGAAGACATTATCGATTAGCTTCATGGTCTATATCTCAACACAACTTTCCAGAGAGAGTTTTCCTGAAATCCGTGCTGCTGGTTCAGCTCCATTTCAGGTGGCTGTCACTCACTCCCTGAGCTCTCCGTGCCCCAGCCAGGCACACCCAGAGAGCCAGAACAACTGCTGGCACTTCCCCCTCCAAAGCACGGCTACACCAGTGCTCCTGACCTTTGCAGTTTTTATTTTCAGTGTTGTCTATGGCTGCCTATGACCTGTGTCCCTTTCCTTGAGAGATACATTGCTGCTGGATTCCAAGTTGCCTTTCACTGGGTGTCTAGATTGTTAAACTTTGTAGTTGAACACACAGAGCCTTCAAATACAATTCAGTTCATTTTCATTACCCACAGAGGCCAAGCCATCCCCAGCAGCTCGGCTGCACAGCACTGTACACAACTCCTCCCACTTTGGAGCCACTAGAGTGCACCACAGCTCGTTCCCTGTGAGAGAGCAGTTCTCTCTCCCAACTGTTTCAGAAGTGAGCACTTGACTGGATGAGACTTTTGGCAGAGGCAGTTCATGGTAATGCCTTCTCTGTGTAGGACATTGCTCTTTTCCATGTGCCTCCATCAGGCTCAGAAGAGCCTTTGGAGATTTTTAATCTCCACTAAGCAAGACCCTGAGGAACGAGACCTCATTTTAAAGTTAGCCCTGCTCTGCCTTAAGCAGGGACTGGACTTGATGACCTCCAGAGACTCTTTCACGTTTATGTTTTTCTGCATGACAATCAAATCGTCTTTAGATGGAAGAGGAGGGGCCAAGAATCCACTTAGTGAGACGAGAGTTAACTGTGCTGCAAAGAGAGGAATGTCTGCCTGGCAGCACAAGCTGTGTGATGGCAGATTCCACTTCCATCCCTGACAAGAAGACAGACAGGACTGTGCTGTGCTTCTGGCAGGAACTGGCTGCCCTCCATAGTCCAACAGCTTGGCCAGCCCAGCTCCAAGGGCTTTTAGTGAACACCAAAGAAAACAGAGCTTAAGCGTATGGAATGGATTTTCTCTGTTATTTTTCTTTCCAATTTAGTGGGCAGCTAGAAAATTCAAAATTTTAAACACAAGCATCACTAGAAAGACTAACTAGCTTAACTATTTGACAGTTGCCTTTGAAAAATAAATGTCTTCATGAATACAGACGGCCTTCTAGACTGGATAGGAAGAGGTGTTAGCTGTGATTGCCTGTGGTGCAACAAACCCCTAAGAAACCTTGTTTATAACCTTTGATCAATTCCTTTTCCTTAATGGCAGTTCAGAGACTCATCAGATTGCCTTTCATGGCAACAGGATTCTACTTTTTTTAAGGGTGAGGGTGAAGACTTTCAAAGTTCACTATCTCTCCCATTTCTCCTCTGGCAATTAACAGCTAGTGGTTACACACTATTCACTTGGTGCCAGCATTTTCAGAGTCTAACATTAGCTAGCAACAGGAATGAGGTCAGGAAACTAGTTCAGATACATTACTTTCTAGTCTTTTTTGATCCTTAAACTTACTGATGTCAATTAGCAAAGTACTAATGAACCTCTACCTGTATTGAATGGCTGCTGCATTCAATTGTAAAACAAGCCACTTTCAATCCCAGCTCTCTAAGAAAATGTGAATTGGATCATGATATGCATTCTAGTTAATGGGGAGTATTTACTGTAGATCTTCTTGCAGAGTGCTCAGGTGGGTCACAAACAGATAATTGCATTGAGAGTTCATTGCAGCCAGTCTTTAGAGCATTGATGCACTGGCTGAAAACCCCGTTACTGCACACACAGCTCGTGGCAGCGAGTGCTCCACTTCTCATTTCACACCACAGACCTGCACGCTGCTGAATGACTGCAGTCTCTTCATCTGATACTACTGAAGTCCAAAATCAAACTGCAGGTGAGATTTTCACCAGTGCTGGTGCCTGCTTTCAAAGAGTCTTGGTACCCTTGTGGTTGGAAGCCACCTCTGGAGGTCATCCAGCCTAACCCTGAGAATAAAGCAAAGCCATTTGCAAAGCTCCCTCTGGTTGCTCATAATCTCATCCATTCAAATTCCCAAAACCTGCATCATTTCCACCTTCCACCTGGGCAGCCTGGTTTCAGTGTTTAACTCCTCATATTCCCTCTCTTCTTATTTAGGTAGGTAAAACCCATAGAAATTGCTCTGTGTTTTCGGGGGGGGGGGGGGGGGGGGGGGGGGGGGTGTCTGTCTGTGTTTCTTTTTCTTTCTTTTATTCTTTTCTAGTATTTCTCCAGTATTTACATCTTTCCCATCAAATGAAATTAAGGTCAGAGTCGCAAGCCACTGTTACTAAGCTCACAAAACTAATTTTCTGATAGCATTTTTCCAGTCAAGCAATGGGGGAACCTACCCTGCCCCTTTGGACTGGCTCTCCGAATATGCTTAGCAAACAACCCAAAAAGTTCCATATGACTGAATCCAGTGAGCAGGACCAGATAGATTCCCTCCCTTTATAATTTCTTAACAATTCCAGCTCAGATAATATAAATTAACTTTTTTTAAAGCGCTATAATCTGTTCATGTGAAATTGTGTTTTTGCAATATATGTCACACCAGGGAGCTACCTTCCATTTTTAAACTCTTCACAAAGAAAGGGAAATCTTCATTCCCATTTGGAAAAGCTTTTGTCATAAGCAATAAATGTAAAAGTTGCTTCACTGCTTTACAGGATTATACTTTAGAAAGATTAATCACTTACCGTAGAAGAGATTTTTCTTAACCTTATATTTGATTATAAAGTAGAAAAGATAATTTGCTAAATAAGCAACATCTGAGCCTTTTTAAACAGTGACCGAGCAGGAACTGTCATCACACTTGAAAGTTTGGTTCTGTTTCATCATCTGTCACAGACTAGAACTTCAGGAAGTCATAATCACTTTTAATATTTTTTAATAACTTAAAAATAGAAAAATACTTCTCAAAACATATATTTGTTTTGAACATATGTGAGATAATATTTGCATGACACTCAGATTGTAAAAATCTGGTTTATAAGAATAACAAAACTTTACAGAAGATGACATTAAGGAGAGACAATGAGGAAAATTCAAGTAATGAAAAGATATTTACATATTTAATCATAATATATATTTTACACTGCCTCTGGAACAAAAGCCAGTGTTTCCTTTTCACCAAGACAGGGCTATGATCACACATTATTGAAATGCACTTCTCTGCCTGGAGTGCACAGGGATGATCCTTCTAGCACTGAAGAGCTGAACTCCTCTTCCAACCTGATCATAATTTAACTGGAACTATTAAAGATATATCACATTAGGTGGAGAAGTAAGAGCTCTGTCCCTTTGCTGGAGTCACAAAACAGGGACTTTGCCTCCCACTTCCTTTCATTGCTACATCAGTTTATAAATTGCTTAAAAAACAACAAGCAATTACCATGAAACTCGAGAAGGTTTAGCAGGCACTGACAGTGAGAGGTTACAGATTATATGCGGCGCAGTGTTTCAAATAAATTCATTAGATACATGCAAGAGTCTTGGTGCCGCTTTTAGACATCTAAAGTTTTGAATCAAAGGATTCCCCTTAAGATCAGTGAAGGTTTAAAATAGGAATCTGTAAAAGCATAGATAGAACTATACGCAGGGCAGTTCTATGGCTGTCATCAGTAATCTTTATGCATCACAATTCAAAAAAATCAATTTATAAGGTTACACTAAAATAATTTCCAAAATGGGCCACAACAGAAGTTTGTAGCAAGAACACAGACTCACACTAGACAGAAAAATGTGTTCATTTTTGTTAAGCATCAAACTCAAGTGGCTTCGTGATCTGTAGAATATTTAAAGGATGATACTTGTCCATTCAGTCTGAAGCCTGGAAGTACCTTTTTAATTAAATGTTTCCCTCAATCTGTGATATATAATCAAATTTTATTTTACAAAGAACTAACTCAAATCCCAAACTTATGAATCTTTGACATCTTCAAATATTTGCCAAAAGTCAGTCTCATCCTGTTTGAGCACAGATTTGCTCAGGATGCAGAACTCTTCTGAAAGAATAGTTTTTGTACATGCTAGAGGCATATGATGAATATATTTTGACTTGTACTTTCTTAGACATAAGATTATCATCTTGAGCTACGGACAATAAAGATACAAAGGTCTTTCCTTCATTACAATCAGTATTCTCTACAGGACAGATTGCCAGTGAAGGCCCTTTGCAAAAGAAATACAAATTTATCTTTGCCCTTGAAAGACCAAAGACCTGGTTTTCCACAGGCATGCTGATGGCAAAAATAAAACAGGTAGGGAAGTTCTTCTATAATGATCAAGATGATTCTTTCCTTTCAAATTCTCTAGGCTTTCAATTAAAAAGAAATTCAGTAGCCTGGTGATATAATGACAAATAATTGTGGTATATTTAATTCTCTAACTGAAACTTCAAGAATTAGAAAGCACAAAGTGTTCTGAAAGGTCAGAACAAGCAACTGCCATCTTCTTTCCCCTAATATTCACTGTGATTATTCCTACTCCAGTTACAGTAACAGAGCTATTTGCGGTTAAAAATGACCAGCAACCCCCTTTTTATTGATCTGTGTAGGTTTCTGGTCGCATGGCTTAGGCCAGCACTGGCCAGGGCTTTCCCAATGACGAGCTTATTTTCAGTTACATTCCCTTCTGCTCCTTTGGGCGACAGTCACCGTGCAAGAAAATGGACACCAGGATATGTAAGACTGCCTGAGAGTCTGTGTTTAAGAATTGCTAATTTGATCTTTTATCAGTTTGGTTTTATTTTACCTTAATGTACAACATATCTCAATCTAACTTTTCCTGGATCTAAAGAGTTTATCCCAACAGGTGTGTTGGCCTCAAACCTCTTGGGCAATATTTAATAGAAGACTATACCAGATCCTGTTCAGCATCCAAAACTTTTTTTGGGATCCAACATAGAACTGCGGGGAGAACTTCTCAAAATCCCCATAACCTATGACTACACAGCAAAAAATTAGTGATGTTATCCCAGATTTCAACATGATCTGACTTCAAGACAGCCACTGTGTCCAGCTGTTCAGTAACACACATAAGAACATTGCAGACAATTGTGCTAAATTACAACACTGTCAGCTTACCTTGTTGTTTTGATGTCAAGTGTGATGTGGCAAAAGAAACCCAGAAGAATGAAAATAACACAACTTTGATACAGATGGAACTGAACACTCACGGAGAAAGACAATGCTGGAAACAACGTGGTTCCAATGAACGAAGAATAACTCAGTACTCAAGCTTTACTAAATTAATGAAGACTGATATAAATTTTGAATTTCTAAAGATCATATGGTGTGTTAAAGAGAAGTTTAAATTATATTTTAATATAAATTTCTTACAGACACTGTCAATAAAAACATATATAGACATGTATGGACTTTTGTAATCTCTTTTTCCTTCTGATTTGATAAAATCCTTTAAAATACAGTTTTCAGAACCCAGTCCAATGACGTTGACTCTCTTTTATGCAAAATACTGGCTTACACTTATTAAGGACTGGATGCTGACCTGAATCCAAATGAATATTTTTGCAGTCATTGCTGTCCATCTCAGTGTAGTTCTAAAATGCTAATGCACAAAGGAATTCCTACATTTCCCACTGGTGATTTCTGCCAGTTTCCTGTTTTCCATTTGATTGGCTTTGGAAACCACAAGGTGAAAACATTATTTCAAATTAAGAACACATTACCAGTTCCAGAGTTGCAGTTAATCCAGAGCAAGGCACAGTACTAACTTGCCTAGATAATGACATCAATTCTTACGGTCATTCTGTTGGATGAATGAGTAAGACAATCCTTTAAAAGCCCTTGGAAGTGCACTTAGTGGTAGATGAGGCATGAAACACTTTTTGAGAGCATGCCTCATTCAGCATATAAAACATTAGCAGAGGATCGAACTTCTTTACTGATCATTCTGGGATGTAGTTTAGTCTAATGAGGGGGTGATTACTCTGACAGAAGAGTTAAACACACATCACCATACCTTTCCAAGGCATTGGAAGCAGGTTTGGATGCTCATACTGCTGACAATTTCTGGAGTTGTCTTCTGTTGAACTGCATCTAGCCCAGGAGAATCCATCCCTGATGGGCACACTGATCAGTACAGAGAAATATTGCCATTTTTCTGCTGCTTCTGCATTTTTTCCTCCACGAAGGGGACACGGGAAGGGTAGTAGGAGAGCATGGAGTGGCAGAGACAATCTTCAGGCTGAGCAATTGCACAGGGAGGAGCAGCAGGGAGAGCCCATGACCACCACAAATTGTAGCCCATCTTTTTCTTACATCATCCTCCAGCCCAGTCATCCCAGGAAAAAGCAGCACTGTGACTTCCCATAGGCTCTCCTGCTTTCTGCCTCTGCTGACATTTCTCCCAGGACAAGTGTAACTGTTCAGCTTAAAGCCATATCTTATTACACAAATCAACAATTATTATAAAATTAAATAGACTTCTGGTATGCAAGTTTTCTTGGCTGAAACTTCTGCTTTGGAAAGAAGACATTTCATTGAGATTAAACACAAATCTATCTTGTATGACTCAATTTTTAACTCCCAAGGATCTGTTTTCCCCACTTCTTATGCATGTCAGAAGAACTGTTGGAAATGATGGATTACATTTCTTAAATTGTGGCTATTACATACTGTATAATGGAAAAAATGTCTTTCAATGTTTGCTTTCTTACAAAAAAAAAAAACAGTTGAACAGAGACATGCAGCCTCAGAAGAGTGCACACTCCCTTCTATCATTTGCTTAATTTACAGAAAGTACATCAGAACCTAAATGCATAAACATGGATCATCTTGACTTCAATTACACAGTTCATTAAGATCTAAATATAAGGAATGTATTTAATAATATAGAAATACTACAATAAACTACTTTTGGAATCTTTTATTTTAAAAACTAGGCTTATTTTTAAAGGTGATTGCACTGAAGGAGCCAACCAATTAATGTCTTTTCCTTGGGCGAATTCTGTTAGGGTTGGTTGCTGGTTTTTTTTGCTTATTGGAGAAGGGATGATGGCTTATCTCATTCTCTTATGGTAGCATAAAATCTATAGCCCAAGAGAGAATATCTGAAGGAGCACATTATTACTTTCTTTAGTATCTTTATGATATGTTTTTGCAGAATCTTTCTCAAATTATTGCCATGCTGCTATTCCTAGCCTAGAAAGACATAAAGTGACTCTCAGAGGGCTGGAGGGACATTGGGAGGCAAGGCTGAGTGGTGCAGAGAACAGGCTGTGAAACCACAGCCTGCAGCTTACTCACATTCAGTAACATGAATGCAAAAGATACATAAATTCAGTCATGAAGTACAGTTTCACATAATAAACAACCAGGGGATATCAGTCTTCAAGGAACAGGAGCAGAATAATTCATAGATGGAATAACCCATTTCCTCTCCTGCATGTCACCTCTCAGCTGTACAGATTAACAGTCATGTGCCCCAAGGCTTCCATTTTATTTTTCTTCTTTTTTTTCTTCTTCAATTTCTGACATTAGGGAATAAGGAAACAACCAAAGCATTGGAGAATTCTACAGAGGCTATTTTGCCCTGCTGAGAAGCATATTTCTAAACCTTAACTCAATTTTTAGAAAAATATTACAGAGCAATGTTGTTTCCAGCTTCTGAAATGTGTATGTTATGATAAATGGATATTTTCTGCATATTCATCAGACTTCTTTCCCCCCAATTAAAGGAAGGAAATTTTAGTAATGTCACTTCCTACTGCAAGAAACTACATTTATTTTCCTCTCATTAACTTCACTGTGACACAAAGAATAAAGATCCATTTCTTTAACTCTGCTTCTGCAAAGCACCACATTTATAAAGATATAATAAGTAAAATACAGTGATGGAATAACTTATTTCACTATAATTTCACTTTTGAGGCAGGAAAGTGTTATCTGCCCAATTTCACTTCTGAATCTAGAGAATACCAGCTAGACCCTAGTTTCGAATAACAGCTTCTTATTAAAAGAAATTAGAAGTTGGGAGGTGTAGAGCTTTCTGCTCAGGGCATAACTCATTCTCTGCTGAGGGGAGGTAAAATATAATGTTATCCTAATTATCCCATAAATACATAGAATTACATTTCTGATTGCACCTTTTACCAGCCTTTTACAAAGCAGTAATTCTAGTGGTTTGTGTAGATATACTTAATGTTAAATTTAAGCAGTCTTTCACAGTGTAAGCTGTGCAATTTTGACAGCCTAAGGCTTAGTTTAAAATGCAAAACCCATCCAAAAACAGGTGGATAGATAGGAGGCTGATGAGCCATCAGCGTGAAGCCAGGTCAGTCTTCTCACTGCTTATCTTGCACCTTGTCAAGATGCACACACAAAAGCAGCAGTTAATTCATTACAAATGCATCAAGAGAAGGAACTCCTGGCTGCAAGGACTCAAAAGTCTAATCTAATGGAGAAATGTCCATCTGCATCCTAAACTCTGTAATAACCTCATTACATTGACACCTGAGGCTTTCCTTGATAAAGGAGCAGAGACAAGAAATGCTGGTCATAGGTAAAAACTCAAGCAGAAGTTGGGGAAGAGAATACAAGCAGCAGCACAGCCCCTTCCCAGAAAATACACTTAAAACACAGCAGAGGTTTGGGGTTTTTTGGTTTTGGGTTTTTTTTGTGGGAGAGTGAGATTTCCTCAGCTATCAAGGTGATGCATGAGATAATCTAATCCACCTTTAAGTTACTGCTGTTCAGACATAAGGCACTCTTAAGAATCCTTCATTTTCTTAGTCTTCTCCCTACATTTATTTTCCATTCCATCTGTAACATTCAGTAAACACAGCAGCTGTCTGCAATCCATCTAATCTGAAACACAGACTTTTCACTCTGAAACATTCAGTGCATGTGTTTTGAAAAACAAGTCATGTAATATTCTACATTATTTAAAAGCTTTCATCATTCTTGGAAGGCTACTGTAAACAGTAGCTGCAGGGGAGTTCATTTAAATATATTCACTTTGAACTGCAAATTGTGTATGGTAGAAAACAGAATGACACATACAATTTTACCTTTTTTCCTGCTAACTGTTGTTTACGAATGTTATCAAATCTGTTTTAAAATTTAAGGCTATATCAAGTTTCCGGCAGTTAATTATCAGTGTTGGAATGAGTCTTGTGGGCTCCTAACACTAGATAGGCCTTGGGGGGAAATTAAATGGCATTCAGATTAGGCAAAAAGCATTGCTTCTCACCAAAATACACAAATTCACAACAAATCAGCCACTGAGGTCAGGAGCTGTTCCCACTGATAAGCACAGACAGGTGGAAAATGTGGTATATCCCTGGCAGCTGAATACTCCTGATTTCTTTTTAAACCACTGGCAATAGCTTCAGAAAATACAGCAAGAGCTGAGCCAGCCATGCCAGTGAGCTCTTTTCTGCACTCATAAACGCCTCACAACCATTTCATCCCTTGCTCTGTGTGAGCATTTGGGGAGGGTTGATGTAGCACGAGTTGAATACATGAGAACATTTGTGGTGCAGCCCTGGTATTGCAGCATTTGGGAACAACGCAGTCTACAGCACCTTGGGGCCACAGCTCCCAGCACCATCCAGGGGAACACACAGCAAACATCTATGGAATAAATTAATATTTTCTACTAATAAAAAAGTTCAAAGGTGAAAGTGATAATGTTTTGTAGATTTTGCCAACTTCCAGGACCCAGATCCTGTTGTTAATGTCATTATCACAGCAATAAAGCTGGGTTGCTGCATTGCAGGAGCATTCCAAAAATGATTAAGATTAGTCCTCTTTGCTACAGGCAAAATCACTTTTTGATGTTTAATATGTAAATGTCATTAATTGCCACATAGTAATTGCACATTAAGTTAAATGCTACTCCACAGTTTTTAGATTAAACAACACACTTTGATATACTTATTAGCAATAGAGCATGCTCAGAATGAAGAGTTATGTTTTGTTAAGGACCCTGGCCTGTGGTAACACTTGAGAGAAAAAGGACAGGTGAGATAAGCAGCTCCAGCTGCACCATGGCCTGGGGACAGCAATGGCACCAGAGGCCAGCCTGACTCCTCACCTCAAGGAGTCACAAAGGTGGTGCTGTAAACATACTTAATTTTTTCGTTTTGAGATAAGAAATCAAAGGTTTAAAATCTAAGTTTTAGCAAACAGAATGGGAAAGTAGTATGTCCTGCCTTGAACTCTTGGCCTACAGTTCCTTGAGACACTTGAAGCTCCTTATTTTAAATAGCTCCTTATTTTAAATAGCAGCAGCTATTTATTCAACAGACTCATTCTTTCATATCTCCTCCTTTACCAGACAGGTGCTTTTAATCTGAAATAAAAACTTTTCCTCCAGCTTAAAATGCCTCAAAATCTGGTTTGCAATTAGAAAATTAGATAGCCTTTATTTAGATCAGAAGAATATATTAGAGTAGATAGTGGTAGATGTTATTGCCCAGTACATCTACTATTTGTTTAGGTTAGTTCTACTCCTCTCTTTTTCTAACAAAGTAGTGCTGCTCTCAGCAGTGCAAGCAGTTCCAAGCACAAAACAGTAACAGAAAACAATCCAGCAAAAGCAGCCCAAAGCTTTCCTCATATAAAAAGGTGTCAAAGGAATTGGGCACTGTGCTACCCCTTAGACACAAATCCTGAATGCTAATTTCACTGGATTCCTTTGAAAATCTCAGCTGAACTGTTCATGAGAGGGCCCAGAAGCAGATTTTTTCAGTTGTTTGTTAGATGCACACACTCCATTATGTTTTGTGAATGTGTGTGTGCAGGGAAACAGCACTGAACATGAAAACGCATCAATAGTGATTCCAACCAACATTTTGGCAACAACAGCTTCAGTAGTGTCTTTAGATGACAGCTCTGCACAGATAATTGGGTTGTATGCACCAATAATTACATCATTGTGCCACTTTTTAGGATCTTTTTCAGGATCTTTTTCTGCCAAATTTAAAGTGTTTCAACAACACTGTTCAGACACATCAGAAGCAATGCAGTAAGTGACTTTTACTCTATATTCCAACCACGGATTACCATTCATTCTTTTCTTTTCATACCTCTGGCTTTAATTTATGCACAGGCCAGCGGTAATAACCCTAAATGGAGGATTTAAGGGTTTCATTGTTATTTATTTAGCTGCATTTGCACCCTGGTTGCCCTGAGCCAAGAGGGCAGGGTCTGGTCAGAAGTGTCCCAACTGGAGCCTCCCTCTCCAGCCATGCTCAGTTGGCTGCTCCTGCTACTGCACAGGAATGTGTCCCACAGGAATGTCCCAGCCAGCCCAGGGTCACAGGCCACTGAGTAACCACACCACACTTATTCCTGCCAGTTAAACAATACCAACTATTCTGCATTCTTAGTTTCTCTCCCCTGCAGGAGTTCCATGTGCTGCCACCTCTCTACTTGAGGCAGCAGCTTAGAGAATGTGCCTAGCATTGAACAGGAGAGGAAAGAATGGTATCATCTAATAATAATCTGGGCTTTCACCTCAAAAATACACTGGTTTTGCCACCATATCTGTCTTTTATTTCACATTAGCATTTTATGCTCACAACTGTGCAGAAAATTGTAAATATGTCAAGAGGATGCCAAAGGCACAAAATGCAGAGGAAAACTTATGAGCTGAGAATATCTAGTGAGAAAGGTACTTCCCTCACCATAAAACCTAAATTTTCTTTCATCCATACTCTGACAGGAGGAAGTTTCCCATTTGCCTGGGTAAGAGCACTTGGGAGATGGAAGGCAAATCAGCCCTTCACATCCTCATTGAGGATCATAAATATCTATTCCATGCAGGTGCAGAAACTGAAGCGACTGTACACAGCTCACTTTGTGGCAGGGTTGTGTAGAAAAGCCCTATCTACACTAAACGTGGAATAATAATCATAGAAGTGTGATTGTAGAAAAACAGAGACATACACAAAGAGCAAGATCAGGAAATAATACAATCTGCACAGATTCCTACACAAAAAATCTTGGCTTACTATTGAATACAACTAAAAGATAGTCTTTAACAAAAACTTTTTTCCTGATAGCAATTGAATCCAGAATGAATCTTTAAGATATCCGCAAGTCAAATCAGAGCAGAGAAACCTGCATCTGGAGGCCAAGCTACTCAGTGAGGTTCCCCAGAATCAGGGTTCTGCTGCTATCAGTATGTTCAAACCAGTGCCAGCTGCAGAGGTGAACAAAGGACCTGCATTAAAGGTTTTATTTCTTATTTCAGTTGAATCATTTGGGATGGTTTAGCCTAACTGAAACAAATTACCATTATAAACCCTGAAAAATTCAGAGCAAATAATTCACCCACAAACTAGCTGGCGAGAACATCTCTTTCCACTATTCATAGATCGGCACAGATCTACCTCTGCACTTCACAGGGATAGCCTTCTCTGAAGTGCCAGCAGCACTGATATTTGTATACATATTTCTAAATCATTCCTGCCTTCCAAACAGAGGATAAAATATATTCTAGTTAAAGGTATGCTGTTGGGTGAAGTAACACACGCTAAATGCCCAGTCATGAGTTTCTAAAACCAGAAACAGGAATGTAACCTCAGTTAGCAGCACCTGCTAAAGCATTCCCACTCACAGGAAAGCAAGCAGTGACACATCCTGCCACATTCCCAAGCCTGGTTCCACCTGGCACAGCTTTCAGGAAAATGATGTTTCAGTATGGCAGCCCTCAATTTTAGAATCTTCAATTTGCAACCTTAACTTCCCTCTACAGTAATATTTCTCTGGAATACATTATATTGCACAAATAAAAATACAGTTACAAGAGTGTAGTAACATATTTACTGCATCTCTTTACTGACTTTTGAAAGTCCTCAGGAAAACCTGCCTCTCACATATCTTACACAAAAGCTCTAAGGAAAAAGCTTTCTCTAGAAGCTGCTTGTAACTGTTTTCATGTTTCCTTTCAAGTGGAGAAGTTCATTGGGCCCCTAATGAAACAATGGCTGGTGTTGAATGAAAAACATTTTAGTGAAAGAAACAACAGGTATGTATTATTTTTCTACTTGGTCACCAACTCTACAAAGTTCTGCTATTTGCACTCTGTGTAAAGCATCCTACTTTCAATGGGATTCTGTAGCTGGAAATAACCTCTGCCTCAACACTTCAGGTCAGTATCCAAGGATCAATGTGCCACAAGCTGGCTAAGTCCCTGCACTCTCTATTTCAATTTATCCCAGCTTTCTGAATGTTTTCCTTACTGATGTTAAAAAGTTTGGGACTCAGTTTTTAGAATAATTGCTCTTTAGATAAACTTACTTGGAACAAATACCTTCTGGAATATTTCAAATGAAGGGATGAGTCTTCAGCAGTGACAGCTCTATTTCACACCTTCTTTGTGATTTTAGCTCTCTGAGGAGCTGCAGACACTGTCCAAAACACACCCAGATGTATTTCCGATCTTCAACAATTACACACATGACTCAACACTCAAGTCTTTCAACTGCTTCCCGGAATCTTTGACCTCTGAATTTCAAGATGACTCCAGTAAGTGGAAAAGAAAAACCAAAACAAACCAACCCCAACTTCCCAGCCTATTTAGATATATAACACCCTGAAAGTGAAATAAATCATTGAAAACAGCCATGTGCATGTTTTAATATTTGACCCAAAATTGGTTTCTTTGGCAAAATACTAAATGAAGTATTTCCTACATTAAATAATCTACAAGAGTTTATCTTACCTGAATAGAGAACGTGGCATCTTACATACACATTAAACGCTTACAAGGATTTGGACCATTTTGCCCCAGATAAAAATGATAAATGCTTTAAAACCCTTCCAGACCCCCTAGATGTTACATGGGCCTGTTGGTGAGCAGAGCTGCCCATGGAACAGAAGCTCTGGCAGCTCCAGCTGCTTTAACTGTGCTGCTAAATTGTTTGATGGAGGAAAAACATTCTGCTGTGTTTTCATACAGTTTCCATGCCTAGAGAGAGGGTCCAGATTTGTCTCTGTCAGGGTTTGTCTTATTAAGACATATTTCAGAGATTGAGAGATTTTTCGTAACAACTCCAAGCTTTAAAAACAAGAACATCCAAAGCTTTTTCCTAATCTGATTTGTAGTAGGAATTGTGTATCAGAGCCAATACATTTATTATTAAAGAATCTGAACATGCATCCTCTAGTTCTCTCTATGCATAGCCAAATTATAAATTAGAGTGCCTCAGCATACATGCTATTAACTCTTCGACCACTGAAATCCAAAGTCATGAGGTTGACTGCGAAATACCTTAATTAAATGAATGTAAATATCATCTGAAGAGTCATGAACTCTACTGCCTTAGAAGTTCAACCCATCCACCTTCAACAGCAGACAGAAAGTATTAGAAATAAGTCTGTGAGCAGTAATATGATATAATACAGGCTGATTTCCAGTGTCTCACTTCATATATATTCCCTCATATCAAATAAAGCAACTTTCCAATATTGGCTTCATCGGAGGCACTCATGGTCTGTCTGCCATCTCACAAAATAGAATAAACTAGGAGAAAAAAAAAAACCAAAATAAACATATTTCTCCCAAGATCTCTAGTCCTCTCCATCAGCCAACATATTCAAAGGTATGAGGTGAAAAGGATAACGAAGAAAAGCAGGTGCAGGGAAGGACCTCTGATAAACCAGGGCTAAAATACTTATTACGAAGTTTAGGTACTTACAATCTATCAGACACATCTGAGAATAAATTTGCTTGTTTATACAAACACTACAATCTACAGTGGACAGCTCTTCAAAACAGAGTCAGGGTGAGAGCTCTTGATGTGTGCCCTGATGGCTTTTCTCGTTTCCTTCCCATTTTCACTGTTTCGGTTCCTGAGTATGAATGGTAAATGCCATTTCCATTGAATCTAGGACCTCGCCTATCTCAGCAGGTTGTGGTACAAATGGTTGCCTCCCGCAGTTCCTGGGAATGTGAACTAGGTGATCTGAGTGTCTATCATGACAGATGCCTATATTTGTTGGACTTTGAAAAATAATTCTGAGAAACATGACCTTTTGTATTCATATAAATGTACAAGGTTTAGTCAGGAATACCTTCAATATCAACATTATTAATTATGCCGCCATGCACGAAAACAAGCAAAAATAATAGAGATCTGAAAAAAAGGAAATACTATGCCCTTATTCCCCTGATAGAAAAGAACCTTAATTTACATCTCCCACAGGACCCTGTGAGAACATGGAAGAACATTTGCATCTCTGCACCCTGAAGTTAAATCCAGATAGTCCACGGGGAATGCAAGGCTTTACCACTTCACTGTTCCACTAAGTGAAGTGTAAGATTGCTGATGTGGTTTGCAGCAGATGCTGGAAAAGTGCCCTTTCCCCACTCCAACAGCCTTTTGCTTACAGATTTGCACTCCTTTTAGCCACGAGATGCACAGATAAATTGCCAGCACTGGAAGAACTGGTATCTGCAGGGTTTCATTTTTGCCCAGCAAAGGCACCAGTACTGTCTGTTCCAAGAGTGCTCAGTCTCACTGCAACAAATCTTGGGAACAAACCTGTTCCTGTTCAACAGAGTGTTTCAAGTTTTTTAACCAGATCACTTAAATTTCTCCTTTTCTGAGAATAACTCAGTGCAAATGTTTAAATCACCAGACTTCAGACTTGTTATTCCATGATTAAGTTTTTACTTTTTTAAGTAAAAAGTACCTCTTTTTCCTCATCAAACTGAAAAGCAAGAACAAAACAAGTGCCTCAAAAAAAGGGTAAGCCAAAATATGAAGAAAAAAACCCCAAGCCCTAGCAACCCCAAAACATTTTAAACCCTTAAAGCAGCTATAATTTACACTATAAAGCAATGGAAATAAAAATTATCCAATAGCAAATAATGAACCTTAAATATCTGTAAATTAAAGGATCATTGATCTTCCAACATAATTATCAGTTCTGGTAATTGCCATATGAAATAAAGCTCTGTGAATCACAGCCATGCTTGACTTCCTGCAATGTGATTCCCAAGGCACTGGCACAGCAATACTTTGTTGGTCACTAATGTGTTCAGTATTGGCCTTGCTGCAAAGAGCTGGTGGAGGAAGGCTCTCCACTCACTGAACCCAATTGCTTAAGCAGCAGGAAAGCAGTGAAAGAAAACCTACTGAAAATGTAAATGGCATTAAAATGCTATTAATCCATTTACAGAAAGGAGATGTGAAATCTCTATGATGCAAGTTACAAGAGGATACAGTAAACCAGATAGAACTAACATTTCAAAATTCCTTGTCCCAAGAAATTCAAGGTAAACAAGATTTCTCCTTTGTGTTTACAATAAATGATATCTGTAAAATTTGTGAAGATTAAGATCTCAAACAGGAGATCAAACCAGGTTTTGAAAATAGGTGCAAAATCTCTCCTAACACTGTAATAAATAACCTGCACCTGGAAAAGGAAGCTATAGAGCTGGTGGCAACAGCAGCTCCAAAATAGAACTTGCCTGAAAGATCTGAAAACCCTTTGGAGAGCTCTTCTGCTTGAAATTACATTGTCTGCACTTCTCAAACATTAATTCTCCATTGTCTCCCATTAGTTGATTCCTACTCAATTTCCTTCAGCACTTTTCTGCCTCTCTTCCAACTCCAGTCGTTATACTCAGCTCTCTCTGGATATTGCTGTTTTCCATCTCTATTATCTCCTCTGAACTAGTTTTTCAGTTATTTCACTTTCTTGCTTTGCCCACCCCACCCACCATCTGCTCCACTTGAGTCCCCTTTCAGCTTCTCTTTCCATTTGTCAGCTGTTCTCTCATCATTCCCTTGGCTGTTTTCATCCTTCTTTCAACTCCCACAGGCTTTCTGAATTTCCCCTTACCTGCTCTGTTATCCTGTTTTATTCACTGCTTTCCTCTATATTACACCTCCTTCTTCCTGCAGCATTTCATTCTATAACAGCATTCCATTTGGATTCTGCACACACAATATTGGAATTATACAATTATTTCTCCTTTCTAATTAAAATCTTCTTTTTACCTCTTTCTACTGCTTAGTACTTTTCCCTTCTAACTATTTATTGCACTTTTTTTGGAGACAAATGGACACGAGCAGAGAAGAAGTCATACAAAATGATAAAAAAAATCAAGTGACTTTGAAGATGATGCTGTAAAAAGATGGAAAAAACCCACAGCCCATAGTCTGACAAAGAGAGGGAGGGGTTTCTGTATTTTTCACTGCATCAGAGAAAGAGAGGTTTGGAACAGATGGCAGAAGACTATAATGCATACTTGCCATTAAAGACCAAAGAATATTGATGTTATCTGTGATAGATATTTATCAAACATTCTTAAGAAGCAACAAAGGAGTTTCTATAACCTTTGGCCTGCTGTAGTGCTTTCATGCTCTTAGTCCTTCCAAAAAATATACAACCTAAGGTATTTGCCTGCATCCAAAATGACCCTGACTTCACAAACACTACACACAGCCCCACAGCTGATTTAACAAAATTTTGTCCATGTAATTATTCAAAATGGTCCTATGAAGTTTTTGGAAACACATTTTTAAATCACTGAGGAGAAACTCCCCCAGATGACATTACCTCCACTTATAAATGCAGTGGCATAATCCAGAACTAGCTGCCCCATCATAAATGTTTGTTGGCTGCTACTGTTGTCACTGAGGGATAAATTGTCACTGCTCCATTTTCCAGCACGGAGCCAGCAGTTCCACACTGACTCCTCACAGGGTGAATTTTGTTCCTTACATCTTTGGTTTAGAAGTGCAGGGGCTGCAGAGAGCTGTAAAACTGGGTAGTATTCATCCCTCACAGGAGACATGAGCAGGAAGGTCCCTGCTCCCTGCCCAGCAGCTGCTTTAGGCACTCTCAGGGTTTGGTACTTGGCTTTGTTGGCAGCAGCTGTTCTCCATTTCCCTGCTGGATGTGGGCACGGAGCAGCTGAGGAGCCCCAGTGTCCTGCCTTCTCCAACCCTCTGAATAAAGAAACTCGCTTTGCTTAGTCTTGGTCACAGGTCATCATTTCCATTTTGCTCTCCTCTGAAATTTGTCAGCATGTTTGACATCACCATGTCAGACACCATCAGCGTGATGTCCAAATCTAAGCAATGTTTCTGCCTCATTAGCTCCAAACAGCACAAATTAATTACCTCCTGTTTCTTACACATAAAACCCTTGTTAACAGATCCTGAAGTGACACAAACTGGCACAGTTAGCCCACAATCCAAAAAATCAGAGTCTGTTGACAGGACCAGCACAGAAGGAAGGACAACAGGAGAAGTTGCATCAGCTACACAGAATCTCAAGAGAAGCTTAGAACTCTGAAAAGCATAATAATACTAGCTTTGATTTTTTAAAAATCCATATTTTTGATTTCTCAAATGGTAATAACTAGTTGTCACAGAATTAATCATTAGAATTATTTCTGACCAAATGTGCATTCATCAAAATGTGAGCAAAAATGCAAATTGAAAAATATCACCTTTATGTGTAATTTGTCGGAAGATTTGGTATGGTTATTACTTCATCTTATCAAGAGATAACCTATCATATGAAATATATTGATTTTAATAATTATATTGAACAGGACAATCTGGGATATCTTTTAAAATCTGGCAACAAAAGCTTATTTTGCCTTTTCAGAAATCTTCATAACTCCCTCTTCAAAGGCCATCTATATTCTTCATTTCTAATTTGAGAATTGTGGTGGTGCTTAAATTCAATTCCAGTTGGGTTTTCACTGCTCCAGTTTGGTTTTATAATTTGTGTTTTATAATTTTGTAATTATTACTATTGTTTAAGATGGCCTCTCCTTCCCTCTCCTTCTCCCCTTCTCTCCTTCTCTCCTTCCTCCAGACTCTCCCGCCAAAACCTTGGTTGCCCTGGTAACCCTATCCCATAATAGTTGTTTACCACTTTTCTGTTAAGTGTCAATCTTTAAGTTATATAGCTTCCCCACCCCCTCATCATGTATTCCTCCTCCCCAAGTTACTTATTATTGGTTCAAAAGTTGTGCATTCCCTCATTATACATTGGCAAAAGGTTGTGATTGGTCCCACGCAATCCCACCCCTGTAACCCACTCAATAAAGAGCCGTGCCATCTCGAGGCCAGCGTCTCTCCTCGGAGCGCTGCCTTGGGGAACACGCACCCCTTGGTTGCACACCCTGAGAGTCCCGCCTTTCTATTCTGCGCACTATCCGCACCGTGGTCGGGTTTGCCCACGCCTCTGGCAAAGTGGCCCCCGGGTTGTAGTGGCGGCAGGGCTGGCCGGAGCTGCACCCATTGGAGAAGCCGAACCACTGCAGAGAATATAACACATTTCATGTTCTTTGACGTCCTAAAACAACTCTACAGAAAAAAAATGAAGGCAAAGATCATGGATACTTGCAGTGCTTCTAATGTTCAGCTATGGAATGGCAAATTTGTGTTGCCAGAAAAAGAAAATACAATGAATAGATATCATATTCTTGCATATACTTCAAACAGAGATTAGCAGAGATGCAGTAATAAAAAGGAAGTAGCAGTCAAAGATTTAATTCATCAGATGAAATAAAAATAGCTATGTTGAGCCCTAAAAAAGAAGTGCTAAAAAAATCTGATGAGTTTTGACACATAAACTTAATTACACTCAGATTTATTTTTTATATATATCTAAATGTGGATACAGGAATCTATTTTTAAAGATAAATTCATTTTCAGAGTCAGAAAGATCCTGACATCCTCCTGACAGCCCCAGAGCTCTCTGCTACTCCCAAAATCACACTTCTCTGTCTTCTTGCTCAAGGTACATAAAGAACCCAACTGAAGATCATGCAAGTTTTTCATGTTTACCTTAGCATCTATCCCAAATGGATACAATTTCCTTTGATCCACATCAAAGATGACATGGATGGATTCCTTTAATGTACGGCTGATTTCAAATATTTTCCTGAATAGTGACATCTAGAAATGAAAATAGATATGTACAAATAAAAAGTGTGAACTTACATAAGCACTGTGCAATGATACTTTTTGATATTCCTTTTCAAGAAAAGTATAAATTAAGTTCTACAGTACTTGGGTTTTCATGCTTGTGTTATTCTGCTCATGACATTCCTGCTTCAAACAAAAATAGCAATCTATGGAATTACTCAATTAGAATCCTGAGACTACCTTCAACCAGTAGCATTTCTCATTAAAATGACAACTCTTTCAAGATATCCTTTCATTCTGAGCCGCCATGTCTTACATTCCTAAAGCCAACAGCAATGGAAAATATCAAAACAGGATGAGAAGCATGAAAGTAGCTTTTAAGACTGCAAATGTCTACAGAAATGATTTGCACACATGAACAACTTGGAAGAAGTTCCCAAGTCAATATAAAAGATTCCCTCTAAAAAAAGCACACTGTATTGAAAGGGTTCCAGGAAAGTCTTCTGAAGTTTACTAACAATGTATGGTCCCAGACCAAGTTCTATACCCCTGGACAATAATGTCCTAAGTCTACCCATGAACCCCCTCTCCTGTAAAGAGAACAGGAACAGAACAGACCAAGCCTATGGGGTGTTCCTGCCCTGGCCAGTTCCCTGGCTGTGGCAGCCAACACCTCTGTGGGCTACAGTGACCCCTGCAATGGCACAAGGCCCAAAGCCAGCTCAGAAAGCTCAAAAGACAACGTAGGAACTGACCACAGCTGTCATAACAACCACCAAGCCCTTGTACAATAATTGTGATTTTGATGGAAATTGAGAAAGCAGGTGAGATGAATTCCAGTGAAGAAATTTCTGTTCTCTTCTACTTACTCTAAGGCAAGAGGGAGTTAGAACCATTAGAAAAACTTTCAAGTGTTTGTGTGGCTGTTCCTCAAGATGTGCATTTCTCTTTATAAAAGCTTGGATTCCCAAGGTGGCCTGCATGAGCATGTGAATTACTTATTAACTAAAAAAAAAATTATCACAATTAGATCAGTACTGATGACAGTAACAACTAATGCTGCCAGTGCAATTTCTCACACCCAATTTTCACTCAATATGCATTAAAAGTCACTGTCACCTCTGAGCAACAGTATAATGAATCGTCCTCAGGATTTATAACAAATTTCACAATTTGGCAATCAAAAGTGAGACTGCAAAAACATAACCTTTTATCATTCTTAGGAAAACATGTCATTGGTAGTGGAGAGGTCACTGATGGCACTACAGAGTGCAGCATGTGTGCTAAGGAATGCATCCCTAAAAAAAGGGAAAAAAGATTACCTCTGACACTTCATCCCAGATTCAGAACAGGCCATGTCTCAAACAACTGCATGGGAAGTTTAGAATAAGCACCACCCGTAACTACAACTCAGTACAATTTTATTGCTCAAAATATCAAAAGTGTAAAAGTGTATTTGAAAATATCCAATGGCTATGAAAGAGTTGGTTCTTCAAAATTTGATCCTCTTGTTTTCCTGAAATTTGGGGGAAGGAGGGAGCATGGGGAATACAGGAGATTTTTTAAAGCTTTGTTCTTTGTCAGTAAAATCCAGGCAAGCCAGAAGGCAGCAGAATTGCAGGCAGGGCAACTCAGCCAGCTGCACCTTGGTGCATCCCTGGTGTTTCCAGAGTCCCTGGAGCCAGAATCCCCACGAGCCCTGTCCCACTGCAGTGCCCATCTCTAACCCAGGTCAGGAGAGCAGAGGGATGATCTCACTCCTACTGCCCTGACCACTGAGTCATAACTGCCCAAAACCAATCAAATTCACAAGCTGAGCCAGGAAATCAAAGAGGAATCCATAGGGACAATAAAATCCAGCGTGTCACAAAAGCTCTCTCCAGACCATCACTTTTCACCAGTACTGAGGAATACATTTTTAATTTGTTTCATACAACAGCATATCAAAACAAGTGATTAATTTAACTGCAGCCAGACTTCCAGCTTAAAATCTCAAATACAGTTTTAATTTCCAAATATCTCTTTCTTCTGTATATAAAATATTAATATTTTTTGTACTTTAGCACTGTTTATTGTATCTCTGTGTTTTATTTACTCAATCAAACTTTTCAGTGATGGGACCCTTTCACTCTATGCATGGATCAAATCTCATAGCAAGGTCCAAGCCTGACTGTGTTTATACAGCAAGATGTGCAATTCTGGATCAGTAGAATATTTCCATTAGTGTCCCAAGTAAACTGAAGCCCACAGTTCCCTGATTTTGGCAGAGTGACTATGGCTCCAAACCTGGATAAAAAATCCAAATATTTACAAGTTTGCTCTTGAAGTGGAACATCAACAGAAGTATTCAACACATGTTTCACTGTGTTGAAAGAGATTAATTTTTCTGCCTGGAACTCCAGCCACTGCAGCTTTCACCATGACAAAAATCATTACACAATAAATTTTTGGGAGTTTTCCAAAGTCCATTCATTCCCCAGCATTCATAGCTACTTAATCCCTCCAAGAAATGCATGCCTTTAGCTGCAGGAGACATCTGTACTAAGAAGTACAGCATACCTTTAGTCTAGACAATTAATTAAACCACCAAAAGTAATGCACAAACAGCAGGAAGCTATTTTCTATTCTTTAATAAAAACACATTAGTGTATTCAAAAATATTCAGTAAATTACAGCTACAAGCAAGAGAGTATATTTAAAAGAAATGAGAATTTATAATAAAAAAACATTATATTCCTCATCCACCCTGCTGACAATCTACAGCACATCAATTTTTACACCTTGGGCCTGTCCCTTTTAAAAAGCAAGCCAGAGGCCAGCACAGATTAGTCCCCTCTGTTAAACAGTTGCAACTTGTCTTCATTGGAAGACTCTGCATTTTGTTAAAAGCATTATACATGTACTGGAGCACAAAAATTGACCCTCAGCTCTGTGTTTTCACTCAGATTTTGTAGATGAAGATGCTTAACACCTTAATACCTTTTACACCTATGCTGCAAAAACACGGGGGTTTACCAGCTGCATGTCAGGGACTTCGAGTTCTCTTGAAGTCTAATCCCCTATAAACAAATCCATTAAGTTGCAGTGTTGGCCACCAGTATTGGATACACAACAAAAATTCAGTCACCAAATTAGAAACAAAAGGGGCAATTAATACAACTAAGTAAAGAAAGGCCTGATGGAGGGAGGAAGAAGGTAAGAAGCTTTAGACATTCTGGCTGCCCTCCTAGACTGAATCTTTGTATTAGGGTTTAATGAAGCCCTAGTTAGGTTAATCACATATGCAGTAAGCTACAGACCCATGTGAACACACACATGTCCTGCCCGTGGGATGTGTGGGCTGGACTCTGGGGATGCTCATGGTCAATGGACAATCTCTCCCTGCGCAGGGCAGGACTGGGCCAATCCCACTGCACCCAGAGCAGGGGTTGTCCCCTCTGTGGAGCTGCCTGTCCCCACATGGAAGCCCAGCAGCCCTGGGACTGGCAGAGGAGCTCCTCCAGCACAGCAAGTCCCGGCCTTCCCATCTTCTCTGGCCCAGGCAAGTGGAGATGCAACTTCCAAACAAGTTCTTGATTTACTGCAAGGAATTCTGTGTTGCTTTCTAAACAATACCTGTTAGTGGCACAGCTGTAGAAAATTAAATTGATGCTATCTCTTAGGGAGCAGTACACATGATTTATGTTGTATTGCAAAGATTAAGTCCCTTTCTTATTTAATCAGGATTTGTCTTGTAAAGTGATTGATAAACTTGTCAAATTACTGCTGTTGATTGTACACTTGAAGGACTTGTTGGATAACTTCAGTGTAATGCAATTAATTATATTTTGAAGAGTTTGCACTGATTCAGCCTAAAGTTATGCTACAGACTTCTAGCAAAGGGCTGGCCTTACTCTGCCCCAAGGGAAAAGGAACATGCAGGAGGTTAAAGTTCCATTATTCTTATTAACCCCTGCACAATATAGAATTAATGCTTTTTTCTAGTGCATGCTTTACTGCATGGTTAAAATTGCTTCCATTCTTTTACATCTGGAGCTATCAATGCAAGAAAGGTTGAGAGTCTCCTTTCTTGTTTGACATACCTTGGTGGCCACCTCTAAAATGGAGCATGGACACACCAAAACATTTGCATGGAAAAGTATCCCAAGATACACACCTTGCCATTCTAAAGGACTGAGAACAGCTATGGGGAGGTGAGAACCTTCCAAAGCTTCCTTGAAGATTCCCACAGCTCAGTGCTTTCCCTGGTGCCTCCCAGCTGGAGTTGCTCACTCCAGCCTGGATTCACTTCAGGACACGATTTGTTCCTTATGTTTAGCTCTCAGCAATTTCAGTACCAGTGACAAAACATTTCATGACTCAGTAGTAACAAACCAAATCCTCTCTTGTATCAATGGCCAGCTACCACTTCAGAACTTCCCTGCAAAATTGAAGTCCTATATTCTATGAAAAATAAAAGCTAATTAGTTGTTCCACTCTACAGATAAAATCCTGTTTTCATCACTCTGCTCTCTGCAATTTTGCCTTCTTTCAGTCAAACCTTCAGGGTTTTTTTCCTCATTAATTACAAGAGATACATTCTAGCTCATCTATTCTTTGGTAAGATGAGACTGTCCTTTATAACTGAGTTCCCTGAAGCCACCCAGGAAGTGGATTAGGTCTGTAATTTGCAGGAATTTCAGCATATCTTTCTTTTATGGCACAGCTTCCTAGCTACATATTGCAGTTAATGCTCCATGTAAATCTATTCCTTGAGATTTCAGCTTGGCAGGCACATAAAAACATATAATCTTGTGCTATATTGAGGAGAGGGTGGAGGAAACCAGCATTTTATACTGGAAGGCCAATTACAACTTTCTGAATTGGATTCCGTCAGCTTCTGCTGAGAAACAAAATATTCCTACCAAAAAGTACTTCTAAATCTTGATCACAGCAGTAACAGCACCAATACACTAAATTAAAAGATACACTTGTATTAATACTGTAGCACAGCTGCATTTATTTGCCCTAAATCTTGTGGCTTTTTCCACACCTTTTTTAATATAACTGTCCTTCATTAAAAAGAGTATTTTGACGACTTTGCTGCTAAAAAGAAAAAAAAAAATAGGTGCACAGACTGAAAGCAAAGTAAATTGGAAAAGCAGAATTTTGATCTTCAAATAAAGAGAGCATGAACGAAATAGGTCGTATCCCTGCGACTTGTGCCACAGCTGTTTAAAAGCTGCTACTCCCACTGTCAATACTCAACACATTAATCCTGCCAATTTGGGAACCATTTGGTAAGTATGAATCTACAGAGTCTGTATTATGGGTTCCAGACTAGGTCAGCATACGCCTGGTTTGTTTTTATTTCAGCTCCCAGCACAGGACAATATTATTCAACTCTGTCTGGATTTCCTGCAGACAATATCAGCCTGAGCAGTCTCATCAGCATCCCTGTCCATTTGGGACCTGTATAAACTAAGTTCTTTCAGGTGCTGAACAACTACCCCACAGTTTTTTATTCAGTGCTTAGGGTAGCAATGTAGGTCAGTCCTCAGTTGAGCCCAGAAGGTGTTTTCATTTCTTTATCTCTGCAAAAGTGGCATCTGCAAAGGTCAGCTGTAGACTTGGTTTCAATACAGTGTTCTCAAATGAGCTGCGTTATGGGACTGCAAATATCAAAATCTCTCCTAAGTTTGTGTTCAATTTACACAACATGTTATTGTAACTGAAAAGTCATCTTTACTTCCAGAATGCTTACTGGACTCCTTTTGGCCATAACGGGTGTTCTATGAGCTGTAATTTTAACAGTGCAGTCACACAGATGGGATAATAGTTATAAAGACTTGAGGGTGGGGACTGTTATTACAAAACCTACTGCTCAAATTACAAACAGTGCTGTGGAAATCTGTGGTCATCAGAAAAAGCATAAGAGGAAACTCCTAGAAAAAAAAGAAAATAGGAATCTAAAAGTAGGGGTAGAACATTATACCACATTTCTGGAGATTGCCAGCCCAGCCAGTTTATAGCCAGAAACAAAATTACTCTGTTGCACACAGGCTCAGGAGGCCAGGTAATAAAGAGGTGACACAGCACCACTTTTCTCCTCCTTTAACACCTGTTTAATTGCTTTGTGAAATAATTACTGAGCATAAAGTTAAAACTTGTATATATGGTGTCTTTTTTAGCATCAATATAGAAAATGCACACCAAGACAGAAAATTTAAACTGAACTCCTCTAAAGTGGATTCCCCATTAAAACATCGGTGTGAGACCTTGCTCTTTTTCCTAAATAAAATTACTGATTTTTATTTTCATACCTGTTAGGAACACAGAGACCAGAATTGGGAGGGTTTCATTATTGCTGTAGATCTCCTACTTCATTTAATAAAATGGATGGCAAAGGAGATTATGATGAACTCTTTGTGTGAGTATATTGGCCCCCCTTATGAATTCAGGGTGTGAAAAAAGAATTCTTAGCAAATAAATGGGACAAGAGTAGCTTTGCTGGTGAACTGTCAGTGTGGAATGGATGTTTCACAGATATAATATGTTCAAATAAGATAATATCTCCTTTTCATGGCACAATTCAAACTGCTGTCAGCTGAGCTAATTTTGATTTACACCACAGTGTAGCAGGAGCATCTGGGGCCTTGGTTGGGTTCCACTGTGTGTGGTGCTCATGGCTGACAGTGGGTGAGTATTAATCTGTTCTCCCAGAGCTCAGTCAAATGCCAACCATCAACGGCAGCTGAAGTTTTTCTTCTTAGCTACATTCCCTCCAGGGAATACATTGCCTCTCCAGACATTTCCAGAATTATGGACAAAGAATGAAGAGCAAGACAAACCTTCTCCATGAAACCTTTTATAACTGTGGCCATTTAAACAAAAATTTACTAAATATTACCGGTGACACATAAACTTCAGAGTTCTACTTCTCAAAATAACAAGATATTGTCCAAAATGTCCCTGCTCACCCTCCCAGCTGACATGAGGATATAAAATATTTATTAAATTATCCTTTCTATATTACCTACCCCAGCTAAGTCTGGCATCATTTCATGCTGAGGCATTGTCCTTGTTTCCCAAAGGAACTGTGCTCTGCATGCTTGGCCCTGATTTGTTCCCATGTGGGTACCCTGAGCAGTCGTACTGCAATTCCAAAGCCAAATTCCCAAGGTTTGGGACTCCAGAGTGAGCATCAGCCACCCACAGACCAGGTGAGACATGTTCTGGCTTTGCTACAAGCTCTGCCTCCCACTTGTCCCCCCACTTGCTAAATTGAAATCAAACATTTTGTAGAGAAACTGAAAAACATTCTTCTCCTCTCTACCCCCCACAATAGTTCCTGTCGGCAATTTCAAGTAAATCAAGCTCATCATTCATGATAGCGGCAATAAGTCACTGATGAATATATATTTAAAAAAGAGTATTTCAAGTTTTCCAGAGATTTTTGGCATTTTGTTATGAAAAAGATTTTATTTTAAAATAAGTGACTGCTAATAGAGAGATGATAATGTGAAACGTAAGGATTAGGTAAAGTTTCAAAGCCAAGCTCAAAACAAAGAAAGGATTTATATTATCTGGGAACCTTGATCTCACAGTTATTATTGACAAAAGCAAAATTTCCCTTGGTATCTATTTGATAAACTAAAAACACCAAAGCAGCTGAGAGTCCTAAGGCAAAAGAATTGTCTGAAAGAGGAAAAGCCAAAGTCCTGTTGCACAATTCACTCTCTTTAAAAAAAAGTAATAATGCCCAAACAACAACATGCTGAAGTTCTCAAATTTGCATAATCTTTACCAGCAATTGTTTTTCTTCATTTATTTATCATGTTTTTTATATTCCCAGTCTAGCTGACCAGGTGTTGCTTATACTGAATCCCAAATTGTTTCTGGAAAATAACATGGAACCCAAGAGCAGAAAAGCACAATTCATTTCTAGGATTGTTCACAAAAAGATGGAAGACATTAAAATGCAGCGTTTCTGTCCTTCCTATGGCACGGGCAGACAGAATATAGGCTTGTCCCCCTCAGTCAGCAGCGAGAGATCTGGTGCTAACCTGAGAGCAGCTATGACAGAAGGCAAATGGTGCCTTGCTAACAACACAATAATTCTTTCTTGAAGTGTAAACAACCCTTTTTGCTTCCCCATCTAAAATCTGTTTGGTTCTGGTGACAAATACATGTTTCTGGAACAAAAACCTGAAGTTGTTATCTACTGAGACAAGTATTTTGAATATTAAATACACAGCTCAAATTTTTGTAGGTGATTAGGCTGAAAAGTAGGTAGTACACGAACATAAAGCAAAGGCAGATGGGCTGCTGAGAATTAATGATGACTTGAGTTGCTAATTAGGAACTCATGCTAAGTTATAGTCAGGACAACAATTGATTTCTGTTAGGTTCTTCCCTGAAGGCTCCATCTATCAAGCAGCCTTTCCAAGCTACTTGACAAAACTGCTTGTGGCATAAAGATTTTCCTTCATGTTTAGCACTAAGAAATTAACTGATCACTCAACAGATACTGGGGGTTGTTAGTCCACCTTCAAGTTTCTAATGAATCAAAAGTTGTCAAGGTTGACCAATATGACCTTTAGCTTGTGTGCCCATGATCTGTGCTGAAATGGGTTTTTAAATGTCAGCACTTATTCTTGATGAAAAACAAAAGTGTTGAAAATCTCTTGCAAATTGTCTTTAGATGAAACAAACACTAAAGCCTATGACATGCAGGATATTAGAAATGACAAATATACTACGACTACCAAACATTATTCAAGCTACAACTGAACTTAAAAAATAATACATATTGCAGGAGGAACACAATTTAATATTCTGTGTGCAAGCTTCCAAAACATTGCAACTTTTTTCTTATCAGCATACCTCTGAATATTCCCTTTGTGAGAGAATCTTCTTTTAAAAATAGTTATTTACCTGTGTTTATCAGAAAAATAAACAATCTGTCAGAACTATTTCCTAACCAAATTGTAAACATATTTTCTCTGCATGAAAACAAGCAATGCATCAAGTGCTGAATGACTTCTAAGAATTATTAACTTCAAGAATACATTTAGGACATAATATAATACCTGAGGGGAAGTCAATAAATTGCTCCTTGAGGACTGTTTGACCTGCCTGCAGGACGTGGGCAGGTCACATATTTGCAGGGCAATTAATGGAACAGCACAGCTGCTGCTGCTTCGCTGCTTAGGGAAGCTGAGCTGAGAATGACCTGCCTGGCATCAGGTGGGCAAGACCTGCTCAGAGCCACAGAGAATTCAGCGTGCCTTCCAGCTTCCCCAGGCAAAACAGGATGCAAGACGGTAGGGATGCACACCCAACCCACAGACATTCAGCAGGAAACATCACCTCTGACCTCTTTGGGGCAGTTACCAACAGGAGATCCCTCTTGATTTGAATCTAAACAGGTCTCGTCTCACCCAGGAAAGAAGCAACTCACATTTAGCCAAACCTGTTAAGCATTATGATTAATGAGAGGAAAAGACGCTTTCAACAGGTTTCAATTTTCCTCTAACTCATTTTTCTGTAGGCAAAGAACAGTTGTTTTGAACAGTGAAATCTGGCAGACAGTTAACCTTTATTTCAGAAAGACAAATTACTTTTTCATCACAGTTTATCAAATCAGCAACTCAGCTCCATAGATCAACACAGTGGGAAAATTTTATCAGAACTGAAAGAGGATTTTACTGAAAACAGATTGGTTCAAAATAAGATATGCCTGCTTTTGTGGGGAAGAGCACCAGAGTTTTTCATGGTACTCCAAAATGAAGAATAGGGGCAGGCGAATCAGAGGAGGCAGCATGGCTTGAACTGCCACAAATCTCTCCCTTCAATCTCTTAACATAAGGGAAGACAGATATTTATTGTGAATTAGGGAACATGGACCCCATCTTCACACAGGCTTCTTTCAGTGCATTTTTTTTCTATAATTTTATCAGGGGAAAGTCGAAAAAAGAATAGGGTAAGCACAAAAAGTTTGAAAAAACCAATAAAACTAAACTTCAGCGTGATGAAGAGAGATAAGCAATGCTTCAAAGACTTAGAATTTCTGGGTACCAGGACACCAAGATTTGAGTTTATCTTTCATTCCAATTGCCTATGTATTCTGTGAGAGCATTACTTAATACAAACAGGCTCCTTTAGTTTAAAATCAGTTTTTGAAAATCTTCATGGCCTTCTGATTCTCCCTCACCTATCTTTTCAGTGCTCTTCCATCATGCCTGAAAAGCAAACACAAGACTGGCCAGGTTCTTTTCCAGAGGATATTAACTTTTCAGGCTCAAAAGTTTCCAACTCTCCTGACACACTTTCAACTAAACTCCAGTAAGCAAAGCCGCACAGTGTCAATGAGAACAGAAATGTGAACATGCAAATGGCAGAGAACTTTGCTTTAGAGAAAGGACTGACAGTTTTGCTCTCACCTGTGTGACTCTCTTGTTCAATGCACAGCCTGCAAGGTTCTCAAGTTTTGAAAAACTACAGGCTGGTCTTTTCTGTGCAGCTGGTTCCAGGTTTGACTCAACCTTCACCATCCATCTGTGCAAAACCTTAGAAACCTGTTTCCCTGCACATGTAAACAACCCCATGCACTCAGAAGGGGCACCTTTATTATTTTCTTAGCGCTTTGACCCTGTTTTTCCTCACATCTATGCTACATGCTGGCAAAAAAAAAGCAAAAGCAAAAGCAAAAGAAATGCATCAGCCTGAATTTATTTTTTAAGAGTTTTTTCTCTGTGTTACAGGTAAACTGCAACTCTATTAGTATCATACTGGTCTGATATTATTAGTATCTGAGCACTGTAGCATCAATCAGTGCCATGGAAAATCTGTATTTATATATCACTTTATGGTTTCCTGCCCAGAGAGCCTATGAAATAGAGTTCACATTATTGTCCTGGGGTACAGAAATAGTGTGTATGTACATAAATAAGTAATACATAATGAACTAACTTCTACATTTTTACTAAAGTGGAATTCTCAGGAATGCCAAAGTTCATGACTGAATCGTTCCCTCTGTGTTAAAAACAAACATGTAATGTTGTAGAAATGCACATTAAAAAAAAAAAAAATTCTAGAATAAGTTGTGCTTTATTGCTTCCTGATTTCCAGTGCAGTTACTGCTCTTGAATACCATCCTTAATACACCTTGAGGCTACAGAGAAGACAGCTGATTCCCCTGAGCTCTCAAGACAAACACCATTTGGGGAATGAGAATAAATAGCTCTGAGAATCTTGAATTATTGAAACAAAGTTACATCTGAATAATTTCTTCCCAGCTTGTATTTTTTCCTCTTCAGAGTTATCTGGCGATGGAAAAGACTCTTCTGACCCTTGATCCATATTAAAACAGGCAAGAGCCTTTCCCTTTGCCCAGCCTAGCACAGAGCAGGCAGCTGCCACACAAAGACAAGGAGGGGAGCTGGACCTGTGCCTCCTGCTCATGATAACTGCATGGGCTGAGCCCTCCAGGAAAAGGGAACCCAGAAGTGCCTGGAATATGGGGCCCAGTGAAAGACCCTAAAAGTCAACAGGACTTGAAAAAGGTTCAGGACTACGCATTTGCAAATCCTACTGAAAAATTCAGGACATATTCCAGCTTGAAGGAAAACATTTTTAAACAACATTCCTCTAGGGAGGAGGAGACTGAAAATTTTGTTTAAGTCACTGTTGTCAACACAGGTGGAGAGCAAGGGACACTGGTTCTGTCAAGAAAGCATATTATTCTCTTTTCATGTAGTTCTTCACACAATCAATTTTCTCTGTGCTGAAAGGGACAACGAGGCCTTGCCTAAAATAATAGTACTGTGGATAAGCATGAAAAAACTCTGATTATAGGTCAGATGCTGACGAAGATGATGAGAACAAGAACAAAGGAGCAGTGACAAGCTGTTACCATGTACACCACAGATATTATTTTGCTCATTAATTGCTCATTACATCCCATTAAAGTAGTTGCTGCTTCAAATTATGCCAGTACTCCTGCAGAAAGAAGCATAAAGCGAAATTGTGATTCACTAAATGTGACAATGAATAGAGTTTTAACAGTTTAAGTAGTAGTGCTCTGCACTGGGCTTGCCTGAGTCCTCAGTAGGAGGGTGACTGTCAGAATCACAAGGAACTTCTCAAACTTCACTCTCTGTTCTTCACTTCTGTTCACACAGAACTGTACAATTCCTTCAAAGGCAAATCAAAAGGCACTATTCATATATAGATTAAGGCCTCAGAACACCTTTGGAAATAAAGTATATCTTATCTTCTCTCCTTCCAGTTGCAGGGAATGATGAGGGAAGAAACAGGAAGAGGCAACTGATCAATGCCTGCTCTGATCCTGGTATCATCAGCAGAATATTGGGGTTTGTGAACATGGGCCTATTTACAGGAAACCAGACTGGGTACACCTGATTTCAGGGGGAGAAAAGATCTTTGCACAGGATTTAGCAGGAAACAGAGAGCTTTAAACTAGATTTGAAGAGTGAAGGGATAAAGCCAGGCTCACCAGAGATAAGCCTGGGGACAGCACTCCAGTGTTTGAGGGGTGATGTGCTAGTGAGGTCCCCACGTCTGACATTTCACTGGAGCCAGGGCTGGAGATCCATGAGGCGGCAAAGACAGGAGAGGCAGCAGGATCCTGATGGAAGTGCATCTACACCACTGTACACAGCAAGGGAACAGACAGCAGGAGCTGAAAAAGGCTCTGGAGATCCTCTACCTGCACTGAGTAGCACCTTTGACTGTTTCCTACAGCATTCTCATAGAGAAACTGGCTGCTCATGGCTTGGATTGGTTTACTTCTTCCTGGGTAAAAAACTTAAACCACCTCTTTTTTTCTCTCATTTAAAAGCACAGGTTCATGATGTTTGGGACTTCAGGGAGTTGTTGGAAGAAGGAAGTGCATCCACATGACCTTTAAGAGGTTGCCTTTCAGTTTCTAAGCATGTTTCCTTCACTTTCCCCCAGTCTATGGCGGATCTGCTGAGGGGCTCCCCAGTGCAGCTGTTAGCAGCCACAGCTCTTTAAGTGGAAAAGGTGTGGTCAAACCTGGAAGCCCAAATTCTCCTCTCAGTTCTGGCAAAAAAAAGTGGCTCCTAAGTTGTGACTATTTGCAAATCACCTTTGATAATATGCCCATTCAAGGTGTAACTTAAATTAATTTTTTTAATATATAGAAAACACTTCCAAGTACCATATCAATTAATTATAAGCAGTACTTTTATCATGTATATCACCATATTGTCTTAAACTTTTCCTATTAAATCTAATTAATTCTTGTGATAAACTATAGAGCACAGGGTCAGGGTCACAATCTGATCTGAATTTAGGTCATTGTCTGTGTAGCAGTGATAACAGATTAATTTATAAACTTACATATGTCCTAAACCCTGCACATCTTTGGTTTTAAATAATAAGCCTTAGAGTGAGGGGATTGAAATTTTGCTGCAAATGGATGTATTTGTACAATACATTACACAAAGCACTGCAGCTCCAAGGCAGGTGGCCCCGTGTCAGCCTGGAATTATAGATAGCATCCATTACTGGCATGGAGAGAGGTACAAGTGAATCACCCATCCTTGGAAAAATTTATAGTAGAGGAACACCTGCCTGCCCACCTGTTTCTTTGCATTCCTTTGTGCAATTAACACCTGAGCTTTGTTTTAAAGGGCTGTATGTTAAAATCCACAGACCTCAGGTAGGGGCTTGTTCAATAGTATGAGGAGGAAACAACTAAAAACAGTAGCAGCCTCTCAAATCAGTTCTGAGACACCTTTTTCTCATCCAAGACTGACATTACTTTAAACCCGGAGGTTCTTTCTAATCTGAGTTATTCTCTGAGATGTTTAGTTATACAAAATGCAAGAGAGAACTCTGGATGACCTTTACCTGAATTACCTGAAGAAAAATCACTTGTTTAGGTATTTTTTTCCCTACAGTCATAATGTTCTATTGTCCTTTGGGAAAAGTACAAAAAAAATTACACACAGTAGCTATAGAATTTTTTTTTTAATTGTGAAAATTGTGCAATTTTAGATTTCTCTCTTCAGCATATCATTGTTCCATTTCTGGGGCAAGAAAGCCAGAAGTCAAGAAAAAATGTGAATAAATTCTTAAAATGTTAAAGAGCTTGAAGTCTACACATAAAACATATTCAGCTATGTTAAAGTAAGTGATTAGAAATTACAGGTTCTTTTCTTCATCCTGCAATTTCAGTGTATGGGGCATAGCTGTTGCTAAAAGCACTCAGAAATTTGGGCAGGATAATTATAATATGGAACTTTTCTTCAAGAATGAAAAATGATGTAAATTTGCCACCTACTATATATGCAACAGAAGGAGAACACACAGGCATAGCAGAGTCACTGTTTTTACTTTCTAATTAATCTCAACTATTTGACTTTGGCCTTTATTTAAATCATTATCTCTCTAACTATAAAAATGTCATCACCTATATTTTCTCTTATGGGATACTTGAATATGGGGAAGTAGGCACGGGTTCTTTAAAATATGGCTACAGCAAAAGGAATCTCCACATAATTTTCTATAAAACTTCAGGTAGACACTACAAAAGAGTTTAGGAGTGATAGATTTGCAATATTGAAGAAAATGGCAACAATATTGCATTAAATAAATCTTCCTCCATCCATGGCCCCTATCTTGCCATGAATTTGAAAACTCTGTATTTGGCATATACAGTTTGAAATAAGAGATGAGTTCCTCCAGCTCTTTCCAGAGATGGTTTTTTCAGTTATCAAATTCAGTATCTTTTATATGCAGGAAGCAAGAAAAAAAAAATGAAGAAAGGAAAAGAAGCACCCAGTAAATACTGCAATTGAGCAAATAAAGCACTGCGTGTTAGTTTCTCTAAGGGTAAACTAAAGGTAACAGTTAGAAACCCTTGTTAAATTGCTATATAATAACCAGGGATCATCTCACACACTACAGACGTAAATCCTTCTCCAGGGGAAAACAGCAGCAGTTTAATGAGGTACAGCCAGACAACAGACCCCTAGTTTGCTTCTAGCTCTAGAAGTAAAACCAGAACAAAGCAATTTTCAATTTCCTTACTTTTGAAAGCAGTCTAAATAGACAAGGAGCTGCTGAAGGGTTAGCCTTTAGAGTTGCATTATTGTAGAAAAAACATACACTTTCTATAGCAATTTCTTTTAGCTTCCCATACACTTAAAGGACCAGGACTTTCCCATACACTTACACTGCACTGAGATATGACTCGCTGACAATTCTAAAGCAGGAATCCCATAAAATAAGCAATTTCTAGCAAAATTTAGCTATTCCTACTCTTGTGAATTCCTGCTTAATTTTTTATAAAATTACAGGGAAATAAACCAAGATTACATGGCTCTTTTCACTGTATTATTTTCAAATTCATTAGCAACATGAAAAACATTAAAAAACAAGACTTTGAAAGTTACAAATAAAATCCTATAAAACAATGCAGTAACAGTATGTTGATAATATCTTTAGAGATCTCTCTCAAAGAGAGATACTATCTTTAGAAACCTCTCTCTTGTTGCAGGGGCAACAGGTCAATGTGTTTGAAAACAACTGTCCCCTTCTTCCCATCACTATCAAATGATGGAACAACCCCAGAGTACAAATACATGCAAACAGTGTGATTTCATCCTGATCGAATACATGGTTGGCAGGGCTGCTAAGGACCTCAGTACTACTGTTGTTAAATAGTTTATAGTAATTTGAGCTTGTTTGTTCAAAAAAACCCACCCTATTTCTGACCAGTTCTAAATAAAAAAGATTTAAGGTTAGGATGCAAATGTGTCACATCTCTTTCCACATAATTACTTAAAAGCTTTTCTCTGTAGACTGGTTTTTTCCACAGCCCAACATGAAGGCAGCATGTCTGAATATAAAAGTAATCATTACAGTAAAGACACATTCTGAAAACAAGCTCATCTTACAGCCCCCATAGGATATTGGATGAAGTAGTGGCACTTTTAGACAATAAATTCCATGTCAGCCACCTAAAGGTGCATTTTCATCTACATTATTTCACAGATTACACACATACACACACTCCTTCATAACACTTCCAAATGAGCTAGAATCGTTGGGCAGGTTATCCTATATCAGAACATAAACAGCTTCATATAAGAAAAAAGTGAAGCAGAATGATTTCCTAGCTAAAGTTCCTAGATGGATAGTTTCACACTCTTATACTACTCATCTTAAAGGACACTGTCCACTTGGGAAATTACCCTTCTGTGAGAAAAATGAGGGAGGAGTGCAAACAAGTTCAAAATTCTGTTGGCTCTGCTGGTTTACAAGTCTGGCATTTCTGTGCCAGACACAGAAAAGCTCACAGATAAATTTCTTTCTGAATAAACCTGAAATGTCCCATCTTTTTTCTCAGACCATGCAATTGCATCCAGTTTTACAAAGAAACATGATGAGAACTTATCGATCTGAAAATTCCTTCTCTGCCTAGACAGTATATCCTTTCTCCCACCCTCATCCTGACAAAAAGAAAGCAAAAGTTGGCAAGGGAATTTTGCTTTAAGAACCTAGAATCATTAGTTAAGAAAAACTTGGATGAGAATGCATAAATCAGTCACTCAGAAGTTTTTTGGCTGCTTAGTTTGTTTCTTAAAGACTTCCATAGCCCCAACATCAGAAAATGAACATGGGAATTTTAGATACAAACATATTAGAAGTGAGCTTGGGTTTTATTGGCATCACTATTAATACAAAAAGTGAGAACTACCAGAAAATCTTCAGCTGTTTTAAACTAGTACAGACCCACTGGTGTCAACTAAATGATCAGGTGGAGCATCATTGGAGAATCCAGCCCAAAATGAAAACAAATTATTAGTTCAAAAACAGCCCTGCATTTCTGAGTCTTCACAGAATGTTTTTGAAAGTTATGAGCCTTTAGAAACTTGCATGTACATGTATATACACTCACACACATACATATAGCCCTTTTTAACACTTTGATTATATAAGATTAAGACAAAACACTATTCTAATCCTAAACTGGCATGTTTACTCAGATGATTTGATGCAATCTACAAGCAAAAAAAAATACTGCTTGAAAGAAATTAATTAAACAAAATGTATTTTGAGATTTTTTTTTTATGAAAGCTTCTTTGGGATATATGACCAGCCTTGAAGCTTCATTTATTCCTTGCTAATGAGAGAGGTGGGATTACTCAGACAGCAAGCAGGCCACCAGTTATTACAGCCCAGATCCTACTGAATATGGATGAATACTAATGAAATGTCTGAAAAGAAACAAGGGATACAGAGAAGCTTGAAATAAATGATGAGTCAAAGAACACTACAGCACTTAAAAATCCTCCTACCCTACCAGCTACCAAAAGACTTGAAAAAACATTTGTATGCATGTTCTGTACCCCTGTTCCTTCGGCCCCCAGGAAAACTGTTTGTTTTTCATGGTCGCATCTTCTCCAGCCATAATAAAATTGTATGTTTTTTCAACATTGATATTTACTTTAATGAGATGTACATTAAGCAATTCAAATATTTGCCTGCAAGGAAAGTCTTCTAATTGAAATTGCCGAATTGGATGAAACCTGCAATGAAACGAGTGGAGCAAGACAAAGGTGATTTTCGATACTGATATAAGGTCAAACACACCGTAAAGACATAAGCCTAAAAAAGGTGTCTACTGCAGAGATGGTAGGTGTGATGTACTGCAGGAAGAAGAACCTCTTTGCACAGGAGGTAATGGTACTTTCTGTGATTGCTGCACTGGCCCGGGACTGAGAACATGATGCACACACAGTACAGTTCACAGAGTTATTGCCTCCTCTGCAGTTACTACAGCCCCATGCCCACTGCACAAACCTTCTCTAGCATGAAATATGTACCAGGATTGATCCCTACATTCTGTTCTGGATAACCCATCGACACTTTTCCAATTGTAGAGTAAAACTTTAGTTGCAGAAACAAAATTAAAGATGCTATTTTCAAGAGGCGCTGCTGCTGGTTTTACCATCTTCAACTGCCTCTCAGCATCCTACTGAGGAAACTCTTGAGTACAGCTGTTAATTCATCTTCACCTTAATTTAAAGGCTGAAGAAAGCACATAACAGTGTCAGCAAACCATTTTTTAACCTAAACTCATCTATTCTTTATCTAAGCTCTGAGGAATCATATAATATTTATTCATGATGACTGTTAAAACTGGGCCTTTATTATGGAGCTTTGTCACCAGTATCCTGTATGTAACTTTCATTTAAAAAAATCATAGAGGAACTCCCTGATTCTGGGAGGAAAATACAGCAAGTTGATTCCCAGCCTCATTTCACTTGAATAATCATTTGTATACATACAAACATATTATATACACAGTCAGAATTGTCCACAGTTTGAAACCAAGGTAAATAAAATAGAATGATGTGCTGGGGAAGATAGGCAGTATCATTCTTAAGGTGCTTGTAAGAGACATATACTCCACCATATTCCCCTTCAGCAACTCAGGTTGTAGTTTTTGTCAAAATTCTCTGGTTTAGGATTCAGTTTTTTCCATTTCTACACTCCATAAGAATGAGGCAGATCACAGATAACACAAGCAAGGGAACCTCACAAGAGAAATACATCATCATCAAGGAACAGTCACTATTTGAGCCTGGGTTCTCACCTCGGCATAAACATAGTTCATTCTCAAAAAGTACATTCAGTGTTGGAAACTGCTCTTTTTTCCTGCCAAACACTCCAACTAAAGCTCACTGGGGGAAGTTTAACCAGTGCTCTGCACACATTCTGCCAAGTACCTATCCCCATTCGTTGAGCACAGAAAATGGGGTTTGCCCAACAGCTGTAGCACTGCAGCCAGTGTGGCAGTGCCATAACCATTGAGCTATTTTCTCACAGGAAGGATGCAGAGCTCAATCTCAGAACATTAAGACCATAATCATGCACTAAAGGAACCAAAGGGACTCTAGGTTCCTTTGTGATAATAAAATTGTTCAAAGATTACATGCTGAATTCTTTTCCAGTGAAATTTAAAATGGGACAAAGAAAGAATGAAACAACATATTAGTGTGGAAAAGTCGAGCACATCCCATAAAGAACTGTATTCAGGGCAACTACTGCCTATGATCAGGAACTACAGCCCAGTGACAAGGCAATCACTCCCTTATGCCAAACCTGGATAGAGTGTATTCTCCTAGAGCATAGCACCTGAATTTTTAAAATATATAAGAGGAACCCTGCACTGCGTATTTCTGTGTAAAGAAGTTTTTCCAGGTGAGAGAAATGTGAACACACCATGGTCAGAACCACGTTGTATCCTACTCCTTCCTAAGGGATATTGCTATCTATTATTGAATTAGCTACTGCTAGATTATACCTTGGATCTTTAAAAAGGCCTCCAAATCCAAGAAAAATTTTGTTCAATTCAATATGTTTAGAAAAATGTGATTCCTTTGATTACATTAGTGTGAAAATTCATACTTATACATACTAGTTTGGCTAAGTTCTTTTACAGTTCAGGTACTACAGAAGCCAATATCAAAGCAAACAAAAACAGGGTTTACATATTCAAAGCATATTTGAGCCTATGTCCCTCCAGGTGACAGTGGCATAAAAGTCCAGAACTTTGGGGAAAATTTAAAATCTCTTTATGCCAGATATTCTAGTCACCGTCTTCTTACTAAAATCATGGCTGGAATTTAAGTCTCAGTCTTGCAGGGACAGAAACAGGCCTGGCTTAAGTGGCCAGAAATCAATCCATGGCTGCCAAGGCAGACCTGTCACAGCCACAGAACTCAGGGCACCACCCAGAATGGCCATGGAAACACCAACTCCTCACCTCACCTGATCAGCTGCCTACAGTTCAGAGATTTGAGTAACACCTGAACTCTTTATAAGACATTCAATTAAATGCACCAAGGATCGATTTGTTTATCTCTTCTCTTGCTGGAAAAGAAACTTTTCCTAGGTTTTATATCTGTGGGAATGGTAAGCAAAGAAATTTTGTAGATGTAAGAATTCCGTTTCTTTACACAGAACAGGGTTTATTTTCTACAATAATATACTGTTTTCTGCCCTTTTTATCAGTTTTTATGCTGCCTCTACAAAATCAGAGTTAAAAAATATACCCTGTTCAGTTCAAATCTCAGTGTGTTGCTCCATCACAAAAATATCCCTTCTACAAGTCTTTCAGAAATATGAGTCCTGGTGTATCAAGATATATTAAATGGTTATATCAGATGCTGATGAAGGGATTCAGTAGATTTTCAGTCATCTCTCTCTTCCTCCTTTGCAGCAAAAATATTTTAGCACTTCTCTTTGCCTTTGGTCACAGTGGTGAGGAACAGCTTGAACAATTATACCAAAATTAAATGCAATTTTTCTATCTGTTCTTAGTGCAAGTCAGAGACAAAAGAGTTATTGTTATGCACTTTTTACATTGTGTTATTGTGGCAAAGTTATAAAAGGACTTAGTCTGGTCAGCACTCATCTTAAATACTGTTTTCTCAACCGTGAAAGAAGTTTAAGGAAAAAAAAATAAACTAACAAAAAAACCCCACGGGAATTCTACTTATCAGTGAAAGTAGTAAATACATAAATGTGTTAACTCCTTTAAGAGGAGCTGGATGCAATTTTGATATTTAAAAATCTTGATTAAAGACTACATAATCATTCTAATCCAGAGACTGCCTGATACAAAGGGCAGATGGGATTTGTTTGACATGACAATTTTCTGTTATTGTTTTGGGATTACAACAAAGCTACAGCTAAACTAATTGTGCCAGGATGGTTAAGGTTGTATCAGCACTTTCCTTGTAAAGCTCTTATCCAATGGATTTATTACTAAATAAAAAGTTTTTCAGGGGCTGAAACCTGGCATGAGAGACTGCATTTATCTTGACAGACCTGAAAAAGAAATTCAGCTTGTCTTAATGGAAGGAAGAAAATTGCTAATTTGGGATACATAACTTTCCACTGCTAATCTTACTTGCACCATGCATATTCTGCATGCTTTAAAAAATAAAGGGAAAAATACTTCATTGATGTAGTTTCATTTCAGCATAGGAAAAAAAAAATCCCATGCAAGCTACCTTTTCATTTTATGGAGATTTTAAATTTTATACAACACATGTAATGGTTTTCCCCTGACTATCTAATACAGGCCATAATTATACTCGCTGGTCACACAAAAGACAAAAATAGTCTATGAATAACCCAACACATATTTATTTTTTAAAAAACCCTCTTGTGATATGCATTTCTTTTTCAATGGCAGCAATCATGGCTAGAAAGAAAGCCACCCTAAAAAGGATTTTTTAAAAGAACTGTTAAATGACAATGAAAAGAAAAAAGTATGAAGTTAAGGGAAGGTTCCTGAATTAGACTGGGAAGCATCATGAGGCCCTTAACTAACTGTAATGGCTCCCAACCACAACCACATTGGCAAAACCCCGTGCAGAGAAAAGAGAGTGGAAGCTGAGAACTTCAAATACAGAACAAGCACTAAAACATCCATTCTGGGAAGAGCCTGCTACTCACCACACCTCCTCTTCAGGTAGGAGCTAAGGCAAATTGAATTTCATATAAAGGTGAAGAACCTCTGACAAAGATTAGACAATGACAATTAGACACCATCCTTTAACATATCAAGTTATCTGAAGCTTGTATTCTTTGTACTTCACAGGATTTATTGTGCTCTAGATTTTCAAAGGTAGTCAGGAGAACAGCTCATCTTTTAAATAATTTGGCTATTCTACAGGTATTTGATAGTTATATTGAATCATATACCGTACAAGCCTCACATGAACATTTTATCTGAAATTAGATTCAAAACATCTTAGATTCAAACACACTCTACACTGGAGACCTCAAATTTAGCTGTATTTTGTCTTTTTTTACAATTCATATTGGATTAAACAGCCACTCTGGCCTTTCTCTCATACCCTCATCACCACTAGCAAAGCCTCAACAAGGCACACCTGAAAATTCATTATCTTTAAGGAACACACATGGAATTACAGTTTTCTCAATATTGCCCCTCATGGACAGGTTTAGTGCTTTCCACGCAGTTCAGAGGTGCAATAAAACACCAGTTCACCCTCCTGCATCTCAACAGGAGGAATCTGGTACCAGTAGTCAAAAAATTCTGGTCAGCACTTCTGCAGTCTTATCACTTCTGTGTGCCAAGAAAAGTAAAAATAAAATAAATTCATCTTAAAAATCAGCTACTTGAGTCAATAATTCAGCAGATACAAACAAACAAAAGATCTGAAATGCAGGAGTTCAATTTTAATAAAGACACTTCTTTTAAAGAGCAGTTTAATGCCAAGGTCACCCATTTCAGCCTTGTGACCCATCTACTGGAGCACAGAGAGGAGATCACAGCCCTTCAAATGGTTCAGCAAAGGCTTTATGCAGCCCCTTCTCCTTCAGTGAAATTCCTTTCTTAAAGCTTTATTGTTGTTCAACTACATAAAGTCTTGGCGTTTTTCTTTCTAACTTTTTTCTCCTCTCCCCGTTCCGTTGCTGTAAATACACATTTCAGAGAAAAGAAGACATTAAAGAGGGCCAATAGAACAGCAATCACTACCTGAGCACTGCTTCATATGAAAATGATTTTACAGTCAGGCAGTGCCTGTTCTCCTGAGAAAATAACTGGACCCACACCACATAGGATATTAATGTTCTTTATGAAGTGGAAAAAGACTCAGATGAGACAGACACAGAGCTATCAAAAGAAACATGCATTAGTTTTGCTTCAGGACAGCATGTCAGAATCTGTAAACCCCTTCCACCTCAAAGGGCATTCACCCTTTCCCAGTCAGGACATGTGTGTTCAAGTGTTTGTTCAAATGCAATGTCTCACACTGTCTCTCCTCAGCCTTGTTTACCTACCTGGTGAGTCTCCTTTCTGTTCAGCCCTTTTGCTGTACAGCATCTGCTCCCTACACCAAATTAGCTTAAGACAGTGAGTCTGCTTAACCAAGCTTGGCTCATGCTTTTCAAAAACAGGTCTTCATATTGTACCCTTGTGCATTTATTAAACAGTGTGTGTGCCCACACACATGCAGAAACACGTGCAAGCAGAAGCACAGAGGTCTTCAGCACAGCTTCACACTGGTCCTCCCACAGCACCCGAGCTAAGGTTTCAGGCAGCAAAGCCTGACAGGGGAAGGGGTTGCAAATTAAGGTCTGACACTACTAATTGATAGCAGGAGTATTGTGGAATGGTGTTGTGGAATCCAACTTGAGTTGGCAGCACCAAGTCATTGATTATTACTACATCTACTTACCTAGTTTTCTTAACTACCTTGAGCTTCTGGAAGATTTCAAATTTTGAAATGCTTTTATAGCACTAAGAACATCAAAATGACTGATAAGACACAGGGAGTTATGAAGCCATGTGTAATGAGGCTCTGAAGAAAATGAGAAACTGATTTAAGCTGCATAGTTTAAATGTCATTGGATTGTTTTTGACAGTTCTTTCTGATCTGACATGGTGCATTTGGGAGACACATTCATAATGGAGAAAATATATGCATTGTATATAAACACACAGAGACCTCCCTACATATATAGATTGTAGTGCTCCCAGTTTTCTCTCACTGCTAATAGTTGTAAATGTATATCATTAACATAATTTCTATCTTTTAGTTTATATTGGTTTTCTATGGGTGTAGAAAAACCTTTTGCAGATATAGGACATCAGTCTGGCATGTTAAAGGTGTGAGGAATACGGTTAGCACTTACAGCATATTTGTTCTGCCACCAGTGCTTCTGTTAGAAAACAAAACACCATTCTTGAGCTCGAGTGGATGCTTATTACTGAGTTACAACCTTTGCATCCAATGTGCAAGGCTATTACTGCTACAGGGTAGTAAATCTGCTGTGGCTCAGTGAAAAAATGAAATTGTAGTTACTGCAAACCACATAACCCATCCATACAGTTGAAATGTGAGCATGAGAATGTTGAGATGCTATTTCACACATTTTCAAGAAAAGAGATACAGGTGTTTTCACCTTACAGCTGAATTTGCCAGCAGTAATGATAGAGAGGGAACACCTCACTGTACTCTGCCTTTGGATTTCTGCTCTGAAGAAAATAGGTCTTTCATTTTTTACATGCCTCAGATTCACACAAAGCTACTTTACACTGGAAGTATTCATACTTTGCTAACTGCTTTAAAAAGTCACTCACTTGGTATTATTAAGTGTTCATTTAAGGTAATATTTGTGATCTGCCAAACTACTTAACAGCATGTAGTAAGAAGTTTTAAGCCATTATCAAGCATCCAGTTATATATAATAAGGAGGATGGGTTTAAATAAAAATCACTTTCAAGTAGAGGAATGATTAATCATTGCTGTTCTCTCCTTCGTTTGTATTCTTAGCAAAAGCTGTCAACCTTTGTCCCAGCATTAATGGTGAGTTTTATGTGACTGTACGTGGTATTCCTAAACTTGATTAATTAGCAAGGCCACTTTTTATTTGAAAGTGCAGAATGGAGTCACATTTTCATTCAGTTCCCTAGGGAACTAATTATAAGGTCTGCTCCACATACATCACAACAATATCTCCTATATGGCACAAGCAATTATTTAGATACTGTAAATACCCTTCCAAATACTTAAAACAGAACTGCTTCAGCTATTTTAAAGTTTCAGTAGAAACTGGTTCTAGCCTCTACTGGGAAGTTCCAAATATTTCCTGCTCAGGAAAAACAGCAGGTACTCAGCATCATGGAGAAAAGTCAATCCTCTAACGGGGATTTATCTGAACCAGTACAAAGGAAAAAAAGGAAGAAAAGGAGAACATAGTAGTTAAGATTACACAACCCTTAAAAAAAAATGAACATAAATGTTTAACAACCCAATGATGTTGTTTTTTCTCCCTTAGCTCCAAGGCAGCAATCAATTCTTTCTGTTCTCCACCCCCAGTAACTGGCAACTGGCAGTTCTGCTGCATTAAAAATCAGAGTAGTATATGCAAAAGCCCATCTTTTAGACAAGGAAAAATCCTTCTTTCCCATCTTGCATTAGCCTTGGAGCAGGGGCAGTGGACTAAGGAGTGGGAAAGGCTGGCTAGTCATATTCCAGGAGTTCTGGGAAAGCAATCCCATCACACTGGATATACAAAGACATCAAAAGAAGTTTTTCAGTAGCACAAGATGTCTCCTAAACTCTACACCAGAACTGGAAACTCAGCTGCTACAAAACCGCAATTTACCACTCTGAACGCACACAATGAACACAAACACTGCCTTGGAAAGGGGCAGAGTGGCTGCAAAGCAGCTGAGCAGCTACACCAAGCTTCAGTTTACTTCTTTTTTGGCTTGTGGAATTCTCGACTTTCTTAGGCTGTGCTCCAATTCCCAGGATTTGCCCCTTAAGGCAAATTTTAGGGGGAAAAAAAGAAGGCTATTTGATTGGCTCCAAAGCTCTTCTAAATTGGATGATACAGTGCACATCAAGCAGTAGAACAGCTTCCATAGCAACACACACTCTGTGCTTAGTTATTTCTAGGGCATCTGTCAGTGACTCTGCTCCCTGCACACAGTTGCAGGGAGGGAAGGTTGCTTTCAGCCTTGTAAACAGCCGCCGTTATTTTCCAGCTGTATCTGTATTATTGTCAGAGTGCTCCATGTGAGGGCAGGCAGCAGCAAACTGCTCTTCCAAATTGATTGTAATACAGGTTTATATTAACCACCATCTCCCAAACAAAGACTTCAGTGCAGTCTACGTATAGTGTAGAAAACATCCTGCAAGAGGCCAGAATTACTGATTAAATTTTCTGAAGCCAAAAAAATAAATTAGACAAGATCATGCTATCTAGAAATACACACTAGCTAAGCTGAGCCAAAAGACAAGTGTTTCCACATAGGACAACAGTCAAATATTTTTGAAATCTTCCCCAAATCCATTTTTTCTGAAGGCATATCAAATAGGTGAAAGTATCAATTTAACTCATCTTCACAATATAGAAAAACAAACTAAGAGTATAACTTGAAGTCCAACATGCATGTCAAATCACAAAAATTGTGTCATTATAATGCTTTAGTTAAAACTACTCTAGTTCAACTTTGAAGATTTTTTTATATTAGCTCACAACTTACACAGTATCAGTATCTCTCTTTATTTTCATCACCTTGGAAACACCATTACATGAAGGAAAACAAATACCAGGAAAATAAATATGGATTTATTATTTATAATACAAGAAACTTTTAATCTCGGATCTTCTATTTGATATTCTTAAAGAAATTTACAATAACTGAAACACTTTGTATCCAAGTAAATCTCTTCTGTAGCTGAGTAATAACAATTGTGACCATAATTTTGACGATTATGAGTATAGATAAATAAACAAGAGAGGCCTGATAAGCACCTACCATTTCCCTCAACAACAAAATCAAAGGACTTATGAAAAGGAAAAATTTACCAAATTCAAGAGAAACGTACTTTTAATGTTGAATACTGCTTATTTTTAAAAATGTCTGAAATAGAAATACAAGGGAAAACAACAGGTACTACTGTTATAAGTAACAGCTCTAGAAAATGTCAGTGAGCTACTGAAATAATTAACAATTAACACTATAATTCACAGTCTCTACTCTTTGTAGCTTAGTTTTCACTGCTAAGTTTCTCCAAAATAAGATACATTCTAAATTCACTCATAATTCAATACAAAGATTCCACAGCAGGAAGTTCTCCGTATAGTCTCTATATATTTTTTCTTAAATCTCCCTCAAGCTCTAAAATAAACCTTTTTTCTGCACAAGCTTCACATTGGCTCTTAGAACAGGACTAGACTTAACTCCTAGCTTATAGCTTCATTGCTGTCATGAAAGGCAGGACAGAATCTCTCCCTTTTATGCTTCCAGTTTTTGCCAAAGCTAACAGGAAAAAAACATAGGAAAAGAATATATATAATAACTCAATCCCTAGTGGAAAAAAACCTGCCATAAATAATTTTACAATATGAAAGCTAATTTAAATTTGGCCATATTTCTGGCAGAGCAGTGTTCTGTTTACAAAAATCTGGGTGCTCTACACTCTACTGTGAATGCTCATTTAAATTTATCTGAAAGACGAAGGTGAATTCAATTCAACTTATTCTCATGCTGTGTTAGTTAGCTTTCACTCACTCAAGAAGCAGAGATAACAGCATATACCTTCCCTGGCACACTGTGAATTGCAAATAATTTATCTTTTGCATCAGTGGCACAAACCAACAGCAACTCAAACAGGGATTTTCTTACAAGGAGGCAGCAAGGCTTATATTTTCTGTGAAACACATCAAGTATGCCAAGGAACAGGGGAAAGGGCAAGAGGGGAAAAAGTTCTCCCCAGTTTCACATAGGGAGCCAGGTCACGAAAAAATTGAAACATTCTCATTCTCACTGAGCTGACTGAAACTCCTTCAGTTATTTCAAGGTGATTTAAAAAATTAAATTTGCAAGCATCTTCAAAAAACTCCAATGAAGAATTATGTCATCTAGTCAAAATCAAATAATGAACAATAAAAAAGGGACAGAATATTTGAGAAAAATTAGTTGAAATAATTCTCTGGTTTAAGGAAATGTTTTAAAGTTACCAGAACCTGAGTGTTTCCAATATCTCCCTTTAAATGCACTTACAATGTAGTAATTTTGAGAGAACCAAACAGAAAGCCTCACACTATTTTAAAAAATAATTTTGTATACTTAGAATGAACCAAATAATCTCATGGAAACCCTAATATTTCTTTTCTGCAGCTTCACTGGACATGTCAGAATCAAAATATATGTCAGCAGAACCAGATTCAGAATTCATACCTTTCATTTAAAACTGATGAATCTGTATCATTTTATTCACCAAGACCCCCTATACAAGGGGGTTTAGTTGATATACATGAACTTAATAGGCATCAGGTAGTCAATGGATTATTTAACAATTGTAAGAAAACGTTAAAAAGTAAAAATCAGCTATTCCAACTGGCATTAGTTATCCAAAGCAATAGTCAGGGTTTGCCATATTCTTTAAGATATATTAAAATATCAGAATTTCTTACTTCAGTAACCCACGTGCACTAAGCTATTTAAAATACATCCAAAGTATTCTGTTTATCAGTAAATGCATGTCTTGATATATAATTCAGGGTAATGGACAAACTCTCATGGATGATGGAGAAGTAAGGTGATGGATATATTCTCTAGTGAATTGTTATGCAGCAATTAAGCCTGACCATTTAAGCCCCTATTGAAGGCTCACCAGGATATTGGACATTGTCCTCATGAAAGCAGAAAACTTCATTACAACAATCCAACAATGATGCTTCCGTATAAAGGAAAATATTTTTAATAAAGTCAGCCACAACACCTTTATGCATTCAGTTACAGCCCAAAGACAAGATAAAATGTAAGTGCAATAAATCAATATTTTAAAATATAGCAGAAGTGTTATGAAAAGAATTCTGTCACCTCTTTAATACAGTGGAAATTTAAACCCAGAAAAACACACCTACAAAACTGGTCCTGGTGTAAGACTGACTGGTGAAAATAAGCATATTTTACTGGTACTCAATTAGAGACAATAATTGCTCAGTAGCATTATTTACAATCAGCTGCAAAGACATTAAAACCATCAGGGAACAAACACAGCAAAGGACGAACACGGCCCCAAACAATAAAACAGCACTTCAACCTGCACTGTTATATTTGTGTTTCAATAAGTTTTGTAACTCACTTTGATTTGGAAGCATCATACACACAGGAACAGAATCAATCAAATGACAACATTTAGAGGACATGAAACCAAAGAAAGACCAAGTTACATGAATTCAGGATTTGGGTCACCAGTATGAAATGGAAACAGCAGCAAATGTCATCAATAACCAAAAAATTGGCAGCAAATAATGAAACAAAGAAAGAACGACCTTAAAGCAGCTTTCAAAGAAATTTCTTGTAACCAGATTGCAAAGATGAAAAGATTTTTTCCTCCACTTAACTTGAACTGAAGGAGATGAAGGGGAATGACTGGAAATGAGGAAAAAAAAGAAAGAGAGAGAGAGAAAAAGAAAAAGAGACAGAGTTCAGAGACAGACTCAGCTGGATACCAGTAACAGTGGAAAAAAGTCACAGACATTCCAAATGATTGAAAAATTAGATTTTGAAATAAGAGAATTTGTACTTGTGTTGCAAGTATTTCTGAAAAGAAAGAAGCTGGATAAGGAGAAAATACAAGGAGAATCAACATTTTCATGATGCTTTCTTCAAGACTAAGTTTCTTAGTTATTTTGAGAAATGAAAACTTAAATAAACATCAATTATAACTTTTTAGCAAAGCTGTCCAGAAATAATCACTGTTTCTTAGTGACCGACTAGACATATCAAAATGGTCCCTGATATTCACTAAGTCTTCAGTACCCTGAGTAAACACTTAGTTTTTATATTTTTACTCAAATACAGGCCACTGTCTCTAGGAGTGATGTTTATTTTTCCAGACTAAAAATCCAGTTGTAAAACAATTCTCCATCTATCAGTAAGAGACAAGAAAAACACAACTTTCCTATGCTTATTTGAAGAATAAGTGAACTAAATGACCTTGCTGATGGAAACAATTTGGCAGATACATCATGCAATTTATAACATCCTCCATCCACAAAACAAAGTCTAGGTGCTCCCAAACACGGATCTAATCAGTAGTCTGTAAGTGATGTTACCCTGTCACCTCTCAGGGCCATGGGGGATACTCAGCACTGCCCCACAGGAGCAGCTCTGCAGCTACAAACTCCATCACCTATGCTGTAAATGCCCAGGACTGGAGCATTTCCCATCCTGTTACAGCTGCAGTTCAGCAGACAATGGAATATTTTTACCTATCATGAGAAGAGACAGAACCTGCTGGTAATTTAAAGAAAAATTCATACAACACTTAAAAATCTTCAGATGATCAAAACGTCTAAAGCTATTTTACAAAGGAAGTATTTAGAGAGTAGGAATGAAAGAAAGTGGAAAGAGTTTGGCATTGTGATCTCACATTGCAGGCCATGGGATGTACCTTCCCTTCACTTTTGAACATCCACAGAAAAAGAACTCTTGAGACTAAGTGGCAGAAGATTAAAAAGTCATATTGAAAGAAGACTTGACACAATCTCAAAATAAAGAAATAAAAGACAGTTTCTTAACATGGTCTCTGATTTAATACTTCACTTCTGCAATGTTCTGCTTCCCTGCTGCTGAGTGACAGAAAAGGAAATAACAAAAAGTCTTTTTGTGCCTACATCTTGCTTTTTTTCTATGTATTGTAGATGAAATTATAGAGCTGATCATTAAAAATGTTACTATTAAGTCCTGCAGTCACCAGATGTACAGCTGAAAGGCAAGATCAATCCTGAAAATTATATCACAGGTAAAGAGAAAGAAAAACTGATGGATAAACAGAGAAAACCAATACAAAAATCCCTGTAGCCTCCTCTGCTGGATTGGAGGGTGAGGAGGGAGGAAAAGGTGCAGTATCATGTTTTTTGAATAATTTCTGTTACGCCCTTTCCTATGAAGATGTAACTGCAGGTTTAATGCAGGTTGTGATATAACTCATTGCAAATAATCAATGTGCTATTTATCCTGCATCTGATTAAACAATATAATAGTGGGAAATGTGTAGAATCAGAAAAATTGATCCTGACTGGGGCACTCACATGTTTGAAAGCAGATACCATGCAAGGAAGTGCTTGCTGCTCAGGGAGACCTGAAACCTCCCAGATGAACAAGGAGATGATGGAAACATCAAACATCACATGGTGTGGGGTTTTCTTGGTTTGTTACAGAGAAATTAAATAACATTTCTAGTACCCTCCACGAAGTGATTACCACACAGTTATTGAGTGGCTCAAATGCAAATTCAGGCAGAGAGTACCAGCTTCTCCCCTCTCATGTAGAAAGTAGATGAGACCTTCCCCTGCCCACCACCCCTCTCCTCTTATTTACTTTATTTCTTCATGTACATTTAATTTTACGTTGTTGTTTTAGAGTTTTGGAGTTACTGTTCTAAATTCCAGACCCTTATAAAATACACTTGGGAAAAAAGTACAGATATTTTTTGTTGTTGTTGTTATCTTTCTATACTCAAAGATATACTGTCATTGATATTTTTTTCATATATTTATATCATCTATTTAATCAACAAATTATGAACAATTCCTCTTTGATAGGTAGAAATAGACAATTTTAACCAACTGAAAGGACAAAAAGATTTTAGAATAAGAGCCATGGCAAAGATACAAACAGAAATCAAAATTCTCAGTAACTCAGTTCTGTAAATGTTCAGAATTTTGACTTGAAAAGTAGATCAAAATTAAACAAAACCATTGAAATGTTTGAAACTTTCAAAAAATCTACATGGTCTTGTCACTATTTACCATCCCATCCTCCCCTGTTGTGCAGACACTAAATCTCTTTGCAGTATATATTTGGGGACCTGATACAAAAGCCTGAGCCTTCGGAAGACTGATCATAGATCAGAGCAGGATTACCTGTCCCAAGGCACTGTGAATCACCCACAGCAGCAGAGAGAGAGCCCAGAGCATTCCCTGTGACTCCACTGCCTCCTCCCACCCCTGGGTTTACCACACCAACTGCTGAGAGCAGAGAGGAGCTCCAAGGAGTGGGAACATCCCATGCACACCTGGAGTGCTCTGAAAGAGTCCCACACAGACTCGGGTGGGATAGAGGGGCAGGGCACAGCAGGCCCCATCAACACAGTGGAACCTTTCTGGAACCTTTCTTTAAATAACAGCTAAACTGTAGAGCAGAGGGAAATACAACACACAATTATTCAAGGATGGGAAACTAAATTGCACATTTTTCCAGCAAAAGGTTTCACCAGGGAGAAGTTATTCTGACTAAATGAAGATCTTTCGAAGTTATTAAAGAAATTATAAGCAACACAGGCTTACTTTGGGTTTTATTTTAGAGAAAGGTGAGAAGACACCAAACCAGGAGTCACATTTTCTTTAGCAAAGACTTCTTTTGTCATTTATCTTATTCTGAACTCACTGAAGAAGCGTAGAGGCTGCTGTGAACTACAGCCAACCAGATCAGAGGGAATAAGGAGCAAAGGGAGGACTGCGAGCTGCCGAACAGATGGAGCGATTAACTACACTGGGGGAATCCAGTCAAAGCAACCAAGAATAACTAGCAGGAAGCATGGCTTTCAAGGGCATCTAACAGGAAACGGGGCTTTTGGGGACTTTTTTCTGCTTTTCTAAGTTGGCATTTTATTATAGTTTCTTTCTGTTGCCTGTTGCCTCTCAACCATTTCAAATCATCACCTTACTATTGCAAATCTGGAAAAAATGGTTATTTTTCAGCTGCAAGAAAATGGAAATTCCCTATGTTTCTGGGCAAGGATTCTAAATGATATAAAATATTTTAATAATGAGCCCTCACACTTGAAGTGGTTCCCATGTTGCTGTGAGTCAAGACCCAGACTTGTCTGACCACCTGCTTAATTTCCTGGTCTTTCTGTCATCCATCTATCAAAAAACCCCCATGATCTTTTGAGGCACTGTCTGCAGCTCCTGCTAATTTCAGTCCACATTTATGGAGCTTACATGTTTTGGAGATCAGATAGAAATGTGTCCTAGAATTGACTAGAAATGTGTCCTGGAATTGACTGAGCAAACATGAAGATTCACAAATACAGCATTTCATACACATATTCTGGCTTTTTTTTCAATAATACTGAAACTAGTATACAATGCAATAATTGTATACAATTACCTAGAGCGGACTCAAATGTATCTCAACATATTCCAGACATGCAGAAAAATATACAAAGATACAAAAGTTTCCCAAATACAAGCATTCAGCTCCTGGAATGCTAATCAAAAGTTTAGCCAGATTTTAAAAGCACGAGAAACTTCTGCAAATGTTTATTTCATAGAAATATTTGTCTTGTGCAATTTTTCAGCAGACTGTGTGAACAAAATTTTGAAGTCATGCAAGAATCCATCAAAACAGATGCTGCACTGGGAAGAAGAATGCTTGGATTCTATTTCTAGGGCCAGGCCAGACCTCAGATAAATCCTGAACCTCTTATTTCATGCTCATCATCTTTTTTGCCTGCTACAATTGCAGTAATCATATTTCTGCAATGACAACAGACCCTCAAACTGGCCAGAGTCTGTATTTTCTAGTTTGACATTAATTGCAGCAGCAAACCAGGTATCAAGTGCTGATGCAAAGGCAAAAATCTGTAGCTGCCTGGCCATCAAAAAACGATCTGAGGGTGAGCAATATTTTTAACTTACTCTACTGCAAGACTTAGTGAGATAATTGTGTGCACATACACAGTATGCAACACAGAATAATCTTCCATCTTACACATTTACAGGCTCCTTAATTCAAAAAGTTCCAAGTCTTCCAATTCTTTTTGCTGTGTCAGTTTCACTGTGTGAAAAGATGGAAATTGTAGTCTTACATAGAAAAGATGCCTACTGAAGAGACAGAATGTGCTTTACAGAAAAAAACAGACTCATATGAACTTTGTCTGTTATTTTCTTATTCAATGTCAAAGCAACAACTGAAAGAACCATCTCAAGAGATATCTGAGATCAGGAAGGTGAAATGGTGAGAACAGACAATGGTTCACTAGGTACAAGTTTTGTCAGCATTTTGATCTCCTTTGATCAGATGTTGAAACAAAGTAACCCAGAGATTTATCAAGAGGGTAAATACTGTCCAAATAAATAAATGCCAGTGTTGGCAGGTTATCACATATCTGAGAAACTATGTCACATGCAAAAACCTTTGCATACAAGGAATAGTGAACCTTGCATTAAAAAAAAGAGATGACTCTTTTTAATTTGAGCAAGAGCCCTCCATATAATGATATAGATGGCAGTGTGTACTGGGTTGGCAGATACCATAAGGATCTCTTTATACTACATGTAAGATTTGCCATTCTCCTGCCTGGGAAGAAGCAACCAGAACAACTCACAGAACCTTTTATAATTATTTTTTTTTAATGATTAATGATCTTTTCTGAGGTTCCTCAGACCCAAGTGCTTGTTTTCCAGAGAGTGGGTGCTGTGACCCATTGTGAGGTGTATTTCTAAGGGACTATAGGGTTACATAACAAATACGCACATATTTTTCGTCACATGAGGAAAAGAAAATCTGTTTGTTCTGAAGGATAAGAATTATCAGCTTGCATGGTAATAGAGAAAAGACTTGAAGTTGTCCAGGGCAAGAGCTGGGTACCTTGGGGGCAACCCCAGCACAGCAGTAGAAGGGTAAACATATTTCAATTACACCAAGTGATTGAACTGAGCTTTCTGTGGAACCAGAGTCACAAAAGGGTACTACAATAAAAGGCAAAGTTGAAGAAAGTTGTAAAGAGCAGGAGCTGGTTACAGTCTGTCTTCTTGAATATGCATCCCTCCTACTACAAGCTGGCAAGTGAATTTTTTCTCACAATATGGTGCACCACATGCATGTTTTTCACTGCTGTAGTTTCCTGGAATAGCTCAGTATACAGTAAGATATGGGGCATTGGCAAAGGAAGAGAGGAAAGAGGTCACATTCATAGGAATCCCAAAGTACCTTCACTTCTGTTTAAAATGCTTCAATCTATATTCCTGGAACTGGTCCTGCTAATTAGAAAAGAAAAACATAGTATAAAATCCACTTCTTACTTTTTAAATAATCCTTCTTTACCATAGCACAAATTACTGCTCTTTAAAACAGCAGACAGTGCAAGGACTTGATCCTTTAGATTATGTTATCCGGGAGACATAAATTTAAGGAGTTGATATAACCTCCCCATTTCTTGGCCAGTTTATTACTGAATCCTAATCTCCTAATAAATAAGATACTGTATAACATTCAATCACACATGGCATTGGTAGAACATATTAGCAAAAACTATCTATTTTCTTTTTTGTGTGAAAATACGTTTATTTTTTCAGTTAAAATAAAACCAGTATTATGACTCAGAATAATTTAATCTGAGAAATTTAGATCTAAATATACAATATTTAATATCAGTGTTATAGTTATCTACAATTCAGACATTATATCAACTCAAACTTTTGTTTCTCATGTAACATCATTTCTGCAGAGGAAACTGCACAGAGAGAAGTTGGCTCCCTGGAGGATTTCCTCATTTCTAGAAAAAGATGATATCTTTCTTTGAGAATAATATGAATACCACACAAAATTCATCTGAAAGAAACTTTGAAATTAAGTTGACACCGATGTCTGGGAAATTGATGTCTTACACACTATACCAAACACACCAAGGAAGTTCCAGCAGTCTAAAATGCCAGTCAAACCTGCCTCAAGGCTACTTTCTATATTCTTGTTACATATATTTTATAGCTCCTGGTTTAGATTGGGAAGGTGCTGAATTATCCCTCTATGTGACAAATGACTTGCAAACCAGTAAAACTAACAATGGCTGCCAGAGCTAAGTTGGGACTGTAAGTTTATGTGGGGAATTGCACCTTTAGAATATTTCTATAAGGAGTCAGAACTTGACATCAAATGAAGCAGGTGCTTCCATTATTAGCTCAGATTGGTTTAACAGGATGCTTTTGGGGCAGTTGTTTGGCTAAAACTGGAAAATTTTAATTTCTTCCAAGTTTCCTTCTGAGGGAGAAGCAGAGTACAGACACTAAGCAGGAAGAGGGAACAGAACTGACAAAGAGGTTTGACAGAACACGGTAAGAAAAGGACTTGGTGCTTTGAAGGAACACTAAAGAAGAAGAAGCAAAATGATAGAAAAGTGATCAGAAGTGAGGATCAGAAGAGAAGCTCCTCTGGAGCAGTCTGATAAGTGTCCACCTGAGAACTGAACTTCCTACAGTGCCTTATTTGAAGCTTTCCCTTCACTTATGTACATCATCACAATGGTGCAATTAATGTATCCCCATTCCAATATTCAAAATACATTGAAAGCATCCTAAATAAAAGTAAGTTAATAGGAAGGTTATAAAAAAAATCTTATCATAAAATAAGCTGTCAAGGAGAAATACAGAATATAAATTCTAGCTGAAGCTATAAAGCATTTGGATAATGGATCAGTTTGCAGCAAGTAAAATTTCTCAGGTAAATTACACAAGAAATGGAATAACTAATACATAAGCACCCACACAGACACGCCTTAGAATGTACACACAAAGAACAAATATAACCAGCAAAGAAAAAACTGGTGATGTCAAATCTTGTTTTATTTTTTGCCAATAGCAGAACAACATGAAGGTGGTGACAGTCTACATGAGGGATGTCTCTTAGCAAATGTAACAGAAAAAACAGGCCCAAAGAGACGAAAAAGGAAAAGGTAAAAACCCTGTACCATGATTTTTGAGGAATGCTTTCTGTCATTTACTTCTAGAGCCATTTTTCACACATGCCCATGATAATATTCCCTAAATAGATAATGATGGAACTCAATAGGTAAATAACTTTGAGACATTTAGGAGACAAAATGGTTTGAGCCATTTTGTATAAACAAGTGGAAGAATGCTTAGTATTAGTTTCCTTCAGTAAAATTCCAGCCTAAAACAACAGAAAATGACACCTACATTGTAAAAATTATAAAACTGAGTATTTGACAGTAGCCAATTTATTAAATCACAGAGAACACTTTTCCTGATATATTATTCTCCTGGCTTTCCCTCTTACTTATTAAGCCAAACATTAGCACATGGCAGCACCATGAGATCTGGTTGGGTGGAGGTTGTTGCTGGGGGGGCGGTTCCTTTTGTGCTTTGTGCATTAGTTTTCCCAAACCTGTTACAAACATAAGCATTTTATGAATTTCAAAATGTTTTGCACACTAACATTACCAGAAGAGAATACTGATGACAAAAGAAATTTTCAAAGAAAATGACATTGAGCTTAATCCTAAAGTACAGACACATTCATCTGCATCTCAGCAAATCCCTGTTTTGTTCTAAACATTTTGAGTGCAGCTTCTACAGTACTGTGTTTCATACAAGACTGTATTCTAACACAGAAGGGTTGAAAATCCAGTTTGTTTGTTTACCTGTTCCATCAGCTTCTCTTCTGATCATCTGCAGACACTCAAGTTAAAATTCACAGTAAGGAATGGGTAAGTTTAGACACAACAGATCATACACTTGTGTAAAGAGAGGAACCTAAAACCAGGCCAGGTGTTTAGGAGATAGACTTTTAAAACCAAGAGGTACTTGGATATGAAAGTAGAAAACTTACCATTCACTCAGCTGAAACAAAAGAGCTAAACCAAAACCAACTCTGCCAGATAAACATTTGAGGACAAACAAGCTGAAGAAAATTTAGGAGACCTGGTGTAGTGGCAACAGGAATTGAATACATAAGCAATGTCTGAGTGAGCTAGAGGATGATTTGCATTATCAGTTGCTGGTTAAAGTGTTTTCCACATTATTCTTTGATGACTGAACTATCAATAATTAAAAGACACAAATAGCCAAATCAATCTGAATGCTGTTCTTTCCCATTCCCTACATGGCAAGACTCGGCTGCTGCTGTTGCCCAGGCACACATACCAGCACTGCAGAGGCCACTTTTCAGATCTCCAGTTCACCTGTGGTCACTTGCAGCAGTACACTTGCACTGTAAGAGAAAGGTTGCAGAAGTTAGAAGATATCACAAAAGAGATTTAGCTTTAAGATTCATGAATGTTTCTGATTTTCTCCTTTTCCACTCCCTAATTTCCTACCAGCAAAAAACATCAATAGTGACCATCATTGCAGTTCCTCTGTATGGATGAGGAAAAGGTTCTTTCTAGCACAAATAGATAGCAGATAGAAATAATATTTTTATCCTATAAAATCATGAGCTTTGTACATGTCCTTTATGAATTTTCATCATATTTAAAGAATAGAAAGTCACAGCAAAATGTGATTGAATCAGAAAAAAAATTGAAATATTATTTGTTATTTGATGTAATAAGAAGCACTGCCCATACTTAAGGGTAGCTTCAAATATTTTTACTAATAGTATTTATAAAGTAGACAAAAACAGAGCTTCTAGAGCTAGCATTAAAAAAAAAAAAAAAAAAAAAAAAAAAAAAAAAAAAAAAAGGAAGAAAAAAATCAAGTATTCCATTTTCTGAAATACTGGGAATATCAAACCAGTCTAATAGCTGGTGGTTTTAATTCTTCACATCATAATTTAGAACCATGTAGGAAACAATTTCATGTTTATTGACTTAGAATAATTGACATTTCTTTCTTCTGGAATCTATGAAACAGGGTCTATTCACCTGCTTTGTTCGTAATCTCCATTTTCAGGTGGCACAATTTAAATAGTGCATCTTTCACTGACAGGTTCCTTCATGCTGTCAAGGAAGAAAGTTTCAGTTTTACTTTTTATTTTTCAGGTCTCCTTATGATTATTTAATGAAGCATAAATATGGATGGCACCTTTTTCCTTACAGCGGCTGATAACATACAAAAATACATTCAGCTGCAAAAGCACCTCTTTTTTAGCAAGTTTTTAAATAGTTCCCTTGGTTGCCATTATTTTTACAAAGGCCTTTATTTCCTTCACACATGAGCCACATCATCTCCAAAACAACTGTCCACATAAGCTCATCACACTGATGACAGGAAAAGAAAAAAACATGGAACACTCAGAACAAGAAAATCCTTTCACAGAGGATCCATATTACTCTTAACTTCATCTTCACTTCTTACAAGCCAAGTGCTCAATACTAAAGTCTATATGTCATTCTTTCCTCTTTAACTGTAATTAACCCTACAAAGAGTGTGTCAGAAGTATTTTAAAGTACTTATTACTTAAAATAGCGATCACTGATAAGTTCTTATCAAAATGTACCTAGAAGTACCAGAATTTTGTGTACGTGCTATTTTCTATTTCTGGATTAAAATCACTGGGTTTTGTCAGAAATATCTTGTCAAGTGTTTCCTGTGCCAATGCCACAGTTCAAAAACCGAGGCCACCCCTGAAAAGTCAGAAAAGATTTTATCAAAATATACAGCTGAAATGTCTGCAGGAGACAGACTATGCATGTCTTCTTTTTCTTCTGTTTTATAGACCTCTATGTTATCTGAATAAAGTATTTCTTATTCTCCTTTTTCCTTTTATTCTCTGTCCTGTTCTATACTTCATGGCCATCATTTGTCCATATGCAAGGAGATTTTTCAGCTGGATCTCTGGGGCTCAGTTTTGCCTTTTTACAAGGAGGAGGACAAAATACAGAAAGGAAGGAGAGAAAATAAAGCTCCAATTAATTCATCTTGAGTGAACAGGCAAACAGGTGCAGCTGAGCAGGGATCACCCCTCAAAAAAAGTCATATATTCTTTTGGTGACATTTAATTATACTTTTCAAAATACCTCAGCTGTAAAAAACAGGCATTTCATTTCAAAGAAAGGAGAACGTAGCAACATTCTCTTATACAGAGATGAGAAAGCACATCTATGAATCATAGCAGAAAGCCAGCTAACCCTGCAGCAGATTCTTCTGCCAACCAAATCTAGAAAGGACGGAGTTTGAAGGATTTTTGCATTTACTCAAACGAAAATATTCATGAGCCTGCAATCTTAACACAACCCCAAGCTGATTCCCAGAGACAGAGCCCTGGTCCTCAGCCAGGATGCTCCATTCCAAGCTGACACATTTCACTGTGGCTTTGTTGTATTTCCAGACCCTTTTGGGGCACACCAGGGGCTCAGCTACTAAGCTGGTCAAGTATCCACTGTACAGTAATGTATATTTTACAGCTGGGCTTTGTGAAAGATGGCAGACTTTGTACACTACATGGATTCTAAAGAGTTCCTGTAAAATGTGAAAGAGCAAATTCTAGAACCAGAGGAACAGGTTCCAGGGCAGAGTTGTTCTCCAAGTCTCAGCCAGCAGAAAAGGAACATTGCATTCAGAGTTCACAGTGGTAAAGGTAAAAGAAAATTTCACAAAGGTAAAAGAAAAAATAGGGAGGAGAGATCCTAAGAAGTTATTTCATCCATTAGGCTGCAAATTGCACCATTTCTGTGGGAATATAAGAAATAATTAGTCCTGAGAAAATATTCCTCCTACTGAAGGACAGCATAAAAATTACAGGCTCTAGAATATATGTAACAATTAAAAATGTGTCACTTTATTCTTTCTCAATGCCTCCTTCTTCCTTTAGTATTTACCCTAGCCCAGACATTTTCATTACAGCTAATGATAAGAATAGTTATTCAACCTCAATACTCACTGGGCAGGATGTGGTAAATCAAGTACATTGCTTCTCAAAAAAAAAAAAAAAAAAAAAAAAAAAAAAAAAAAAAAAAACCAGACTTCAGGCAAAAGCTCCCTGAAAATCCTGGAAGATTTAGAAAATCACTGACTCGTTTGACTCGGTTTTTTGTGCCACATTTACTCTAATGCTACTTTTGGAGTAAAAGGGATTTCTCTCTTCACACAAAGGGTGTGTTCCTCAGTGACAACACACATCCATGGAGAACCTACAAAGAGCTCAGCAGCAGGCACTACTCAGTTATGTTTTTATTGCAGGTGAAGCAGAAGAAAAAAAAAAAAAGTTGCTCCACAACACATCAGACTTGTCTCAACTTAGTCAGGAATGCCTTTAATCTTGTCTTGGGCAGGGAGCTAGTACAGATTAGTTACATTCAGACTAGGAGCTCTTTGCCTGTGTTCATTTCTACAGAATTCCAGGAACAATCTACATTGGAATATGTTGAGATGGGCCAGGGAGACTGAAATATAACTCCACATAAGAACATATCATCAGATCAGAAAGGTACAGGACCCAAAATCAACTTTCATTTACAACTGAATGAGCAAACCTCTTCATTCTACTTAGATAAACCATTACATTCTAATACATCATTTTTAAGCCCGTTGTGTATTTTTAATTATCCAGCCTGATAACTGCTGAGATACCTGCAAAGCACCTTATAAAATACATGAATATTTTATTCAGGTGGATTATCATAGTTGGTTTCCTACCCTTGAACTTTGACATCCCCCATGGGAAATGCAAGTTTCAGCTTGAAGTGAGCCCACGGATAACGATTTATTTGGGTGCCATAGTGCAAGGCAGCACAGTGGGACTATTTTGGTGTGTTTACTGCATGTATAAATACAAGCAGGAAACACAAGCATCTTTCCATCCTCCTCACAAAACCAGCTTTCACAATTTATTATCTCTTACTAAAGCCTACTGTTGGCTTGATTGAAGTGTGTAGGTTGCACTATACTTACCTGCAAATAAAGCACCTTCTTTTGGTTCTTAAGTTACTTCAGAAGCTCTCCCTGTTATTACATGCCTCCTTTTCAAATTATGAATTTCACACACTTCACTGCTTTTGTGTTTCATTTAAAGCCTTGTTTATTGGTAGCACAAAAGTAAAGCTTGACTAGTAATGCCTGCCTTTTTCTTTTCATGCTTTCCCTCATGGGATGCAATTCAACTCACATTATTGATGTGAATTATTCATTTCTGAAACTCTTTCAAGTAGCTCTGAAACAAGCAGGTTCCTATTTTTTTTTTACCCTCAGAAAGAGGGAAGAATCAAATTCAAGAATTTCCACCTTTTCATACATATGATTTAATGACAGAACATACATAATCATCTTTCTCAATAGATACTGTTGAAGTTAAAATCTATACCTAAATGTACTACTGTGCCCAGCCAAAATCAAGTTTTCTGTTACAGGACCACTGGATTGCTTCTTATGAATTCTTCAAATGTAAGGTTGTTTTTGCAAACTAAAACTGCTACACCTCAAAGGGCTTAAGACAAACATGTAAGAAAGGAAAGTAGGTAAACCAAATTACCTCTATTGCTTATTTTATTTAATATAAAATTAGAAGGCATGGATTTGGTACAGATGTTTTATTACTACTTAAACTGTTTTATATTCTTTAAAAAATAAGTCACTCACTTTACCTGCATTCAGAAATGTATAATTAAAGAAGAGACAATTCTAAGTTGTTTAATACTTAACTCTGTAAGAGAGTTTTTATCCACAGACTGCAAACTCAGTAACTATATGATCCCCCTTGTTCAGACAAGCAATATTTTCCTTTTGTCCTATTTTCAAAATTAGATAGGTTGGTTCACTGTAACAGAGAGCGCATTAGATTTTCAGATTATGTGAAGACATGATCGTTATCTGCTATCAGCTATTTCCTTCAGCTTTTCTCTTTTGATAAAATTTTTGCCACAGGTTAAAAAAAAAAAAAAAAAAAAAGGTAGAAAATCCCACTGGAACAAGAAGTGGGTTTGGATTTGGGTTTTTTTCAAAATTGGCTTGAGTCAGGAAAACAAACTAAAAAACTGCTAGATGATCTAGTTTTTATCTTCAGGTACTCCAGGAGTGAATGTGATTTATATATCAGTATATAGATATCCATATGCGCACAAATCCAGAATGATGAGGGCTCTCAACATTGTGACTCAAACACTAAGCTGTGCACATCAACTTAGACGTGTGAATTTCTGTAAGTTCAGTTAAATGCGGGTTACTGAATTCCGACCGCTTATTTTGAAAATTACAAAATTTTGCTTTCCATGCTAGTTTTGTAAGAAAATAAATTCCACAGATGCACTGCCAGCCTGTGGTTCTCATACCCTTCCTCGTAACTTTTGAATGAATTAGCTAATTTTGATCAAATTTGACAAGAGGACCCGGTCTAAAAGATTTGAAGTTCCAACAAGTTTCCATGAGAACTGACAGTTGAGTAGGAGATAAAGACTGACATGAGTCTTCCCAGTAAGGAAAATATTGCTGTGTAAGCTCAGCAATTATCTATTATGCTTGACATACCCACCAGTCGATGATTGTGTATCTATCAGCCACACAATCCTCTTGTGTGGAATTTGGAAGTGATTACAGGTCTCCCATTACTCTGCCAGCCACAGGCTGGGAAACAGAGGAATGGTTGGCAGTCAATTTAGTGAGTTTTAGCAAACTAAAAATGGCAGTAAATTTAGTGAGTTTTAGAATGAAGAAGGGAGCTGTAATTTGACTGGACATAACCTCATTTGAAACCAAGCTTCAGCATATACACAGTAATCAGACAAATTTGTTAAAGTTTCCGAATGTTTATGACCCACTATAATTCAAAACAGTAAAACCCAGTAACAGGTTGGAAACCATCACTGTGACACTTACTGTGAGATGACAACACTGCACACAAGTTGCTGTTTGCATTCTCCAGGGCAAATTTGAGGAGTACCTTGGAGTGCCAGCACTTGCTCCAGGAAGCCACAGCCTCTTTTGGCTGGATCCACAGAAACCCTGTTGGGAATTGCCCAGTTGACACTGGGGCTGTTGCTGACATATCCTGTGATAAAACCTGAGTAACCTGAATCTTTTACGATGCTTGATACATTGGGAAAGAACTCTTGCACCTTTCCAAGCCTTTGTCTGGTTGTTCCTTGGCTCACATCTGAGAGATTCCTAGTGATGCTGGTCCCTCACCTCTGCCCAGTTCAGCTGATCCAGCCCCTGGCTCTGAAGGTTATGCTGCATTTCTTTCCTGTCTCCTCAGCCAGTTCACCAATGCCACATAACAAGGAAAAACAAGCTCCCCTCAGTCCCTACTCCTGTTTAGTTCCCCTGCTTATTCAGAAAAACAATTGCATTACCTTTATATGCAAAGGCATCACACCACGACCTGGTGTTCTGTTATTTTTCTACTACTATGAATCCTTGATCTTTTCAGTCATTGCTTCCAAAGACAGTATTGCATTCTGCTGATGAAGTACTTCACTTACATCTGCTCAGACCTAATAAACACTCCAGAACTGGAGGTCCATCAGTGTTACTCAAAATACTTGTTCGAATTATCATTTAGGCAGTCATATCCCTCCCTCATTCAGATGTTGCAGAGCATAAATGATAAGAAACCATTCCAAAGAAATCTGCATTGCAGTCATCATCAAAGTGAGTAAATAAAGAAAAGCTGACAGGCCCTCACACAGTAGGCAAATTCTGTGATCTTCACAGAGAAAGGTAATGGTTTTCTTTTCTTCTTTTCTTTTTAATACAGGTTTTCTTCTAGATTCAGAGGCCTTCATGTTAAATTAAATATTTTTAGCACCCACACGACCATCTAGAATTAAATTGCCGCAGTTCCTTAGCATCTGAGACAGAAAGCAATGATAGATCACTGTGATTCTCCTGTCCTTGCACAGAATCAAAGAATCATTTACTAATAGACTGAATTGCTTCCAGAACCAGAAATCACACAGCTCCATCTCGTGGAAGATGAGATTCCTCGTGAAATGTCAGCTCAGTTCAACAACTGCCTTTGTAATGATTTGGTCTTAGATGTTTTAACATATAAGTTTTCTTTACCACAGATATTTCCTTTCACATTCACTCTACACAAATTCACCAAGGGCAGGAACAATCTGCCCAGTGTTTTTATTTATAGTCTCTTGCTTTATTTTATTTACTCATATCATTCTCCCAAACTGGTCCATACTTCAGCAGTTCACATTTGTACCAAGTGGTGCAGAATCAGCTATTTAATTTTCTTTCTATCCTCTTTCTTTGTCCTGTAAGAGCTTGAACACCTTGCAGAAGTGTCCTCAGTGAACACATCATACATAAGTACTAAATATATTTGATTCTCAGCCTAGTGGTACTTCTTAGCAGGAAACATTCTCAATAGTTTGGATGACATAAAAATGCAGAGCAGCAGAGTTTGTCTCATTCAGGCAACACAGAACCCAGATCTGTAATGTTTTCATAATCTAATGCCATTCAAGTGAACCAAGTCAGAACTACTTTTAGGTCAGATGAACCAGGTAACTTTTCACTACACTACAAAAAATGTCTTCCTGAATTCTGGAGACAACTAAGGGATTGGTCCTTATTTCCTTGTTACAGAATCTTTATCCTTTTGAGAGCTTTGGGATGGTTTGGACATCAAAAACCAGCAACAAAAACATGTACTCCACATAAACCTCTGTGCCACACTACCAATAAAAATTGAATGTTTATATTTTTGACTATACATTTTACCTTGGGATAGCATATTAAACCACATGTACAGCACAAGTCTACAGACTGAAATCCACCAAGGTAAAAGTTCCTTAGGCTTTAGCATAGAACTCATTGTAAAACTTCACAATGTATTTTGATGTTTCCAACAATCCTTGGTGTTTGAAGAAGGTATTTCTCATAAGCTGCAGTAAAATGTGAAACTTCTCTATCAGATTATCCCAGCCCACATTCACTTAAGTTTTCAGAAAAAGCAGCAGTAATGTGACTCATGGGACTACTCACAGATGACTCTGGGAACTCATTTCCCATTAATTTTCAGCCGAAACGTGTGAGTGGTCAAAAATGACCACAAACCTTCCCTCAAGTCTTTTAATTTAATTAAAAGTATAAATGATCCTAAGTGTTTTCATCTTTTTAATTAGTTTTAAATTTATTTTCAGTGTGAGAGCTAGAAGTCCTAAGAGAAAAGTAAGGAATTGCTCATAGAAACTTCTATCCAAATCTGCATGATGAATGTCAATATGATAAGTAAAACCAGCTGCTTATTAAAATACTGGTTTGGACCACAACAGTCTGAGGCTGTCTGAATTAATATATACAGGCAAAAGAAAAAATTATGTAGAGAAAAATCTCCTAAAAATCATCCAAAATATGTATTTTTAACTAGCATTCTGGGGCCTAAGAGGGAAAAAATAAAATAGCATCTTGATTGTTTCCCTGCAAAGGATATTCCATTGCTGTATTGAGATGATTCACCACCACCTCACTCCCCTGAATTCATCTTCCACACTGAGAAATGGTACGGCATTCCTCCCTCCTGGTAAAAGTCAAAATAGCAACTTTCTAGATATGAATGACAAGAAAAATACCTCTTCTGCTAGCCTTTTTTCTTGTATGAAATTTCAGAAACAGTATCAACTTGATTTCATTTCATTAAGTCTTGAAGTGATCTTTGTTTCTCTCAGAAGTATTTGTATTACTATGAAACACTAAAAACTAAAATCCACAGAAAGTACAAAGAAAAGAGGCCAAAGGAAAAGACCTTCCAAGGTTCATATCCCACCCACTAACAGCTGTCAATCCTGACAAAAAACAGCTGCCTCTGGATGTGGGTGGATGAGAGAGTTCATCTTTGTCCAATCACTCCTTGGCCAATATTTCAGAATCTGCCAAGAAGGTCAGCAATTAGTGCCCATCATGATATGGGATATGGACACTCATTCAAGAGATATTGGACTTACACTATCCAGCTGCTTTGCGTCCATATCTAAAGACCTTCTGTATGACTTTGCAGCCTTCAGTTACTACCAAGATTAGCCATGTAGATACTGAAAGCATATCCCTCCATCATAAAAAGACTATATTGTGCAGTTTACAGCTGGAAGTTCTTTTAGGCTTTTTGAGAAGATGCAAACAGACAACTACTAGAAAGACCAACTAATTTGTCCAATACAGCTACAATTACTTCATTCCCCAAAAGCAGAGGATTAAAAATTTTGTTAATTAGGATAAATACTGAGAAAGTATTAAAGTATTATTACAGGACAAACCAAACAACAAAAAGGTTGCTGACTCTTACAACTGCTACAATTAACACTTTATAGTGATATACTGTGTTGCCTGTGTTGCTTAGAAACCACATAATTACACACATTTCATCAGACTTAACCTATGTATTTTCATTACTTTGATGCATACCATTAAAATTCAAATGTTATCAAAATACAGCATTAGAAATAATTTGGTATTTCCTATTTTATATTGAAAAAAATATGTGATTAAATGCTATCTATGAGGCAGGTCATTCTGTTAAAAAAAGGGCAAAGGACAGCACAAACAATGGAATCTGCTTGTTTCCCCACTCATCCTTTATCTATTCCTTTTCTAATCCAGGTGCATTTTGAATAAGGCATTGAAAGTGTAATCCAAATTTCCCTGGTAATCTAAATGGGAGATTTGGCTGCAGGAGAAATCAAACACCAGCTTTAGAGCAGAGGGAAATAAAACTTAAAACCCCTATAATACTTTGCAGGTAACCAGTTTTAATATAAAGGCCCTTGTTTCATTATGCATGAATAGGAATATGATTCTTTGAATTTTGAAGTACTTCAATCAATGTTCAAGGGTTTTTAAGAACCTAATTATGTATGTCTTTTACAGGATTATGAATATTTGCAAATAGGGTTATGTAGTAAAGCTTTAAAAGCTAAAAAGTTAGATCAAGATATATTTTCTAAAACTCTTCAAAATATTTCAAAATCAGAAGAGCTGCCCAATATATATTGCTACATTCAAAGTATCAACCTTCTCTTTGAATTTTAGCAACATCTATTTTTCATGTATGTATTATATATATATATTACTGTTCTTCCTCACTGCTTTCCTGTGACAGTTATGATGTCTGCACTATTTTATCCAAAAGTAGTAAGAGTTTCATTAAAATAAAAAAAAAAAAACTAAAGGTACAAAATTAAAGCTCCATATACTAAAGACTGAGTTGATTAATTTAACTTAATTTACTTAGCAACAGTGTGCAAGGATTAATAAAAAAATTTAGATTATAGGTGAGCACCTCTATGGCAGTTTTGTAACTGTCTCTTCTGAGGAGTTTTCTGCTCATTAGAGGAACAAAAAAAGTCAAAATGAAATAAATAGGATAGGTCTGCAAAGACAGAATGGGGATAAAGCAGCAACACTGCTGAAAAAAAGGATGTAAAGGGACTCAGAACAGACTTTTTCCTTCTTCAGCTCTCTGTCCATAAGTGACACTACTGGAGGCTCTCTAGGAAGGCAAGAACCAGCATTAAGCACATGGTCTGACAGCACAGGAGGGGCACATTGTGACATATTGCAGCCAAAAAAGCTTTAGAAAGGCTTTTTAAATTCCCTGAAGATATTTTTGAATTGTATCCATCTGTAAGGGGTGTCAGTCCCACACCACCTCTTACCTTTGTCAGCCCCTGGAGAAGGATTGGCCTCTGTGTCTCACCCCATGGACATGTCTCATATCCTGAGAGGAGCCCTGCCAGGCATTGTTTTCAGAAGTAAAATGGATTTTGTGGAGAGGATTGAGGTCTGTGAAAAACCTCCAGAGGGGAGATAGTGGTTGATAACTGCACAAAGAAAGAACAGAAGGCAGATTTGGTACACCAAGAGTGTGTCAAAGGAGGCATAGCAGAAGAAATAATACTCATAATGAGATATTAATGGTATTGAAATTGTACCATTCATTTGTTAAAATGAATATGCTTGACTGTAGATTTTCTTGTCAGTCCATATATTTTGATTTTATGCACCACACAGCTCAGCAGTAAATTACTGCAATTAACTTCGATTCCTTAGGATCCACAGCAGTAGCATTTCCACATCTCGTGACTGAATCTAGAATTCAATTCTAAATTCTTGTTTAAAGTGCTTGTACAAAAATAAGTGGTTACTTTGAAAAGCACTGACAAACTTCAGCAGAAATTCTACACAGATCTATTTCTCATAAGAAAAAAATATTTCTAAAAAAATCCAAAGAAAATTTAGTTTATCCGCCACAGTAAAGTTTGAAAAAATCTGAACAGCTTGAGTTAATTCCTTAACAAACACCTTACGTGTTCAGTCACCATTTTTGGATTCCAAAGACAGACATTTCAATGAGAATCTTCGCTGACAGATAAGATGTTTTTCATGCTGTTCCTTTTAAATTTTAGTAGCACATCCACTGTGAAAGTAGCACCGTTCCATCTGTGCCACTCTAGAGAGTCAGACACTTTAGTTCATAACAAATCTGCGTAGCTTGCTGGGTTTGGCTGTACGAGTACAAAAGAACCTGACACAAAACAAACTGCAAATAATCAGACACAAGGTGTAACTCTCTAGAAGAAAGTTAGAGCCCTACCTTGGTTAGAGGAAACTACAGATCATGTGTCAATAGAGGGCGAGCAAGGGAAGAGAGACAAAATATTAAAACTGGGGGGGCTAAGAGATGACACAGTAAAATATCTCCCAGGAAATAGCAAGTGATAGAACAACCCATCCTCTGAATCAAATTTGACAAAGTGTAAGAAGAGTCAAGACATTTCTTTCTGATGAAAAATTCTAATAGTTTCCAGGTATGACACATGCTCTTCTGGTTTCGCTTCCATGACTTCCTAGTGAGCTACTGGACAATTCCCAGTGCTGAATTATTTTAACTTCCAAAAGAAGTGAGCTTCTTTGATTTGTAAAATTTGCAGTGTGGAACAATTAGTTGCTGCTGTATCACTGGAGTATAATTCAGAAAATGATGCACAGATAGTAGAAGTAAGGGAGAATTTTGTCATAACTTAGAAATCCTGTCAAGGGATCATGATCAGAAGGGCAAAAGCCAGCACAGAACTGGACCAAGTCTACTCGTCAATACTTTCTTTTTCTATCACAGCAGACTTCAGGGACCACAGAGAGGATCTGATCCTCTTTTGGTAGTGCACAAACAAAAAGGATTTTACAAGCTAAGGCACCACTTGCTCCATTTCACTCCACTCTGAAGAAGACCCAGGAAAATTACGCATCTGCACACAACTCAACTACTCACAGCTCAAACTCTGAGCCAGCTGCATGGATCCAATGCCCTGTGAAGTGAAATGGCTGCGGCACTTTTACCTATTCCAATAGGCTGCCAATGTGGGGAGATAATAAAGGGCATTTTCAATTGTCAAATTATTCACTGTTTTTGACAAATACCATGGCTAAGATAGCTGGTCTCTTTCCCAAAAGCACTCAACAAACCTCCTTGCAGCTCTCTAATAAAGTTACCTTGCACCATTCATCTGGTAAATAAAAATCCTTGGAAAAACGGAAACAATGAGAAAGCAGTTCTGAGCATATTCAGACAGTTGTAATTACTATGGAAACCATATCTAGTAATAATCTTTTGCTTCAGAGCATCAGAGGCAAATGATAATAAACTGACAGCAAAACAAAGTGTAATACTGCCTAAGACTTCAAAGTTCAAGATTCAAGAGAATATTAAACCACTGTGTAGGAAAAGCTTTCATGTCCTCCCATCTTCCAGGCTCCTTTTGCACCATATCTCTGTGGATGAGCACTTTGGCATTGATTTCTGCCCGGGCTTCCCAAATGGAAGTTTAAGCAGCCCTTAGGGCTGGCAGCACGGCTACAGTTGTCACAAAATACAATGATACACTTTCTTTAGCCTAGAAGTAATCCTCATTTTATCACTAGAAATTTTGGGAAACCTGAAAACATGTAACTCCATTCAAGCAATGCCATTTTTATAAAACTCTAAAGAGACTGATAATAGGGTCAAAGAGGCTAATGGGGTCATGGATTCAGAGAACATCAAGGATAGCAATTAGCTTTAATGGTTTACTCACCTAATGCCAATATTTCTAAATTCAAGCAACAAGCCGAATCAAAGAAACAACAAAAAATCCACAGAATTGGCAATCTCATCATGTTTTTACAGCTGAAAATATGGAATTTTACTTAAACAAAAAAGTTTTATGTAAGTTACTTAAATATTGTTTTTTCTTCTCATGGAGAGTCCTCTTCAGCTCTTTACATGACCAGTAATAAAAGTTTATGAGTATGACACAAAAGTTATACTGTCTTCAGACAAGATTGCTGTCATTACCCAAATGTGCAGATTAGTGACCTAGTCATGATTTTTGCCTTTCCCTCTTTAACAGTAGTGAGAAATAACTTATAAAAATTAAAATTTAAGAACAAATTAATTGTCAAAAGTGTATCATAAAGGTTAATATTAACATTGCTGATCCAAGTAACAAGGAATGAGCCAAATACTAATCCCCAGTCCAGGGATGTGTTCTATTGCACTACCAGGCAATTAACCTGACTTTCATCTAGTGTTAATGAAATAAATAGATCTGTTGATGTATTTTTAAAATACACAAGTAAATGTCTTTCTTGGGAGGTTGATAATGTGCTGATGATACCTATCATCTCATATCACCTATCAGTTTGAAAGTAACTTATAATTTGTGTGTGCTTACCATTTTATATGGAATGAGACTCCTAAAGTTACTCCAAATGTTTATTACGCACATATATAAAACATAAGTTTTAATAGGCTTTTAATTTTAATAGGCTTTTAATAGGTTTTAATTTTGATTTTATCAAAAACAAATCTTGATTGTTGGATATAGAAATGTGTTCATGCACCCCCCAGAATAACATTCTTCCAGCCTATTATTCCCAACTTTAAAACTACATAGCTAATTCTTAGACAAATTTTATTTATCTTGTTCCTATTCAAGTTATTTCTCGTGTGTTTATAATTTTTTTTCAATATTAATCTACTGTTTTGCACAGAAAAATTGCACAAAAATAAATTGCAAGATTTATGCCTAAATTCTGGTATCCTAAGGTAAGAAATGACAGCCCTCTGCTGGTTAATAAATATGTACCCACAAGAAGGACCTCTCACAACAGCTTTACATTAATATTACATTTAGTCAAAGTAAAAATATATAAAAATATATAGAGGGAAAATAAAATTGTAATACAAGGATGCTTAAAATATTTTATCTGGACCATTAGGAAACTATCTGTCTACTTCCTGTAGGAAACAGGAGGGCAAGGAAACAGCTGGTTCCTAAATTATATGGACAATTAGAATAGAATATTCTATTTAGAATAGAATGTAGAATACTAAAATTCCTCAAAGAAGTAACCTTATTGGGCTTAAGTTTTCCATACAGTATTTAAAAACAATAGTAAATATTAATGGTAAGCACTGTATTACTGTGTCAGTCTTTGTTTTGTTCAATTAAATGGCCTGCAGTTCACAAAAATGACAAGTTGTCCAAAAGAATATTGATTTTCTGACATTTTTATGGTCTAAAATAAATGCAAATATCAGAGAGCTTATTGGCAGCCAGATGAAAATGAGCACCAAAGCACGGTATTTGGCACAACAGTTAGCAATGTGACCTAACTTGCAAAGAAAATATTGTTTAGGTATCTGCATAAAATTTCCTAAACATGAAATGTGTACGAGAAAAACCAAGACTAGTCCCCATATTTTATTAATTTTTGCCTGTTTTTAAAGACTTGTTTTCTGCTTCGCCCTGAGGACCTGCACTGCATTTTAAAATAAAAATGCATATATTGTAAATACTCTGCATTTTTCCTACATTAATTTAAAATGTTCCATAGCATAGTTCTGGCTGTGTGGAATATTTACAAATGATGCTTTGCAAAGTGCCTCTTCATTAACTGGAACCAGAGTGCAGTGAAGGAGCACGTCGGCAGCGTACACTTCATTTTCCCTCATCAGAAAAACACTGAAACCCAAAGGAACGCCCACTGCAGCTGCCCACAGGTGACAGCGTGAAACAAAGAACTGAAAGTGTTTATTTGAATATATTTACCCGTTGACTCAACGCCCCAATAACGGCATTTTACCCAACGAAAACAATATTGACAGAGATAGCTGGGATCAGCACCCAGCACAAACAGAAGCGATGGGAACATTTTGCACGGGTCCCCAGGGTGGAAGGAGCGGGCGGGGCGCTGCCCCTGTGCCCAGCAGCCCTGCACACAAACCTGCAGCTCCTCCTTCCCTTTCCAGAGGGGATTTTGACCCATCTGAGCCGGGCTCACCCCGGGGGCTCCGAGCAGCCTGGGCTACAGGGCGTGGAACTGGGAGACGTGAGGGTCATTTCCATCCCAAACCCTTCTGTGATGCTCGGCTGAATTGCAAGGGAAGTCTGAGCAGTGCCCTGCATTCCCAGCTGTTTCTGAAAGCAGATCTGAGGAGTGCTTTCACCCCTCTGGGCACGAACAGCCTCCTGAGCGCTGATCGGGACGGGCACAACAGCGAGGGGCCGGCGCCTTGTGACAGGAGTGCTCAGGAGAGTTTGGGTTTGGGGCTTAAAAATGCAACTACCCAGTAAAAAATAACGGAATCACTTAATATTCTGTGTAGGAAGGATCCACAAGAATCATGGATCTAACTCCTGGCCCCGCACAGGACACTCCAACAATCCCGCCCGGTGCCGGAGAGCGGTGCCCAAATGCTCCTGGAGCCCTGTCAGCCTTGGGGCCGTGACCAGTGACTGCCCTGGGGAGCCTGCTCAGTGCCCACCGTACGGATGAAAAAAAAACTTTTCCGAGTACCTAACCCAAACCTCGCCTGAGAGCCCGCCAGGCCGTTCCCTCGAGTCACAGTAAACATAAAATAATTGAGAAGACCGTCTACCTCGCGTTACAATTCGGCACACACGCCCCGCACGGGGAGAAGCGGATGCTGATCTGGCCGCAGCAGGAGCCCGTCTGTGGGGTCCCATGTGGGTGTCCGTGAGGGGACGGACATCTCCCGCCCGCTGTGGGGTGTCCCAGAGGGGACGGACGTTCCCCGCCCGCTGTGGAGTGTCCGTGACGGGACAGACATCCCCCGCCCGCTCTCGGTGTCCCTGAGGGGACGGACATTTCCCGCCCGCTGTGGGTGTCCCTGAGGGGACGGACATTTCCCGCCCGCTGTGGGTGTCCCTGAGGGGACGGACATCCCCCGCCCGCTGTGGAGTGTCCGTGAGGGGCCGGACGTTCCCCTGAGGGCCGGCCCTGCCCGCGCGCCCCGGGCCCCTCGCGCGCGGGGCGGGAAAACCACCCGGCCCGGAGGACCGCGCGCGCGGGGCCCGGCAGGGGGCGCTGATCGCGGGGCGCGCGTGCGCGGGAGCGGTGCCGCGATGGCGGCGCTGCTGGAGCACGAGAGCCAGATCTTCCTGGAGCTGTTCCACCGCGACGGGCTGGCCGTGTGCGCCCGCGGGCTGGGCATCGACCGCCTGCTGCTGCGCTTCCTGCGCCTCTACTGCGAGCCCGCCAGCCTCGTGCTCGTGCTCAACACCAGCCCCGCCGAGGAGGTGAGGGCAGCTGCCGGCGCACGCCCCTTCCCCTCCCGGCTGAGGCGGGCGCGGCCCGCGGTTCTGTCGCTGCCCCGGCCGGCGGGAGGGAGTGCGGGCTTCGCTGAGGGCAGGGGCGGGCAGGGCGCTGTGCACCGGCCCCGGCACAGAACCGCAGAATGGGTTGGGTTGGTGGGGACCACAGTGGCTCATCTGGTCCCACTTCCCTGCTCAGGCAGGGTCATTCCAGAGCACACAGCACAGGAATTGTGTCCTGACTGTTCTGGAGTATCTTCAGCAAGGGGGACTCCACAGGCTCTCTGGACAACCTGTCCCAGGGCTCACAGGGAAGAAGCTCTTCTCGTGTTCGGGTGGAACTTCCTGGGCATCAGTTCCTGCCCGTTCCTCCTGTGCCATTGCTGGGCCCAGGGAGCAGAGCCCGGCCCCTGCTCTGAGCCCTCCCTGCTCACAGGGACAGCCATGGGTGGTGTCCCCTCTCAGCCACCTCCTCTGGAGGCTCAACAGCCACAGCTCCCTCAGCCTTTCCTCATAAGAGAGATGCTCCAATCCCCTCATCCTCTTTGTCACCTTCTGCTCCAGGAGTTCCATGTCCCTTTTGTCCTGAGGAGCCCAGAACTGGAGCCAGCACTCCAGATGTGCCCCAGCAGGGCTGAGCAGAGGGGCAGGGTCACCTCCCTGACCTGCTGGCAGTGCTCTTCCTAAAGCACCCCAGGATCCCGCTGGCCTTTTTGACCACATGGGCACTGCCGGCTCAGGGAGAGCTTGTCCAGCTCCAGGTCCTGGGGAAGCTGTCAAACCACACACATTCGGGATCATGGCAGTTGAATTTCTACGCCTGCTGCACAATGAAATCCTAGTAGCTCTAATGAGCTAAACAAGTACATAACTTATAAGTAACCGGTGAGGAAAAAGGGGTGAAACATGTCTGTCGGGCTTGACAGGTTTGTCCTTAATTGTACAAAAAAAAGCTGCTCTTTTTTATCTGGAATCTGGCAAATTTCCCACCATCAGGAAGAGGAGGTCTTGGGGTACCTTTTATAGCAACCACAGGTGAATAAAGATAACAGCTGTAGTTTTTAACTACCTGCTTTAGTCCTCTAATGACTGGTGAGGGCACTAGTTGATCTCTTCCCAAGTCTCTGTTCTTAAGGCAGTATTAAAATCGATTTTGCTCTGAAAATGAGATATTGAAATATAAGAAAATATAAGCTCTTTGAAGTGTCAGTTGCTCATTTTTGTGTAAGTATTGTCTACTTACTACTGACTATGTAGATTTTTTAAATCATCCAGATGAGTTTGAAGCTGAAGAAAGTGTGCCAAGGAAGAAAAAAAATCACACTAATTCTGATTTCTTTTAGTATGTTCTGCTATCATGTCTTAATTTGTTTTTGACAGCTCTTCAAAATTACCAGAGTATGTGTAATAAAGGTGCCTTATGGATCCCTTTCCCTGGATACCACAATAATATCTTGTATTTTTATTGTATTTGGTTTAGGAGTATTTTATTGATCAGCTGAGGTCAGATGGAGTCGTTCATCTCCCTCGACGGGTTACCAATGAAATTGCAAACAATACTCGATATGAATTTTATACACAAGGAGGAGTCATCTTTGCTACAAGTCGGATCCTTGTAGTAGATTTCCTTACTGACAGAATTCCTGCCAATCTCATTACTGGTAAGATCTTAATGATATAAAGAGTGTTCTGATTGAAAATACACAAAGCTTAATTCTATAGGAAGAGTTCTGCTAACAGATATTAAGGTTGAAGAATGATTCTGTTTTTTCCCCAACAATTCTGAGGTAAAAGGAGCAAATATGTAGTTCTTTCTTATTTTTTAATTTTTTTCCCGCTCTTAATTCGTTTGCCTTATTTAATCATACAGTTTAAAAAGGCTTTCAAAGAAGAATAGTCAATTGCACTTGGTGAAATAGTGTTCTGTGATCTCTTGGACACTGGCCTATCATAAAAGCTGGTTTTAAATTTCATGCTTGATGAGCCATGCACTAACAAATTTTGCATTAACAAATTACTTCTGATGACTTCTCATCAAAAAATACCTCACAAGTCTTTGTAGTGACACACTTGGGCACTATGCAAATAGCAGTATTACAGAGTAGTGTTACCATGATTGTAAAGATTTGAGGAATAGCTTGCAACCTTTTTTTTTTTGTTGTAATTATATAAAAGCTATACATAGAAGATGCAAGAGTTCTGTTCCCCTTCTCCTCCAGCCACTCTTTTTTTTATGTTCCTGTCTAAGCTGGAAGCCCTGTTACAGCCTGGAAAGCTGGAAAAACAGATATCTAAGAGCCAGGGATTTAAGAATATTCTACTGTTTTCTGAGTGTTAACATCTTAATGATTAAATATTGTCTGCTTAGAAGAATGTGAGTTTCTGCTTCAGAAACTGTACCTCCTTCCTTTTAGTCAATCTATAGCAAGTTCCACTCTAAAACATTTTGAACACTTTTATGCCGGAGTCAAAGAACATCAGATTTGTCAATTCTGATATTTCTGAGTTGAAAACAAATAAATAGGTTTTCTGGGAAACCTGTGGTAATTTCTCTTTCTCCCCTGACTCCTTCATCTCTACCTTTCTACCCTACCAAAGAAGGAAAAAAAAAAAGATGAAAATAAGAAATACAGTAAAGTTTTAAAACTGGTGCTGTCTGTATAGTGCCACAGAGCTGTGACAGGTTTTGTATTGCCACCAGAGGGTGTGAGAGCAGCTGGCATCGACTGGTGGCTTCATTCCCAGCCTCCCAACACCTGGGTCCGTGTGCCTTGTCTGTGTGTGAGATTGTACAACAAAATCTTGTAGTAGTGGTTCATGAGACATAACAGCAAAAGCTTTTTAAATATTAAAAATGTCATTTGTAAAATCAATGTGAATTCACATCTGTTGAACTCATAAATCCAGCTAAATGAAGATAAGAAATTATCACTGCAGTAAAGCAGAATTATTCCTGGTGGTTTTAGCTGAGTAGAAATGATGTACTTGACAGCACAGTGAAACTGATGCAAGTTGGTGTAATAAAAAGTGACAATTTGTTGCTACCGAGGCTTACATAGCAGGTGTGAACTCCTTTCATAAGCAGATACATGTTGACTAAAAGCAGGAAGGTATTATGATAAACATAGTCTTACTGACCTGTTAGAAATACTGTCTCTCCTGTCATGTCCATCTGGGGTCACATCTTGATAAACTGGAAGTTGCTCAGAAATTACTATGATCATTATTATGTACTGAAAATTTTGCTTCATAAGACAGGTCTGACAATATCTAGATAGAAAAATACCTTTCAGGATTTAAGCAAGCAGTTATATAGAAGTCTTTTTTCTGGAAGTCTATTTTCTGGATGCTTTTTCAATTAGCAAGCAAAGGCATGTTACAATCAATAGCTGAGTGCTGAGTTGAGGAGATTTGTTACAGAAATTGAATGTTCTGTAAGTTTATTAGGTTATATATGCACAAGGTAAAACCTGTGATGTTTGATGTCCTTTGCTTCAATTTTAGAAAGGCATTTAGGATTCCACTGGAAGCTGTGAACAGATATCACATAGGCTTTACTTCAGTAGGGGAGAGGGAAAATAATACAATGTGCTGTTTAACATGATTAGCATGAGGGAAAAACAAGCCTTGGTTTAGCAGGTCTTGGCTGAGTGAACTGTGAGCTCCAGAAGTGTTCACCTCAAACACATAATTAAATTAAACTCCTTTTTAATTTTTCTTTATTGAAATGTGCTTGATAGGTCTCTTCCTAGTACACCCATAGCCATAAAGAACATTGGTGGTGGACTCATATGGCTGGTAATACTTGCTGTCCTTGAGTGTGAATGTGATTGTCAGATGGGAGAGAAAAGCCAAATAAATGTTTTCAGAAGTTCTTTGATTATAAAAACACTTGAACTGTAACCAATGAAAGTTACTCAACAAGTCTAATTCCAGAATTTCTCTTAATGGAAGAATTCATCACAGTCTCGAACACATCAAACTTGCTTTGTTGTAACAGTGTGTTATGTTGTGCATTTACTTTTTCTGCTTTTAAAAGGCTCAGGTTCAAGTTATGCCTCAGGAGTAAAGAATTTTTAAAGCTAGTAAGTCCTGCCACTCATGCACAAGCTTTTATTTTTCTGTTAAAAATGCATTATTAACCCAGTTCTATTATGTGGCAATTCCATGGTACTGAAACTGAGGAATCACTCATTTCAACCCCAGAAAGTTTGTTCAACCTTCATTTTAGAAGACTTAAATTTAGAAGACTTATATTACTTAAAGTAATTAAAAGAATAGTAGAAGAATAAGACAGTTGTGAGGAAAAATCTGTGCAAATCGGGACCTTTCTGTATTTTATTTTAACTTGAATTTTTTTTCTTTTGGCAGGCATTTTGGTGTACAAAGCACACAGAATCATTGAGTCCTGTCAGGAGGCATTCATCCTGCGGCTTTATCGCCAGAAGAACAAGCAAGGCTTCATTAAAGCTTTTACAGATAATGCAGTTGCATTTAACACTGGCTTTTGTCATGTGGAAAGAGTGATGAAGAATCTTTTTGTTGGGAAGCTTTATCTGTGGCCAAGGTGAGGCACTTCCTTCCTTCACTGGAGAGTTAAACTTAGAGGAAATGTGAAGGATTCCTAAGTGGTTCCTGAGAAAACAAGGTGTATGCTGCACACTGCTAATCTCTGTTCCCTCCTGTATTCCCAAACAAAATTTTTTCAGTTTTTGACAGAAGTGGTCTTAAAGATACTGAATTTCTGAGAGTATTTTTGAAAATAGACTCAAATTGATTCTGTTAAGGGGATGAACCTTATGGTAGAGCAGTCCTTTTAGTCAACAAAAATCACAGCAAAAAGTGACATTCTTAACAGTTTAAGAAAAACTTCTCTTACTAAACAAGAGTATTTAAGCCATTTAATGACAGGAAAACAGTCTCTCAGTTCTGCTATTCATGGAGGTGTTTGTTTCCAGCTGTGATGAAACTCCATTCATCTCTTTCTACATGTCAGATTTTTTTTAATCTTCTTATACACATATGTTGTGTATGAAGAACATTTCTTGATGACTGTTAAAAAAATTGCCAAGATGTGGCACTCAGTCTTCCAGCAGCAGATCCACAAATGGAACTGGACGCTCTCTGATGACCCAGTCAGTGCTCTTGCCCTGGGCAGGAGCTCTGCCCATTTGTTCCCTTAGTCCCAGCTGGAATGTGTTTCACTCCTTAGTGAACTGTTCCTCTGCATTGTGAATTCCTTGACAGTCTTTCTTTCAGTATCCCAGGGAATACCTAGGATAGGAAAGGCTGAGTAGAAGCTCTCTAGATTTCCTTCCTTGACTTCCATGAAAAGACCTGGGGCTGCAGGCTGCAGTGAGGGAAATGTCCGTGGAGTTGCAGAGGTCAGCAGCCATTGGGTTCTCTGAGCCCCATCTTGTCAGGAACAGTCAGGTGGCATCTCTGGGTCTGTGCAGCCAAAGTGGCTCCAAGGGCAGGGTTCCAACAAGGACCTGCAGGTTGTCATTGCAACCTGGGAGCATCCCAAAATCTGCTGGTGCAGCTGTGTGATTTCAGAGAATTTATGAACCCTTTCCAGTTTCTCCCTTATATGATTTTTCGGGCTTATTTTAGTATTTGCTATGTGTGATGATGATGCAGAATCCAGTGCAGTAATTTTCCATGGATCATTCACCAGCAGTATAGGCTCACATGACTAGAATGACTACAGTCATAATTGTGGAACAGATGGTTTTCTGAGGCTGTTCTTAAGATTGCAGTCTTCACATCAGTAGAAACTGATTTGGAATTAACTTACTTGTTTACATTTAAAACAATTGTAATTGTATTTTATACAAACTCTGGAGTAATTCTAAGTCAAACTATCCATGTGAATCTTACAAAGGTGTTTTTCTCTTAGATTTCATATAGCAGTGCACTCCTTTTTAGAGAAGCATAAACCTGAAGTGGTGGAAATACACGTGGCAATGACCCCTGCTATGCTTGCTATCCAGACTGCAATCCTGGACATTCTCAATGCATGTCTGAGGGAACTCAAACGTTACAACCCAGCTCTTGAAGTAGAAGATCTCTCTTTAGAGAATGCTATTGCTAAACCTTTTGACAAGGTAACCATTTTGATTGTTCTGCAGTGTCAAACTCATGGGATATAGATCTCCTAAATGCCTGCCATGCAAACAGAAATGTTGTTTGCAAAATAAATAACCAGCAGCTGAGTGTTCTCCCATGACATGTTTATTACTGGTACAAGGGGCTGTAATGGTGATGTAACAGTTGCCTGTAGGGTTTTTGATGTATTGGTATTATTGTTCTTCCTTCATTTCCAGTCCCAACAGTAAGAACACCTGAATTCATGGTAATAATAATTGTTGCTGCTGTTATTAAAAAGACAGCTGCAACTTCAGCTCAGAATACTTTAAAGATAAGTATCAGTAATTGCCACACACATACTCCCCTTTTCCTTTTGAATTTCTTGCTTATATTTTTATTTTCTCTAGTAGGAGGAGCACTGTACTTATTAGACAATATGCACACGCATGCATCTGCTGTATCTTTAATCATTATGTATGTCAAAAATTTTGTGTTCATTGTTGTTTTTGACAGATTTCTTTGGCACACATATGCTCGTGTTAGGGTGAAATGAACTATCATAGTGCAACACAGTTATTGGTTAACCATGATTTAATGTGGATGGAAGGCCTTCTGTACTTTAAATATTTGAAGGTTTTTTCTTGGGCTCTATAAGTTGCACATCTTCATGGTACCTTATCTGATTTTGGAAACTAAATGACATTATAATGGTTTTTGCTGTACCTGAGTAAAGGACACTAGATACTAAGTACAGCAGGTCAGTACCAGTAAAATAAGGGTGTTTTTTTATAATTTTACCAGTATTTTATTATTAGATGGAATGGAAAAAAATTGATTGAAAACATTAAATTATATACATATGCTCACTGCTGAAATGTTTTTCATAAAGACATCTATATTATGTTAACTTTGCTAAAATATGGTCACTTATGTCAAAACAAATATCTCACCAGTACATCTTTATTTTGGTGTCTGTACTAACTTTGGGAAACCAGAACATCCATCCCCTATAAAGTTAAAGTGCATTCTCAGCTTGGTTAGAAGCTATAATGCAAAACTGGATGTTTGACAGTCCGAACTTTCCAATTTTTATTTCCAGACAATACGTCACTACTTAGATCCTCTCTGGCATCAGCTTGGAGCTAAGACAAAGTCTTTGGTGCAGGATTTGAAGATCCTACGTACTTTGCTACTGTATCTAACCCAGTATGATTGTGTCACTTTCCTTAATCTCCTGGAGTCACTGAAAGCAAGTGAAAAAGCTTTTGGTGAGAATTCAGGTAAACACAAAATAATTGTACAAGTTAATGCATGAAACAATGCAATGTTGATGTTTTTAATTATCATTCCCAAACATATGAAGGTATCTAATTAGCTTTTACACAACCAGCCATAAGGACGTAGGTTTTTATTGACAGATAATTCTTTCATCTTCCCACTTAACTGCTGTTACTTAACAGTGTGAGATTTGCATCACATTTCTGTCTTTTATGAAGCTGGTGATTACACAGCAGGCAGGTAGGGCAGGTATTCCAGCTGCAGATCTGAGGCTTTTATTGCAGAGGGTTGGAACACATGTACATTGCAGATGTTAAGCTACTACTGCTTCCTTCTCATTTCCTCTCCAGGCTGGCTGTTCCTTGACTCCAGTACTTCAATGTTTGTGAATGCTCGAGCTCGAGTTTATCGCATTGCAGATGAGAAACTGAATCAGAAAGGCAAAGCCTCAGGCTCTGAAAAACGTGATGTAAAGAAGGAAAACGGTACTGATCATTCTAATTTTAAGTTTGAGAGTGTCACACGATTCCAAGTGCTTTGCATATTTTTACTTGTGCTCTGGTTCCCTGCGTGAACTTCCACAGCTCAGGATCTCAGTCTGTTAGCTGGGATAAATTGAGACACAATCTTAGTTCCAAAAGCACATAATAAACAACAGAAAAGAGTCATGAAGTAGGGAATTCTCCCAAGCTTGCTCAGCTGATCACTGGGAGAGCTTTTGTGGAATTGTTCTTGCCTTACATTGATGTTTAGCTTCATCCTTATTCTCGTATGTGTACGAGTAGGAGGCCGCGGTTGCTTTTATTAAAAAGTATATTCAGGAGTTTCAGAGTTGAAGAATGAGTGAATATTTCAGTGTTTTGCGTCACAAAAGCACTTATCTCCATTTTTAAATTTAAGAGTGTTCTCCAGCTCATTAGCATAACAAGTTGCATACGTAGGCTGTTGAATATCATATGTGACAACCACCATCACACTATTGACATCTAACCACTGATTTAAAGTCTGAAGGATATTTTGGCTGCAAGAGCTGCTATGTTCAATCTTACTTTTTTTCAGAACTGAAAAGGGAATTGGTTCTAGAAAGTAACCCAAAATGGGAAGCTTTGAGAGAAGTACTGAAAGAGATTGAAAATGAGAATAAGAACAGTGACAACCTTGGTGGTCCAGGTGAGAGAACACTAGATGATGTAAGTTTTCCAGTACTGCTACTGGTTTATACTTCTGCTTGACCTTGGAGAGAAGGAACTAACTCTTTTCTGTAGTTTTATCAAAGAACTGGTTTAAATTTAGTAATTTGTGGCCTTAAGATGAGGAATTTATGTACATTATGTACATAAACTTTGTAAAATTAGATAGTTTTACATAAACTCTTATTAGGTCTTGCTGTAAAAGAGAAATGCTGTTCATTCCTACAATGCAGTACTTTTTAGGAAAGAATCTGCATTATTCTGAAAAAACATTTTAGGTTGCATTTCAGTAGTGACTGATACCTTAGTTCCAAGCCAGATAAAACTGATGTGGAAATTTATCATGATCAAGGTATCATTCACTCATTTCTGAAGTTTGGGTTCAAAACAAAAATAGGGGTTCTGTCTTACGCCCTTTCTAACTTGCACATTCTTCTCATGCACCTGCAAATTTGCTCCTCATGAGTTCCATATAAATGAGGTAGAGATTAAGAGGCAGGAAGGAGAGTCTAACTGCGTTGCTGCCTTTCCTATTTTAGGGTTTTTCATTCCCCTAAAATTTAGCAAGTTTTATTTTAGGAAATAGTAAGGGTAAAAAAGTGCTCTTTTTTCCCACCCACAGTGTTCTGACTCTGGGTAAGAACTGGCTCCCTCACCTAGTGTTGTAGGAGTTTATCTGAGTCAGCTTGCAGAAATTGTTATTCACAAACGTCAATAATACTGTGTGAAACATGTGTTTTGTAGACTCTCTAACACAGCTGACAAATTAGAATGGTCTAAATTAAGTTCTCTCATTCCACATCTTAAAAATGAGTAGTTGTTCAAGTATGTTTCAACACACGCAGTATTTGCCTCGTTTCCAATGGTCAAAAGGAAAACCTTACAAATTTAGATATTGTAAGAATAAGGAATGTTGAACTTCCATTAATCTTCTCTAATTTTATTTGGTACAAAAAGCCATGCAATTTAGACTGTCTCAAAGTCCAAAGTGACTGTGGCAGCTGAATGTCAAGGCATTTGGCAGGCACAGTGCTTGGATCAGTGCAAGCCATTGGCTTGGGAGGTGCTTGTAGCAGGATGAGAAGCACAGCATTACAGGCTGTAAACATGGTATTGTTTCTTGACTGCAGGGCAAGTGCTCATTTGTGCTAGTGATGACCGAGCCTGTGCACAGCTCAGGGAGTATATTATTACTGGAGCAGAAGCTTTTTTAACAAGACTGTATAACAAAACCTTTGGAAAGGATGAGAAGGCTGGAGAAGTGTGGATTAAGGACAGAAAAGCCAGCAAGTCCAAGGGAAATGCCAAACCAGACACAGGGCCTCAAGCCAAAAAAGCCAAACTCACAGCTTCTTCTAAACAAAATAAACACAAGAAGCAGCAAGATCGGACTATAATCCAAATGATAGGGAAAACTGAGGAGGAAAAGAGGGAGGAGGTGGAGGTGGAAGACAGTGAAGAATTAAGAAGTAGCCAAGAAAGCAACACTGAAGAGACCATTCCTGAAGATTTTGATGTGAACTTGCCCTCAGATTGTTACTATGGGATTTTCAAGGACCCACTGACCATTATCCACCCTCTGCAGGGGTGTGGGGATCCCTATGCTCTCACTCGGGTGCTGCACGAAGTCGAGCCCAGATATGTTGTGTTGTATGATGCAGAACTCACTTTTGTCCGGCAGCTGGAAATCTACAAGGCAAGCAGGCCTGGGAAGCCTTTGAGGTGAGTTCACCTGGCCAGGGTAATTCTAGTCTGAAAAGAAAAATTGAAAGTGCACTGTCAGCAGTCAATGCAGAACATGCTGCTGTTCATTTTCATTAGCTACCTTTCAGTTCCTGTTGAGCCCTTAAGTTTAAACAAAACTATAATGTCTGGTGTAATCAAAAGATATTTTTTACTTTCCAGCAGGTATTTAGACCCTTAACAGCAGGAGCATGTCTGTTAAAAAAGAAAAACCAAAAAACAATTTTAAGACCTCTGCTTCAATGATTTTAGTGGCAGTAGATAATTTTGAGTTGCTGTAGTCTCATTTTAAATCATCTCTGAAGATATGATTTTTTAAAAATGGATTCATTTTGAGTTTAATTAATTTTCACATTTCCTGATGTTCATTGTGCTGAAGGCCAGTAATTCAGAAACTGTAGCAGAGAAGCAAGTAAAGGAAACACAATAAAGAAAATTAATATTTGCAGTTATAGCATTTGCTGACAGAAATATCACCACGTTGGGTATATGTATTTAATACACCTAGAAATTGCAAAAACTCACTTTTATGAATAAATGTCACATACTAATTGAAAATATAGAAACTTAAAAATTAATATACTGTTGTATATTGTCAGGCACTTACTGCTACTAATCTTAAATTTATTGGTTGTGGATTTTTTTTTTAACTTAATACAAAGTTTTGTGACTTCTTTTTTTTTTTTCTCTTTTATACCTACAGAGTTTATTTCCTCATATATGGGGGCTCCACAGAAGAGCAGCGCTACCTCACAGCTCTGAGGAAAGAGAAGGAGGCCTTTGAAAAACTCATTCGGTAACACAATTAGTTTAACTGCCTTTATAATTAGTGTTTCATGGAATTCCCCAATATGCTTACATTTTAAATAAAGTTCTTAACTGTGTGAAGGCTTTAAATAAACTTCTAATTCAGTTCTTTGTTGGATGTAAAGACTACTTTCCTATTGAGAATCACCAAAAAGTCAAAACTTTCCTTTTCAAAGTGCCTGGTATTTTGTTTAATAATTTTAGTGGGATTTAATATTAACAAAAAGGCTAATCAGCATCACTTGAACTTTTTCCTAATTGGCTGTGAAGTTCATTTGTGTAATTGTGTTTTTGCAGGTAACATTTCTTGTAAGATAATTTTTACAGCTTTTATAACCTAAGTCAATTGGGGAAAGAAAACAATTATTTCCTTAGACTGTATAAGACAGGACTTTTACTGACAGTGCCTTCTCAGCAGGTTACAGTACTATTACTAATCATCAGTTCCTTTGTAAAAGGAAAAACATCGAAAAACCCAGTAAATTGCATTTCTGATCAGGATTGCATTTAGTATTAAACTATATATAATTTTACATCTGATGAAGGGTATTGAAGCATTTCAATCTCCTTTACTCCTGCATTTGCAGTTTCTAGTGTGTTTTTGTTTGTGGCTCCTTAGAGAGAAGGCCAGCATGGTTGTTCCTGAAGAAAGAGAAGGAAGAGATGAAACAAACTTAGACCTCCTCAGAGACCCTACACCTGCCTCTGTCTCTGCTGACACACGCAAAGCAGGTGAGCAGCTCCCAGGTCAGGCTGGCAGCCTGGAGCTTTCCAAAATCCCATAACTACGGCATTTTAAATCCCCCTCAAAGTGTCTGGGGCAGAGACATGTTGTACATTGGCTCTGCAGTCTTCATGCTAAAGAAAAATCGTTTCCCAGTGACAATGAACTGTGGTTTCCTTTGAAAACACAGGTTAATGAAGTATTTGGCCATTAAGACAGGTACCATTTGGATTGTTTCTAGTCAGATCATTGATTATGAGGTTGTCTAGTGTTGTGTGTAGAAAGAGAAATTAAAACATAGAAACTGAAGTCTGCAGATGGTCAAAGGCGGTGTTGTTCTTGAGACAGTAAATGTTGGGGATTTCTTTTCATCTTTGCAAAACATGCTGCCTGGGTAAACAACTGCTCGTTATGGGTGTGATCACTTCTTTTGCAATAAAGCCTCCTTTTTCTTTTGTTGCAATTCTAACCATATTTTTGTTCTTTTTCTCTGACATGTATGCTGTGCCTCTGCCTGTTTTTCTTTGCTGTTGTTTCTGTAATCCTGCTCTCCTTTGCCATATGCTCTCTAATCTTTGCTCTTACATCTTCTGTGGCCTTGGTCCTGCAGTCTCCATATGTGTCCTGCAGATCTGTAGAGGCCAACACATAATTACTACAACAAAGTGCTGTATTTCTGTGGGAAACAGCTGGAAATAAAAGGGTTCAGCTTCATTATCTTGTTTTGCAGGCAACCGTTTAAAGATTTCCCTGATTCATTTAAATATTTTTCATCTACAGCTTAATGTATTTCATTGTCACCTATACAAAGCTTACAGCAAGTGGTAGTTCTATCAAGCTGCAGAGCATAAATTACAATATATATTTAGGCAAGTAAGTTTTTTCTCTTAACAGTTAAAAATCAAATGAAGTCTAGATTTATTGTACTGCTGAATTATTTGAGGTATAACTTAAGATGAGAAGTCCATCCATTGCAGAAGTCTTGGCAGCACATGGGAAAACAAGTGGAGCAGGAGGTGCCAAGTGTGGGGATAACTGTGTTTATTTTGCTCTGTAGGGGGACAGGAGCAGAAGGGTGTCCAGCAAACCATAATCGTGGATATGAGGGAATTCCGTAGCGAGCTTCCCTCACTGATCCATCGCCGTGGGATCGACATCGAGCCCGTGACTTTGGAAGTTGGGGATTATATTCTGACCCCTGACATCTGCGTGGAGCGGAAGAGCATCAGCGACCTGATCGGGTCCCTGAACAACGGGCGGCTGTACGCGCAGTGCGTGTCCATGTGCCGCTACTACAAGCGGCCGGTGCTCCTCATTGAGTTCGATCCTAACAAATCCTTCTCCTTGATCCCGCGAGGCTCTCTGCAGCCAGAAATCTCCAGCAATGATGTAACTTCTAAACTGACCCTTCTCACGCTGCACTTCCCCAAGTTACGAATCCTGTGGTGTCCCTCTCCCCACGCTACTGCTGAAGTGTTTGAGGAGCTGAAACAAAACCATCCCCAACCCGACGCAGAAACGGCGATGGCTGTCACCGCGGATTCCGAAATTCTCCCCGAGTCAGACAAGTACAACCCTGGGCCTCAGGACTTCCTGCTAAAGATGCCAGGGGTTAATACAAAAAACTGCCGTGCCTTAATGACCCACGTTAAAAGCATCGCAGAGCTGATGACACTGTCCAAGGACGAGCTGTCCAAGATTTTGGGTAATGCTGCCAATGCCACACAACTCTTCGACTTTATTCACCTGACTTACGCAGAGGCACTAGCCAAAGGAAAAAGCAAAAGATGACTCATGAGATTGTTCAAAATGCAGCACAGATAAGCTTTTCTGGCACAGTACTTTGGCAAATACATGGAATACTTTAATAAATGCCCCCTCTAAGATAAACAGCTGTTTCTTGCTAATGCTGTTCCATCAGTTCTAACATGTGAGTTAGTTATTACTGAGGGCAAGTTTCAAGAGGAAATAATATTTTTAATAGAGAAATGTGAACTATTTTTATTCTTTTTAAAGCACTTTAACCAATTCTGTAATACCACTGAATTAACTAAATGAAGTTTTTCACCAAGACCATGAGAATTAAGTGCTAAGACTAACTGATAAAGGTGTTTTCTTATGAAATTATGATGTCTTGTTCAAGCTGAAAGTGTGCTGTGTTACCTGCTGCATCATACAATACTGCTCTTACCATTTTTAATGTCTTACTCTCTACCAACTGCCTGTTTTCGATTGACAGTGATGGAGCTATTTGAAACACTTTGTGGTCTTTGCTCAGAAGTTTGTTTAGAATATACTGGGACTGAATCCTGAACTTTAAAACATGACCACAAGCCTTTTTCACAGTAAAATCCATTTGTATGCTATGCTCTACATTTTGCTTGCTTACCTTACTATCAGTTACCCTTTTACCACTCCGAAATCAATACAGCTCTGTCTTGCTAGATTTTGCAAAGTGCTTTCCTTTGGTCTGACTGGGAGAGATTCTCTGGTGCCACAGTGCAACTTAATTTCAAGTGTGCCTTACTTATACTTTTAAGAGTCTTTGTTTTTTACTCAGTTTTGATAGCTCTTTCACCTCTTTCACCTGACAGTGAAAAATCTGGGTATACCACTGGCACTGTTCTTTTATACCAAAGACTATTTCCTCTTGTAAAATACAGTCATTTTCTAACCAAGGTTTTCCAAAAGTGTTGGAAGTTCTTCCAATATTGGCTTCTTTTGTGTCCTATTGTTCTTGTATTTTTATGTCTCAAATCAACTGTCTGCCAATAAACTCAGTAAAGCCATTGTCACATAGAGGATAATACCTTTAGCATTTTGTGTAGCATAGAAGAGGGGAAAGTTTGTGAATGTGTGCATTGTTAAATTATATATTCTACATTGAACTTTGATACAACTGTAACAAACTGCCTTTGCTAAAAGGGTTGGTCCAGTGTTATTCCATTCTAATGTATTTACATTTGCTATTTACAAAACCTTTATCTATGACTTGCACGTGTATTTATATGATTCTAATGGGAACAACAGACCAATATTATCTCCTTCATGGAAGGAAAAAATATTTTTTGTGTTCAGGTCTGGTAAAAACTGTGCTGTGCACTTTCAGGTAAAATGTTTATTGTGCATTTTAAGTGTGAATTTATGAATTGTTAACTTTAATCTATGGCTGAGCTGTGACAAATTTCCAAGGGAACATTTTTCTGCAGATGCAAATTTTAGTATTAAATACACCCATAATAAGAGTAAAAATTGTTAATTATCTTGGTTTTCATTTGGCTGTATTGATATCAGAACATTTTTATTTTTAGTGTGTGGTTTACAATCCAGATCTTAGGGTTTCTATTGCCTTAGATTCTAATTTATTTAGTATGAGAAGTCTTTCCATGAGACTTTTGCTTATTCAGACTAATGTTATCAGAGTGTTGAGAATGCCTGTGAAGTGGTGCTAAGAGAACTGAAAATCAGAGTAAGATCAAACTGTCCTGAGTGCATGGCCTGCAGAGCCTGATTCAGAAAAGGGCAGTGACCAGCCTTTGAGAACATTGCTTGTGCACTGGGCATGAGGGTGCTTCATGAACTGTGGGTTTGGGGTTTTTCACAGGTGCTGCCTCAGCTCTGTCAGTGAGGTTTGGAGTTTTTGCATTGATGTGCATGGGGTGAAAATGAAGGGTATAGTAACAGGTGATAAAGTTGTATCTTTGTGTTGTATGCTAGATCAAAGTTACATCATGCAATTAAATAATTATTTGCTAAATATTTTAATGAAATTGCCTTTTGCTTATACATGTGGAGCTTTTGTAAAGCTTTTTCCTTTTTCTTTCTCCATGCAGGATTTCCCCTTTTTCTCTAGAACAGCCACAAGTAACATAGTTGCATGTTATTATTTCTCCTGTGCTTTGGCATTTCACTGTATTAGGTTTGACTGCCAGTTAGAGCTGTGGGCAGGAGGTAGTGACTGTGCTCCCAGGTGGGAGAGCCCCGTGTCCTGAAACCCCATATCCCTGAAATAACAGAGCCAGAGGTTCTGCCTGAATGCAGTCACAACACAAGGTTGGGTGACAATGAAAATCCTGTCTTTGATCAACAGTCATGCAGTTTGTACATCTTGTCATTGCTGATGTTTAAATCTGTGCTTTTATATTTTAAAAAGCAAACACAAACACCTCCTGCCTTCAGTTTGGGTGTCTCAGCTTCTTCCTTATCCCAAAGACTTCATGTTCTCAGGTCCCTCAGGAGGTGAAACCCCCTGTGTGGGTTCACATACTATGGAGTTGCCAAGTTGCTCCTTTCTGCAGCTTCTCCTGGGCTCTGATCACTGACAGTTCTTCTGGAATAACCACACAACCTCTTAGGAGCAAAGGCAGCTTATATTAGCAAATCTATTTAGCCCAGGATAGATGAAGCTGCAGTCCCTGTGTTTAGGTTACCTGGTTACTATTCCTGCTCATGAGGACACTTGCAGCTTTGAGCTACAGCTGCAAAAGGAGGCTTTGTTGACAGTGTTGTCACTGTGCAGTCCCTAACCAAAGCAAACCTTACCTGCAAAATTATTTTTTCTGCATGAACACATAAAGTAGGACTTCTTTTTGGTAGCAGCTAGATCGATTGCTTTCAACATTTAAATGTAAGCTAGTTGACCAGAAATCCACAGTTTATAAAATATGTAGCTATGCTGTTAAAAACAGTGCCTTTTCTGGAAAGTGGAAAAATTTAAGTGTGAGGATTGTTGTGATTGTGATTTCTCATTTGCAGAGTGATAGTACAACCACAAATAACTTAATTTTTAAGAATTAAACTATTTGTCTCTAAAGTTTTCCTTAGTCAGGATTCCAATTCTGACTGTAGAATAGAATCCAAAAGCAAATATCTGCCAAAAAATAATTTTTAAATGGATACATTACTTACCTGCCAAACAGCATAAAGAAATGTAACTGAGTGTCATTAAAGGAACTTGTCCTGTTTCTGGTATTTCAGGCTCCATGACCTGGGTTTACAATCCTTTCCTAAGGACCATTTTAGGATAAAGTTCTCCTTAGCCCTTACTCCAAGATTACCTAAATTAAATTAATATTCAGTTGATCTGTTTTGTAAAATATGTGATTTTAAGAAATGTAAATAGGGTCAGAAACCAGAAAGTTCAGAAACCATTGCTCTAGCATTTTGTAATACTTTGCCATTATAACTTATTTCATATGTTCTTTCTTCATGTAATAGCAAGAATTTTAGATATTTGCAGAATCAAACTAAGAATAAACCCTTTTATGTGTTTCATATAAAGTCTTTAATATCTTGTTAACTGTTAGGTACCTTCTTGCATTGAAAATACACTTACCAATAGTATATGCACTTTCTTAATTTGCATATTTTGATAAGGTTGTACAAGGAAATACTCAAGTGTTTTGAAGTTTCAGTGCCATTTTTTATTTTGAGTACAAAATGTTATGAGCTTATCTCCCAGATTTTTCAATACAAATAGGCTGGCCATTTTTTTACTTGAGTTTTAGTCTGTATTTTGAAAGCTTCTCCTCAATAAATTAAAGGGAAGAAATATCCTTAGTCACAGTCTTGAAAACAGGGAAGAGCTGTTAAGTAACTTGGCCAGCCAAGACTTAGCTGAGAGATGAATTCTTACTGAAGTTAGTGAGGGTAACCAGGGCTGCTACACTGCTATGGTGATTTGTTGTCTAAACAGAAGATGTTGCTGCAATATATCAAAATGGGCCTGTGTATGTACTAATTTTAGTGTCATTTTTTTTAAGCGTGGCAAAATGAACTTAATCCACAACTGCTATAAAGCAGTCTTCCTAGGAATATTTAATCAGGTCTAAATAGATGCGGTTTTCTCAGCTTGCATTTTACCCTAGTTCTGTCTGTGAGAGCTTCCCTCTATAAATAACAGCATAGTTTTCATTTCTAGGGTCCTCAGTTCTTCATTGTTACTTCTTTTTCCTTTCAGCTTGATGATCTCTATCAAAGAGCAGGAGCCTGGAGTTATTAAAAGGCTGACATTGCTTCCAAGCTGGTGTTATTAGTCAGCAGTGCAATCTTATTCTTGCACTCTCAGCTTCTTCCTCAGCTCTCAGAATGCCACTTAGACCACTCTTATTTTTATTCTTTTTTGTTAGCAGCAGCTATGTGGCAAAAGTTTTTGGAACTGACTTGCCTTTTTTAATGTAACCTTTCTCATATAAGTTCAGATCACAATTAATAGCCAAAAACTACACATAAGATGCTAAGGTTTACCATGAGCTAGGCCCAGAGTTTCAGAAACTATTAAGCTGGGACTACTGATTAAAGGATTTTAGCAATGAGCCAGAGAGTAGGTTTATAATTTTGAGGGTAGAATTTTCAGAATTACTACTAAATCTATCACATTTGTACAATAAATTTATAAGGGTTTTATCTTAAAATCATCATTCATATCTTTAGCTTCACTTTGATAAATAGTTCAATGAGTTCAAATTTCATCCACCCAAACTCAGAAAACTTGGAATTTTACATAATTGAATTAGCAAGAAGAGAAACAAATTCCCACCTGTAAATTCAGTACAATACTTCTGGTTTCTGTGTCCTTAGTGGCTGTTACCTGCTGTCCACAGAAACATGCTAACCTTCAAATTTCAAGCACATACAAAATCATCTCCCAAGAGATTCAAAGCCCAGGAGTTTTCCCAGTGAAATTGGCACATGAAGCCTAAACTTGACAAGGCTGCATTTCAGCCCCTCTAAAAATAGGCAGCATAGTTCTAATTTGAGCCCTTTGCGTAGAGCCCTGCAGTTCCATGAGGATACACAGAGGGACATGTACATCATCCCTCCTCTGAACATCCTCCTGGGTGAATGGAATGTCCCAGCAATGTCCCAGCTGTGCTGCTGCAGTGGAGATCTGTGTGTCCTGTACTCACAGCATCATTTAACACTGAATTAAGTAACATTTTACAGTTTCTTCATCACTTTTTTCTTGTGAAAATGTAAATTCCTGTGAATTTACATTATTTTCAGATTCACTATTCAACTTTGATCTTTCTTCTATTTTTCCTCTGGAATTTTCTGATGTATTTCTTTTTCACATCCCTTATCCTAACCATGACTGTCTGTATTCTTGTCCTTTTGTTTCCCTTCAAGAGTGCTGCTTAAGTATTGTGGCAATTTGTGATGTCTGTTGAGCACAAATAACACTGAATTCATTGCAAGACTGGCTGCACTAGAGCCTTGTCCAGTACTTACTATCCAAGGGCTTACACAAAAAAAGCATAGTACTTTGTTTTCATTTTGGTCCCAGACTTGAGGTGTGTCACACTTGGAAAGCTGACAGTCAGAGAAAAGAGAGCAACAGGTTGGCAGTTCTTGCAACATTAAATTCTTGATTTTGTCTTAGATTTCTTTTTAAAGAGATTAAAAGCAGTCCAAATAAAAAAAAAAATACAATAAAATCATAATCAGTTCATTATATAATTTTTTCCCACCCTGGCAAAATTTCAAAGTTTTTTTTATGTGTCACGAAATTCTTGGAATCTTATGCATAGATAGCAGAAATTGCAAATTTTCTTGTGGCATTTATATCCCACAACCATTTTTACATATTTCAGTACTACAACTGGCAAGTTGTCAGATCCTGCAAAAACTCTTATTCCATGCTAAGCATTTACATTAGGATGTGGGAGATCTGCAACAGCAAAAATATTAACTCCATGTCTTCTACTTTAGTCTAATTTTTCTTTATTGAAATCCCCCTCTCTAACTCTTGTTTCTGCATCATCTTAAGTTTCTGAATGTTAAGTGTTGGGAAGAACTGTGTTCTTTAAAATCAACATATATTTGTGTTAAACTCTCACATGGTTCTAACTTCTGGAGGCTCTGTAATGCTCTTGTTTCATTTGTTACAGATGCATTAGGAAATCTATCAATCCACTTTCTCTACAGCTTGCACAATGTCTTTCCAACACCGGCAATGGGAGCAGATCCTCCTAACAAAAGCTGGCCAGGATGTAAATGTTCAGATCACCTGCAGCAAAATCTAGAGATCCTTAAAGGAAAGTCCTGCCCATACTAAATATGAAAAAATTCCTAAAATCTTCAAGACATGTCCTGTGCAAATCTTGGTGCATGAGGTACTTACTGTCTATACAGTCACTCAGATAATGATCATGTCTCAGCCAAGCCTTGAACTGCAGCAATAAATCTGCTGTACTGTGGTTCATATAACTATCATAGTTATTATAGTTAAATTGCTGTTTTCTTAAATATTTTCATTATACTGCACATCACTAGCTGTCAGAAATCAAAATCAAGTTTTTCTTTTTCACTTTAATATTTACTTGACAGAAGGTCTGAATCCCATACTAAGTTATCTGAGTTCTTTTCCACAAAGTGCTATTGGTATGAAAATGGAGAGATTTGGGGATTTTTGGTCAGCCCCACCAGCTCCTTAGGGATCTATAACATTTTTCTAGTGGTTTAAATAACTCCTGTTTATTACCCAAACAGGAATTTCAACTGGTGTCCACCAGGAATGTCTGCCTTTCCTTGGGCCGTTACCAGGCTCAGCCTGTGCTGTCCCACATCAGCACCTGCACGTGCACACACACACAGAGAACCTGCAGGTGACACGAGCCTGCACCTCTGCAGTGGCCACGTCTCTGCAATGACCCTGCAAAAGCCAGCTGAGCCCATCCCTAGTTCTATATTTAAAACTGTTTGTTTAATTGGTGGAGTGCACCAAGAATAAATAATGAGCTAATTCTGAAGATCATTCCCAGAACAGCCAGCTTGGACTTTTTTCTGCAAGTCAGAACTCTCTCCTCTCTTTCTTCTGGGTTTTCTGGACTTTGGTGCTTTTAATTGTTTCATTATCTGAAGGCGAAGAGCTTTATCTAAATGCAATTGTAGGAACAGTACAATATTTCAGGCATGAAGCACTCTGCACATGAGTGAGGTTTTGCAGTGTTTGTTTACTGAATATAAAAATAGTTAAAAGTTCAAATTCTAAAGCTGGATCAAGGATTCTAACCAGACTGGAGATGACGTTTCTTCCATGTAAAAAAAAAAAAAAAAAAAAAAAAAAAAAGGAAAGGTCACTTAAGGAATACTACCACCAGTTTTTCCAATGTATTGTACAGACCTTTACCTTCATTGATAACAGTTGAAAACAAGGAACTTAAATACAAATTTTATCTCAGAAAAGAAGAATTAAAAAAGACTTAAACAGATACAGTAATTCCTTTTTCAAATTTTTCATTAACTTTTTAGCTGTAATAGGGTATAAAGGTTTGATAATTATTAAAAAAAACCTTCCTTCTCTTGTATTTTGCTTTGTTCTAATGCACCAACAGTGTCCACAGGGTCTCTGTGTCTTGGTGAGTGCACAGGCAGAGAGATAAGGTACAAAGTGAGATACAAAGTTCAGAGTGCAGTGAAATGACTGTCCAGTAACAGAACAGGCTTGCTCATGGACTTGATGATTAATAACATTAATACAGCAACTGTCAATTTTATTGACTATGGACAAAAGTGGATCTCATTTAACTTGACTTACTGTGGTTGAAGGAATACAAGCTTTAGTCAAATCCCAACCAGACCCTGTGAGAAGAGTACTGTGTCTCTTTGCTAGGTTATAAAATAAATAACTTAATTCTGTCAAGACCAAGGGTTATGCCCAAGCTGATAAAGCAAGTGAATGAAGTGTGAAACTGAAACTGCAACTCGCCACTGACTCATAAGTCAGTTTAAACCTTAAAATTTTATCTTTCATATATTTCCATATGGTTTTTCTGCTCTCATATGCTGTTGCTTATTACCAGTTTCAGATGAAATCTTTACTTCACAGGAAGTCTGGTGATACTCCGAGCAGCTTACGCTGAAGTTTCTCTTGATTCCCAGCGCTGATGCACCGATTCATACTGTCACAGGCAAAAACATTCTGCTGCCTCCAGTATAGCTGTGGGACCAAATCAAACACCTATCCCATGGCATGAGCTCACCAAAAAACCTCTCTAGAAGCCAGTTGAATCTTACCTTCTGGCCTGTGTCTAACTACCCAGTAAGATAGGAAAGCTGGGGATTAAGTGGTAGCATGGAGTCAAGAACCAAGAAGTTACTGTTTGCTGCTAAAGTTTTTCAGTTCAAATCCTTTTTCTAAGAGTGGGTTTTAAATACTCAAGTCTACCAAGAAATTCAAGCTGGCAGGCAGGACGCAGTTCAGACCTGGAAAATCTGGATTTCTGAGCAACTGTAATTAGCTCGACCCTTATTTTCAGGGTCACACTGCTTAAATTAGCAGATACCAGGATAGGCTGAGGGCCAAATCAGTTATGATCTGGTTTTATTTATCTAAGTCTCATACGGACCTAATTTGCTATTTTGTGTTAAGAAATAATAAGTAGAAAGGATTATGAACACATGTTTGGCATAGGGAGGAAGAGAAAATGCAGCCATAACTTCAGTTTTGGAATGTCTTACTTCATCATAAGCTTAAGTTTCAAAGCTGACACAGGGATTTCGGTACATAATGCCTCATTTTCAACTAATTGCATCTTAACTGAACACTGAAACCTTCAATTTGGAAGCTCAAATTAGAAGCTATATGATGGTAGTTTATTTCCCCAGTTCTCTGTAGATGTCAGCTAGAGGATCTAGGCATATGATCAAGTCTTTAAATGTGGTTTTATTAAGTAATAAGCATAACCAATATATGGTGACAGTTTCTGCAAAACAAAACTTCTTATAGTCTGCTGTCCTATCCCTAATCAATATTTTGAATAATTCACCCTGAAGTTTTCTCAGCACTCTATGTAGAGAAAACCAGTACCCTTCCTTGAAAGTACTTTGCTTTTCTGCTAAAAAAAAAAAAAAAAAAAAAAAAAAAAAAAAAAAAAAGTAACTGTTCTGGGTAATTCCCATACTACATTGTGTAAAAACTGCTTTTGAAAAGTTGAAGTTCCCCCAGGCAAAATTAAAAACAACTCTGGTGGCATATAGCAGTTAAATATGAATGCAAATCATTGCTTCCTTATCTATTTATGTAAATGAATCTTTTAGTAGAGTGTGAAATGTTTATAGTTTAAGCCTACCAAGCTGATTTATGACTTGGTCAACATAAGCCTTGGTTCACAGGGAAGACATCTGCAGATAAATAAATCAAACACTACTTGTCAATTTATAGTATTGTATTTATACTTCTACCCTGTGCATGCTGAATGATGGCAGTGGCACGTGAATCAAATGGGGGCTTTACAGCTTTGCAAATGCCACAACCTGCCAATTTCATTAGCAATACCATAAAATAAATTTTTCAATCTGGGTAATTTCCTAAGGAAATCAAATGTAGAAAAGAAAAGACACCCTGTGCTCTTTAAAGTATGAAAAAGACATACGAAGTCAAACTGTTGGAGAACAAGGTGTGAGAAGTCACAGAGGAGTTGCACTGAGGGTTGGTGGTGAATGGCGCTGATAGAGATGGATGTGTGTGCTGAGTGACACAGCCATCCGCAGAAACTCCTCAGCCCGTGGTGCCCATCCTTCCTTCCTCCCCAGACACCTCTGGGTCCTATTCCCTGGGGATCAGTAGGCATTGTGTACAGCACAGTGGGACAGAGAACTGGAGAGGCCCGAGCCAGAGCTCTGCAGCTGAATCACCACAGTCAGTGTGAGAATGGGGATGACAAAACTGGGTTACATGGCTGAGCCATCTCACAGTCCTCATCCCAAGGAACAAGCAGAACAAGGGCATGAAAAGGATGGGACTTAAAAGGCAGAATGAACGTGCATAATTAATTTTCAGGGACTGCAAGATGATGTGATCACCTTCAGATTTTTCCCATCTGTTGCTAAGCAGCATTCTTAAGTCACAAGCTTTGCCTTACAAAATGAACAGCGGTTCTCCTCACATTTTGCTATTTTTCCATTTTACACTGTCCCTTTGCCAAGCTTGCATTATAACTATATTTCAAAGTGCTTTAAGAACAAAGGTGAGCACTAAGATATCTGAAATCTTGGGGAAAAGGTTTCAGTTACTACCTGGGACAAGCAGCCCATGGACTTGCCAGTGCCAAAAAGGAATTAGAAAATCTCCATCTTGCATGTACCAAAGGAATCACTTTCTGCCTCTCAACCCTGAGCTTTAAATGAGAAATTCAACTTGCATCATGGAAAAGGCAAGAGTATCATACATTTGGGATTGTATATTCATTATCAGTCTCAATCTGCATAAACAAAGTCTTAGAATTTTTCCTGTGGTGGTAGTAAATTAATTGTATTAATTCATTTGATCTGTGCTAAGGATGTTGTTCCAATGATCAGACACCCATTCAATGCTCTGGGCATTCTGACAAAAATTAAAATTAAATCAAGGAGTTCTCTCTGTTAGAAATTCTCTCTCTCATTTAATTAGAAGTAAAGGGCTGGCTGCCAGTGTTCCAAAACTAATACCAAACATGCCCACTGCAAACACCCTCTCCACAAATGCTTTTATTCACACCAGAAATTTCAGAAATCCTTGTTCTTGAAGACCAAGAGAAGCAAATGACAAAGAGTTCAGGATCTTTCAGCAACTATGGGGAATTAATTCCTCACACTTAAATCCCACATGGCTGCAGTTTAATCACTCTACACTGGTAGCTCAGTTAAACAAAATGAGCAATCACTTTAAAGTGCAAAATTACCATCAGCTCCATTTTCAATATTCATGAAATGAACAAATCATAAAGCTGAATAACATAGGTGATCCTGTGGCATATGTGGCCTGAAACAGAAGATGCCTTCCAATGAGAGAAAAGACATACTCCATATTACAGCAAGTCTTTCCCTACAATTCTGCAGAAAATACAGAAGGTTCTTGCTAAATCAGCAGCAAAGTGATAAATTGTACCTGTTCATGCTGGTCTCTCTGCAGGACAGCAGTTCCACACACATTGGTCTATGACTTTTCATATCCTTCCAGACGCCTCAGCATGCACCAAAGCAACAATTCTACCTGGCCCCACCTCAAGTTATACTCCCCAAACCTGAAGCAGATGCACTGTTCTGCCACTGGTTAGGCCATCACTGTTTTGGGCAACGAGTATTGCTTATTGAAGAAGATTTTTGTTTCACGTAAATTAAAATATTAACAGAATAACTTTAATAACCTGGGCATTTATATTCACCTACTGCCCAGGGGATCTATACTTTACATCTACACAAGAATATGTCCAAAGCCAAATTTGTTGCACTAGCTCCAGCTGACAGTGCTTTCCTCACTCCTCTTGGTATATCTGGAGGAAAGGCAAACAGACAGTGTGTGGGGGGGTTTGTCTTTGTTCATATCTTTATGTCTCCACAAGCTGCTAAGTAAAAGGACAGGGAGCAGGTAACAAAACCTGCAGCCTAGGGGTAGGTAGGCAGATTCCTGTTGCCAACTCAATCTCCTCCCTGCAAGTCTCCAATTTCTGCAAAACTGCAGGACTGTGGCTGAGCCATGAAAGAACAGCAGTCTCTGGCATGTGTCCTGCTCCCTAAAGGACAGGCAAATGAGGAGAAAAGAGCTATGAGGAGGCTGCAGAACAGGAAAACACACGAATTCAAAGGTGAGGCTGCATGTTCACAAGAGGAAAAACAGGCAGAAAGGTCTAATGCAGGCAAAACGGACTGATAGAGGGGATACAGGTACCCCACAAGAAACAACAACAACAACAACAAGTTATTAGGAAGATTAGAGGAAATAAACTAACGGAAAAACAAAAACAAACAAAATAGAATTTAAACACCATTAATAAATACCCATTTCTTGTGGCAGACTATTAAATCTTCAGCGCAAGACTGATTTTACAACTAGTATGAATAACTGCTGTATGGCAGTGTTAAAACCTAATGTCATAACAGCCAATGGTGATTAGTTATATTATTTTCTCAGATGTTACCTGAAGTGCAATACTGTTTTCTTTTATGAGAAGCCATTGATGACGTGCAGTGAGATCCACTCAGTTAGGTCAGCATGACTACAGCTGGCAATGGAGACTAGGACAAAACCACAGGATCGCTCCCCTCAGACATCGAGTCTCTTCTGCAGAATCACGGCAAGTTTCAGTAGAACCTTTGCAAGTTTCTCTAGGGAATACAAAAACATTATAGCAGAGATAAGGTCAACCTAAAGTTTCTGTAATATGGCTGTTTCAATATCATAATGATTTATATTGCTTATTTAACCTACTAATTTAGCCTATAAGCTGATGAGAGGGGTTTTGGGGGGGAGGTTTTGTGGGTTTTTTCCCCCTTTTGTTCTTAGCTATAATGCTGATAACTGCTGTCTTTTCCTCTTTCAATTTCCTTGTCAAATAAGAACTGGTTCTGTGGTTTATACTAAAAATCCACCCAATCCAGCATGTTCCCTTGAAGAGAAGCCACAACAGGATAGCTCACAAAGACATTCCTGTCCTTTGATCTCTGTTGAATTCAAGGAGTTGCTCCCCTAGGAGAGAACCACCCCTTGTTAACCAGCTGCCATTTTGTAACTCGAGTGTTTAAAGCTAAAACAAATGCAAATAACACTGTATCAACAACTCATCCACTTCCCCCTAACTTATGGCTCTTTGGAGAAAGCTCTGTGGAGAAAGTAGTTATTTCTTCCTCGCATAACATGTTTTGTCAATCTTTTGATGTCAGGCCTTTAAGGAATATATTGAAACATAATAATTACAAATTATATGACTCTAGGAGAAGCTGTAGTAGTTCTTGCCCTAGTTTCGAGGTAGCTCGCTCAACGGTAAGCCAACTGCACTACTATTCGGTAATCCTGCAAGTGGCAAAATTGTGGTCTTTGCTCAATTAATTTTATCTAGAAATTTAATAGCCCCATTGAATAGTATTCTGAGTAGTTGACACTACTACAGAATATATTATTGTATGTTTTAAATAACGAATTGTCTTTATTAACAAATCTAAACAGTGTTTTTATCTTTAGATGCACCTCTGGAAATTGAATGCTTTATATAAAACCTGTACTAGAACTGAAAAAGCATAGGTAATTTCTGAATAACTCCTAAAAGACATTTGCACGGTTGCATTAAACAAACAATCCTTCCCTAAAATATACAGCTTGCAGCTGCATGATTAAATACATATTCACTATAAATCACAACAGATGTTTTTATTTGTGCATTAATTAGACTATTAATATGCTGATACTGTGTCATTTATCTGTTTTTCATGTTCAGCAGTTTCTAACATGGCAGAACACTGGTTTGAAAGCGAGAGAGGGAGAGTTGGGTCCATCCTTTCACTGCAGATCATTGCATTGCTCTGGCAGCTTCAATCACTGCACCACTGCTTCTTATCTTTCTCCTGTTATAAAAAAAAGGGAATACAGAATCCATTGTTATTCTTGGAGGCACATGCCAAGGGCTCTTGTTGAACTATTCTGTAAGAAGAAGGAAGTGTTGTACATGTCCATGCCCAAGACAGGAAAGGTGGTGCTCAAAAGTCAAGAACAATTGTGTGGAGCTGGACAACTTCCATATAGTGATTTTATGGAATAAACTGTTTTCAAGTAGTTATTTGCTGCTTTAAATGTGTCTTTTTCATTGACTCCTATCACCACGTGGTTCCATAAAGCACAAATGCCTCCAAGAAATGAGCACCATCTGTGTTTAATGTCAAACCCTTTAACACACCATTGTCTCAGGCATCTTTTTTTTCCAGGCTTTTCAAGTTCTGTAGTATTCTTTAGCAAGGAATACTCCAGGAGTTCTGCAATATGAACCATGTCTATACCCTTCTACTCAATGAATGGGCAATGCCCATTAATGCAGCCATTGGAACAACTAGAATTATCTAAGGCTGTATTGTAACATTAAAGAGATTTACACCTATTGCACAATGCTCTTGTACATTGTTGTTTTTAGTTTGCTTCTGGAATTGGATAAAATCTGATTAGCTAACTGTAATCTAGCAAAACACAAGAGAAATTTACCCTGTTTTACAAAGCTTAACAAAAACACCCCAATTTTCCAATCCATCTAAAACAATTTGAACAATTAATTCTTTAAATGTCAAAACATTCATCTTGTAGTAAAGTGTATTGGAATGTTGTCTTGAAATCATAAGGAATTAAAAACTGACTCTTTTTTTTGTGCATGTGGTGTCACTGCTGAACAAGTGCCCTGAAAAACTCTTTTGGAGCAGGGAACCGTGTTTTGCTTGGTCACCATGTAGCGCAAGGTCGATGTAGCCTCTTAGCAAGCTCCTAGACCTCAGCAAATTGCAAATAATAAAAAAGCTGTATTAGACCATTGCACCAAGTGTCAGCTTAGTCCTTAAACTGTGAGCTAAAAAAAAAAAAAAATACAACCCAAAAGCAGGGTTGCATAATACTGGGCCTGATGCAGTATGCACTTACAGAACAGGACTGGCTCGGTATTAGTGAAAGTCAATTTGTTAGATATTTGCTGTGAGCAGTGTTGCACAATACATGCAATAAATTACTGTGTGCATGCACGATCATATTCTGATCAAGAATAAGTGCCAATGTTCTCTATTGCACATTCTCAAGTGTAAATCATCAGGTTTCTGAAAGTTCTTTGAAGAATATTTTTCCCCTCATCATTGGTTTGATGTTGAATCAAGTTCAGTCACCTCAGGCACTGACAGCTAAGCCTGAAGGTGAAATACACCAGGTATGAGTCCCATCTTGTTTGTGAATGTTCTCACAGCCAACATTTGAAGTCATACCCAATCTGTTGGCTTCAAATTCCAAATCCGTGCGGCTGCAGCAGCCCGAGGGGAGCGCTGAGGGACAGAGCGCTGCTCGCCCGCCTCAGCCCCGGGCACGGTCAGTTCAGCCCTCCCGCCACGGCCGAGGCCCCGCTGTGAGGGACCGGGCGAACTGCCTGGGCCTGGGGACTGAGCCCAGAGAGCTTTCCAAAATACCCGCTCCAGGAATAGTGTGGCCAGCAGGACCGCGGTAATGATTGTCCTGTATTGGCCCTGGTGAGGGCACGCCTCGAGTGCTGCGGCCAGCTCTGCACCCCTCAGCTCAGGAAGGACAGTGAGGTGCTGGAATGTCCAGAGTAAGGCAACAAGGCTTGGGAAAGGTCTGAAGGACAACTCCCATGAGGAGCAGACGAGGGGGCTCAGAGGGGACCTTATCGCTCTCCTGAAAGGAGGGTGTAGGGGTAGGGGTCGAACTCTTCTCCCAGCGACAGCGACAGGAAGCGAGTACACATTCTCAAACTGAGCCAGTGGAGGCTTAGGGTGGACACAGGAGGAATTTCTTTCCAGAAAGGGTGATTAGACATTGGCAGGGGCTGCCCAGGAAGGTGGCGGAGTCACAGTCCCCGGAGGCGTTTAAGGACAGGCTGGAGGTGGCCCTTAGTGCCGCGGTCTGGTTCACAGGGCGCTGTTCGGTCACAGGTTGGACTGGCTGATCCCAGAGCTCTTTCCCGCCCTCAAGGGCCCAGCGACCCCTCCGGGCCTCCCCCTCAGCCCGGCTCTCTGAGGGCGCGGGTTCCCGGATGTGCGGCCCCGCCCCCCGCACGTGCGCGGCGCCAGCGCGCGCGGCTCCCCCGCCCCCGCCCGCGGGCCAACCGCCGGGGCGCGCGCCCGGGGAGGGCGGTCCCGCGGCGAGAGCTCGCGAGAGGAACATGGCCGCGGCGGGCCGGGGTGAGCGGGGCGAGCGGGCGGGGGGACAGCGCGGCCAGCGCCGCCGCCTCTCGGGGCCCGCGCCTCACGGGGCGGCCGCGGTGCCGCCCGCCGGAACGGGGCCGGGCCGGGCCGCTGAGCGGGAGCGGCACCGCCGGCAGAACCGCCGCCGCCCGGCCCCGGGGTGGGCTGCGCGCCGCCCCGCCCGCAGAGCCTGCTGAAGGAGGTCGAGGCGGGTGGGAGCGCCGGGAGCGGCGGCCGCCCCCTCTCTGCCGGGGCCGGCGGGGTCCCCGCGGGGCCGCAGCCGGGGAGGCGGGAGGGGCGGCCCCCAGCCCCGCCGGGCCGCTCTGGGCCCCGAGCAGGTGGAGCTGCCGGTGCCCGCCCCCCGCCCCGGGACGCGGCTCGCACCGGCCCGGCCGCTGCCGATGTGTCCCGTGTTATTGTTTGCCGGTAAAGAAGAGTCGCTCCCGGGGCGGTGCGGGGCCCTGGGCAGCAGGGCGGCGCTGCGGGCCCGGGCCGAGCCCTGCGGGCGCTGCGATGGGAGCGCCTCCCCCGGAGCCGCAGGGAGACCCGAGCCCTCCTGCCCCGGCGGTGCAGCCGCAGCGGGGGGAATTCGAGCTGCCGCCCTTAGAACAGGGGCTGCCGCCGAGTTCGGCTCCTTTTCTGCGACACGCGTGGATTTAGATGGCACTTGGTTAATCCATTTCAGCGCGGTCAGGCGTTGGAATAGGTTAGCCAAGAAGGTGGTGGAGTCACCATCCGTAAGGCGTTTAAAGGACTGGATGTGGTGCTGGGTGATGTGGCTTAGGGGTTTCAGTGGCAGTGCTGGTTTCATGGTTGGACTGGACGATGTTAAAGGTCTCTTCTAAGCCTGATGATTCCAGAATGAGCTTTGTTAAGAAGGGTGTTCACAGCACCTGTATGCACAGACCCGCATGGCGGTGCAGGTCGCTTGGCTGACACTTGCGGCAGTGACATTCTCTGGGACGCGGGGAGCCAGGTGGGAGAGCTGAGCTGCCGTGCCGTGACTTGCTGCCAGCAATACATCTGCCTTTGTTCCCTTTATGTGGGTTTTGTATTTGTGTGCAAGTGTGCAGTGCAGAAAGCTGCTGTTAGTCAGTCTCGGTGCAGTCGAGAGATACCAGGACTTCTGCCTGCCGCAGGCAATTAGCTGAAATAAAGGCTACAGGATTTAAAGTGAATAACTTGTATAGCTGTGAAATAAATATCAGGAAAATTATCTTTTTATGAATGTTTTGAAAACACCTCCATGAAATCTAGCATGTCAGTATGTCTAAAATACTTAAAGCTTAAACATCACTCTCCTTTTAAGAAGAAAAGCCAAGCTTACACTGTCCTGTGAGTACAGCATGTTCTGAAGTTCTTGTTTATGGGAAGGTGTTCACACTTCTTTCTCACGCTGTATCTTTTCCTTTGTGAGAAAAAAAAGCTCAGGTTTTGAATTAATTGAGGTTTTAAAGCTCTCAACAAAAGCACCGTGAGCATTTCATAAAATTATTCTCTTAATGTGTGACATTTTATTTTGTTTTTCCTAAAGTTTTCTTTCCTGTGTAGTTACTGTGGGCAGATGTGACTTTGTGGTATAACTTGCATTTAAAACTTGACAAGATTGCTGTCTGGTAATGACATCAGTTGTTAAGCAAATAAAAACATCTGGAAGCTGAAGATCCTGGATACATTATTGGGAGTGCAGAACATCTTTCAGGATTTGGCAGTATTTGGAGAAGTGTAGAAAACTGAACTTAATGATGCAACTGAGTTTTTAGAAGCAGTCATACAACAACCTGGAAATCACCTTAATATTTACCTTTCCTATTTGTCAGGTTCTGTTGAATGAGGCATTATAAAACAGCTTTAATAGTGAGGGTTATTACATAGATATTCAGCCAAATTTAGTGGTTTATACACATAAAATACTTTAAAAATTGGAACTTTTCCTTGTTAGCCTAGCAATGAAATTAGATAATTGATGACACAATGGGTTAATATAATATTGGATAGGGAATATACTTAGTTGAGGTTTGGGGTTTTTTAAACAGCATTTAGATTACTAATGAAATGATTATTGGAAGGGAGAGGGAATATATTTTATCATAGGCCATTTATTTTTGTGGGCCTTTTTGGCATTTCCGTCTTGTAACCTCTTCCTCTTGTGTGTTTTGCTTTGGTTTTTTACATGTTCAGCTTTTAACCTCTGTCAATGATATGTAGAGAAACCATAACATGAGCTTCAGCCTTTGAAAGAATTAAAAATAATCTGTTAGGATTCATCTCTGGGATCAAAAGTAAAATTGTATGGCTGAGCAATGTCAGGGACATTTTAAGTCTGGTTCAAAGCCAAAACTGGAAAACCCTATTAGTGCTACTGTGTGAAACAGCATTTGATAAAGACCAGACTTTAAAATAACTGATTTTTTAAACTTTTCTAAATACAGTGTGCAGTAGGTTTCTATTGACTTAATCATGTGTGTCTGTATACATTTACTTTAATATTCTAATAAATTAAATGGTGATGTTGTCACCAACCAAGTCCATTTGAGTTGGTGGCATAGCAAAAAGCAATATATATATATATAAATATATATATATATATTTAACATTCCATTGTATTGGAATCTATAGAAAACAAAAATATATTTCTGTTGTATAATTGGCACTTCCAGGTGTGAAGACTTGAAGGAACTAGGCCTGGGTTTGTGTATTGCAGTTGAATAAAAAGGAGCAGATGATGCACCTCTGGTACTGCTGTTCTTGCCAGAGGTAATTGGAAAGACAAATCTTGTAGCAGAATTTGAGCAGGAATATGAAATGTGCTAAAAGGTGCACACAGTCTATTGAAATCACTTTGCTCTCAGGATTTTAACCTAATAACACACTTTAACATCTGAAAACTGCAGAAACTGAGAAAGCTGAACTAGTATTCTTAAGGCTTTGATTTCTCAGGTAGAACAAAATATGTAACTTTTAAAATAAAGGATCCTTGAGACATCTTTGTGATTTTTGTTTTTTTCTTTTTACTTTCCAACCAACCAGGAATGTGCTGAAATTGATATTCTAGAAGGGTGCTAGAGATACAAGGTAAGTGCTGTATTTTAAGAAATTTAAACTTTTTAAATGAGTTTTTTTAATAAAGTTGCTGTGCTACTATTTTAGTGAGCAGTGTATCCCTTGAAGTTGTGCTGGTTTTATAATCCTGTTAAAATGGAAGGTTTTCCAAGAGATCTGTTCCTCTACAGACAGGAATTTGGTTGTATGTAGTACTTGTGTTACATCAACTTAAGAGCAAGTTACTGTGATTTTATGCTTTGGCCTTTGATATAAGTGGATTTTAATCACCTCTTAAGATTATGACTTAAATACTCATATGTTGATTAAACAATATTTTCCCTTCTTAAAGGACTGTCATTCTTGCAAGCCTTCACAGATGTTAGCTGTTTTCCAAATGTGAATAGTTTTGATAATAAAACTTTGTCCTGTAGAGCATTTTGTTTATCTTTAACAGTTTTTCTGCAGTGACTCAAGCTTGTACCAGCACAGCACCTCCAGAGGCACTCCAGACCCCGTGTGGTTTGGTTAAATCAATCCAGTTATAGATGAGGAAAATTCCCTCTCAAAGAGAGTAACCAGGGGTGTTTAAAGGCTGCTGATAGTGCTGTTTCAGGAGGTGTTAGGAAAGGAAATCAAACAATTTAGTAAAACAAGGAAGTGGGTTGTATTGACTAACACACTCTCAGGTCTGGAACTGTGTGCCTCTGGTGTTTAGCTGGTCCCTAAATGGTGAATATTCTGATCCTGCCCTTCCCTCCTCATCTTCTGTGTGGGAAAACGAGGGTGGGACAGGTTGCCTGATTTTCAGGATAACCAAGACAGAGCATCAAGCTTAAAGCCTCTTGATAGTTTCCACTGAGGCCTCCTAGATGAACCGGAGCATTGGTTGCACCTCTACAGAAAAAGCAGACACTGCACACGACTCTCATGGCTAAGAGCTGCTCCAGAGACTGGAAGAACAAGATGTACAGAACTGGATATACACAGAAGGGGGTATGTATCTGTAGCATTGATCTATTCCAACAAACCCCAGAACTGTGTTAGGCAAAAAATCCCAACCAGAAACACTTAAAGGTAGGGGAGCTTCCCCTAACCTAAGGCAAGGTGTATTTACGGTTGTGTGCAGGCTCTGTGAAGAGCAGGTTTGATTAGACTTGGCAAACCAGTTCACTTTGTGTCCTCCTTTAGTAAATCTGCAACCTTTGATTCTTACTGTGAATAAATCTGCTGTGTTTTTAGCTGCATGTCCAAAAAAAGAGACAAACAACTAAAATTAAGACCATTTGCATTTGACAGCCATGAATTTTTCATGTTTGCTTCTTCAAGTGAAATTAGTCTGTGCTGTGCTGAGGACAGGGAACCAATTCCTGGCATTGTTTTTTAAACCTTTTTAGTACCTGAAGTCCAAGAGCCAAAATTGCCCAGTGTTAGTTACAGAGTACAACCTTTTTCAAACTTTCTGTGGCAAAGATTGATGTCTACCACAAAAATCTTCCATATCCTGAAACTCCAAAGCAAATGCACATTACAGAATTTATTGAAGTGTTCAGATTACTGTTATTAAATCCAGATGTTAATGTAACAGTTTTGCACTTGTGCAATAAACTGGATCTCTGTGATTGTTGACTCAGTAGAGAGTATTTTAGGATTTCATATTTGGTACTTGGCTTAAGCCAATAATTAAATGTTTGAAAAGGGTCTTTTACCCGGGTGTGGTGCCAAAAGCAACACTCACTTTTGATCTTCACACCATCTAGTAAAACACAAATTAACCAAACAAAAATAAAGACTAAAAGGAAACTCACGGGTTTTCTACCCTTCTAAGTGAATTTATGACGTAGGTAGTCCTAGAGGAGGACTACTACAGACAACTAAGACAGGTACCCAAAAGGAAAAGCCTTAATGTTTTGCTAATATTTTTCACTATGTAATTTGTACTCTTTGTACAGCTATACTCTTTGAAATATACTCAGTATATTTATAAGGTTTTGTTAAAGACTTGTAACCTGTGTGAATTAGGAATTTACAGAAACAACTGGAAACCTCACCATTTTCTACTTAATATTCTCAACACTAATTTCATTTGGAGTGTCTGGACTGCAGACACTCATTTTTATACCCGGTTTATGAGGGTAGAGCTCACTTACAGTGTGTCTAGTAAATACTTAATTCAAGAGAAGTTACTGCTTTATTTTGCAGTCTTTATTATTTCTGAATTTTTATGGGTTAATTACAGTAAGGCTTCTTTAGGTTAATGTCAAACAATATAGCAGCACTCAAAGTACTGAGCAAATACTGTCAGTTTTTTGCAGAATATAAATGATTTGTATGATTATGGGAAATACAAGTCTTCCAATGTGAATCAAGCCCTAAATAATTCTCTCTACATCTGTAGAGAGTTTTAACCAACTTTCTTTGCTTCTTTGAATAAGAGAGTGTAATTTGTGATTTCTTCTGGAATCAGATCTTCCCTCCTCTGCCAGACGTTCCACCCTTCCTCTGTTCTGCCAGTTAAACCATTTGATGACTCTTTTACCAGGTCCTGCATCAGCAGCCTAATTTTAAAAACTTGTCATGCAGAATTGGTAAAAGAGAAGAGTGGAGTCTCACTGAAGGGGGAAAATGCGGGTGGTGAGAAGCTGCTCTGGCCCATAGTCCATCTCTGCTGTCCTGGGAACGCTGTGGGCAGGAGCACAGGTGGGAATGTGGAGCCAGCCCTGCTGTTGGATGTGGGGCATGGGTAAAACATGGGGCTGCTTCCCTTTGCTGCAGAGGAAACCACACTCACAGGAGACCCCTGGACACAGTTCTGCACCTACAGTTCCTCAAATGGTTGGGGCACTTGGGGCCTGAAGGTGGTGCAGAGGACAATTCCATAGCATCTCCCATCTGCCTGTGGCATTGGTAGCAGACTTTGGAAAGCCTAAGCCAGGCCTTGTGCTGGCTGGCTGAGGAACATGGTTAAGGAAAGGTTCAAGGAAGGATGGAATACAGAGCATTTCTGATGGGTAAGGCTGAGTTGAGGTGCTTCAGTGATACATGGAGGATAGAAAAAAATAGAGAATTCAGGAATAGAAGTCAGGAAAGTGGCTGTTGAGGTGATCTGGGGAAAAAATAACTTGTCTGACACTAGAAAAAGAACAATGAAAATAAACCAAGAGAAAAAATCTCCTTGGCCACGGTATTTATATCTGGCCAGATTATATTTAATGAATATCTTGTTTTCATCAGCGTTTGCCTGCAGAGGTTCTAATAAAGCATTGTAGTATCTTTTTTAAATATTTTGAGTGTTGCTCAAACTACAAGAACTACAGAAAGTAGATGTGTGACAGCTGCTAAGTGCAGAAATTTGTAATCTACTGTAAACAATTTTATGTTACCATCTATTTCTTATTTATTTTTAAAGAGGAGCTTTGTATGGAATGAAATATTGGAACACAATAGTTTAACAGATAAGACTTCTTTGAAACTGGCCTTAGGCAACATAAACTCTCCTGACCCAGAGTTTCTGCCCTAATAGTCTTTAGCTAATTTCAGTAGGGAAGATGGAATTCAAGTTCATTTTAGCTTTGGAGATCGTGAGAAATTGGTTCTTAAAGCACTGAGGGCATGGACTGTGGATTATAGCATTAAGCTGTTTAGAACATCAGAGTTTTCAGGCACCATACTAATAACATACTTTTTCTGATTATTTTAGAATATGGGTGTTGATCTGGAGATTAGGCTACATCAGCTATAATCTTGGATCTGTATTTATAAAGAAGCAATAAGTGATATTGCTGCCTGTGGTCTTACCCCGTTCCTTGTTAGAAGAAATGTGTTTGATTTGAAAAGTAAAAATTTTGCTTTTGTTTAGTAAAGAGTGTAATTTTGTCTTTAACAAATTATTTGTTATGCTGTTAGTCATAACACTACGTGTGTGGTATATCTTCATGTTTAATTCCCAGTGTTAAGAAGTCTCAGGGATGGGGTTTTGTGGTTTGTTTCGGGATTTTTCTTCCTGGAAGTCTGCTTAACTGCATGGAATTCATTCTTTCAGTCTGCATCCTTGTTGTTTCTATTAAAAAAACCCCACTTTAATTCTTGGGAAGATGCTGTAAGGTGTAAATCTAGTACAAGTGATACAATTATATTCAAATTGTGACCTTTTGTCGCTGCTGTATTAAAAATGAGGCCATGTAATACAATGTGGGATTTGAAGTAAGAAGCAGGAAAGAATTTTGTAGATGAACTCTAAGCACTTTGTGTAAATCAGGTAAAGAATGCACAGTAAATAGGTCCTGCTTAAGATGTACCACAAGTTGATTTTTGTATTTTTTAAAATTAAAGATTAATCTGTCACCTTCTAAGTTTTCCTTTTGTCCATTAGCAGATTAAATATTAAAAGTTTGATTTTCAGAAGTTGGGAGCAACAAGTTGACTGGTTTCCATGGGAGCTAATTCAAGTTACTGTTTGCATTGTTAATACCTCAAAGTCTCTGTGTTGGTCCAAGGCAATATGCAGCAAAAGGTTTGTGAGAGAGAGATTTTCTCAGCTGTCCTAAGGTTGTGAGTAAGGACTACTTAACTGAGGACCTTCTGCACATGTCACTGAATTTCAGCTCAGACATAATCATTCCGATTTTTGCAAGAGCCCCTAAATTGAAGTTGCTTGTAATCTCTAATTATGCTTACATTATTTTGAATTAATGTCTAATTAGCACTTAGTTTCTTGCTGAATGTAAATAATATGTTAAATTCTGTTCAATAGAAGTTGATTGTAGTTTTTAAGAGAACACCAAATATTACAATTATAAAACTTTGCTAATCTCTGTAAAATGTGTTGATATAAAAAGAAACAAAGTATAGATTTTTCAAGCAATCTCATCTCCTAGAAATGGTTGTGCAATGTTCAGTCCCACTTCTGATAGGAGGTAGAAAGCAGCACGTTCAACAGGAACCAGTCCTGTGGTTCCTTCCTCTTTGATTTGAATCCTTGTGCTTTCCTTGCTTTGTTCAATTCAAGGGCTTGGTTTACAGGCAGTAAAATAAACAGAATAGCACCTGCAGCTTAGTCATAAATGGGAACATCTTGCATTATCCAAGCAAACAAATGAAATCATGGAGTCATCTAACCTTTCCTGAAATGCCTTAAGAGCTTTACCAACATTCATTTTTAAGATGCACCACTATTTTGGCTATCAAAGGTCTCTTAACACATAGAGGAATTGGGAAATATTATGACTATCCAATTCATTGACAGAAGTTACTAATTATTGTCTGAGCTATCAAGTGCAGTTATAATACCAAAACAAAGACTTGGGTTTTGATTTTTTCCTATGTTGGCAACTTCAATTACATAAATAGATTCTTTTGGCAACACCTTATGTTTGCTGGCCACAGAAAATCATGGAGCACATGGGATCTTACTAATTCCTTCCCCAGAGTTATGTCATAGGCCAGAACTGAACTTGCTTTTTGGGCAAGTTAATCTGAGTTGATCTTGCAATTACTCAAACACTACTGCAAAGCACTTCATATTAAAACTGAAATTAAAGCTTTGGAATTTTTGTTAATTGGAATTCAAGTAAGTTGCTGCTGAAGACATATGTCACTGTTTCATTAAAAAAATACTATTTAAATATGTAGATATTTATGAGGATGAGAAACTAGAAGCATCATTTGTTTGCACACCACACTAATGCAGATAGGGTTTTTTTGTTGTTTGGTTTGTTTCTTTGCCCTGCTAAATGTAGGTGTAAAACTGACCTTGTGTTGCTTTGTAAACTTAGCCTAAATGTATTTGTTGCCAATGTTAATGTCAGCTTTTTAAATTAGATTATAAAAGCAAACATAGAATATTGACAATCAACATCTTTCAGACTGAAAAATAGGAATGTCATGTTTAGATTTTTCTGACCATTTGCACACAATGTATTTCCATATACAGTAACATCTAAACAAGATACTACTTCATGTTTTGCCTATATAGTTTTAAGTATTTTTATGAAGCTCTTTATTTTAATAGAACTAGTGAGGATATGTGCTCTCACAGCTTTGTGTTTATTTAATCAAGTGGGACCAGCTGAACCACTTAACACTGCCTTAAGAGGAGCATTGTTCATCAAAAATATCTACAGAAAAGATGAGATTTAATCAGATTATGTCTGCTCATATGGTGATTAAAAGTAAAAAGTTGTTGAGGACTGTGCCTGAAGTCCTTCACTTGCAAAAATTTATGGGACAACATTTTCTACACTTCAGGTATTGTGGCCAGAATTCTGGTTGCTGCTGAGTGCTCAGGCAGCAGCTGTTAGGGAAGATGGACGTAGTTGTAGATGAAATATTTAAGTCATTATCCTCTTGTGATTCAGAGTTTTCAGCACAAATCTTTATGAACTCTGCTCCAAACACTACAAGTTAACACAGTGTTCTGCTTATGAGGCATTGTGTGCAGTAGAAGGTGAGTTGAAAGCTGTCCTGGGTTATCAGGATGGGTTAATGGATGTTTGTTTCCATGCCTGGTTTTAAACAGCTCTCCAGAGGTGAGCATCCCTCTCGCAGGGTGGAATAGCAGAGCACTTCAGACTTCTCCTTTAAAGATGGGGTTGTTGACTGTGTGTTACCTTTAAGAGGCAGCTAATTTTAGACTTGACTCTTTGGTCCCTCAGACCAATGTATTGATTTTGGTGCACAGTTTCACAATTGTTTCTTAAAGGATGATGATGTATTTGAACAGTTTTATATAACTGGTAAACTATTTAAGCATCACTTTGATCTGAAGGTATGGGTTTTGTTTCAGTGATGAATATTGTGCATATTGAACCTTTGCTTTACTTAAAATATTTGTAAGAAGTTTAGCATTTTTAATAAATTCTATTATTATCATTTTAAAGCCCTTGAAATATGAATACAGAAGATAGTTATAATATTTACAACTACTTAAAACATTTGCAGGAAGCCTTAAGATATTTAAACACTAAGCTTCACAATATTGCTATGAGGTAGATTCTTTCCAGTGAAGGTTTATGTGTAGCCCAGATTTCACCAACTCTTGTTTGAACAGGTTAGTTTGAGAAGGCAGTAATGTGAGAATAGATAAATCATCTCTATGGCCCTACACAGTGACAGGGTAGGCTTTAGTTTCCCCACACTTTAATGGAGCTGTGGGAGGCTGCCTTTATTCCTCACAGCCCCACACTGCCAGGTAATTCATTTGCACTTAGCAGGGCACAGTTCCCGTTACCAATTACTGTAATTTTTTTTTTTCCCTGCCTGGAGGTAGCAGTGGAGGGAATATGTCATCAAGGATTCTCCTGACTCATCCCCAGCCTCTGTCCAGATACAAGTAATTCTCTACATATCACCTCCTTAGGATGTATATTTGCCACTGTAGCTTATTCTGCATAGCAAAATATGCAGAAGTGTTAAATGAGCTTCTGGAGGTCTTTTGGTGTCTGTTCAGTGGTATTAATTTAGCTAGAGCAGACAGTTACAAAACTTTAATCTCAGTTATTTAATAAATTTTTTCTGCAGTACTGACCGGCCCAGTCCAGGAGGACTCTGTGCTCCTGGAAGAAACATGTTATTCCAGGTACTGGAACAGTGAGAAGCGTGACAGGACCTCAGTTTTGTCAGATATTTCTGCACACTGTTTTTTAAAGAAATGAATAGTAATAATGAGTTTTTCATAATGCATAATCCAAGGTGATTACTCATGGTTAGTCAGCTGCTGATATTTCTCATCTTTTTCTGCTTTTGTATAATTACCTTCATAAAAATAGCTGTATGATTTAAATCCTTGTTGCCCTGTATTTGGCCACAAAACTTAATTAATTAAGTTTATCGGCATGTGTTTTAACTGTAAAATTGCAGTTTCTCTTTCATTATGGTAATTAAATGTCAGTTTTCATGTCAAAGTTCAGCTGCTGCAGTAAGATGGTGTCTGTAGGAAGGGTGTCTGCACAGCAGAGGTGAGGCTTGATTGGGGCTCGTGCCCCCACAGCCCTTGCTGCATTTCTGAGCTCTGGCAGCAGCTGTGGCTGGGCTGAGGAGCTTCACCCTCTTTGGAGCACAGCCTCTCTTTGGTGCTGCTCCAGGAGCTGGTGGAGATGCAGACTGCAGCCCAGCCCACGATTTGTTTCTGTATTTCTCTCTGCCCCTTGCTGATAGGCAGCATGATGAGAGGAGCCATCCTTTAAAACCCTGTGTCTCTTCCTGTCCTTGCAGTGGGTGTTCCATCCCCAGGGCTCATCTCTGGGAAGTGACTCCCGTAGCTCCCAGTTCCCGGACTTCCAGTGAGCTGAATGTTCCCGACTACTTTGTTTATGTTCAAGCCTGATGCGTGTTGATCCCCGGAAGAGAGAAGGGATTGAGCATTCCAAGGCTCTGACCACTGAACTGAAGTAATTTGTAGCATAGGAAGGAAGTTTGCTGTAGGCTTGTGTAGGCACCAGTAGGGTCTGCTGCATTCTGAAAGCAAAGTCCTTGTCCTTCTTCATGAGAGGGGAAGAGGAATTGCCAAGTCAGTCTCAGAGTGTGACTGTTGCATTAATGCCCACTGCTCAAATAGAAGGAATATTTAAAACTGTAACAGCCCCCAAAGTGCTTACTGGCCTCAGTGTCAGAAATCAGTGTTCCCACTGCACAGATCTCCAAGTCTTTCCAGGCACTGACAGGGAGACTAAAAAGCTTTAATGCAATGGCCTGCTTGGCAGCTGTTAGTTAACCTGCTGGATCTCACACTTCTTAAGGATCATTTTTAGTGTTCTCCGATACACTGAAGAAAAAGCCAAACAAACCCAACATTTTACAGTTCAAGTCTTCTCTCCACTAAAGATTCTGGTCTATTATAAACTTCTAGAGTTTTAAATTTTACTGAGTTTTATAAATGGAGAAGCTGAGTGCTCATGTTCACATCATGATTCTGTAAATCCTGGAGCTGGTGTTGCTAATTATCTGATGACTATTAATTCAATTCAATACTGTGCTGGGTACAGTGATCCAGGTTCCTTGCAGGTGTGAGTGAGCAGTGTTAACATCAGCCAGTTGACTTGGCCAAAGCTTGAATGCATTGTGATTCTTGAACTGTTTTTTTCCAGCAGATTACTAAAGTAAAAGCTGATTTACTACTGAAGTGTCATCCAGATTTCAGAGCTTGTGCCAAATAAAATACCAGTTCTGGTGTCTCAAGTAGCAGGGAAGTATGTATTTCCCCCCCTTAGAAGATTTTTCCAAGGAAATAGATTTTGTCTTTTGAAGATAAAATGTTTAAAAATAAAAGGAGCGTTTGTCTTCAGCAGTTAAGAAGATAGCAACCACCTACAATCTGTGAGAACACTTACATAAGGTTCATACATTGTACAGGAGTTCTGGTTTGCCAGTGCTGGAACACTGTTCCTATGTACTTGTCAGGGAAATGTGAACTGAAGCCTCCTAGCAGTGCTGGTGCAGATTCTATTTTGATAATGTATTCTAAAGGCTAAGTAGGAAAATAATTTTTTTCTAGTTTCCATTTTACTACTCTTAAACATTTTGCTGAATTCCATGTTAAAACAAACAAAAAAAAAACACCTCCAAAAAAAGCCACCTGTAATAATTTAGGACTATTGAAACAATTGAGTAATTTTATTTTTAGTTTCTGGAAATAAAAATTGGTGTTATGCTTTACAACAGTTTATAAGCAGAAATGGTTTCATACCTAGCAGAGCAATGGCTCACACAACTTTAACTTCAGGTGTCTTAGTTTCAAGGAAGGGAGTGGAAACCCCTGGAGGGACAACTGGTTTTTGTCAGATCAGCCAGGGAAAAAAGGTGCTTTCTTGGATTATGCTAAGTAAAATATTGACACTTTAATAGAACGGGGGTTTTTTAATTGTATTTTTCCTGTACATGTTTTTACTGGTGAGTTTCAGTTATGTTATTAATACACTTTGTTTTAGGTCTTCTTCAATTCAGGGGTTACACAGAGAATGGTTACCATCTGTAAATGCAGATGGCAAATCTGAAATAATTCTTCAGGATTGAGGAGGCTTCAAACAAATGGGGAGGCAAATTGTTATCTTTAATATAAGATAGAGTATAATGGGCTTTACATTCTAAATCAGAGGTTTGTCAGTTTTGCACATGGTTGCTGGATAAAGTGTTTATTGGATAGGGTTTGATTTTAAACAAGGTGAACAAATGTTTTCTATTACTCATTTTCAGGTTTGAATTGTTGATTCAAACAATTGGTTATATTAGAAACATCAGAATGAAATGGCTTTTGAAGACTGAAAATAGATGTGAGACATTCTGCATATCTTTAACTGAGTTTTATATGAAGTAAATGCTGCTGGTTGTAGCCTGCACCTGATGCTAAAGCAGTTGTATTCATCTGGAGCAGTTAGAATGAGTGTGCTAGGAAATGGTAATGGTTTATTGTCATATGTGCAGCAGTGTAAAAAGATGATTACAGAGACATTTACAGATGTTTACAGATGTCTTTTTTCCTAACTTTTTGTTGTTGTTGTTGTTGGAAAGATATTTATAAAAGTTATTTTTAAGTTTCCAAAGTAGTTTATCAGTTGATAAGGAAAACCTTATGCCAAAGACAAACTAGTAATTTCATGGATGCCAGGAGTTGTCTTCAGAAAGTTGAAGAACTTTCAATTCTTTATTAGATTCTAATAGAAAAAGAGATAAGAATCAAATTAATTGTTTATATTTTATTATTGCAAGTCTTCAATTTGTCATCTTTATAATATTTTTAGAAGTTCTGTTCGTTGATTCAGTAAGGAGCTGTAAGGATCCTAGTGTGTCTAAGCCAGATGTTCATTATGTAGGTCACTGACTTTTTTTTTCCCCTACAAAAAAAGCCCTGTAAATGTTGGGTGGGGATGTGTGTTTTCCTTTTTGGGGAAGGTTAAGAGAATTTGTTGTTCTTAGCTCAGAAATATTTCTGTAGTCTGATACAGCAGCAGTCCATTAGTAATAATAAAAAGAAATGAGAGCAAAATGTAATTTGAGATATGAGTTAAAAATTTGAGGAATTTAGACTTTCTTGGAATTCTAGAGTGTCTTTTGTTCAAAGATTATGTAGCAATGTAGCAATAAGATTATTCTAGTGTTAAAGGACCATTTGAGAACATACCTGTGTTTTTAGCAGCCTTTCTAAAAGATTTAGGAAAAGGGAAGTGCAATGTCTGGGACTTTACTGTGAATTGGAAAGTTTAAAATTAAGGTAGAGTTCTGCACTGGAGAACTTTGGATTTAGAGGTTTCCTAATGATGACATTTATGTACTGTATGAAACCACAGTGAAAATGGAGACCTGAGAGTTATGATCAGCAGGAAAAGAAATTCTGTGAGAAGAGGGTGGGCAAAGCATTCATAGTGAGGTTACCCAGAGGTGGTGAAATCAGCTACTTTGGAGATTCTCAGAAGCTGACAAGGCAAGTTCCTGAGAGCTGGTAATCCCATGGGATGGGGAGGTGGACTAGATGACCTCCAGAAGGTCTCTTCCATCCTGATCTATTAATGTTCAAACCACAGATCAAGCACATTTTGTGTGGGAAGTCAAACTTGTTTTGAGTTGTGCTGCTGTGCTGCAATCAAAATCATTTAATTGCATGCTGTGTTCTCAGTTGGATCTGGACAACAAACCCATATTTCTGTACATTCCTGAAACAAAATTTAAGAGATGGACATGTTACCAATTCCACAGCACATCGTAAAAATGGTGAAAGTCAAGCTGGTTTCATTCAAAGCATCATGTTTACTTATCTGTCATGGGAAAAAATTAGTCAAAGCTAACCTGCAGTATAACAAATGCTAAACCTTTTTTATAAGAAGGTGTTTTCATTTCATCTGGTTTGAAAGCATGAATACAGCTCACGTGGCTTAATCTCTTTGAAAAGTGACTCCAAGGCAACCCATAACTAGTAAATTGTGGATAAAATGCTGTGAATATGAACAGATAAGCAGCTAAATTTTCACTTAAATTCTGCTCTGAAGAGACCTGCTTGGTTAATAATGTACTTAATTTGTATGGGTGAGTGGGAGTTTGAGGAGAGTGTAATGTCAGGAAATCGAGTGAGAGCTGAGTAAATTATGCTTCTAAAAGCTAAGAACAAAGAAAAAAAATCTTGCATAACAGTAAGTTAATGTGTCTTCATTTGATGCAAAAGCACCAGTTGGTAACTACGGAAAATAATGAAAAATATGCACTTAACCATGATAATTGTTCTATTTAGGTGCATATCAAGCAGTACTTGCTTATATTTCTTACTTTTCAATTCACACTTTCAGAACATGATTCTCTACCCTTTTGTAGCATAGGCCATTCTTTGGTGGTCATGATAATTTTTTGTCGTCTTGTTTTTTTTTAAATATCATGATAACTTGAAATACTTTGATGTTGATCATTGAAACATATTGCATTTTTAAAATTCTGCATACACACCCGAACACGTTGTGTTTATACTCAGAATATATGAAGTTTGAAGTTTAGAGCTGAGTAGGGCAAGCAGTTGTGTTTTTAAAAAAATAATTAAAAATTAACAAAAAAATCTCACAATAATAAGACATTTCTTCTTTTTAGTGGCTCTTTCTGAGTTGTTAATATTTCATATCATTCAAATTTCCAAGAATGCAGGGATAGGATAGGACTTCATTGAAGTCTACATTGATTTATTTAAACTTTAATGACTTGATAGTCCTGTGAGGTATAAAAAGCCTGTGCCAGTAATTCATATTTCTGTCTCTCCTTACTGTAGATTAAGTACTACACTAATGGTAGAAAGGAAGGGAATAGTAAATTGGGACTTTTATTCAACTATTCAATAAGTAGCTAGTGTGCAGTAAAATTAAATTTTAAAATATTCATGGCCAGAAGTCTTCCTTGCTGGAGAGACTGAGGATTAACTGGTTCTAATACAGTCCTTTGGTGTGTGAAGTCCTGTATGAATACTGACGTTGATTTGGGATCTGAAGGAAAGTTGTGCAGACTTCAAGATAATAAAATCCATTGGTATGTTAGCACAATATATTAATTCAGCATCTGTAGGAGAAGCTATTGGAAAAAAGGGATGAGGTGGGGGCACAGGGTGGGGCACGGGAGCTTCTGGACATCGATGATGAGGGTTAACGCTGGGGGGTGTTTGTGTCAGTGTGAGCGGAGAACCTGCCCTGCATCTCCGTTAAATTGCCTCTGAATCCATTCCCTGACCGTATTTCTGCCAACCCCTAATGCTTGTGGGAAATCAGCAGGTAACGTCCGCAATTCTAAAGCTGAACTTTGCCTGCGAAGGAACTGCCCCAAGCCCAAAGGCGAAGGCAGAGCAGTGTGTCGGTGTTGGCGGGGCAGAGAGTGACCGCAGCCGCGTTGTTTCCGCAGGGCGCCGAGGCCAGCCCAGGATGGAGCCCGCGGGGCCGGCGGACGGCGAGGACGAGCCCGGGCCCCCGGCGCGCCTGGCGCCCAGCCCGCACAGCGAGGCCGTGGCACACGAACTGCGGGAGCTGTCGCTGCAGCCCAGCCCCTGCCTGCCGCCCCTCACCGAGCGCAAGAATGGTGAGTGACCGAGGGAGGGAGGGAGCGGCGGTGACCGCGGGGACGCTCCGCGCTGGCTCTTGCCACGCCCAGGGCTGCGGGATGGTGGACAGTCTGTCCCGGGGGTTCACCCGCCAGCGCAGCTCTCGGGGCCGCAGCGGCCACTCTGCGACACCGAATGGAGATTTTTAAGTAGTTTTAAAACTGCAGCTGGTGTATGCTACAAGTATTAATAAAATATTTTTAAGAGCTGTATTATTATCAGACAAAAAGGGATAATTTTCAAGAATGAAGAGTTTTTTCCCGCATAAATAATATATAATTAATGTTTTGCATTTTATCCCACAAAGTTTAATTCAAAATTAGTAGACTTTTGGAAATTTTGGTTTTTTCTTAATTTCCTGTAAAACCAAAATGGATGAGATGGGTATCTTGTGTTCTGTCAGACATCCAGAGCAGCCAAACTATTGCTCATCTATAAATTCAGATTAGGTAATTTGGATTAATTTGGTTAGAAACAATTTTTTGTAGAAATTGTGAAAGTCAGAAGAAAATTTGTAAAAGTGAACTTTGAACTTGATGGATTCGAATTAAAGTAGCTTTAATAATTTAATATTTTTACTTTTTACCAAAAATTGGATATTTGCAGGAGTATTTTAGCATGTCACTACTTCATAAAGTCTATAAGCATAAGAGATTGCATTTCACAGAAATAAAGTGGCACTTAAAAAATTCTGAAATGTTTAAGGGTATTTTTTGGTAAGATGTTTTTATGCAGGAAGCAGTATGCTTACTGTGAGCTTTGGTAGTGATCCTTTAAACCTTTTGTTTACTTGAAGGAGTCTTTTGGCAGCAGTCCAGCAGGAGGCTGAACTGTTCTAGTGCTGTTCTGCAGTGTTGTTAAGCTGACTTGCACAAGTTAGTACAGAAACTGTGTTTCCAGCTTTTCCAATGTCACTGCAAGGGTAGAAGGCTTCTGCTCTGGTTTGGTTTGTTTACCGTGGAGGTAATCACAGCATGCCTGGTGAGCCAGCAGTCACTGGAGCTGTTACTACCTTCTCATTTTTCACATTTTCCTCCTCTCCCCTGCCCTCTGTCCCAGAGATCCCAGTCACAGAGCAAAGCAGGCATAAGAGTTTGGGTGGGCAGAGCTCGGTGGGTTTGCTGCAAATTCTCATGGTTAGCTTAAGCTCCAGTGGAATTATTGTCCCTTGAGTTTACAAAGGACCATTTATATGCTGTGCCAACTCTGTCAAAGAGGTTTTAACTTCCAGCAGAGGATCAATAACAAAACAGTTGGAGTGCATTAGGAGCTTAAGATTTTCTAGTCACTTATTACATGCAGGTATTTACTCCCTGAACAAAGACAAATGGATAATTTTGGGAGGTGGATGTTGTATGCTGGTCTCCTGGGCTGTCACAGTTGTAAGGTTCTCCTATTTCATTTGAGCTGTGTTCAAGTTCATGGCTGTGGGCAATACTGTATTGCTAATGAAACTAATTTCAGGTTCTCATTAGTCTGCATCTTTCTGGATAATTAAGCAGTCCATACAGTGCATTGATCGTGTAAGCCTGTGCTCTGTGCATTGCTGTTTTTTATTGTGCCTGTTCTCTGGAGGCCAACTGCTGTTGCACTTGCTAAAGAGCAGCAAAGGTTCTCATTTCATTGGTTCTGCTCTTCACACTTGTCACCTCCTGGGTGATGACAGAGATGTGCCTGTGATTGTGGCAGTCTCATGACAGCCTGGGGTGTACAGTCCCTCTTATGAGCAGTGGGGCTGCACACACACATGGAGTTTGGGACACAGGCTCTGTGTTTGCATCCCTGCCTGAAGGATGCCAAGTTGGGCCCAGTGTATGTGCTTTTTAGGCAGGATGTTGTGTCCTTAGGAAGGACAGTCTGGGGGAAAAGTGACATGGATGAGGCTCTCTGGAAGCAGGAGAGGAGACTGATGCCTGGCTGTTGAGGTGGGCTGTGGTGGAGGAAGGCTGACAAGAGCAGCAGCAACGTGGCACAGCCCAAGTACCAGTCAGAACAATGTGCTGCCCACACACTGTACCACAGTTTCACGAGCTTCTGTCTGAGAGCCAGGAGGTGGCAAGGGAGGGAAGGATAGGCTGTCTGCTGCTGACAGCAGGAGGGTGGATGGGAGTGATGCTGCCTGCAGCTTTCCAACCTGCTGTTTGAGAGCCAAATGATGGGAAGGGATTGCACATGTAGATACCATCAAAAAAAAGGAAGCAGTGCATGACCAGAGCTTTTTGCATGCTGAATTAGTACTTTTCCAGAACTGGTGAGCGTGCCACTTTGACTGGAAGAGGGAGCTGTGAAGGGCTGGGTGTGAGGAAACATTCAATCATTATTTCAAGGTACATGTAAAATAGAAAGCTCCCAGCTTGTGTTTTACAACAACCTCTCTTGGCTCTCTAGTGGCTTCCTTGACTATTTTATTGTGCCAGCCTCTTCTTGTGACAGTAGCTACTAGTTTCTGAAAAAGAGACATGTAAGGTGCTCTTGTGCAGTTGTCATCCACAGGTGGGAGCCTGGTTATATTCTTGCAAAATGGGTGGATAGTTGGCACCTGTCTGGGCCATTGACTGCCCTTCAGCTCTGCATTTTGGCCATAAATCCTGTCAGAAGAGGAATGTGCCTATTCCCCGCCCTTTGTGTGGAGATGCAGTTCTGTTCCAGGCAGTGGGGGCTGTCAGGTGTCTGCTCCTCCAAACTCACAGCCAGCATGGGAATGGGGTTGCTTCTGTTTGTAGGAATGGGATTGCTTCTGCTTCCTTTGGGGTTGTGCATCATGAACTGGAGGAAGGTAGAGAAGATGGTGCTGTGCCTCCCATGGCTGGCAGCAGATGCTCTCCAGCAGAATTGGGCTAATTGAGAGAAGAACCAAGAGTCTTGGATGTTTTGTAGGAAAAAAGCCTTGGGACAGTGAACATTTTAAAGTAAAAGCAAGACTGGTAAAATCTCAGTTAGGAGAAAGCAGCCCAAAGAAAGCTGTACCCCTGGCTGTATAAGAACAGGGGCACTCAAGAGCAAAGACCCTGAGGCACCAAAGGTCAGGTGGGAATTGCAGCTTCCTGTGGGGCTGGAGAACTTGTGGGGAACTGTGGAGAATTCAGGGGAAGATGGAACATACACACACATACACAAACCCCCACACAAACCCAAACAAAAACAAACACTCCAAATGGTGTATATTGAGTCCTCCTAAGGGACCAGTCGAGTCAGCTGGGAGGCACAGTTCTTAAAATAACTGAATGAAATCCACATCTCACTTAACCTAGTGGTATTACTTAAATAAATTTGATGATCCAAGGGATTTTTTCTGGCATCTAAAAGTTATGGTATATTAGTTTGCCTGTTATCTCTTATCTTCCACTCCCTCAGTATGTAGCACTGGTAATGTGCATTCTTGGCATAGTTTTATGGCTTCTGAACAAATTCTCAATCCTCTGTGCAATTAATAGATTTGAACTGCAGACTTGATATTAGGGAATCAGGTGAGATTTGGGACATTCTCTTTGCATATGTGTATGAGAGGTTTTTCTCCACTCCTCTAAGATCAGTGATTAGGTGTGTTTTTTCCTCTTGTAATGATATACAGGTAGGTCACTGTGCTTAGAATATATTTTCTTGAGAGAGCTGGGAGAGACACAGTGTAGAAAAGGTGGCCAGTGGAAAGACTGGAGAACAGCAAACAGAAACCTTAGTTCTGATTAAAGTAATAGCTTGACAAGGAATAGAACTGAAAATGTTGTCTTCAATTCACCAGTTTCATAATCACTAAGCTGAAAGCAGTGAGATCTGGAAAACAACATGCAGATATTCTGATTAACAGCACCACCACCACCAATGACATCAGCAAACCAAACATAAAAATCCCCCAAAAACCAGACCTCAAAGGAAGTGTATCCTAAAAGACCTGTCTAGAAAAGGAAGTGCACAATTTCTGTAAGTTCACAGTAGAAATCTGTGTGTGCATTTATAATGTAGTGCATAAATAATGTGTGTGTGTACAGTGGTGGCCCAGAGAGGCTGTGGAATCTCCACCCATGGAAATACTAAATATCAGACAGGGCACTGCCCTGGGCAAGCTTGTTCCAGCTGACCCTGCTCCAGCAGGGCTTGGGCCAGAGGATCTCAGTGCCAGTCTCAGTGATTCTGGGCTTTGTCTTTCCATTAAGGTTTTCAAAGCCCATGGAACATCCAATGCAAATATTCTACTAAATAATCTTTGCTAAGAACACACAGCATATTGTAATTAATATGTATTTGTCTCCTGCTTTGGTTTTTTGGGAGTGCTCTGTGTTTTGGGAGAGTTTGTTTTTGGGGTTTTGTTTGGTTTTTTAACATGTCAGTAGAAAAAACAAATGTCCCTTGGTCTCCCTGTAAATATTTGAATGTCATCCTATCTGTTCTGAGAGGAGAGCGCAAACTGAGTAGGTACTGATTTCCCAGTAAGTCTGTCTTTGTCATTGGTACTGCCAGTTCCCACAATCCTAGCATTCCCAGGCCATCAGTCAGTGTCTACAAGGAACAATTTTCAAATATTAAAGCATGTGAAAAGACACACAAGCCAAAACTCAGAGATCTCTAGGGACTGTGACCTCTTAAATGGAATATATTCTGACATTTTCACAGGCTACATGAAAGAATTCCAGCAGGGTCATTCCATTTGGTAAACTTCTAAACAAACATTCCATCATTTTAGTTTGATTTATTGATATTATTTTTTTTAATTATCTACTTATTGTGAAGAGATTAACACAGGAGACATGACCTGTGACTGACTCAATTGAAGGCATCTGGTATATATGAAATTCTATTTGAGGGCCTGGCGTTTGAGTGATTACAGGAGATACAGAAAGCATGTTTTCCTTTAAAGAGATTCCTTGATCAAACTTACTCAAATCTTATTCTGACCTTCTTTCTTGAAATTCTTTGTGTATAATTCAATGCATAACTAGAAAAGAATGTTAATTTTAAATGCCATTGTATAATTGTTTTAAGTTGTTAGAACTAAGTCCTAACTGCAAATGTTGTGGTTGAAGTGTCAGCTTGTGGCAGAGCCACTACAAGAAGGTAACACGGAGCAAACAGAACTGGTAATTGGTGTGCAGCACTTATTTTAGGCACCTTTTGCAAATCAGAGGTAGCACAGTGGATGACTAAATATTGTCCTCCACAGGATATATATATGCAGTTAAATGTAGATTTGTAGAGTTAAACGTATACAAAAATGGGTATTTTTATGTACTTTATATAGACTTTTTAAAAATATTTATTAATTTAGATGTGTATATGGGCAAGACCAAATGGAGGGTAGTTTTCATTTAAGCAGTGAACACTGCCAACATATGTTCTCCCTTAAAAGGAATTTGTGTGGGTTTTAGTGGGAGAAGGGAAGTAGAACATGCAGGCTTATAAATTTGACATCACTGTAAGTGTTTGGTATTTTTCTGGGAAGGGTGACTGAGGTAGATAGTGACCACTATTTGTGTTGTTTGAGTCTTTGTTGCTACAATGGTGGAGAATATAGGAGCAGAACTTCCCCAAAACAAATCCCCTTAATTAATGATTTGAAGTAATGTTCTTAATGTTTATAGAAGTAATAGAATAAATTATAATAGGGGTTATGTAAACTGATGTTTTAGTTTGTGTAGTCAGAGCACTATTTTCCTGTGTGAAGAAATTATTACACCACGATCAAGAACTAGATTATCCTAACACAATATAAAGCACCAAAGATATTCATCAAGGTGTATGTAAAGCCAAGGTGAAATAGATACTTGAGTAATTAGGCTTTTTTCCCACTTGAAAATGTTGTGGTAGTGAAAGAGTTTAAACACCCGAGGGCATTTGGTTTGGTTTTGTTTTTCTTTTTGATGGGATTGCAAAGGAATGAGTTCCATATGATGTGCAGAGTTGGAATGCACTGTTAAAGCAATTGTTGCTTAGTTACTTGATGTTTAATAAGGCTGAGAAGCGGCTCCCAGTCAGTGATGTCACTCAGCAGATAAAGGCTCTCTTGTGGGGGCAGACAGGCAGGCACTGGGGAGGTACCTGGGGCTGCACTGCTTCCTCCTGTGCTTTGGAATTTTGGTTAATATCTACTAGACAATTCCACTTCTTAAATAACACTTTTGCTGTAGGCTGAAGGTTGGCAGGACACTTGGAAGTCTGTGTTGCAGAAGAATGGAGGGAACAAGCACTGATTCCATATTGTATAGTATTTATTGGCTATGGCAATATTTGGTTACATGCAAAATGCACAGCATCATTTTGACCATTCATCTCTCCTAGTCTGTACAAGAATTTCCTCATTATTTTTCATAAATCCCATGATTCCTGCTTTTCTTACTAAAGATTTTGCATGTTATTGTTGAGATTTTGATCAGACCTCTTGGAGGTCTTTTAAAATTTTCATCTCTGTGTTAAAGTAATTGTATTGAACTGAGAGGGGAAATTGAAGCAAAATATGAGGTATAACTTCAAGTAGCTGAAGAATAAGCCCATTGATCTGCTGTGGGGTGGCTGCCCTTGGAAAGGGGGAGGAGTGGATAGCACAAGCTCCTGGCTAAACTCACCTTCATGAACAAGAGAAATGCTCCTGAAGGCTTGGACTGCTCCTACCCAGCTGCTGTTACTGTGATCAGCTTTCACCTGGGCACTGGGCACTCTCAATTTATATAAAGCACTATAAACGGATAAGAATGGATAGAACTTGCCTCAGAAATATGGTGTTTGAAGGCAAATGTCTTCCTCTGGGTTCTTTAATTACACACTTTCTCATTAGAACATGGAACTTTTTAAATTTCAAAATACTCTGTTTTCTGAATAATTGGGAAATCAATTCAGAGTGTGTGAAGTGCACTGTACCCTTTCCATAAAACACCTTCTGCTGTTATATATTGTTAGACTGTTAGAATATAATTCATCCATCCAAACAATTAACTTCTCTCTTGGTGCAAGAAAAATGTGGAGTTATAATCTGTTATATCAGCAAGTGTGTAAGATTCTGTTTATTGATTGTGTTGGAGTTTAATGTGTGTTTAGGTTTAAGCAGTATGTGTTTGTATTCTGCTTGTCTGAATTTTTATTTTCTGAATGTGTGGAGTTTCTCAACAGTAATTTTGTTTCTTATGCACAGTAAGTGTTCAGCTGCAGGCAGTGAGGAAGTTAATTTGATTTATGAAGAAGCTTTTCCACAGTATTTTTTCTTGTGTTCAGTAAAAATCACTGCAAAAGCAAATGTATTGGAGTAGTCTGTAATGCTGGAATAGTCTATAACTTGTATTTAAGCAGAAGATAATTTAAGCTGATAATTTTTATACAAATAATGTTCAGACAACTGATTTTTAGGCTGGGAAAGTGGCCTCAAATCATTCATGCTGCAAAGAGTTTTTTGCCTGTATTGTCAGCTCCTTACATGTCAAGAGGTTGCTAAAGCCTGGTGAGCTCAGCTGAGGCTGCAGTTCTGAGCAGATCTGGGTCTCCCTTTTCCCAGCAGGAGGCAAACAGGGAGAGGCTTCCAAATCTGCTGCCAGGGTCAGGCAGCTTCACACCCTGGGTATCACTTGTCCCGGGAGTGCCCTGTCAAGGTGAAGAGTCACTGCTCAGTGCTTGTCTTGTAGGAAGATACAAAGAGGAGAAGATGTGTTTTTTTTTCTAGTTTCCACTTTTAGAAGTTCTGTATCTGAATGTATATAGATATTTTCATATCTGATTCTATGGAAGTGGAACTTTTTATATGAATGGAGATGTCCTTTATAATTTCAGGCTGAAAGATTTAAAATACAAAGTAGAGGTGTGGGAAATGTGTGCAGTGATAGCATTTTTAGGCCAAAGGGAAGGGAAAATACACCTGCCAGAGTTCCTGGTTGACATGTAGAGACTCTTTAACATTATGTATAGTTTATTTTCTCTGAGTGCAGGAAATTAAAGGCAGACTCTGCTGTTCCCTCATGGCCAATGCCAGGTAATTAGAAGGGGATCCATTTCCCTGAAATCTTCCAGGTTGACACTGAAGTTGATGACTCATGTAAGATAAATGGGATATGCTACAGAGAATGGCAGATCAGAAGCTGTGGGAGGAAATACTCCTGAAACTGCTGGGAATAATGAGATGTGTAACTAATGCAAAAAGGAAAATAATAAAATACTCGGGGTTTAGATATTTACAACAAGGAACGGAGTCTGTCATAGTGCAGGGAAAGGCATGGAAATAACCACTGGTTTTCCAGTTACCTCTGCTAGATAAATGTCTTTCTAAATGTCTCTGGAACCAGACCTGGGCTTGGGTGGGTGGGAAGGTTCCTTAACATAACTTTTTCAAATGCCACCGTGCAGCTTTGTTTACTGGTGAAACTTAATGAGTAATGAATGTGCCGGTCAGGCAAAGATGAAGTATTTCTGCTGCCTGCAGCAGTGTTCGAGGGGTGGGGGAAGGGGGAAAGGGGGAGAGCCCTCAGCAGCAGTTTGTCTTAGGTATCAGCGAATGCTGCTCCAGCAACTGCTGGATTTATTTTTAACCGCTTGACTCATTCTTTGTCAGATGATTGACCACCGAGCTGCAGATCGAAACACCAATGTGTGCAGGGGAAGCGAGCGTAACTAAAGGCACAGGGGGAGTGTCTGTCTGGGAGGAGAGGCGGGCTTTGGGAGTTGTGCTTCACATGCTCCGTGCCCGCGCTCGGAGACGGCTGAGGGCTCGGGGCGGGCACAGCCGGGCGGGCACAGCCGAGCCGGGGCGGGCTGAGCCGAGCTGAACCGAGCCGGGGTGGGCCGAACCGAGCAGATCCGAACCGAGCCAAGCCAAGTCGGGGCGGGCTGAGCCGAGCCGGGGAGGGCTGAGCCGAGCCGAGCCGTCGGGGGCAGGCCATGGGCGGCGCGGCGGTGCCGGGGCTGGCGCTGCCGTAGGACAGACACCGCGCCGGGCCCGTGCAGACCGCCCCGCTCCGCTGCCACCGCCGCACGCGTGTTTTCGGTGCTGGATGTTGCCGTTCTAAAGGATTCTCACCATGATCGATAGCTCCAAGAAACAGCAGCAGGGCTTTTCCGAGATCTTACCTGCGGGAGATCTTAAGCCGCTGAAGGAGAAGGAATGCCTTGAGGTGAACAGCCAGAAAAGTCTCAAGGAAGGTCAGTCACTCGCGGTTGGGGGACAGAGAATGCACAAGGCTTGGGCACTTTCAGTTCACCAGCATGTCCAGTGTAACGCTGGTGGTCAGGAAGAGGTTTTGTACATTAAACGCAGTATTTTCTCTCTGAAAAAAAAAATAATTAAAAAAAAAAAAAAAAAAAACCACCAACCTCTAGAAGCTGATTTTAAATTTTACCTGAGACTAGTAAAATAACGATGATGATAGCTTGGTAGGAACTGTATGAAGAAAAAAGAGTGATCAAGTAGTCTTTTCGGAGTATCGTTTAGTGCTGAATTAATGATGGACTCTGAAATTGTCCTGTAAATATTGCACAAAGTGCTTCAAAATGTCACTATTGAAATAAATACAATGAAATAAACATCATTAAATATGGCATGTTAAAATAACCCCCCACAAACCTTTAGTATTAGACATATTGCTACCTCATTTTCAACACTGTTTTTCTCAGTTTTTTTCTTTTCTTTGGAATTCCCTTCTTCTCCCCTCATACTTTAAATTAGATTTGATTCTGGTTTTGAGATGTGTGCTTTTCAAACCACATTTTATCTTTTTAAATTACTGGATTTCGACTGGGCATTAAATTGATAAAATGTACAGGCATTAGTTTCTAAAATAGCAATCATCTGAGAATATTTGGGACATCATTTAAAGCTGACAAATAGAACTATACGAGATTCATTCAAAGTAATCTTTGTTAGGCTGAGGCAATAATGCTGCTGAGCCAGGGAAATTGTTTTACTCCTGGCGGGGCAGGATTCTCCCAGCTGGCCCGGGTGAAGGAAGAGAAGGGAGAGACCTCTGGAGGTCTGACACTGGTGGGAGTTAACACAGCCTCCTGCAGCTCTGGGCTCAACTCCAGCTTCTTAATCAATAGGACACAAACTGTATTTGTAGTAGACAGAATTCCTGCTTTGCTTTTACAGCACTCTGCCTTGGCTTTTCCTCCAGATAGCTCTGAATTGTCTGGTGGTTCAGGATTTCTCCCTTGGTGTGGTAGCAAGAGTTACATGTGAGATCCTGCCTTTCTCAGAATTTAAATACTGAGTTTGTTTGGGGGTTTTGTAATTTTTTTCTTTTTTAATTTGGACCTTGATAATGTTTAAAATGGCAGAAAGATAGCCCATAAGCAGTATTAAATTCAGTACCTGACAGGTTAGTTTAAAAGCTCCATTACTTAGCTTTAAGTTAGAACTAGACAAAACACTGATTTTTATGCAGTGATTTTTATGCAGATAGCAAAGGTCTGTTATTGATTAGAAAGGTAATAAGAGGTTGAGTGTTGCTGCATGTGGAGTGGCTGAGAGCAGAACAGTTCTGCTTCCTTTGTGGCAGGAAAGCACTGACTGGGGGACAGTGACTGGAGGAAGGGGCCAGCAGTGGCCTCTCACTAGGGATGGTTTTGCCTCCCAGCCCAGTGAAAGCCCTGCTGCTCCTGCTGGGGCTCTGGGGACAGCAGAGAGAGAGGAGGAAGTGAGGAGGGTCAGGGGTCAGAGGAGTGGGCAGTGCTGTGGGAAACAAAACCTATCCAGGGTAAGATACCAAGAAATGAAGGGCAGAAAAACATGGCAAAAGGCAGCACGGTGGGTCGTGTAGGTGGGCTGATGAGTAACCTCGGTAATGGTTATCTTCAGGCCTCTTCAAGCATGTCAGTTACAGAGAAAGTGGATGGAAGAATGTACATTACAGTAATGGTGGTCTGTCAGAGTAGCAAAAACCTGCAATTATGGGACACTCTGCCAAGTCTAAATTCATGAATATTTTAGAGCTTAAATTATTCAGTGCATAAAAAAATATATAATTGTTTCCATAATCACTATCTTTGCTTCCTTTTCTGTATTTTAGTACCTGTTCTCCATTTTCACTTTCCCCAGTGAATATTGCTTATCCTTTTATCTCTCCCAAGTTTGGCAATGTAATGATTAAAATAATGAACCTCTTCTTGAGACTTTGATTGACTACAGCCTCTTCCAGCCTTTCCTCCTTCTAAAGCTTAGAAAAACAATTATTTTCTTTCTTGTGGTATGTAGAATGAATTATTGAAAACACTCCAAATCTACTTGATTTACATCTAGAGACTAAAACAGAGCTTCAGGTTTCCAGTTTATTATGTTATGAAATATGTAGTTCAGATATTTCATAGATTTTTAAAAAATCAGTTGCAGTTGTTAGTTTAATCCTATTTAAATAATACTACAGGTAACATTTTACTTTGTTAAAAACATAAATTGTAAGACAACTTATTTTACAGAACAGTGTCCTCCAAATTAACTTCTGCCATTCTGTCTCTTTTTTTTGCCCTCCTCTTTTCTCCTCCTTTCTTTTTCCTCAAAATGATGTGGCTGGTTTTGCCACATGAATTCTCACATGAAGTATGTAGAGATCCAGTAATTCAAAAGGTGCCTTTGTTTCATAAGCTACTTTGCACAGGTTTGATAAATCTAAAAATCCTGAGATAGCACAGTGCTTCTTTCAGCAATGAGTACCTTGAGAGAGCTGTGAAGTGCAATTCTTTTTTTACTTAGTATTTCTTTATATGGAAAGAGATCTTTGATGGAAACAAAACCTCCAACACTGTCTTCAGCAAATTAATATTAAGGACTTTAGCAGTTTAGATTGCAAAGCAGAATTGGTTTTCTGCTGAGGCTATTGATACACATTATACATCCTGTAGCACGGGAGGTAATCCCCTTAATGACCCTACTTTCTTGTAAACAGCTCAGATACTATTGTTGCATATTGCCTTTTTTGTGAAAACAGTTCTTACTTTTATCTGTCTGATCAAAATTACCTTTTGTGTGAGCAAAGAACAAAGATGTTTTCTGTCTCTGAGGTCAACCACACAGTGCTAACTAAACAGCTTTTTCAGAAATTCCTGTACCATTGGCTGTACCTCCTGCAGCATCTTGTACCACTGTCAATTAAGCAACTAAAACACTTGGAAAATTCAAGTGACAAGCCTTAAACGTGCATACACTTGCATAAGGAAGGTTGTCATCAAACAGTGCATGTATTAGGAACTGGGAATATATGTGGACTGCAGATTGAAAGGTTTCTAACAGCACTGGAGAGAGTTGAGGAAGTCTTCTTTTATACCCCAAAGAGTTTCAATATAAAGATGGATGAGCTGTATGAGCATGCAGAACTTTTGGAAGACACAGTATTAAATCGGTGAAGCAGATCAGTCTGGTGCTTAGGTAGGATTTAAAAGGAGGTTGGATCCCAGTTTGTTTGCACCATATTTTTCATATGATAATCTGAGTTTCAAAGTTACCAGTTGCCTGCAGCTACTCTAAATAAATAAAAAACCCCCCAAAAAACTAGCCAGGAAGGAAATTTTATTTCCACCTTGAAACATAATTTCTTTCCGGGATTTGTTTGGCATTTTAAATTTACTGGTTTGTGAGGAACTGGAGACTGGCAAGTGCTGGAAACAGGATACAGGGGTGGAATGAGTGGATTTCTCAGGTGTGCACTGGAATTGTCTTCATGCTGCCTGAGAAACAGATTACCAGGTGTAGCCAGGAAGGATTTCTTCCCCTGATCCCTTGCAATCAAATCCATGTTGCATGAGAATTGTTCATTCAACAGACTTCCTGCTATTGCTGGCATGTTGAGTATTGATGATACTCTTGACCTCTTCTGCTTTCCTGCCCTGGGATTATAAAGAATCTGCTCTTGGTTTGTTGGAGTTGGTTGTTTGGTTTGGATTTTTTTATAAAGAAAAAGCTTCAAGTTGTGTTATCTGGTGTTTAGAGATGTTTTTATGACCCCTTATCAGTGGTAGTCCATCAGGTATGTTTCTTGAGACACAGATAATGAGAAAAAATACTGGTGAAAAATATGTTATTCCTTTGTTAATAAAGGAAGCACTGTAAATTCCGTGTACTGATCCTGCAGGGCTGTGCTAAACTCAACCATAAACAGTCTCTAATGTCAGTGGGATAATTGTACGTCGTAAAAGTAAATCAGCACTTACTCCACAGAATCTTCTTCTTCAGTGTAGCACTTAAATGAACAATAAATAGATTGTAATACCATTATAATAAACACATGCTTAACTACTTCAATAAACCAAGACTACAGTGTACTAATTTGATTTTGTACATAATCTGTATACAATTAGAAGATGATGGTGGCTAACCAAGAGCTTTTTAAAAAATTGCTATGGCAGCAATAAGATTTCTTAAAGTTTTTATAAAAGGTTAGGATTAGGACTGCAGCTGCCAAGAGCCAGGTGTAGTCCCATCCAGCCCTTCCCTGCTCACTGCCAGCCTCTTGCTGGTGTTGGCATTAGGAGTTACACAGCCTGCAGTCAGTGGCATCAGTGACCAGATATTGCTGAAGAGCACTTACTTCATGTGCTGCCAGGCCAGAGCACAGACCTGACAGGAGGCACCTCTGCAGTGTGAAAGCAGCTGGGCTTGGAGGCAGGCACAGACCATTGGCTTTTCACTGGTAATGCTGTGTTAGATCATATTGAGTTCTAAAACCACGCTCTGAAACCACCGTCTGCTCTGCTGCTCTGCTGGGAGATTCATCTTTCCTGTCACATCCAACACAACTCGTGTGAGCCTCAGTCTCTATGCAGGGTCCTCCCTAATGCAGCAATTTCCCATCCCTGTGATCAGCTGGACTCACCCACTGAGCATCTGCAGAGTCTGGAGCTGTCTGTAGCAGAGTTGACTCAGTGCCATTGCTCACATCCCCGTTCGCAGTCAGGCAGCTCAGGGGCAATCCACCTTCCCCTGTTTTGAATTACTGCGTCTCTCCTGAGCTGGAGAATCTGCTTGGGTGTGCATTTTGTTTGCTGTGCCTCGGAATAGCATGGACAATGGAGGGGGCTTGGCTGGAAATCATCTGTCATCATTCAGTGTAATACACTCCAAATTATCACAAAGGAAGTTGTAATAGATGTAGAATTTAAACTCAAGTTTCATGAGTCCCTTGACAGTACACTTTTTGGCTAATAGTAGTATTTGAGGAAATGCAGATTATTTTTTAAAAAATCAGAGGTCTGCACTGAGCAGAGTAATACTTAGAGATTTATAAAATGTTATTTTTAATATACTTAAGTTATGCAATTTTACAGTAAATGGAAATAGAAGCTTTAGTTAATTGAGACTTCTCACCCAGGATGGTCATGATTTTTCTCATTTTAAAGATTTAAACAGAATCATGAAAAGTATAGATTTTGATTTTTTACATGTCCATGCATATATATATTCATCCCAGCAGACATCCCAGTAATTTGTTTGGAGGCTTGTGTATGTTCTGGCTTGTTTCTAAGCAACATGTTCCATAGCAATAGGATACAATACAGATTGTCCTATATCCTAGTCATTTAAGCCTCTCAGCTAATCATATTGTTATAGTTCATGTGTTTGTTTGAAATGTTGAGTTTACATGCAGCTCTTTTTGCCATCTAGGTTTTTAGTTTCTGCCTTCAGTGGATGCTGTTACTGCTGGAAGCACTTACCTGAGCATCAGCACTGGCTACAGACAAAAGCTTTAAATCACAGTGGTATCATTTAGAGATTTGGAGGTTCTGCAGGGCTTCCCTCCAGAATTCTGGAGAGATTATCTGAAATAGCCCTCAGTAGTGTCCTCCATCTGCTTTACACTTACACAGTACATTTCTAAGCTGAAATGGAAGTATGACTGAATAATTGCTTAAAATGAATATGCAAAAGAGCTGCTTCAACTTTTCTTAATTACTTTGGATATAGTCTCAGCAGAAAAATTGCTTATACAATAATGAAAAAAAGAACATTAAAATTATATAACAAGTAAGGTTGTTTTTGGTTTTTTTTTAACAAAAGCAAGTTGAACTAAGTAAAATAGTTCCTTTTTAAAATTATATCCTGGCATACCTGGAAGTTTTGAAGGCATTCACCCATGATTAGATGATGTCTGATATATTTTACAGGATGAATTGGTGATTAATTATTTTTGTTTTAAAACTGAGAGTATTTAATGTGCTGTATTACCATCTTCAGGCTGATGGGGAGTGAGCGCCACAATTTTAAATGCATTTTGTCTTTAAAATTCCATACAACTTACTTAGAATAATTTCCAACAAATTAAAGGTAGCTATTTTCATGGTTTTTCCTCCTCTCATTTTTTGACATGCCATGTAAATGAAGTGAACGTGATATGAACAAATTTCTGACTTTGGACTGTTGGAATGTGTAATACCAGGTGCAAAGTACCATATTCCATAACCTGCCTGAATTATGGACCTTGCATATCACCTGTTCTGTTTTTTACTTACTGTACAAAATATCCTTTTTACTATTTTTTTTTTTAAATTCACAAAATAAATATCAGTGGGAAAAATTAATGATTTTTAAATAAAGTACAATACCTCATCATTGTTGATGTTGAGGGAGAAACAATCTCAGCTCAGGAGAAATGAAAACTTATCTCCGTAAGATTAACCTAGCATGAAGTTACGGTGTTTGGAAGATACAAATTCTTGGGTGTGAGCAGATGTGGTTTGGGGTGCGGGGTAACAATGCAGGATGCACAGGGAGCACTCACTCCGTGCTCAGGTTCTGCAGGGCTGTAACTGCTGCCCTCTGAGGCCGGGCCACAGTTCCAGGACAAAGCTGCTGCTCGGGTCACTGCCGGAGTTCACCACCTGTGTGTGATGGGGTTCTGTGCTCTGTTCACTGCCGCACGCGGGTGACACGGTGACGTCCAGGGTGAACTGTCCCGGGGCCAGGGGACAACAGCTCTGTGTCCTCGCGGTGCCGGTGCCACTGCAGCGCTGCCAGGAGCTCTGCCCACTGTGCAGCCTCGGCCTCCAAGGGGCAGCGGCTGCAGAAAAGCTGTTGGCAGCTGGCAGAAAGAAATGGAGGTTTTCAGTGTAACAGCTTTTCATTTAAAGGAAACGGCCCTGTTTCCAGCACTGTCTGTTTCCATGGCAGCCAGCCTAGCAGCCTGCGCTGGAGTTTCTGCTGCTCTTGGAAATTTCCAAGGGGGTATGCAGGAATGTTGGACATTACATTTTCTCAGTTTTACTTGCACTTTTAAGGGTTTAAATAGGTAATCTCCACTGGATTTTAACTTTGAGAGAATAATGAGATGATTACATGCAGAACATTAAAAAAATCTTGATGCATTGTTTTTCTTCTTGCTGCCATTTGACAGGACTGTGTGGTGTCTGCTGGACCCCTTGTCCGTGGTGAAGTGTTTGTTTCAGTTGTTTAACTGGGAAATGGCAACAACTATTTGCTGTTTCATAGTACCTACTATATTAAAAATTAATCTTTAATTAATAGGCTTTGTAATGAACTGTGTTAGATATGGAATTATTAGTGCTGGAACTCTGAATAGTATGTGTTCTGGTTTTTTTCAAGGCAAGAGACAGTGGTGAAAGCTTGTCAGTCAGTGTAGATAGCATTGTTCCTGCAGGACAACTATCAATTTATTTTTGGCCTCTTTACATTCCAGGGCTTGTAATTATGTAGTACTCCTTTGAGACTGCTCTTCTATAGGATACACATTACAGATTCATAACAGGAATCACTTGCTCAGCTCTGATAAAAGCTGTTTGTTGTAGGTGATTTAATAATATACTTTATTTCACTCCTTCTGCCACTCACAGCAAGTAGGACGTGCCCAGCCCAGTGTTTGCTGCCTTTCCAAGGCTGATACAGAACGTGCTGTGTCTCCTCAAGTGCCTGTTTGTGGCACTTCTGCTCTCACCCCTCGCAGCGCTTCAGCAGGAGATTGAGAAGCTGCTGCTTCTGGTTATCCTCAAACTCTGCCCCTTTGGGGCACAGTGTGTGTGAACCTGAGCAGGACTCCTGGTGTGAGAACAGGGCATTGGCTTTATTAAAGTTACTGCTTTACAAAAATACACTTCCACTGAACCCAGTGCATCAGTTAACAGATGAGCTCCCCTTTCTGCACCATCATCTCCATTCCCTGGCTCAGGGAAGTGTTGATTCCATGGTGTGTTAACACTGGAAGGACCTGGAAGAGTGGGAGCACCAGTCTCTGGCACTCAGCTTTTGTGCTGGCAAAAAACTCTACCTCCAGTGCAGTCACAAGACTTCTGCTGACTCTGAGAGTCAGATAACCAGATGTTCTTACTGTGAGGAGGGATTATGCTTTTTTGTTTTGTCAGTATTAAATAGGCTATCTCAGCTTTAATGATCATTTTATTGACTTCAGAAAACACATGGAAATTTTGGAATCTCTCCATCTGGTGTTCAAGTGTTAAAATCGTATGCTTAGTTGAAAATAAAAAAGAATATTCTCCCTTCTCCCTCAGTCAAAGTAGGAATTTGTCTGACCTCTCAGTGCGTTATTCAGAAGTAGTTCACAGACAGTTTTTAGAGTTGCAGTGGTGTGAAGGAGGATTCCTGCCAGATACTGTGAAGTGCAAAATATTTGTACTGTCTTTTAGCAACTACATTTGCTAAAGTTATGTGGTGTTAACACTGCCCTTCTTTTGCACGTGTACTTTAAATGGGAGGAACAGTATTAACATCAACAGTTTTATCAACATATGTAAATATTTGTTAATTTTGTGCCTTCATTTTGGAGATCATTTATGATTTTAGATGCTATGTAGGTAACTGCCTGGTTTTAAAAGTGTAAAAGTGAAAGGTAAACTATCTGGTAACAAGCTGAATGAATTTACCCTGATAAGAACCATCTGTAAAACACAATGTTTGAGTAAATATTATTCCAAGGGGAACTTTGCTTTGTAGTACCTCCACCTCCTGTCTTTAGAATTCTCCCTTCCCCACATTCCATGATGGCTTGTCTGTAAATTGTTCTTTAAAATAAAGGAGAGGGGGGGAAAGACAAAAGGAGCAAAAAAAAATTCCAAACCCCGACCCACATTAGAACAAGTAGTAAATATATATATAGTATTTGGGTAATGTTGCAGTGGTTTTTAGATTTTTTTTTTAGGCTGTGTCCTCTTATCTCATTCAGCTTTACTAGAGTTACCACTTTGTGTGTTACTGACTGTTCTAGAAATCTCTTGCTTCATGGATTTCCAAATATATGATAAGCAAAGTCTGTATTAGCTTTAATTGCATTAGATTTAAACCAACCTGCATTCTACTCTAGATAGTTTCTCAAAGAAATAAATGAGCGATTCTTTGCCATAAGTGCAATTGTCAGATGGCTCATCCTTGTCTCTGAAGATAATTTCATTATATTTTCCTTATTGAAAATGTGTGATGTAGTTTCCATGACTCCCATCCTCCTGTCGGGCTGGCTGTTCTTTGAGCTGCTTCTTGTGAGTCCCCATTTCCTTCTGAGCTTTTCACAAACCTCACTACTGTCCCTTCCTCCACAGCCCCTTCAGGCTCCCCTGCAGTGTGAAGATGCACATCTGTAATGTCTGTAAAACAGAGACAACGGGAGGGTCACTCCTGGCTGTAGGGTGACCACCCTGACCTGTAACCCAGGTGTGCTCTGACTGCCTCAAGTTACACAACTCACAGACAGGTGTTACTATTTCTTCCTTAGAAACAGCTCTTCTTTTTACTTTGTGTCACTGCAGGGGCTGAAAGTATTTCAGATCCTCTAGATCCTTATATCTCTTTTATGGAAATAGCACTATTGGCTTTTTTCCTGACAGGTTTTCTTTGGAATAGCAAAACCTTTTTAGCTTTCCAGCTTTAAAAATTAATATATTTTGGGGTCTTATTCACAATCGCTTTCTATTTGAAAATTTTCTTTAATAATGTATTCAACTGCTCAATATTTATCTTTTTAAAAAGTGTAGATATGAAACACTTTTTCATTCTTAGTTTTGGAGTTGGTTGCAAAAGCAAACATCTGGTTTTCATCCAGCTTGGTTTCTGTTTAACCTCCTTGCTCTGGTCAAGTCAAAATCTTCAGTTATTATCTTATACCATCTTTCTAACTGTGAGTCATCTCTTCTTTAGCATTCCCCCTGCAGTGCTTTCCTATTAGTCATGCCACAGGCTGTCCTTTCCTTATTATATAATATATAAGTTCATGATATTTATTTAGTAAGTGAATAACTACATGTTCTATATCTCATTTTCTCAATCTTCTCACTGTTTTTTTGACTTGTCCAGATACAGATGGGACAACTTCAAAATCCTCCCTTATTGCTTTGTAATGCCCAGTGTAGGTGAATAGATGATGGGCAGACAAGTAATGTCATGAGAGACAAGAATGGTTTGTTACATTTGTTTGTTTTTCTTTAAAAATGCTAAAGCTTCATACATGAGCACATAAGGTTTATTTGGAAGTACATTCTTACTGTTCTTCTCCCCCTTTTGCTTTGGTCCTCTGCATATCCCCTTACACTGTACATTGTTTAGGATATGGCTGAGTTTTAAGTCTTTAAAATTTTCTACTTGGAAAATACAATGCCCTGCCTAAAGCAGGTATTTTCAAGTTTCCAGAGGAACTCAATACCTTTAGAATGACTTTTCATCAGTTTACATTTTTTTAGTGTTGTTCTTTTGCCTTCTTGCATCTCTGTCCTTTGTGATTCTTGTGTCACAATATTGTAAAGCCTGAACAGATCTGCTGTGCCACAGCCCTGAAATGTTTGTATTTGAACTCTCAGTGTTTGTGTGATACAAGAAAATAATGTCCTTGTTTTCAGGACTTGCTATTCCCGGTCTTAATGCTTTAGCCAGAGGAATATCCTTCCTGTACTGCAGAACAGGAAATAAGCTGGTTCCTTTTAAATTCTGGAAACAATGAACTTTGTCCTTAGTTTAATTTTTTAGAAATTACATTCATTTTGATGTTTTGGACAATGCATTAGCTTGTTTTGCTTCCTTGTGAAATACAACAGGAACAGCATACCATAATCATACACTCATAATAACCTCTCAAGTCTGAATTTCAGCATGTAAATATTATATCTTTAGTCTATTTTGTCTCTTGACTGTCCCTTGTTCAGAAGATGAAATATCACTTTGGGATAGTAGCTGTATGTGTCAAAGAGATAAAGAGGTACTATGATAAATTGATATAGCAACAAGGGGAAGGGAGGAGTAGAAGAAACTCTGGTTTTTTCCTTTTTTTTTTCCCCAACAAAAAGGGGAAATATTTTAATCTTTGAAAGTATAAAACTTTCATGTCTACATCTTCCCCAGGTTTTATTGTTTCTGGTGTAGTATTTAATATATGTCACATTGGTTACTCAAAGGAACAATGGGAAAGTTTTTATTGAATGTAATTAAACATAAGAAGTTACCTCAAGCTTTATAAACTGTTTTTCCACATTTGATAGTATTGGATTTATTTTGTCCTTCAAATAATTATGATAACACATATCTCAATCAAAACCCAAACATTTTCTGATGTTCATAGAGAGAATACAGTGTGTTCCTGATTGTAACATGTTTTTGTTGTTTTTAAATAAGGCAGATAAAATCCTGCTTCTCTTCAGTTTCTTGTGTTTCACAAGGTTTATTTAAATGTACAATTAGAACCTTTAAGAGGAAACAATCAACAAGACACAGCTTTTCTTCCAAAATGCTCTGCAAACATCATTTCTTTTTCAGCACAGTGAAGTCATGTAAGATTGGCTTAGGACACACATTAAGGCGCTGTAATCATTATGGGCTCCAGTTTATGGTTGAAATAAACTCTTTTTACCTCACTGTTTTCTTGATGTAAGCTCAACACTCCTCATGAGGCCTGGCTGATAGGAGAAGTGGATGCACGTGGGAAATACAGTCCTGGCATCAGATGAGATTGAGAAGCAGCAATCTCCAGTGAAAATGGGGATGGAAGTTTTCCCTGGGAACTGTGTTAACAGCAGCTGTTCCTAGGATGGCTCTTGGGGGGTTACTGTTGAGTCTGGATACACGGCAAAAAGTATTTCTAAGGTTGCAATACGTGCTGTCATTGGAATGGGGGTTTTGCACTTTATGACACTGTGCTCACTCAAGAATGAATGTTTTCTTTTGTCAGTACTTCAGCTGAGGCTGCAACAGAGACGGACACGAGAACAGCTGGTGGACCAGGGCATCATGCCACGTAAGACTGACTTCTAGTAATTTGTATTTCTAGAATGTAATTATTAATAGAATATATAAAATAATGAAGATAAGCATTTCTTTGAGATCATTAAAAATAACTTTAGCATTTGAAAAGATTTGTGGGTTTTGATAACCTAAGTGAGTGTAGTAAATTCATCGTCCTTACATCGTGTTTCAGTTGAAATAGCCATTGTGATGAAAATGCAAGGATTTCTAGACATAGTCTGAGTCTGCTTTTATTGTCTCTATTTAAGTAATTATGACTAATTTACTAAATAAACTGGATTACTTAAATGAATGGACATTAATAACAAAACCAGCAGTTTTTGAAGAGTAGAATGACAAAGGTTGCCAAATAAATGAGGGATGCACAGAAAACATGGAGAATCTCTAAGTGCACATCACTGAGATGGAGTGCTCTACAATTTATGTTATTTCTAGGTGAGCAGTGATTTTTTTACTCTTTTGGTTATTTAGCAGCTAACCATCGTTCTGTTTTCTAAGATGAACATTTAAGGCCTCTACATTTTTCTATTTTGTTTTTAAATCAACACATAGTTCTTAAGGGAAGGTCCAGTTCTCTCTGATAACAGCAAGTATGAGGTATGGACAGCCAGAAAGTTCAGTGCAATACATTAAATTAAATTGGCATTTTGGCTTTCTAAACATTATCTCATAGAATTTCTACTGTGGGACAGTTTTGACAAATAAACACCTTTGTACACAGCGAAAAAGTTATCATTACATGGTAATAATCTGTTAAAATCAAATATTCCAGGTATTTGTATAGTAGCATTGCTCATCTCTGCTAAATATAGGTGGATACAACTAGCACAAATCAAATGTAAGCCTGGTCAGATGCAAACACAACTCTGAGGTGGTGTTAAACACCCATACACACATGCTGGTTAGCATATTTCTTTCGAAATTCACTTCCTGTCAGTTTAACTCTTACTCTTCCTTCACAGCTTTGAAAAGTCCAGCTGCATTCCATGAGCAGATAAAGAGCCTGGAGCGAGCCAGGGTAAACCACTTTGTGTAAACTTGTGATTAACATCTGAAAATGGAGAGTCAGTTTTTTGTGATACTAAATTTCCTGAGTACATGGAAAAATTCTTACCATTACAGTAATAATGTGTGCTTTTATTTTGGGAGTATTCATTAAAATAAAATACGGCTGTCAAATCTGAGAGGAACTTCTCTGAGCCCTCACAGATTAGTGTGGGGGGTTAAACTTATGGGGGGTTACACATCCTCCAATTAAGGATTGGATACCTGGGGAAATAATGCTTGTACAGTTTTTCTGTAGCAAATCTGTACTATTGGGATTATGTGTTGGTGTGGGATCAAATCCAGAAGCATTCCCACCTTGTTTTGGGGAAGCTGGAGATCCATCAGCCCTACTTAACTGCCAGGAAAACAGAACAAAGGAGGAACCCCTCTATGCCTATGCTCTGACAGTGCTACCCACCCATCTGAATGAAACGGCACCTATTCATTGACTGGTGTTTTGTAAAACTGCTTTGAGTTTTTAAGTGAACAGCAGTTAATGGTGTTTTCTCCTTTCCGTTAAGACTGAAAATTTCTTGAAGCACAAGATCCGGAGCCGGCCGGACCGCTCGGAGCTGGTCAGAATGCACATCCTGGAAGGTACGTGCCAGCTCTGGGCTGTCCTTGCAGCAGGGCTTGTGCTCTCAGTTGTCTCTCTGAATTACTCTTTGATGGGAATTATTTATAAAGGTTTATCTGCTCCATTTCTCTACTTCTATAGTGTCTGTGGTAGTCTGTATTCTAAATCTGTATAGTAATAGACCCATCTGTGGCAGTGAAGGTATTCTCAGCAGGGTATTTGTTTGCTACTGCATCTTGTTCTTATCTATAATGGTAATTATATAGTGGGGTATGTACATGGAGTGTTTCTATTGCTTTCTATTGCTTCAGTTTCTACTCATGCCCTAAAATGACCTGTGAGCCTTGTGCTCTCCCATGGCCCTAAAGAACCTTTAATAAATGTGACTGTTACCCTGTTACCTGTTATACTTGACTGCGTTTAATGTAAGTGGAGTGATTATTGCAAAGACAAGACAATGTTGTCATGAAATTGGGGAACAATTGGAACAGAATATTTAAACCAATAAATCCTTTCAGAGACCTTTGCAGAGCCTTCACTACAGGCCACTCAGATGAAACTGAAGAGAGCTCGGTTGGCAGATGATCTGAATGAGAAGATTGCTCAGAGACCTGGCCCTATGGAACTGGTAGAAAAGAATATTCTTCCTGTAGACTCCAGTGTTAAAGAAGCCATTATAGGCAAGTAGAAGTCCCACAGCTTCTGTTTATGATCTATGTGGCATTGTGGAAAATAAATAACTCTTGAGGGTAGAGTTCACTAGAAGAGAACATATGCTAAGTTTATTACTGCTTACTCTTTCAGCTTCTGACACCTAAACTTTGTTATCATTTAAATAAAATAATCTTATTTTTATATGAAACTTCAAAAGTACTTGTTTTTTAAATAAAAATCATTCCAAAGTAATCAAGCATCTGTGGCCATTCCTCAGCCTGTTGTAGGTGTCTGTGTGCACTCCACATCTGTTAAATGTACTTTTTAATCTCTTATTAGAACCACTTCTTCTTCACACTTGGTTTTATTGATTCCTTGAATATGATTTAATATGGCTCTCATATTAAAACACAATAAATACTTAGGCACCGTACATTTAGACTGCTGAAAACTGATTATTTTCCAGCAATTAGCTAATTCTGCCATGAATGTCTAAATTCAATTTGTGCAATTTAAAAAAAACATTGTTTCTTTCTATGTAAACATTTTAGCAGTTGGACAAGAGAATTACCCTCAAGCTTTGGATGATTTCTCATTTGATGAAGACAGCAGTGATGCTTTATCACCAGATCAACCAGCCAGCCAAGAATCCCAGGGTTCAGCAGCTTCCCCTGGTGAGCCAAAAACAAGTGACTCACCCTCACCTATAACCCCAAATGCTGCTACATCAACACAGGTACAGTTTTTAAATGTTAAAATCTTCACAGTATGGTTTTTGATCTGGCACTGTAGAAATGGGGCGTGGTTTCACATGGAATGAATACCTCTGCTGCTACAAAAGGGTTTCTGGGACTCTCTCTTCTGGTTGGGAGTGCACAGAGTAGAACCCTGGTTAGCTGGTGGAGTGATGAAATTCCCATAGGCTGCAGTGAAGCCATAAATTCCCTGAAATTCATTATGACCCATAGAAGATCTGCAGCTTTCCCAGAAGTTGTTTAAAAGGTCATGGCCATGGTTTCCACCAGCTGTTATTGATTACTTAATGTCTGTCTTCCTTCTGGGCAAGGTCTTGAACTCAAACTTAGCTGAAACAACAACGGTTGACGTCAGTTCCATTATCTTCAGAAATGTCCATTAAAAAAAGGTTCCCCACATAATTTAAATATTCTTTCCTATAGTTTCAAAATTCTGCCTAAGGAATTTACTATTTAAGAAATCAAAATAACAGTAAATGTTGATTATTCTTTCAGGTTTTTAGTATTTCTCAAAGTACTAACAAGAAAGGAAAATAACTGTCATGGCAGATAAAATGTTATTTTTATAGCAGAGCATTTAAATGTGTGAGGATTTAGAGATCTGTGGATTTGCTCCTTCCTGCAGAAAGTAATGTTAAAGTAACTGTTAAGTAAGTAGAAAAGAGATAGCTCTTGTTAATGCTCCCAAGACTATATTGTCTTTATGACCATAGACACTTGACAGCTGAGTAGTTCAGGATCTGCTATTACTCTCCTTGGTTTTCTTATTACCACAGTACATAGAAAAAGTATTGCAAAGTTCATATTCTAAAGCAATGTTGGACACAAAGTACAGCACATCTATTTTATTTCATTGTTCCCTAACATACACATTAAGATGTGAGCTGGGTTTCACGTTGAGAGAACATAATTTGTGTTGAATAAATTGAAAACAAACCACATGAAATTAGATTCCTGAGTAAGGAATTAGGTTCCTAATGGAGAGTTAAATAAAAATACTCAAAGCAGTACATGCCAAAAGCTTTCCAAGTAGGAAGCATAAGAGAGATCTGTGATTGCAGAAACAAAAAGTAAGACACTTCAACTTGATTGAAAAAGTGCTTCAGAGAGAACTTCAAGCCTTTGCTTATGGATTTCACATCACATTACAGCCACTTCTGTACATACGTCTAAAATGAGACATTGCCCTTCTGCAGAATAAAACAGATGCTCACCTTGTTCCTTTTGAATTAAAGAATAACAGCACAGCAGGTCTCTACAGGAGACGTATCTGGGAATGGCTCCTTTATTATTTTAATTTCCTCTGATAAATTTTAAATTCTATTACAACAACAAAAAAAAAAATACAAAGAATGTTTTGAATAAAGCAGAGTGCAGCCAGAGTTCTTTTCAAGGCTTCCTCCTCCGCACATTTCCAGACTTCAGAGGATGTAACATAATTTTGAGAACCTTCAGCTCATGTTGTCTGGTGACCTAAAGCTTACTTTAACCCAGTGTACTTGCATCTGGTAAGGATTAGGCATTTTAGTCATGCTCCAAACAGATCAAATTGGGGTATTCACAGTTTGGAAGACACTAAAGAGTTATCTTCAAAACAGCTTTTTTGAAGAAGAACAGAAGAATTTTGCTTGATGGCAGAGAATAACTGTATTCTTAATATATTCTCTGTAGCTTGTTGACCTGCTAAATTCTTGTAGGCATCTAGCAGAAAAGGTGCAGAAGTCATATTACTTGGAAATGGGGATCTGTTCAAACGAAATAATTACTAGTTAATGAAATAATCAAGTTAAGAAGTCAAGGCCTGTTAAATCTAAGTTTTTGAATTTAAAAATTTATAAGTGATGTGCATGGTTCATTGCCTCATCTAACACTTGCAGGCTAAATTGGGAAGTCTGTAAAAAGCTTTGTGTGTAAGTCAGGATAATGACTAGTGTAAGGAAAAATAATTTACTCTCTGGCAAGAGGAAAATGTTTAACAACACCATGATTCACACACAATGTGAAAAGAGGTAATTTGGGGTTTTGGTGGTTGCTTCTTTTGTTGTTTTGGCTTTGTTTGGGCTTTTTAAAAAATTTACTAACTTTCCCACTTTGAAGAGTTTTGTTGTGCTGTCATCACGGATTTGTTTTCCTAGCCTGTAATGGGTTACTAAATAGTATGTTTGAAGTCAAGTTGTTTGGGTTCAAGAAGGATCAGAACAGTACAAGACTATGCCATGAATAAGTGAAATAGCAAACATTTGAAATGGTGTTTAGTTAAGAAATAGTGAAAATCATGAGGTCATTTTAATTCCTCTGTGCCCTATGGCAATATGGTACTTGACACTTTGATTCTAAGACAAACTAAATGCTTTTTAAAGTTTTACTGCTGTAAGTCGAATAAGCCTTTTAAACTGAATAGTAACAGGGATGCAATATGTTGGAATACAGCATCCAGAACCCTTTTTTATAGGCTAAGTCCCTCTAAAATCCCCTCCCAATTATTGTGCAAGTCCAGCAAATAACAGACACTGTGTAGATATCAGATGCTTTCCAGAGCAAACACTCTGAAACTCTATAAAAATACAGGCTTTTGTATCTTTAGCCTGCCAGCATCAACTGACAGGAGCCCAGGACAGGCATGTGCAGAGTGTTGCAGTGACTAGGGAGGGCATGGTAAATCTGCTAGTTGTTAAAGCAGCACATTCTGTGTGCCTGCAATACAGAGGGATCAAACCCACCATTCAGTTTTGCTGGGTTATAGGAAGGCAGCTGTAGTTGCCTCTTGGCAACTGATGGTTGGGAACACAACGGAATATCTAAATGAAACACAAAGATAAAATGGAAATTTATTACAAATTAATTGTAAGCAAAAGTCAGAGAGCTTTGTTCAGGCAGACTGGCAGCTTGGGAACTGCTATCCCAAAAATACAAAAGAACCAGGATACAGAGTTGCAAAATGTTTACCAAATTAAGTCCTTTGTGGTGCAATCTCATAGAAAAATATGGGAAAGGTACAGGATGAAATGAAAAAGGAAGAAGTACCTGTTGGACTTAACTAGAATGCAAATCTTGGAATTAATTTGGAAGAAAAAGGATGTTTACTGGTAGGAATATAAAGAAGGGGCTTTTATAAAAGGAACATTGTACTAGGTGATCTAATTGCTTTCTTAAACAATGGAAGTACAGCTGATGTCATCTGGCTGGATTTATTACTGGATGATATTAAACATTAGGAAAATGAGGATGGAAATTACCAGAAATGAGACAGAAAGAGGGAAGTCCTGGGCTGAAAGGAAGCTGGTACCAGTGCTCTGTGGGAGTTGATTTGGGACATTCTGCTTTCATGTTACCGTTAACAAGCAGGACATAAGAATGGGTTACCTAACAAAAGTAGGAAGGCATAGTCAGCACACACTTGGATTGTTATTATGCAAAAAGAATCAGTTGATTTGGCTTTTAGGAGAGAAATGCAATTCCAATAGAATGAATAGTTCTTGGAAAGAAAAATACACAATGCCCCTCCCTCTCATGGCAAATGTGGAAACCTGGGGACTCATGATTCAAGAGAAAACTGGTCAGGAAGAGAGCTGGGGTGCAGTGTTCAGCAGTGCATCAGGGAGCTACTGTGGGCATCCTCTGTAAAAGTGTCAGAAGAGATGATTCCAGTAGAAGGGCTAATGCCACTCTAAGGATGCAGTGAGACCCTACATGGAATATCCTGTACATTTTCAGTTACTTATACCCAAGAAAGACTAATGAAAACTGTTAGCACAGTTACCTATAGCAGGTAAAGACAATCAGAGAGTGAAAAATCTGTTTGTGAGAAAAGAGTAAAAATTTCTTCGTGTATCTAGAAACACAAGGACTAAGATGTGTTTATGTAGCGTCTACATTCCATCAGAAGGATATTCACCACAGAAGAAAATCATAAGGTTTCTTTAAGATTTAAAATCACAAACCAATTTTAGCACAATAAGAATTGGTATGACAAATTTAAGATGAGCAAAGTTTGGGTTTGCACTTCTGCTGGCATAAGATACAGAAGAAATGAACCTCGTGGCACAGTCAGAGGTGGGGTTCTGTGAAAATATCATAGGAAGGGTGAAAATACACCTGCTGTCCTGTTGTGTGATCACTCTGAAACAAGAACTTTGTTTGCCTGTGTTGAAGTTTGACCTTTATGAAAGCAACACTTTTCTGACAGTACTTGTTTGAGTGCAAAGATTCTCTGTGTATACACAAAAATCTTGACTACACAGACAAAAATATTGAAGGCCTTGGTTTTATAGTAATCAAGCAGTGTTTTCTTAGCTAAGTAAGAAGTAAAATCAAGAAATCATTTTATTTGCTATATTGGAAGTGTGCCAAAATGTGCCCTTATAGAATATCTCTGTACACATGTACAGGAGTTCTGTTGTCACCATTCCTCTGAAAAGTATTTTGTGAATTTGACATGATAGTATATTGTCTTAACTTTTTCACATTTTTTCCAGTTACTCAGGTGGTCGATGTTTTTAATGTTTCTCTTTTTCCTTATATTTTTTTAATACTAGTATCCACCTTTAACCTCTCCAGTTCCTGAATTCCTCAAAACTCCCTCTACAATCGAACAGCACGTGACTCGTTCCACTGCCGCAACCACCCTGACCACAACCACTGTATCTGCAGCAAAGCCTGGGCCAACGTTAGTGAAGGTGAGTTCCTGGAACTGTGGCCCCTGAGGACAACATTCTTCACCTGTGTCCTAAGCACACACTGCTGTGCTTAATGGAAAACTACACAAGTAACCTTACAGTGCCTGAAGCTAAAAACAACTTCTGCTGCTGATCAGGGGGGCATTCAGGGCTGGTGACTCAAAGCTTTTGTGTACTAAGGTCAGCCAGTAACCTTTGTAGGGACCAGCTCATTATTCCAAGAGGTCCTTACAGTACATTTGACAAAAGTTTTCAGGCAGAATTGTGCATTACATTGCTATGGCAGTTTTTAAGAAATAAGGGCAATATGTTTTTGCAATACAGAGTTTCTACTTTTTATTTCTATCTGCCTTCTAATTTATTTTCATATGGAGGATAGTTGAGTAGAAAAGGAGTCGCTACATTCATAGTCTACTTGTAACCAAAGCAGTGAACAGCATTGCTCCTTTTCCACAAATATTTTCTTAGTTGGTTTAATGTCTAAGTAGAATACATTGTGAGGGAGAAGTTACTGTATCCTTGTTGAATATCAGAAGAAGGTACTCAATTCTCTTTTATGCACTGACTTAGCCAGTAGCATTGAAAACCCTTTCAAATAGTTAGAAAGGGATTTCTTTTAGATGTCCATGAAGTTTCATTTCAGTAACTTCACTGTCTTCAGCTGTGTTAATGAAAATATGTATGTAGACTTCTACTTACCTGCATGGAATTAACTCAGTTAACTGTATGAGGATGACCTCTGGCTGTCAATTTCCAATACAAATTTGGCAGTATCCTTTGCAATCACTGGATTTGTACCAGCTTACTTAAGCTGGTATTTTATGCAGGACTTTCATGACAAATTCAGATGTGTCCCAAAAGAGGCCATCAGTGTAGTCAGTGTGCATGGATCAACACAGCATTTCTGTTTTGATACCTTCTGTATGATTAGGTAACTGCCTGTAATTTTTCCCTCAAAATAATTTCGAAGAGCTTGTAAGGAAAGAGAGTTTTCCCACTCGAGTGGGTATTGCTAATGAAGATATTGCTGCCTGTAATTTATAGGAATGTCTGTCCATGCTTTTAGTCTAGACCTTAAGTACCTCAGATGTAGAGTTCTGGCTATTACTGCCACAAACTGCTAAGTGACTTTGAACTTACCTGCTTAAGAAGAATGCCTCTTTGCAATGACAGGTCATGACTAGTAGAATCCCTTAGCTGTGCCACCTTTAAAAACCACTCACAAACTGTGATTTGATGACCCTTATTTGTGCAGGGGATAAGCCAGCTGGAGTATGATGGTTCATTTGGAGGTGTTTTCAAGGACAATTGTTTTCAGCAGCTCTCTGCAGTCAAAGTGCTCTGGTATGCTGCATCTCTGAGCCATGCAGTGTCATCTGTTGTGGTTTTGTTTCAATCTTTTCTATCCATACACAGCAAAGCCATCCAAAGAACCCAAATGATAAACATCGGAGCAAGAAATGTAAAGAACCTAAGCCAAGGGTGAAAAAATTGAAGTATCATCAATATATTCCACCTGATCAGAAAGGTGAGAAAAATGAGCCACAGATGGACTCCAACTATGCTCGTCTGCTACAACAGCAGCAACTGTTTTTGCAGCTGCAGATCCTGAGCCAACAGCAACAACACTACAACTACCAGACAATTCTACCTGCACCGCTGAAGTATGTGAAGCATTGTTTGTGTCCTTTAAAGAAAAACATATACATCAGTTATAGGCTTAGGGCTTTAGAAGTAAATGTGGTTTGCAAACATTAAAGAGACAGTTGGAACCCAAGAAAACTTTAAATGGCATTGTGCATCACTGTGGGTATTATTTGCCTTATTTAACAAGGTGATGAGGTTGTTCTCTTATTAAAATAATCCTGAAGTCTGATAAGCCTTGAAGTGGTCCTAATTATTTTTATGTGACATGGAAACAGAACATCTTACCTGTCAGATACATTTTTTCTGACCAAATGCATCTTTGAAACTCGAGCATTTGTGCAAACTCTTAAGTTTTAACACCATTTTCACTCAAACATGACATAGGTAGGCAGAGCAGGAGAGAAGCTTGCAGACCATGTCTTTAACAAAGACATACACTATTCTTGTGCGTTTATTTTTTTTACATCAAATTCACAAACCACATTTTTGCAGTTTACAAATAAGATGTAACAGTCCTTTTAAATTTGGAAACATCTGTCTGTTGTTTACAGCCTCATCAATGCTTATATGAGTTCCTCATTACTACTGGTCTGTAGCACTTTTAACAGTGAGAAGTACAACTCACTGATTTATAGGTAGAAACAGTCAGAAAAATAAATGTTTAAAGAGCTGCCAGTTCTCCATAACAAAACAAGAAGTTGACTATCTGCAGAGTTTCATTCTCATCATCTAAGACCAATCTTTTCCTAGAAGTGCTTAAAGTGTAACATGCCAAAGTCACACAACCCTAAATTCAAATTGACTTTCAGCTGTTTTTTTTAAATGAGTTTTCAGTAAGTTCTTTTTCTTCAGCAAGTGAGGCTAGAAAAGTTAAAGCTACCATCTGTGGTTGTATTTATAATTACCATGTATCCTAACATTTGGACTGGCGATGTTTCTGCCTGCTTGCCCACGCTTCTTATGTTCCATTTAGTGACATTTCAGAAACATTTCTTCATAAATCAGCTGAACGAAATAGAAGAGCTGACTTATGGTGCCTAGTGTAAATGGTGGCATTTTTAATTTTTTACAATTACTTCAGAATCTTTATATGAGATTCTTGAGTACAAGAATGCTGATAAAAATGCATCATCTTCAAAATGAACTGCTTTATGTCAGTCCCATACTGTGTGTGAACACTGGACATCTATGGAAGGGTTGATACACAGAGTTCAGTGTTGGGGGGTGGTATTGATACCAGACAAAAAACTTAACTGCCCTGGCTGGTGATTAATTTGTGTAAACTGAGTTTGCAGTCCATAGTGTTCTTCAGGGATACCATGATAATAATCAAAACTATGAAGCATAAATTGGTATGCTTAACTGCAAAACCAAAACAAAATAGCATCATACTACTCTCTGTTTTCTTGTCTGTTTTGTTTTACTGAAAATACCTAACAGTAATGTGTTAGGTTAAGCATGGATTTGTAAAAAAAGTTAATTTGTTCATTAGCTTCAAAGACATGAGATTCAGAATCACAGCCTCTTGATTGAAAAGATAATATATTTAAGATTGACATTCTTGTCCCTCTTTTTCCTATTACTTGAAGGCCACTGAATGACAAACAGAGCAACAATGGGAATTCACCACTGAATACTTTGAACAACAGTACACCAACATCAGCTGCCAGCTCACCAAGACAGAACAGTAATGTTCCTAGCAGGAAACCAGGTCCTCTACCTTCAAGCTTGGATGACTTGAAGGTAAAAGATAAGAGGAATTTGTCCATTCCTGTGCATTACTGTAATTCATAACTTGTGAACTGTTACTGTTGAGAAGATGTCTAAAAATTTGTACCAATGAAAACTGTCCTTTCCTCCTAACTGGTTAGAATAAGATTGTCAGAGTTTTCATACACAGCTCTCCTGGACTGAAATACTTGATTCTGCATATGCATGTGTTCCAGAAATAACATTTGTCTCCCAAGGAATTAGAAGAGGAATTTAGACACATTGTATGGGTCACTCACTATGACACCTTGGGTAAACTGTGAGGTTCACTTCATGTCAAGTTTCAGCTCAAGCAGATTTAAACACTGGAGCAGTAATTTCCTCATGACGATTTCAGTGTATCAGTGAAGAGGTTTAGTTAAGCAATATAAATTAAAAGATGCCCTAATAAAAACATATTCCAAGAGATCACTGCTATAAATAGAAAGAGAAATAAGGCTGTAAAAAAGAGAATAGAAAAGATCTTCTTACCAAAGTTCAACACCTCATCTGAGAATGAACACTAAATTCTGAGGTTTCTTGAAGTTACTACAAACTCTGTAGTCTGTTCAGGTTGCACAATGAGGGCATTACTTAGGATCTTCCTTCTGAAATATATTAGCAGGAATAAAGACTGTGAGGGACGAATCTGAAGCAGCTTGTGGAGGTTTAGGATTCAGCAGCTTCAGGAATGTGCCAAACCTCAGTGGCAGGGTAGGGACATCTAGTGGGCAATTGATTCCTTTCTCTCTGCCTTTACCAAGGTTTGTAAGGGTTAGGAGGGAGGATTTTTTTAAATTTGAAGGGATAAAAAGAAATTTCGAAAGATCAGATTCTCAAGACAGTAATGTATTGTCCTAAGTTAAGCCAATCTTTTAATATGAAATAAGTCTATAACATGCAATTCAAACAACAGTGTGTGAAGGAAGTTTTCCAATTCTTAAATTTTTAACGAAAATCTTGTTAATACCTGAAATTGTGCTTTGCAGTGATTAAAGCTGTTCACTTCCCTATTTCTGCACAATTTCTTGGTATTCCAGCTGATGTGGTAACACTAACATAAGCCTTCCTTGCAGACCTGCTGGTGGTGGTTTTAGCACTGTAACAGCTAAATCCGTTCTGATTAAGAGTTCAGAAATGAATTGTTGAAAAAGAGAAAGGTTAGAACACACTTTCAAGTGTAGAGGATACCAGACTGGGGGAAACAACTGATATTTATTGATTAGGGAGTTATTTAACATAAAATTGCTGTGCATTTTAGAGACGTAAATTGTATTGCTGTGACTTTTCATAATTTCCAAATCAAAAATACCTCCAACTTAAATTCTAGGCTGGTTGAGTACTGAAATACTCCTGAGGTCACTACCTTTTGTTCTATTAGAGGCAGCTGTAACATGCAGAGAGCCCCAGCTCTGCAGTTAGCTGTGGTGTGTGTTTATGATAAACAGAAGCTTTGTGATTGCTTTTCTTTAACTGGTATTTTGAAGCACAGAATTAATTTACACTCAACACATTTGCACTTTACTTTGTCTGTAAGCTTAGTGGAAAAAATCGAGAACATTTTTCTGTCAGAAAGTAATTTTGATTGCTTATACTGTCTATGTAAAAGAAACCCAGATGGCACACAGGGTAACTGGTTGCTAATTAGCAAGAGAGGCTTTTGTCTTTGATGGGTCTATTGAATCATCACCTGACCTGATACAGTTTCTCAGAAACAGATCTGTCTGTCCTGGTGTAACAAAGGGGCTCAGCGTGCTGCTGTTCACTGCTTTTATCTGCACTGCTGCCATTGTCTGCTGCTTTCCTTCAGAGGTTTTTAGCTCAGAACTGGAGCTGTAGGTGCATTTTTCCATGTTGAATATTTATGAAAAAACATCATTGGTTTGCTACTATTCACTGTACAACTGAACACTGCTAAGATTTTGGCTACTTAAAACACTGAAATAAGTAGGAAGTCATGGAAATGTGTTCATAGACAATGCATGCTGACAGAACCCAGAGGTGTAATAACTAGCAAATAAGCTAATAAAAATAATTTTAATTATTAAGAAGTAATAAGAATGCATATCAGTCAGTTTTAATATTTTCCTTTTTTATTATAGTATTTTTGTTTTATTTTATTTTATTTCAGGTAGCAGAGCTTAAAATGGAGTTGAAACTGAGGGGATTACCAGTGTCTGGAACAAAAACAGATCTTATTGAGCGTTTGAAAACCTATCAAGATCTTAACAACAATGGGGTTGCTACAAGTACCTCTGTGACAGTGACCACTTCTAGTGGGGCCACAGGTAACACTGGGGAAGTGACTGTGGCATTTCCTGTTGCAACTCTAAATAAACCAGTGGCGAATACAGTATCCAGCTTCCCTCCAGAAAAAACATCTACTGGATCTGGCAGCAAAGCAGTAAAAACTGAAAGCATCAGCTCTCCCTTGCCTGTCTCGCCCTCTCCTTCTGAGCAGTCGAGTCTGAGCACAGATGATACGAGTATGGCAGACACTTTCCCAGAAATGACCATGATGTCACCATCCCAGTTCCTAAGTACTTCACCACTGAGAGCAAATACAAACGAGGAGAGTCAGAATCGCAGCACTGGAAGCATCTCAACCATGGAGTTTGATGTAGCAGAAAAGGACCGCAAGCTTCAAGAAAAAGAAAAACAGATTGAAGAGCTCAAAAGAAAACTGGAACAAGAGCAAAAACTTGTGGAAGTATTGAAAATGCAACTTGAGGTTGAAAAAAGGGGACAACAGCAACAATCTCAGACTTTTGGTAACTCAGCTGCTTTGGAACAGAAGCAGTTCGGTGCTGCTGTCAAAGATGAAACTGCTCCTGCTGACTGCACAAGTACAAGTCAATCTGTACCTGTAGCCAGCCATTCCTTAGGACAGCCAGTGTACACTGCTGGCCAGAATCCAGTTGCCAAAAAGGCGGTTGTTATCAAGCAGGAGATACCTGTGGCCAAAGCTGAACCTCAGAATGCCATTTCTCAGTTTTATGTTAGTCCACAGAGGCAGCCACAAACTGCAGTTGTTGCCCAGCCTCAAGCTTTATTAACTACCCAAGGAACTGCCCAGCTGCTCCTCCCACTGTCTATCCAGGGACCGAATGCTGCTACTGCAGTGCAGTTACCAGTTGGAAATATCAAGTTGCAGGTAAGGGTATTTGTATTTTTTTATCATGTAACCTGCATGGCAGTGTTTCATAACTTAGTGTAATAGGTAAATAGGTAAATGTGCTGCTTGTAAGATTAACTTAAAAATCAGGCTTAGCCTGTTTCTGATTAAGGGAAACAGTAGAAAAGCTTGAGCCAATCTTGTAATGGCCTGCTTCTAATACTTGTTTCTTTGCAACTTTTGTTCCCAGATACTCTTTCCTGAAAAGCAGTTGTCTTACCATGTACTGCCTCCATGCAGTATTTGATTTATAGTAGCATATACTGTCATTTTGTTAACTGCAAATTGTAATAGAGAGCTGCAGTCTCAGTACTTTGAGATAGCCCTGTTTGCAAAACATATGTGAACTACCTTGTGTGGTGGTGCTTCAATATATTTAAAATGTGCCAGGTTGTAGACTCTCCTGTAGACTTAGAAAAAGAAACCATGGTTACGCAAATTTTATTTCTAGGCTGATTATAGGCAGTGAATACAGCATAAACCAAGACAGGCTGTAAATACAGAGGTATAAGAGTAATCTGACCAAGCTGAATCAGTGTAACCTGTTGGTCTGAGGTACAGTACTGAGTACAGTACATTACTGCTTAATGCCCAGTGGCATTGTTAGAATTTCCCCTGCCACCCATCATGGCAGCAGAGTATTCTTCCAGCTGCAGTGTGTCCCTGGCTGTTATGCATGCCCTGGACCAAGCTGCGAGCCTGTGCAGCAGCACATCCAGCAATCTTTATGAGGGGTGGAAAATTCTGGTGAACATGGGCCCCAGTCTGCAGTGCAAGAACTGTTCCCAGGAGCTGTACACCCAGCTCTCCACCTAAATTGTTCTTAAACCCTGCCAGAATTCTGTAACAACCTTAAGCATCTTGTCCTGGTGTTTTACTTCACCGATACTCGAGAAAGTTTTCCACTACCACTTAACTTTTTTTTCATGAGGTCGGACACACTTCTTGCCTTTCATTGGCCATTAAAAAATACCGTGGTCTTAAAAGCAACCTTTTCCTTGCATCATCAGTTTTGTCTACTGGTACTCAAGCCAGTTCTTACAGTCCTTTCTTACTGATTTATGCTCTCTCTGTCCCCTGTTATTTTCATCACTATCTGCTGGGCTCTCTCCAGTTAGTCTTTGTCTTAAACTCTGTTGGCAAAATAAACATCACCTTTTAGCTGGAAACTCCCCAGTACCAAACACAGTAACAGTTTGGTTTCCTGTACAGTTCACACTCATCCCTCCCAGAATACATTTTACTGCTATTCTCCATAAAGTGTGCAATAGATTTTTACAAGATGTAACTTACTGTTAGATACAAATAATGCAAATATTTTATCTTCATCCTTTAGGCTCAATCACAAGCTGGAATACAGACCCCATCACAAATACCTGCTCCTATTTCTTCCTCTGGCCTGGTGCAGACAGCACCTCAGATGCATACTCCACAATCAAAACAAAATACCAGCATGCAGCACGCACTTGGTCAGACCCAACAAATCAGAAAGGTTTGTGGATAGCAATAAACATTTAGATAAATAGTTGTATAACCTAGTTTTAGGCAGTGGTTTCAGAATCTTTGATGTGTCATCTGTGTTATATACAAATTATCAAGTCACCTAATATCTGTACCATGTTTTTCTGTGTGATACAGTGGGCTTGTAGCCCCTTCTCTTTCCAAAATTTTAGTCTGTGCAGGACTTGATTTTTCAATTGCAAATACATTGTCTAAAGACTTTTTATCTTAATGGTACACTTAGGGCATGACTCTTACTACATCTTTTCTCACACTTGGCATAAGTGGTATGTACCAGGTAGATTCCAGTCAGTTTCTCTTATTTGCCTCTGGCTCTAAATGGGAGATTCTCATAAGCAGTTCTTAAGAGAAAGCTTTTACCTATGACTTCAGAGATACATTCTTTTATAGAAGTTAATTTTGGCTTTCTTACTTTCCTTGTTGATTTCATCCCTCCTTATGAAGAAAGCTATGGAGTCAGGTCCTGAGGATGGTAATTCCAGTGAGTCAAAACCCAACCATACCTCTTCCTAAGGAATGCAGGGTATGATTCAGAGAGATCCTTCTCTTTCTCTCTACCAAAAGCAATCAGCTCTGTAATGTACCATTCCAAAAGATTATCCTCAGCAGTGGATGTACTGTTGTGACTGCCTCTCCAGTCATGTTCATATGGGAACTGATACCAACCCATCAACACCAGTCATCACAAAAGAAAAGGTTTTCTCCTCCTCTGAGCCTCTTCCAGGCTGATCTCTATTATTATGAACATGGAGATTAGTTTTGGACCTTTACTGCATCCTTATCAGTATTGCTACTGACTGTAGGGCTCCTGTTACTTAGGACAGCAAGGTTTTTCAGCCTGCCTCTAATGACAAGTAATTCAGAAACAACTTAAATTCCAAGATAAAGAGGGTAGTTTTTACAGTATATTATGTAACTGTTACATTATTTCAGCCTTCAAAGTTCTTATTTCAAAGAATAAGTTTACAGAAGGGCATCATGAACCCCATGTTCTGCTGTGATTTGGGGATTGTACCTGAGCAGTGTCACCTTATCTGCCTCTGCTTGGGCTCTTGTTCCAGATAAGAACTTACCTTAGAGGATGTATGATTGTGCTTTGCCATTCTCTAGAGAGCTGGCTCATAAAGGGGGACACAGCTAAAGGAACATCAGTACCCTTCAGACTGCTTGTTCAATCTGTTTAATTTCATGGACATTGAGGTTAGCCTCCAGAAGTCAAAACTGACACACATCCAAAAAGCAGATTTCGTGCAGGTTCTCTGGGGTTTGGTATGGGGCTAATCTTACCCTGTTAATTTAGCAGGTCCTGTAGAGAAATTTTCTAGTCATTCTGAGATGTGTACTTGTGCCAGAGACTGGCAGCCTGCTGCCATTGCTGCATCCAGGTTCCTTGAAATGTCTGCAGGACGTAACCAAGATCTGTACTCTCAAGTCCTCCCTGCTATTCAGATCAGTTGTCATGAAATCCACAGTTCGCAGCAGAGTTTGCAGCCTGCTATTGCACTGGTTTTTACATCAAAATGAAAATATGTGATACAACAGATCAGGACACCCCTCGTGCATTCAGCATTAGATCTGCCTCTCTCTATCCATTACCTAAGATCTGTCACCTTTGTCAGAAAGGTATTTGGGAGTGATACTGAATTTAAAACAGCCTTATGTGCTGATGCATTCATAGCTTCTCTTCACATCCCTTTAACTCAAAAAAGTATGAGAAGCAGGATACTGCTGGGAATCCTTTGCAATGAGTATGTGGACTGGCAGTTGAAGGAATAAAAAATTTAATATACCAGGGACCAAACTTATAGCTGTTACCTGTGTTCCTCAGTTTTATCTTTTGCCTCTCTCTCAGTCCTCACAGATACCTGTAGTTGCTTTAAAAAAAAAAAAATTAGAATTACATGGCAGAGACAAACCATTCTGTCTTAAAATCAGCAGGAGAGGGCAAGTGTGGATACAGGTACAGTTAGTATTGGGTCAGAAATAAGCTCATGTTATTGACTGTCCACTGGATGGGGAAATCATGGATATGCTATTGAACTGTTCCATAGACTTTCCTCATGCTTCCTGGAAAATTGCAGGAAAATGGTTTCAGTAATAAGTGATAAATGAAAGTATGTCAGAGCACAAAGCTTTTTTCAGAGACTAACTGTTCTGAATTTAGAAATTCTTCTACTGAAAGGAAAAATCAGTATAAACACCATTCACTTAATAGGAAATTTAAACAAGCAAGTACTTTAGAAAAAAAGGTCTTATATTTGTTTAATGTAATTTATCCAGTGTTACCTTTTCTTAAAAATAAATATCCCACATTCTCAAACTGATCTGTTAATCCTTTTCAGGTTTTTCCACCTGCCACATCAAATGCAGTATTTTCCTATCAGACTGCACCAGTTTCAACACCTTCACAATCTTTTATTAATAAAACATCAAACTCTAACATTCACCCTGGTGGTAATCAGGTTGTCTCTGTGCAGAATGGACCTGCTGCTCCCAACAAGGTAAGGATATCCCAACAATCTTCCATGAAGATCAGGTTTATATTATTATTCTTATATAACATGTGACTATTTACATATGGCAGTTCACTCAAGGAAGAATGTTTTGTAGAATTTAATAATGCTTATATATGCACATATGTGTGAGAAAGGGAGAAAGAAACTTATTTTATCCCTCTGGCTATGCTAATACATAGATTGATGTAACAGAATAATCTGTAGAGCTTGATACAGCCTGAATTCACTAAATCACATTATTTAGTCATTATTTTGTTCTTTCACTCAGCCTGGGTCTCCATCTCAAGCCCAGCCTTACATTGTTCAGCAACCCCTCTTCAACAACACAGTGTCCAAGAGTAAAGATCCTCCTCGTTACGAAGAGGCCATAAAACAGACCCGCAATATTCAGCCATCACCCCGTGAGGTACTTGTTTCCTTTAGTCTCTTAAAAACAGAGCTTTTCTCTGCAATTACCAAAACCATTGCTTGCTTTAGGGATTTTGTTTTTGGTTTATTTGGTGTCAAGATTTTCTAACATACCCTGTTACTAGTTTCATAACTGTTCAACTACAGGACTCCTGTTTCATTATTCTTTTATTAAAGCAGCATATATGTAAGTAAGTTTTACAGTTCCCAGTTGGTGATACATCTAATTGGGATAGTGCTGCTATTGCTACTAACAGTAACTGGCCTTCAGATTATCTGTTTTGAGAATGTGTGATACCCAAACCTCACACTTAAGAGAGGAAATACGTTTGTATTTTCCAAAGTGAGTAAACTTGAAACGTGTGTGAATGTGTCTATATACACAGGCAAACATGAGCATAGGTGCTTGCTTGAAAAGAGTCTGTATCGAGTGATCTTGGTGAATAATCCCTGTGTAGTGCTTTGCCTTGATAAAAGTTTACCTTGATAAAAGTTCCTTTGTATCGGAGGAAATCTGTAAACAAAACAAATGAGCATCCCTAATTTCATGTGAGTCAGAACTATCCCAAAAGGTAAAACCTTGTAGCCCCCAGTGTTGGTTGGGTGTTTGTGGTGGCAGATCTCAGGCACAGCTCTGGGTGTCCAATGCCCTTTCCTGTGTCCTTGGCATGGGCAGGACATCCTCACAGTGAGGGTGCACAGGTTGCCTTAGGTCACTCTATCACTACAGTCAGCCAGGGGCTCCCCACAGTATCTCCTGATAAAAAATCAACTCCCATCCCTGGAGTATAAGCAATGGTTGAATACACTTCTTCAGACTTTCATAAAAGTCTCCACTTTTTCTAGACTTGTTTTTGAATGAGTGGGTTTGGGGGGGGGGGGGGGGGGGGTTTGTTACCTTTTGCTTAAGGTTCAGTTATTTTGGCTGTTTAACACAGAGATAAGCAGATCCTATTTTAAAAATAAAAGAACATAAATCTACAAATTGGGAAAAACCCCAAGCTATCTCTGAGAGACAGTAGAGCAGGGTTTGTAACCCCAAAGTGCTGCAGTTATTATTACCCTGGTACAAAATGGGGTCAGTAACTCTCCAGATCCCTGGCTTCCTGCACCTCTCTCCTAGGTTGCCTTCATGAAGTCTTTGTCATGCTTTTTCCCTGTTCCTTTGTACAGCCACAGAGATTGCAAATGTCTCTCCAAAGTATCTGTTTTCTGGATAGACAATTTCATATTAAGCATTTTAGTCTTTATCATAGGTTAGTACTTACATACTGTTGAGAGGAACTAGGAACAATGAGCATAGGAAAAAGTACCACCTGAAAGAGAATAACCCTGTTCTCCTGCACTACAGATTTCCAGTGCACACAGTCAGCAGATGGATGATCTTTTTGATATTCTCATCAAGAGTGGAGGTAAGCTCACTGACAGCTGTGTGGTGTAGAGATTAAAAACCTGGTAATAAAAACTCGCTGCTATAATCAAATGAGAATTCTTTTAGGAACAGGAGTTAGAAGCTATCCAGCCTGAATGAAGCTAAATTTCTGAAAGTTTGTTTAGTACCTTATTAAAGAAAACATTTACCAAAACACATACAGTCAACCTGCTGTGGAACTTCAATGCTTGCAAATTAGCTCAGGCAGACCTTTACAATAATCTCTACAGCACTGAAATTATTAAAATAACACCTTTAGGTTAGCACAGACATACTTTATCAAAATTGGAAAAGTTGAGCAAGTCCCTTACATGTTTATTGAAATTATACAAAGAATAGAATAAGGTAAGAGTTAAAGCATGTTGGTAGTAAAATTTCATTAAATGTTGTAACCATGTGTTATCAACTATAAACATTAAAGATACATTACTGGGAAAGTGTGCATGAACTACATAGAGACATTAATGAATAACAACTTTATGTCAGTTCCAATAAGGGAGCTATCAGAAAGGCACTGAAATAACTAAAGTAATATACAGAGTAGCTCAGCGATAAAAGAAGAAGGATTTCAGCCATAATTAGGCTTAGTAGACTAAGAAGCCATTACAATACTGGGAAATGTTGTGGTGCCAAGCAATTCAATTAATGGAATGGTTTGTAACTGCTGTCATGTAAGGATCTTGACAGGAGTGAATGCCAGGGGAGGAGGTCCTGGCTACTGGAAGACTTTATCCATATTCTAAACATCAGAGTATTTTTTTTTCTTTTTCAAAGCAAATTGCAAGGTCACCTGCAGAAAATATGAGTAGACTGAGATAAATAACTTTGTGTACTCAACAATTCAAGCTAAATTAATGATCATCTTTATGAAAAAAAAAACAAACTAAAACATTCAGGGCTCTTGCACTTAATATAAGTAGGCTCTGCACTGAAAAATATTTAGTTTACTAATGTACTTAAGGAGAGTGAGAAGGATGTGGGGTTTTGCCTGGAAAATCAGCACAAAATATATCATCAGGTATGTTTTTGCTTCTAGGAACATCACTTGGGCTAGAGAATTCATTTGCTTATTTGTCTTATACTTTTGGGCTTCATTAATGTCTAAGAATAAATCGGAATTTATGCTTTATTTCCCTTTATTGTTACTGCCACTATCTTACATGGAACTTCTTGACAGAAGTGTAGTTTTAGATTCTAGAATTGTGAATAAATGCTTCTTAATCACATCAGTTCATCTCATGGACTCTGAATTAACCAATGTAGACAGTGCTCAACAGGGATGAAACTGAAAATTGGTTTGGGTCCTCTTCTGTAGACAAGGAAATGTGTTGGTTCCATAATTATTCCAGTTAATGAAAAGAACTATAAACATGAAGGAGGTTAAGGTAACATCTAGAAATAGGTACTCCTGCTAATTGGCTGAGCTATCAATGAAAGCAGAACTCTGGGACTTTTTAAAAATACTCTGTTGTTCATGGAGCCCTTTCCAGTATGTTAAGTGTGAGTATGAATGGAGCAGCAAAGTGACTGTTACTACACTTAATTCACTGTGGACACATCCCAGAGTGGGCAAAGAAAGGCTGGAAGTTCTAAGCATGAGAATATTATGTCATTATCTTTTTGAATTCAACAGTGAAGTGTTTTTTATTGCAGAGATTTCCCTCCCAATAAAAGAAGAACCATCTCCCATATCCAAAATGAGACCGGTAACAGCCAACATCACGACAATGCCAGTGAACACGGTGATATCCCGTCCACCTCCGCAGATCCAAATGGCCCCTCCTCCTGTGTCCTTAGAACCAACAACCAGCTTGTCTGTAAGTCTGGAAAACCAACTTGAAGCCCTCTTGGATGGAACTTTACCATCAGGTAATGAAATTCCTCAACTGACAAGCAGTAATGAGGACAGAGAATCATTTTCTTTAATTGAAGACCTCCAGAATGATCTGCTTAATCACTCCAGCATTTTAGATCACTCTCATTCACCCATGGAAACATCTGACCCACAGTTTACTACTAATAATTCTTGTCTGTCTCTTGACCTTCCCGACACAAATTTGGACAATATGGAATGGCTGGACATTACAATGCCCAGCTCCTCATCTGGACTCACCCCTCTCAGTTCTGCTGCCCCCAGCGTGTTTTCCACTGACTTTCTAGATCCACAAGATCTACAGTTGCACTGGGATTAAGCTTATAGCCAATGAGAACACGACCTGCAAGTCTCTTTACAGCAGAGGTCCATTATTACACCATTCTGATTGCAGTTAACATAAATTAAGACAGTAATGTTTGGAAGAACAAATGCTTGAAGCTAATTCCTTATTGATTTTCGAGTTTACAACAGTGAATCACCTTATGCACCTATCAGTAATGCAGATCAGGGCCCTCTGAAAGCTGTATTTCACAAGTCAAGAAAGGATGATTGTACTTCGTGATTAAAAGTACCCCAAGGTAAATGTTTCACAAATATTTAAGAAAGAAGTTACGTCTCTGACTTTGTAAAGCTTAAATGAGCAACACAACACGACTAAACGTAGAGTGAGATGTCAGTTCTCTGTATTGATGCAGTGAGCAAATGTCTGGGGGAGGGGAGGTATCACTGCACTTCATTGTTCCTGTGGAAAGCCTGAGCCAGGTTCAGAACTAATTGTGAGGGCAAAGGCAAGTAGAAGCACTGGCTGGTTCAGTGAAATTTCATAGATCTAGTCTCTTAATTTGTTCAAGTTGTTTTTATATTTTGCTTTTGTGGATTTTAAAACACTTCCCCCATTCTGTAATCATGAGGGAGGAATTTAACTGCATCCAAAGGGATATTAAGTGTAACTGCAAGAAATCCACTGTAGCTATGCCAGGTAATATTGAGAACACTGAATTTTCTATAGCAATGCTCTGGATTTCATAGCTAGGTTTTAATGTGTATATCAGACAGTTATTTGTATACTCTTTTAACTTTATATAGCTTATTTTTGTGAACAGAGGGGAACACAGTGGTCTTCAAACAAGAGATTACTATAATGGAAGTAAATATCCTGTTTTGCTTTGTGTTTGAGGATATTTGTAGTTCATTGAATCCAGTATCTCAGCATATTAGAAAAGTTTGAGGAAGTAGAAAAGTTTAATTAGTAGTGGTGTACACTACAATCCTGCAAGCATCTATGCAAGAATAGTCCCAATGCCCTCAATAAAAGATGTTTGTAGGATGAGATCAAGTTGCTGGGGACAGTACTGACAGGACAACCATCATTTCTTAATGAATACTTTGTCTGTTGAACAGCTTTGTTTGCCACTACATAACATCAGAGAAGCCAACAGAGAAGCTGCTCAGTGTGAATCCTAAACACCAGGATCAGAATGTACTGTTGATAAGAAGGCATATTGCATATCTGAAACAGAGAATAGCAAAAATTAAGCTCTTACCTCACAGCACAGCACCTGAATTTTTTTTGTTGTTGTTTTAAAGCCCTTAGTTGTTGTTTTCAGAGTCTATTATGAAAGCAGTTAGAAAAACAAACAAAAAATTCAAATAGAACTAACTTACTTTGACATTCTATGGTTGTCTCTCAGGTAATAGCTGTTAAATGTTGCCATAGATGATGGAGGCTGATAATCAAACACAAAATTGGAATTTCCTGTTAGGGAATGCCTAAATTAAGATAAAAGGGAACACTTCCTGTTTCCTGAAATAGGGAAGTATTGTATGTTTTCTAGTCTGAAAACGGATCTCATCACATGGTTCTTTCCTCACCAAGTCTCAAAAATAAAGTTTTGTAGGACTGAATGAAAAAATGCCCTGAAGCTTTTGCCTACTTCTTAAGATTATTGATATGTATCAAAGGAACACCGAAAACAGTAAGTAGCTGTTATCCACTTAGCCACCTTCATAACATTTTTCAAAAAGAAAAATACAACACCATTGTGTTAACAGCAACAAATTACTTCTGTCAGAAAATATTATGTAATTATCTTAAAAATTGCATCTCCAGATATAAAACAGTCTGGTTTACAGACATGACAGAATTCCATTGCTTCAGATAAAATAATGGATTAAATCATTGATTCAGGGCTTGAACTGATACCATATGTTTGCATCATATCAGTTACAGCACTTTAAATCATTATGTATCTTCACTGGTTTTACTGGCCAAGAATTACTGTAATATGAAACTAAGTACAAGAAAACAATCTTTGGAGATTTTTCACTTCACACAATTGAAAGACATAATTCCTTATTCCTTCTTGCTGTGCCTACAATACTTGAGTACAATATTACATGTGGACTGTTTGCCTTAAGCTTTGATGGTATAGGACTTTTCAATAACAGTGAACTCTTAACATTCAACTTTTTGCATTCCTGTTCATCATCCTATCTTGGGAGCTAATACTCTGAGATACAAAGTGCCCTCGGCTGTTATGAGAATAAGAATTAAGGACTCTTGGTCTGATAGGAACAACTCTGAGTGAAATTTAGTGTTCTGCAGTACTGTCAGTTTATTATGTGTGATACACCAGACATCATACAATACATGTGTGGTTAGAGTTATCCCTTTTTGACCCTGCCTCCTGATTAAATGAGAGGCAAGTAAATTAATTTTTAGAGGACAAATTAACCTAGAGCAACTGTACTGTCATTTTTGATATGCATGTAAATAGAGCTTTAAACTGGCAAAGTCATCTTGCTACAAAATTACCCTTATTGGCAGTGTAGAATGTTAATTAATCCATAGGAATCTTTGTGCAGAAATAAACCCAAACAGGTGAGATGTCTTGTTATCAGTACGGTATAGCTTTCTGCTCTGAACGTCTATTTGAAAAAAAAAAAATAAAAAATTAAGGGATCATTTTAGTTTCTCAAGTACAAATATTCTAGTGTAGGGAATGTGTGATTACTTTTCTGTACGTTTCAGAATTGTGTATTAAACCTTATATAAAATGGTTTGCTTTAGACTTTGTTCTGAAATGTGATATGTTTGCCATAGTTGTATATGCCTGTTTATGGCAGAAATAGGTTTTGCTTAGACTTTTGTGTGTGCATGTTTTACATGAAAATTTTTGTAGCACAAATACAATACATCTTAGAAATTTAATCATGACTGGGCAGTTTGACTGCACAGAAGTGAAAGTTTCTCATTGAGAGAACAGTTGCAAAGGAATGCACTGGCACTAAATTTGCCATTTAATGGCTGCAGTATACTAACAGAATGCATCCTATCAAATGTGGTGTTAGTGGGTCCTTCAAAGTAATTAGGAATACTTTTCAATCAGTGTGAAAATCAAAAGTTGGTTGTTTACACATCTAGAGAGAGAGAGCTCAGACAAGTTTTACAAGGCTCATGTTACTCAAGAGGAGTCACATCCTGTGTTCAGGAGAGAAATGGAATTTGTTACGCACTTTTAGTGCCATTCAGCATCAGTTATAGCAAGGAAGTTTACAGGCAAAATTTTGTTTAACATTAGAAATAGTTGAAAAAGCATTTCCATCTTCTCTCTGACAATAAAATTAATTTATGGCAGTTGTTCTCCACAGAAATTTAAAGTGTAATCCAGCAATGTGGGCTTGCAGACCTGTAGAATCAGGACTTTAAAAAGCTGAGGCCACAGCCGTTGGAAATATTTGCTACTTAATACTGACACTTATTTCCCAGGTATTTCCAAATTCACCAACAGGAGTCATGTTCAGAGGAGATGATGATCCGAACAGAAGTGTCAATATTAAACTCTTCTGTTACATAATCTCAAACATTCAGATGCCTCAAAAGTGTAGGCACTGTAATCAGAACCCAAGCACAAGCTGCTGAACTATTTTAAAGGCAGAGAAACTGCAGTTACAGGATACATTGAACTGGAAGGGCATTATGTAATCAAAACACAGGAAAGCTCACCGATGTAAACAATTATTATTATTTGGATGGCATCTTAAGTGTATTATAAACTTAAAGCAAACTCTATTAAAACTGGAAAAAAAAAATCTTCCACTTATCTCTAGTAAATATTCTGTTGAAACTCTTTGTATTGTGGTCCATGAAATCACCTTTCAGTGACCTCTAGACCACACCCCAGAAGGTTTTTCATGTGACATCCATGAAATTGAGTTACATACAGTATATACATGGCCAATAAAGAGCATCCATTAAAACGTGAAATAATCTCAAATATTACTATTATACCAGTTTGCTAGGAATAAAGTGCAAAAAAGAGACACCTACATCATTCTGCAGTGTCCAATACTGAATATAAAGTGTTTTTAAGTTAAAAGTGCATAAATGTATTTGTAGAAATCTAGCCAAAAAAAGCCATTCTAGCTATGAGAGCAAATTCTCAAAAAAAAGCAGAGAATGGTTAATAACTATATAATCACACTATTTTTATAAAAATATACAGCTCAGATATTCAAAAGACAGCCTAAAATAAATTAAAATAATATAAAAATTTAAATAGGAACCAAAGCATTGCCATTTATATTGCCAAAGGAGGCACTTTGTATTTTAAAACATAGGAAATTAAATCCCCAAAAGTGTTATCCATACTTTTATAAAATTAAGGATGTAGATATTTTCAAAGCTGTTTTTGATGTTTAACAGTACAGATTTGTTTTTGTTGTTTGAGAAATTTGTAGTAAGTAATAGCACAGGCTTTTTTTCCAGGTAGGATTTTCCTCACAGTACGGCTTGCAGTAGAAATAACGCTAACCCTGGTAGGTGTTTCTCTTCTTATTTTCATAGTCATAATTATGTCTTAGCATCTCATTTTGTGAAAAGAAGAAGATGAACACCTGTCTCTGGGGCCCTCTTCATTTAAGCACTACTTTACTAAATGCAAATTATGGCAATCAGGGCGTCAGTTTATGTATTGCCTTTCTAGAAGAAACCATGATGCCTTTGTATTTGCTGTTTGCACCCCTGAAATCAATTCCATATGTTTGAATGCCATATGTTTTGCACATTGTACTGTATATATGTAATGCATACTGTATTTTTATATGTGTACTACATTTATCAAATATTTTGTACATAGTGGCAATATTGTAGCTACTGAGGAAATGTTTGATATTTCAGCATTTTTGCTAAGTGTCTCAAATAAAAAAGAAAAACTGTTCATTTGTCCATGGTTACTGCTTAAAAGTGAAAATATCCTTCTCACTTCTGTGAGTCTGAAACATTTGGCCTATATATATTCTCAGTACCTTTCCCACAAAAAGGAGTAAGAATGAACCTGCACTTAGACAAACTCCAAAGGAATTATGGTTTGTCTTCAAAATCAGAGCCAAATTCTGTAAGAACAGTGACTTCCTGAACCCTCAGAGTTTAGGTTTGGACTTCCATTTCTTTTAGCAATTTTTTTATAGAGAGTCACTTACTCATAGAATGGCCTGGATTGGAAAGGACCTTAAAGCTCATTTTGTTCCCTGCCGTGGGCCAGGACACCTTCCCCCATCCCAGATTGCTCCAAGCCTCATCCCCTGGCCTTGGACACTGCCAGGGATGGGGCAGCCACAGCTTCTCTGGGTGACTCACTCCAGTATCTCTGCACCCTCACAGTAAAGAACTTCCTCCTAATACCCAAATAATAATACTAAATTTAATACTAAACTTAGTATTATTTAAATTTAAACATTTAATACTAAACCTACTGTCTTTCATTTTGAATCTGTTCCCCCTTGTCCTCTCACTATAAACCTCTTTTAATGCACTTTAATACTTGACTTCCCCGAATTTTTCCAAGGTTTTCAAGATGTGTTGGGTTGTGAGATTTTGTATTTTTGATTTGCATTCTGCTCAGCTTCTAGAACACCTGAATGCATTTTTTTCATGAGAATGAGCTATGAGCTGTTTGCACAAGCTTCTTTTAAGGATGAAGCAGTTTAATTTAAATATTAAGTGTTACACTTCCTCTTGTGAAGGCAGTCCTGTACTAATCACCCACCCTTTCCTCTTTAAAGACTGTTCTACACTGATGCTATCAGAACTTGGCCAAATATTAAAAACTCTGTAAAGCAGTAAGTATTAATTGAGTAAAATTGAATAAATTAAGAATTACTAATTACTAAAAATCACTTTAAATTTCATTAAATACCTTTTCTTTATGAACTTTAACCATTGTAAAAGTGTGTAGGCTTTATGTGCCACAAACTTACAGATATCACACACCAAACACAAATATTGCAAAACAAGTGCAGCATGTTTTGACCATGTATTTGTGCATTACAGAAATTACAGCTGGAGTATAACAGAGAAATCATTTGTTTTGATGCCAGCTGGCAATCTGGGGGGTTGATTGTTTTACAATGACAAATACAAACACATAACCCTCCCTCATAAGCTGTCTTCATGTTGCTATTCAATGTAAACACAAAACAAGGCTTGATAAAACTTGAGGTTTTGCTGAGTGAACTTCTTCCACAGGCTAACCCCTGATTTTTAATAAAACATTAGTTTTTTCAAACATATTCTACAGATGGCCATCAGCAGATTTGTCTTTACTCTGTGCCATATTCAATGCCATTTGCTTCTGCCTATTGGCTTGTGTATTGTACAGATGTTGCTAGAGGGGACATATTTCTTACAGTATTTGTACTGCCTCAAGTAGGAAATGTTTCTTTGATGGCAAAGAAGTCACACAGAAGTCACAGTACCCCAGATTTCCCCAGGGTACAGTCTGCAACCTTACCAAGGCATTCCTAATGCAAAATCAAAGTAACAAGTTACAGCTTCTGAGAGCCAACAGCCAGAGCTTGGGTTTTTTCTTTCAAGTGTTTATCCATAAATGTAACAAGTAACTCTGAGATAAATACTTCCCTTCATGTAAAAAATTTACCTGAAGTTGAGTCTCCAATCATCTCTGCAGAAAAAGGATTTCAAGGCCACTCTGCCATCTACTGTGTCATTCTTGAACATTTCCAAGACAAGTTCTGTGGATTAGATGTTAAAATAGTGAACATTCTTTCATACAGCTAAGACAAAGATCTAGTTACTGTGACTGAGGAGCATTCCAGCTCCTCAGCATCCCAGAGCAAGCCTTTATAACAGTTGCACCAAATCTCCATAAATAGGATTGTTCCCCTTTATCTCAGAAGAGTCAGGGAATGTGTTGAAAGGCCTGGTTTTGCACATGAAACAGACACCAAAGCCTCTCCTAAAGCAACACCTCCATCTGGTATGTGTGAGGCTAAGGAAAGAAAGAAAAACTGATGATTATTTCTCCATCCAACAAAATCTCTGAGAGTATCTTGTCAGCAATAGTCCTCTAAGAGTTCCCTTTTGAAAAGCCAGGTTGTGTTCAAAGAAGTTTGTGTGAGAAGAGAACAGCCCTTAATGCAGGAGGAGGATTCAGCGTGGAGGAAGGGTTTCACACTGAGCTCAAACAAGGGAAAGGGCGAGCTTAAGACACTTCCAAACAAAATTATCCAGACACGGAAAGGGCAATTACACTTTTTAAAACAAGTTAACATTTTTAATTATAAAAACTGTTGTGATAAATCAGCTCACCATTATACACCACTTGTTCAGACAGAAGCAGTTTCTCCAGACACACTAAGGAAGTTGGGCTCAGAGAGAATAATACACAATTTTTTTAAACCAAATCAAGTATTTCCTCTTAATCTAGTTAGAAGATCTTAACGAATTCAAATTGAAGTTTCCACCTCCCCATACAGTTAAAGAACTTGATCAATACAAGTTGATTTACCATTAAGTACTATTCCTGATGCCAAGCAAGGAGATCTATTAAAATGTAGTGTATTTGAAGACATAAAACACACTTTAATTCCACCAACAATTCAAATAGTTCCTGCACTCACCACAAAATTACCTCTCAGCTCACAAGGATCCAAAAACCTTAATAAATACAGAAGTGAGCTGCACAGGAACTGTGATGACAAGTTACAACTGGCAAATACAGCACATAAAAGAGCAAGCAGGCCAGAAATCAAAATCATCAATCAAACACGATTGATTAAAACTGAACTCTGTCCTGCTGCCAGCTTGGTAATACTAAGAGTAACTCCTTCAGCCAGGGGAAATGAGGGGCTCTCTGAGGTCACCCCGTTCATAAACATCGCAGGTGTGACAGCTGGGGGAGGCAGCTTCACTCCCACACACCATCACACCTGGAAATGCTGCAGTGATTACACCAAGACAAAAGCAGAACACAACAGTGCCATTCTCATTCCCAGCTTTCCATAGTCCAGGTGAGGGCGTGTGCTGAACAAGACTAGCAGTAAATCCCAGCAAACATTCAGGTGAGCCAGGCCATCAGTTATGCCCTAAGGACTGGAAAGTCAGGTCACTTTTGGGGCGGCTTTTCCAAGGTAGCAGCAAACACACTTAACAAGGGCTGACTCTCCAGTAAAGTAATTTAAATTAAACACTTTTCACTGCAGGTCAAGCTAATTCAAATCTCCCTGTTTAAACACAGGCAGGCATAGAGTTATCACAGACAAACTAACAAATGCTAACCTGTGAAGAACTAATTTTTTTCATACAGTCAAGGCACCAAGCACGATTTTTCATGACGAGAGCTCAAAGAACATCCCAAAAGGACACTTAAATATTTCCCTGCTCACTGCAGGGTGGTTCAACTAGAGGACCTTTGAAGGTCTCTTCCAAGCCAAGCTATTTTGGTTCTATATAAACCTTTTAATGCACTTGCATTACAGCACTACCAAACCAGTCTCTGTTCTCAACCTTTACAATGGCACCTCTGTAATACATTTACACGCTTCTTCCACAAGGAAGCCAAAACCACACCAAAAGGAATATAAAACTTGGATATCAAGCAACAGTCGCATGGAGAATTTAAACAGACCTCCAAAACAAATAATAAGGAAAATTAAAAGCTATGTTTTCAGGCCACACTTGTAAAAATCTAGAAGACCCAGTCTAGAAAATATCTAGAAAGTATCTTTTCTGCGTTTCACAACCGAGTTTTTTGAGGGAACAGCTACCAGGCAGCAAGTGTATTTAATTCAGTATTTACCGCTTAATTATCCCAACCTTTTGCATCCCTGCTTCTCTTCTCGGAGGAGGAAAGTTTTAATCCCGTTTTCCCCTCCTCCCGAAGCCGTTCTGGCCGGTGTGGGGCGGCCCCTCGAGTGCCATCCCTGGGCTCCGCACCCTCACGGCGCTGGGCACGGCCAGGGCTGCCCTCAGAACGCCCCCACAGCCACAGGGGAGGCTCCTGGCAGCTGGAGAGCGGGAGAGAGAGGCAGGCGAAGAACAGCGAAACCGGGAGCGAGATCCAGACCAGACCCGGGAGCGGCGCTACCCCCGGTCCCTCCCTCCGTCCCGCCCCCTCAGCCCCGGCCGCCCCCTCAGGGCCGCGAGCCCCCGCCAGGTGGCGGCGCAGGCGCGCGCGAGGGCGGGGCGTGGGCGGGCGCGCGGGAATGGCGGCGGCGATAGAAGGGCGTCAGGAGAAACCTTCAACGCAGGCGCGGTGGCCAAGTGGTAAGGCGTCGGTCTCGTAAACCGAAGATCACGGGTTCGAACCCCGTCCGTGCCTTGGCGGGTCCGCGCTGGCGGGAGCTTTCCTTCTCCTTTTTAGGGGAAGGCGGAGGCCCGGCCCGGCGGCCGCAGCCAGGACTCTCCGCGGAGCGCCCGACCCGGCGGGCACCGGGTACGGCGGAGCCTCAGAGCTCCGGCCGCCGGAGCGCCCCCGACGACGGCAGAGCAGCGGCCCCGGCCGGGTCCCCGGCTCCCCGCAGCGGAGGTGCACAGAGAAGGGGCTCGCGCTGGCGGCAGCGGCTCCCCCAGTCTCTGCAAAAGGCTCTGGTGAATGTCCTGTCACCCTTGTGTCCACCTCGGTCATTCTCTCCCTGCAGCGTGCCTCAGCGGTTGCACGACCGCCCTGCTCACATCTGCAGCAACAGAAATGGTTTTCTTTGTTTTATCTTGGAGCTTAATCCTGTTTTCAAGACACTCTCAGCCCAGCCTGAAAAAACGAAAAATAGTTTGAAATGTGAAAGGCCTGTTGAGGCCGAGTGAAAGTTATGTGACACTTTTTCTACACAGCACCCTTGAAGGCAAGTGCTGATGCTCACTTTAACTTGGAATCATTCCTGGGAGGAACAAGTGGAGCCTCTGCAGGGTCTTGTTTGAAGAGATCCTCCAGCTCCTTCAAACTCTTCATTGAAGAAAGCCTTCTCCAGAGGCTGCAGCTATCAAGACCATCCTATAATCCCCCAGGTCCCTCTCACTGGTTCACCCCCACCTGCCACCATGTAATTAAGTATTTATTAATTTGGTTCCGTCTTCTGATTAGTAAACCATGAGGTTTCTTCATCTGTATCACTAACCACTTACTAGGATTATTTACAATCTGATTACTGTGTACTTTACATTTTCTATTTTTAATAGAAAAAAACTCCCTGTGACACTGAAAATGGGTGAGGAAAGGGTGCAGTGGTGACACACAGGAGCCGAGCAGTGCTCCACCTCTCCAGGTGAAACCAACACTGGGTGCTTTGGACCCAGCCCATCCAGGAGGTCCAAGTCAGTGACATTGACAGGACCAGGCACCAAACCCACACACAGTTAAAGGCTGGCAGCAATTAAACCCATCCTAACAGTGTAAATAGGAACAGAATTACTAATTGAAGGAAATATTTATTGATTCATATTTGATATTTACTTACCATTTGAAATTTTACTGACCACTGTGTCCACACAATCAATTTTGTTCTCTTCCTGGCAAATCTTCCTCTCATATTCTGCACCATTGTTGTCAGGAATATAAACTGTACGTTTGTTGTATGAACAGAAATAAATGTCCTTAACTATTTACACTGGATTTTGTAAATATTCTTAGATATTTTTACTTATGGATACAAAGGACGGTGAGGTACATCCACGTCCCTGAAACTACTTTCATAGGACAGTTGTAAAATCTAAATGCAAAAATCAAACTCAAGGACAAAACACGTATCTGATAAATACTGTTTTCTGTTTACCAAAGCCTCAGGGATAAGCCTCTCAGGAAGGGTGGAGATATCTGAGCCACCTTGCCACTGATGAGTAAAGCTTTCATAAATTCCTGCTTGTTTTTCAGAAACATTTATAGGACAAAGCCAGGTATGCACAAGAGCTCTGGCTGTGTCTCACCCTCTTAATGATGGTTTGAGGCCTTTGAGTCTGTGTTAGATGACACAGAAATCAGATAACACAGAGCCTGTTCTTCCACCGTTTGAAGACAGAACTTACATTTTGTTGAATAACATTGCTAAACTATTAGCATGATAACATTGTTGCTAAGTAACATTTTAACCATGTCTTGTAGTTATTTACTTGAAATCAATTTTGTAATTAGAAAACTATCTGTGCACTCACAGCCTAGGAGAAACTTGTGCAGCCCAGAAACAGTAACTCCAGGAGTAGTTAAGAGGTAGAAATAATTAACATATCACACGGGTCTACCGCCACAATGGATTCATTTATCTGGTGTTAAACCTTTTTTGAAAGCGTTGCTCTATTTGCCTTCTGCTTTCTTCTTTTTAGACAACACGATGCCCAAATTTTAAAATCTCTCTTTTTAGGCCAAGTTTTCTACACCTGTGATCATCCTTGCTATAATCCCCCCGAATCCTCTCCTGATGCTGCATGTTCCTGAAGAGGGCAGGCAGCGAGGCCCAGCAGCGGTGCCCAGAGCAGCATTCCCGCACCGCAGGGCTCACAGGGCAGGGGCCAGGCGGGGATGGGCATCACACGGCCCAGCAAAGCCCGGGCTGCCATCGCCACCGCGCCCGAGGGGCTGCCGGGGCACCACACGGGGCGTGTGAAATTGAACCCCAAACTCGCTAAACTTGCTCTCTGGCCAAGTGCTGGGCAGCGCTGCAACCCCCGCAGCCTCCGGGCTCCCAAAGGGGGCCTGTAGCTCCCTGTGGCACCCACACACCAGGCACAGAGGGTGAACCAGAACCTGGGGGCCAGGGAATCCCAGGGCAGGATTCGTACTGCAGTCATGGGAAATGAGTCCTCTCCATAATCCAGTTTCTATCATTGCATAATTACTTTTTTTTTTTTTTAATCCCTTACACTGTGCAGTGTTATTGGTGAATGCAGAAGGTGAAGCAAATTTAATTTAGTTTTATATTGTTACTTTTTTTTTTTTTTTTTTTTTTTTTTTTTTTTTTTTGGTCACCATAACAGCCTCTTGCTGCCTTTTTAATTGAATTTTACTTGTGACAACCAGTATGACCAACAGAGGACAGCACATCCATTGCTTTTAATGATTAAAAGATCCTGAGCTTGAAGCTGCCATTCACTTTTTCACTCAGGAAATGAGAGTGACAGGCAGAGTGGAGCAGTGTGCCATAAGTAAGCCAGCCAGATTAAAAAGGCCTTTTTGCAATTAACTAGAGCTGTTTTGAATTCCAGGAGATTACTTAAAGTAAATCTACTTCTAACCAGGCATTATTGCTAACCAAACACTGTGGGTGCTTGTTGGTGAAACCCGGGTCTGTATTTTGATGCAACTGTTTACTGAACACTGCAATAACAATTAAAACACACTTAGGAGTCAAAGCACACTCAGAAGTGTCAGGTGAACTCTGCTAATTCCCCTTCAAAACTGCAGACAGAAAAGGTGTCTGTAACCAAGTTTTGATTACACGTGAGTGTTCATAAAACACTGAAGTGAAGCCAACTCCAGTGTTTTTATTGCATTTGATTTGGGGGCAGAGAAGACTCTGCAAGTCATAATGAAATTCAAAGAACAAACCCAAGGATTTCATGTGGCTGAGGGGAATTTCATTAAGGAAATCCAATTAACCTGCAAGAGTTGCACGCATTGAAATCTATTATCTTCCCCCAAAAGCTGGCTTTGTGGCTTTTATAGTGGCCTTTGCTATTCCTGGATAAATAATGCCTTATTACAAATGCATTGACATCTTTATATAAATAACAACATATAAAAATGTCTTCATTCATCTCTGCTTTGCAAACATTCAATTCTGCTTCCTATGAAATGTACCAAATAGTGTTTTTAAAGAAGATATGAGTCAGGAAGGATTGGGTGTTAGACACTAGCACAAAGCAGACCCAGATTTAGGAGACACACGAGGAATAATGTGGCTCCTGACAGCGTGTGGGTCTGTGTTTGTGGGTCAGGGCCTGATCCTGTGAATTGCTGAACTGAATTAATTAAGAGCCTAAGATACCATTGAGTCCGTGGGGACTGACAGTGCTCAGCAGTACTCGGCGTTGAAGCCCTTGAATAAAAACCAACCTACAAATTCCGATTCATGCGAGTAACAATATTGCACACATCTACAGCGGGGACATGAATTATTCACATCGCTGTAGCATGAAAGATGCAAACGGCAAAGCCTGTTTAAAATAACACACAAACACTCCGTGTTTCTGTGATATGTGGGAGGGTTATCATTTGGCCCATTTTTCACTCGTGTGCATATTCCTTTTATTTGCTGCGCGCATAGGTCTGATCTGAGGAGGTGGAGAAAATAAATACAGGAGATAGACATCTAATAAACATTAGGAGAAAATGAGGAAAGGAGGTTACTAATTAGCATTCTTTCCATATGAAACTACTAGATTGTATCGGAGAAATGTGAGTTAAGTGTTTTACCGTTCTTTTTTTTTTAACCATTATCTGATCAGAGAAGCATGAAAAGCACTTTATTGCCTTTTTTTTTTTATCCCTGTGCTAGGAGCCCTCTGCAGGAAGTGAAGCTGAATTTCACAAATCTTCCCTTTCTGACGTCTCCCGAATTTCTAGGAATACCCCTTCCCTGTTACTATATTTGGTGGTAGTTTCTAGGAAAAAAAATAATTTTCGGACTGTCTTGGACTCACCACACCTCCTCTCAGAGGACTGGGCGCCCCGGGTCTCCTGGCACGGCCCCCGCGGAGTTGAGGAGCTCACGGCTCGGGCTCACAACTCCCGGCGCAGACAGCACGTCTTTGTAGCACTGTTGGAGGAATGAGCATGGAGAAGGAGTGGGAAGGGGAGAGGTGTCTTTGTGGCAACAATGAGTGAATCTTCTCTAGTTATTTTCCTGGCGGCTGCTCTTCTCTCTTTTTTTTTTTTTTTTTTTTTTTCCTCCTTGCACTTTTTTTTCCCCCCCTTTTTTTCAAAGAAGAGGATCTTAATGAAAGAAAGAAAAAAACCTCTGGATTTTTTTTTTTTTCCCCTCGGCTTCCCCCTCTCCCCCTCCCCTTGATGTGGCCTCTTGTTTAGCTTGTGGCGTGACCGTGATGAAGAAATGTTTCAGGGCGCCTGGCAGGGTGATCTTTTTATGTAATGAGTCAGGATTTTGCCAACGGAAGGAGCCGGCTGGGAGCGAGGACCGGAGGGCTGTCTCCTTTCAAGAACGGGGACCTGCCCGGCGAGCGGCTCCCCGTGCTCGGGATCCCCGCTCGCTGCGGGCGCCGATCCGTTCCCGTTCCCGTTCCCGTTCCCGTTCCCGGCTGGCGGGGGCACCGCCGCGGGCACTGACAAGTGGTGAGTTTCGCTGTCCCTCCGCGCCCCCGCTCCGCTCCGCTCCGCTCCGCGCCGCCCGCCGGCCCGGGGGAGCAGCGCGGCCCCGCGACGTCCCCGCCGAGGCCGCAGGTGCGGCCGCCGCCCCGCGCTCCGTTCCGCGGGCAGCCGGGGCCGCGCCCTGCGCGGGAATGGGGCGGCTCCGCGGCGGGCGGGCACCGGGGCGCGCGGGCGCGGCCGCGGAAAGGCGCCCCGGGAGCGGCGGCGGCGCCGCGGGGACGCGCATCGGCGGGCGCGCGGCCCCGGGCAGCTCCCGGCGCGGCCCCGCGCCCACCTGCCGCAGGCCGCGGAGGGGGCGCGCCGGGCGGGGCGCAGGGCCCGCAGCGCCCCGCGGGGAAGGGGCGGATCGCCGCCGCACCGGCACCCTCGGGAGCTACAGGTGTCCGCTCCCCGCGGGGCCCGCTCCCCGCTCCCGTCCCGCCGCCTCCGCCCGGCTCCTGCGGAGACTTCGGCCGGGCACAAATAACTACAAACGCGCCTGCGGACGGGTGTCGATACGCACCGTCTGATGGGCTCCTGTGAAAGCTTGGCTAGGAAAATCTCCTAAATCATCACTGCCATAAATAAGTCAGTTAAAATGTACGGAATTATTTAAACGTTTTTACTTAGCCAGAATTTCCATCAACTTCTCTGCGTTTTCCTTTCAGGATGTATTTGGTGATTATAAAGCAGTTCGGCTAGGACAGCATTCTTCAGCTCTGCATTTTGATTATCAAAAGCAGAATGAATGTAGTAGTGGCTTTTCAAGGACAGTAATTAGTTTTTTTTACTGTAACTGATGGCATTAACCTATCTCAGCCATACGAGTGTAAACTATAATGCTTTTAACCATGGATTTTTTTAGAAGCTCTGTTGGAATTATAAAATGAAGATTTAGGATATATGTTCCTTTTGTCCGTGAATTTCTACTTTTCCTCTCATCTTTGAAAGAAGATCTTGCAAAACGTAATATTGAGGGTAGTAAGATGATGACATAGGGCTGAATACTTGACACTATCATTGTTAGTGAGAAGAGACCAATTTTCAAGTAAAATGAAAATAATTTCTAGTTTACTGTGCAAATAACAAACTTAGAACAATGACAGACATTTCTCTATAATGTGTCTTTAGTCTGAAATACAGTGAAACAGATAAATAATAACTTCTTACGTACTTTGAGAAGAAATCTGAATAGATATTTTGAGTGCTGGGTCTAATAACTGTTATTCTGTGTCATTTTATAGACACTTTGAAAAGATACTTCTTACCTGCTTAATAGATCATAAAATATTAATAAAACCAATTAGTATCTGTTAGCAATTCCTACTGTCCAGAAAATGAAGGAGGGTGTATTGCAACAGGGCTATAACATTCTCTTTTGATTAGTCTGAAAATTACCCACTAGAAGCAATGACTTAGTTGATTGGGCATATCTTACAAAGATATTTTACTTACAAATTGAATCTTGGAAGGCTGTGGTTCCAGAGTCGGGGTTTTGGGGGCGAGATGAGCTTATGTTTTATCCAACTGGCCCACAAAGTCCCGCTTTTGGTGGTCACTTTGTTCTGCAAAGGAAAACAGCACATTATGGCTCTTACAATGGACAGTAAACTTAGTAGTAAACTGCTGCTGCACTTAGGAAAGGGCTATTATACACTTTAAATAAATAATCGTTGTTCTAATGTTGTCTTCAGCAATAAAAAGTGGATAGAAAATACAATAATTCCAAAAGTTAAGCATAAAAGTTTTCTAACTGTTGATGGTGTTTTTCTCTTAAAAAGCCAGCAAAAGCTGAAGAAAAAGTCACCTTTCAAAGGGTGGTCATGCAGTACAGGTGGATTGGGAGAAAAGACGGTCCCTAGAAAAGAGAGGCAGTTTAAACCTTGGAAAAGTCTTTTAAACACTGATTGCATTTGTATTGTCAATCATTTTTCTTTGCTCACAAAGTATTCAGTTGTAATGTATCTCTTGAATGAGCTGTTCCTTTATGTGTGTCTCTGTGTGTGTCTACATGTGTACAGTCTGTATCTATGATTCAATTTAAAGACTGTTAATTTTTGTACTGGTAAAAGCTGTGAAATATATTCTCATGAGTAAGGCAGTGTAAACCTGACCTTGGTAGAGCTGTTTAAGCTCATGTTACTGTTTACATTTTGGTATGAATATCCTAAAGAATTGAAGTATTATTTTTACTGAAAAGTTACATAGCTGTACTTTCCTCATGGGATTCTAGAAAGTGCTGAAAATGCTGGTAGATGCACTGAACTTTCTCGTGGTTCCAAATATACTGCACAGATATTTAATACTGAATGAACACGATACTCACACAATGTAATTTATAGAATGTTTCACATGTACAGCATATTCACACAACATACATGCAGGAGCATCCTCTCAGGGGGTGTAAACATGTCTGTCATAGTTTTGACATTTAATGCCGGCTAATCACCAGCTCAAGCTACACATAAACATCCAAACATTCACATTGTGGTCACATTGTCACTGCAGTCAGGTTAATTTTAAGTGTTGACCTAGACAGACTGAATCAATTTGAGTATTTCAGAAAGGCCTGAAAATTCAGCTGAAGTGAGACAGTGACACACTGTAAAAGCAAAGTTGTTGGCATGTGATTTATTATTATATGCAGGATCTGCATATAGACATGTATGAGTATCAGGATGTATAGTCAAATGAGTATCAGGATGACTTATCAAGATTTTTCTATAGAATTCTTATATTTTTACATTTTATAGCAATATAATTGCAACACAAGTGAAATAGGATGTATCCAAACCTCAGTGTAATAAATTCCTCACTTGTTTAAGACTGAAATCTGATTTGGAGGAGCTTAGGTCAGAAATGTGGTGCTAATATGCTTTTTTAGCTACTATTTTCCATGAAATAATACTGTTCAGAACCAGCATTTATGAAAGGCTAAATTTTCATAAGCAAATTAAGTTAAAAATTTAACTGTAGAAATATTTTCTTTTTTAATTATACTAGAGTATATTAGTACTTAGTTTGTGAATAACATTCCAGACCTGTCCAATCTTCCTAGCTGTCAGACTTGGATTGGTTTAATTCCTGTGGTCTCTTCTCTAGTATGATGAGAATGTAGAGCAGAGAATCAGAGATGAGAAAGTGGATCAGTGTGAGGATCTTGCTTTAAGGGAAAAGAGAAACACTTATATCCAAACAGCAGCGACGATCAGCTCTGCTCTGCTGAAATACCACAGTTGCTTCTTACCAACTGTTACTTTAAAGCTCTTAAATTAACACATAATTTTGTACAGCTACTTCCAGTAAGATGTGCTTTATGTATCACATTTTGTTAATCAGCTATTTTTAGATTATTTTTTAAAATAGATTCTATCTGGCTCTCTCCTGAGGATACATAAAATTCACTTGCATTCCTTCTAGAACCAATAACCCAGCTATAGAATTAATACACTATTTCAATTATTAATGAGCAGTGTTAAAGAACACAGTTACGCTTCTGTAGGCCTTTCTCATACAGTATTTTTATTCACTTTTTTCCCATCAATAAGCTTACAGAAGGAGCTCCTGTTTGTCTCTGGTCTGCAGTAGCACAGGCAATTTTCTGCTGCTATAGACATCTTGCATATATTTTAAACTTTCAATGTATGTTCATTTTGTTTGTGTTACTTAAATTAATGATGATAAGACAAAACAGTGATAGATTTCCTAAACATCTGTGTTATAAAAATTTGATCTCTTTCCCTCACTGCTGGTTTTCCCAGCAGGTTTGCGTGCAGCTTGGGGTGCTGGCCTCAGAGCTGAGACTCCTGAAATGCACTGTGTATCCAGAGCATTAATAATTAAATACCTAGGATCAGTCTGTCTTGCTGTTTGATATGAAAAAAAGAAATTTACAGAAGATAAAAAGTAGATGGCATGTTTGTAATAGAAATTAATTTTTCTTCAGATAAAAAAGTCATTAATTATTGAAAAAATAATATTTAGAAATATCAACCCCAATTATTTATTGCATTTATAATTTATAAAATTGGAAGTCCTACTAGCTATCTTTCTATTTAGAATAAATTTAAAACTACATTTTTAGAATGACTTTTCTGCATTTTTAAGCAAACCTGTAAAAAAACAGCTTACAAACACACTGAATCAGCAGAGGATTACCAAATGGCCTAATCTGTTTACTTTTGAAATGTTATTGAAAGCAGTGAAAAGATCAGGATCTCCACCAGAATCCTCTGGCGTGGTTTGGAGATTGGTCTGGGGCCTGCATTTTCTGAAGCAGGGCCTCAACCTTTGACACCTCCTGACCTTGTGTTGCAACAGCAAAGTTTTGTGACTCCCCTCTGATCCAGCCACAGAAAAAGAGAGACAAAGGTAATGACCCCACGTTTGGAAACTCATGACCTGGAACAGCTAAAAATTTTGCCTTAGTAAAGGCTACAGAATCAGTTGTCCTTTCCTAGGAAACTCTCCAGAGTTTTTCCAGGGCAGGAACACAGACACCTGAGGTCTGATTTTTAAACTGTGCCTTGTTCTTTGCTCCCTGTTGCAGTGTTACACACCAGCACCACTTCCCTGTGGAAAACCTGGACCTCATGCCACAAGGAAAGTCTATGCAAACACAAACCAGTATGTTCAGGCATATTTTCTAAAAACATCACTCAAAAGATCATTTTACCTGCCTTAGAAATTGTATTTAGAAGGCTATGAAGTGAAAACAAAAATAAATGGATTTTTAAAAAATGGATTTAAAAGATTAGGGGGAAAACACTGCTATCACCTGGAAGCTGCACACCTGTAGTGGAAGCCATGGTAGAAAAGTGGTTCAGACCATGTGGCTTGAGATTATAAAGCTTCTGCTGAATTCAGTGAATTTAAAGCATCATTTGCCCAGTTCACAATGCACATCAGTTAATAACTACACTAATCCCTTGCTGCAATGCCATATGTTGTTCTCAGTCAAACAGTGCAAACGTGTAGGGAATTTGGTAAAGCTATAAACATGGAAAGAAAGAAACAAAGAATCAGGAGGTTTTGCCTGTGGTCAAAGTGCCCAAATAGTTCCTGTTTACAAGGTTTGGGGGCAAGGGCAATAGTTCTGTATTCAAGTGTGAATGGATAGGCCTTATTCAGCCTGGGATTTTTTTTCAGGACCTTTCTTAAAACACCTACAGAGTAAATAAAGACAACAGAAATAAACCCCTATGCATTACTGAGGTGACTGGCTTTGTGAAGTATCACGTTAGCAGTTGGTTCCAGAAGGTTACCCCGATCTCTGACTCCCTGTTGGATATAATTTTAATTACCAATTTATTTTTTTTAAAATATTGGAATCATCATTCTTTACAGACAGGCTCCAGAGTTTTGGGTTTTTTCCCCTTTTCCTGTTTGGAGCATACCCTGCTCCTAGCTGAGCTCAAAAGAAATCTTAAAAATTTGAGTCCTATCTGATTTCCTAGTATGCTGAATACTTATATTGTTGATATATGTGAAGAACTTTCAAACAAAACTATTTTGGTCTTTTCAGTTACTACTGTTCATTTTAATTTAGCTGTTAATGGGGGAGACTACAATTCAACAGTATAAAGTAGTATTGATGCATTTTTGCTATTTGAAGTATCTCAGCTTCAGTCAGACAGTCCAAACCCTTTTACTGCAATCATGGCTTTTCTATGTGAACCAATATAACTAGTAACTAGTATGTGGACACTAATTTTTTAAGTAAAGCTTTTCATTTTTACATCAGGACAAAAATTAAAATAGAACACACACACACACACACCCCAAAAATTATAAAATGTGTTCTGTCATGTACAACAAGGCATGTATAAAGAATTGTAGGACCAGGTGAGAAAAATAATTTCAGGATGTTTCAGGACTGGCCCACATGCATCAGGAAAAGTAAGTGAATGCAGTAATTGTACTGAAAGGACATTTCTAGTTGTTACACATTGCTGCTGTTAAAAAATTCTGTTTTATGGTCAGCAAAATCTTGACTTTTGCTTTGATGCTGCTGCTGTTTGTATTAAAGCTTTCTTTTGTAATCAAAGACCTATTTCAAATCACACAAAGCACACACCTCTGTCAGCAGGTGCCTGGATGCTGCTGTAAGTCAGGAGTATCTCCACTGAATTCACTGGATCTACATCCATAAAAATGCAAGTGAGATCATGTTAAAATTTCTGGAACCTGAGAAAAGAATTCAGTTAATTCTTCATATTTTAACACTAACAAAGGGCAAATGTGTTACAGAGAACATAATATTAAATAACATGAGGAACTGAGCATTGCTTTTTTTCAATGATATTATTCTATTTTATGCTTTGTGCTACAAGAATCTGTGAAGAATATGCCTGTTAGGTGCTATTCAATGTGGATTATTTAAAAATAGTGACTTTTCATTGGGCATGCCAATTGAATGGGCATAACCTAAAGTTCAAATGTGCTACCTGTTTTACTAAGGATATTTATAAATATGGATAATTCAGCCTGCTAAACTGAGATTCCGCTTTGTGTTTTTACTCTGACTGGTCTTTCTGTATGTATGGAAAACTGCCCAGACAGTTCATTTTAAAATGAAAATATTTTAAAATTCTTTCAAATGAAAGATATTCTATAATTCTATTATGTATAATTTTCTTTTATAAACTAATGTCCACTCTGTCACTGAAGTATCCTTAAAATGAGAAATGCAGGTCAGGAGTTAATGATGATTATCTTGGGGTTTTGGTTTGGTTTTTTTTTTTTTCCCTTTTGGAGAGCTGAAAGAACAAAAATTGTCCTGTGTTGTCTGGGATTCATGCAAAATGTTTTTTGCTTCCCAATAATAGTATTTTTAAGGTAGTGGCCTCAAAATTCTCTTTATTGCGTAGACAGAACAATTTTATACATCCAGAGCTAATGAATTAGAGGATCCTTGAAAAACTACAGTTTTCCTATCCAGCGGACTAACAGAAAATGATGAAAATCCTGAGGTATTGTTGGAAAGTTGTTCTAACTTAAAAATCTTTTCTTTATAGTTTTATTCTTGATGTTCCACAGCATTCACCACTTCCTGCATGGCTTTTTACCGCAGGGAAAATGAGGGACTTTTGGGGGCAGATGTGTTTCCATTACACTATCATAATGCCCCTAAAAATCCTTATTGCTCTTGCAGTATTCTTCTGTATTGCTGGGCCTGGTGAGAACTACTTGAAGACCTAGCTTATAAATGCAGCTTTTCTCTAAAAACACTTTAAAAACACCACTGAGTTTTATTTTGCTTGTCTTACATTATTTTTAGTTTTGTTTACTGTTGCTTAAAATATAAATGGCAAGATATGCAACCACCTGTTGGTAAATAAATGTCATAAGTCATAAATCCAAGGGACATGCTGATAATTGCATGGGATTATAAGAGGGATCTGTTTTGGCTTAAGAGGGAGAGCTTAAATTTTTTGGTACAACTCACTTGGTTTTTACATAAGAATTTAGCATTTATGTCTCTGAAAATATGACAGATGTTTTGCAAGCTAACTTGACTGACTGCTGTAAATGAGCCTCACTTAGAATATTTACTGCTTTTGGAAACATGCATCAGGCCATTTATCAAATGCATAGATCTGTCCAGTACATTTATTAAAATTAAATGCACCAAAATATTCAAATTATGTTTTTATACAGTCTCAAAATATATACAGTCTCAAAATGATTAAACCTGAAGAAGACATTGTGGGTTGTCAGGTATTCTGTGCTTACTCAACTCAAAAGGTCTTTGTGTGGCTGTACCTTGCTGAGGCTTCTGGGGAAGGCACAGTCCATTGGGAATGCAGTCATGCTTATGGGCTGCTCCCATGAAGGGAGGGATGGCCAGGGTTCTCCCAGGCACTGTTTATTCCTGTTAGGTGGCAGGTTCCCCTGGAGCCTGCAGTCTTCCAGTTCTGGAAGGAGAAGGCAGAACATACACATGTAAACATGGTTTGTTGTTGTCTTGGTCTTGCAGAGGAATACATCATCAGTTTGTTATGTACAGTGCTGGTAACATTTATTTCAGTAGCTGAGTGTGGGGCACAAACAGTACTGTCACTGCTTTGTGCTAACTGTACTCCTGACTTCACTGACTCGCTCAACAGAAATTACAGATGGTGTCGCATGGTCCCTCTGACAGTGTCTGCTAATATCTGTAAATACCCTTCAAAATATTTGGTGACATGGGAAAGAAACTAACTGGGTGGATTCACTTTTATATTAAAGTTTAATCTCCAGGGAGATGCTCATCTTCATTTTGCTATAGAAATGTGTCTAATTTTCCATGCAGCAAAATCTTACAGGTCAAGTCACATCCTACAGGTCACAAAGCAGGCTTGCTGATATGACTGAGGCTCAGAACTTTTTCTGCCCAGAGAAATACTACAGTAACAAGAAAATTCCTTTCTAGAAGGACAGAAAGAGCAGTGTTGAACAATTTTGTATTCACAGGTCATAACATGCTGGAATGTGTCCTTCAACATAAAACACTGCAAGATGCAACAGCATTTCAAATTAATGTATAGACAGAGAGTAGAAAACACAGTCATTACATTAATTTGAAATTTTCATATCAATATTTCAGTGCTCCTATTTGGACTGATCACAGGATGATCCCCGGTACCTTCTGACATAAATGGAAGGTATAACACAGACTGGCTTGAGGCTTATCCAGCCTTTGTAATTACAGTTACTTACAAGGTACAAAACTAATTGAACTATTAATATTAGTCATAGAAGTTTTTTGCATGGTTTTATTCTAAACATGCCAAGGTGTTTGTTCAGCATTCTTTTTATTTCCAAGTTACACTCCTAGGTAAAGAGTCTGCATCTAATTGAATTTTTTTTAAAAAAAAAAAAGCACGCAACAGCAAATATTCTGAGCAGTTCTGCAGTATTAAGGACCAGTGAAGAGAGCACTCCCTGAACAACAAATTGAATCACCCTTGTACAGAAGACTTAATATGAACAGAGTGGAGATTTTTGTAATAGTCTTTTGGAGGCTATGCTAGTCACAATCTTATGTAAAGAATACCGTAATAGATTTGAGCATTAAAACTGATCTAATTTTCTATTTTTCTTATGTTATCATCTTATATGTAATCTTTCAAGAATATCCAATTTTTTTCCTAGCATTTGCAATCATTCATGTAATTTCTTGCATGAATAACTTGTTGATTGAACAGCTGATTCTTGCATATATACCTATTTATATACACATAGGTTGTAGGAAAAGTTAGATTCCTTCTGAATGTGTGCTCTGTAAATATGTAAAAATGTATTTATCATATGACACTACTTTCAAAAAAAAAAAAATATATGCTTAGACCAAGCAATCCTGAGATTAAATTCAAGGAACAGGATCAAAACAAGTAACATGATATTCTAGTCCCTTTTACATCTAATAGGAATCCCTTGGCATGTAATCATCACTTTGTTTTACACATTTTTATCACTGAAAAATAAGCATTAGAAAATGAGAGTCAAACACATAGTTAGAGACGTGTACTTAAACTTCTGAATGACTTGCTTCAAATTGTTTATTTTAAGTATTTAAATCATTTTGGTTGAAATAGTATGTCACAAAAATCTTTGGATCTGATGTAGCCTCAGAAGAAGGACTGCAAAACTCATCTATAAAACTGCAGCTAACAGCACATTGGGAATAGGCTGTGAGTAGTTTCAGTATCAAACATTTTGTAAAATATAATTTCTTTCTCAGTTTGTTTTCTTAAATATTAGCAAAGCATAGATTTCTATTAGCCTCTTCTTAGGGATTTTGATTTTTTTAATTTTAGGGCCAAGAGACATTAACAGGAACAAACAAATTGCTCTAAAAGTTAGAACAGTAGCAAGTAGGTAATTTTTCAAGTAGAATTTCCACAGTGGAAAAGGTATTAAGTATTTGTTATGTGCCAAGAAATGAGTAATACGAGAATACTTAGATTCTTTTACAAAATGGAAGAGCATTAATAGCATTTTAGTTTTTATTGTATATAAAATACTTGATTACCAGCAGTCTCATAATAGATAAACAAAAATAGAGCAAAGGACATGCAGTTATTAAATAGGCCAAATAAGAGACATTTTTATCTCAAGTTTTGAACACTGCCTCAACTGTATGTCACTATTTAAAATGTGATTCAGAATACAGAACTTGGCTGATCCATTTTAATAGTGCTTATTTATTTATTAGCTATGTTATTTCACTTCCAGTGTGTTAGATCCAGTTTGTGATTGAATGAAGAGAGTGTCAGTTCCGCCCCAGCCTGTTCTGAGGGGTCTCTGTGCAGCTCCTGTGCTGTCACCTGTGGGGAGGTGACTCAGAGCCAGGCCTCCAGCACAGGCAGCAGCTCCAGGCTGTGGCACAAGGAGGCTGCTCAGGAATGCTCAGATAAAGCCACCTCATTCCACACTGGGCTAGAGGAAGACATGGGAAAGGGAAGAGCTATAGCAAAGGGAGTAGCAACTGCAAGAGAGAAGCCACTACTTAGATGCTGTAAATAAGTTTATAGAATAAAGCAGCAGAATGTAGCCAGAAGTAAAGGGGAAGGAAGGATTCATCACAGCCTGCAATGGAGCTTTTCACTGAATGCTTAGTTATGGGAGCAGAAGTGCATATAAAAATAAATTCCATCAATAAATGGTCACTACTACGTTTCTCAATTATATTAAACAGTTTCAGACTTTGTTAATTTGTTGCCATTTATGGCTGATGAAAGATGTAAATGGTTTTCTTTTTCCTTAACTTTTGAATGTATACAAACAATTTTATTCCCATATTTAATCATTGGTGCCAAGATTCTGACTAAAGCAAATCTTTTTCATTGTATTATTAACAAGTGCAAATGTCAGTTTTGAAGTCTGTGGCTGACATAAGTTCAGCTTTAGCTGGAAGAAAACTGTCTACATATACTGTAGCAACACAAGGAATCAATAAAAGTGAATAAAATCATTAAAAGAAAGTACATGTTGTATAATCAGGCTTTCATCAAGATATGACCTATTTTATGCTTAAGAAATTAAAACAGAAGCTGAAATGTTTGGAGATTATTAATTTATTTAGTAGTTAGACTTAACAGGTGAGATTACCCAATAAATAATTGACTAAGAAACTGGAATTCTTAACCAAAATTACTTTTTTTTGTTCACTGCTGGGGCTTGGGTTGTTTTGGGGTTTTTTTAAGGAAAAGCCGCTTCAGAATTTTCCTTACTTTTCCAGTGACAGATTTTATTTCATATATTCCTTTAAAAACAAAATCTACAGCCTTGCTATGGCTGCTGTCTGAGGTTTTTGGAGATCTCAGCTGTGAGAACAGTGTAAGTACCAAACAAGACTGCAGCAGGTTAATTTTGATTCCTAGGAAGCAATAAGATATTCCTATATGAAGCCAGGGAATCTGTGCTAGTCATTTTTGGAGTGCTGAACTAATCCATAACAAAATTATCCCATGACTGCAGTTGGCAATATGGAGAACTGAGTGAGCCCACAAGATCCTCAGACTGTAGCCTGAATCAAGCAAAGACTTTGTGATATAATCTGGGCTCAAACTCAAATATTCTAGATTCAGTATTTGATAATACATATAAAATCATCTTATCTTACAGATTTATTCTAACTTGTACCACAATGTCACAATTTTATTATTTTAAGACTCTGGGTGTGTCTAAAACCAAAAAGGAAACAAATCCCTTCTTAGAACATATCTGAAATGAAAACTCTAGAGTTCTAGTTCCAGTCTGAGCATCAGGAGGTGAGTGTTGAAGCAGGAGGTTCTGGATTCAAGGTCTAGGCCCTGATTTACCCTCTGGCCAGTGACAGGGAGGTGCCAAATGCCCTGACCAGAACCCAGGTGAGGCCAGTGGTGGATGTGCCAGCCCTTCACCTGTCACAGGACAGGAGGCAACACAGCTGCCTCTTGATTCCAGAATGTGTTTTGATCTGGAGTAGTCAGCTCTGGCCTTAAACACTGTATCTTTCTGTACCAGCTCCATTCCTTTCCCCTCCTTTTCAGATTATCCAGATAATAAACAGAAAGTTCCAAGAAGTCAAAAAACCCACCCAAAAGCAGAGGTAACTCCTGCCAGGAAGTAAAGACAGAGCCACAGGTGCCATTTCCTGATAACACCCCTTGCAAACATCCCGGAGGGGGCTGTGTGAGTGAAAAAATGACACCCATTAGGCAGCTCAAGCTTCTGGATGTTCGTGTAAAGCAGGACCCTGCCGTGGCTGCAGAGTGGCGGCAATGTCCCAAAGGCCACCTTGCCGGGCTGTCACACCACAGCCCCGTGGTGTGGCAGCCCCGGGCACACGGTGGGGACCCCAGTTGCTCCTGCAGGGCCGCCCTGTGCCTCTGTCCTTTGTGCTGCAACTGTGACTGCTCAGCACGCACAGCACTCTGCACTTTTATTGTTGCTGTTTTATGGTTTCACTGACTTTTTCTCAGATGTCACCCACAAGATAGCAAGCGATGGTGAACTGCTGCATCCTGAGTTTCATCTCACCCAACTCCCAAAGAGAATTTTCTTTATCACTGTTAATAACGGAACTGAAAACTTCCTACAACTCTGGTTGGCAAACAAAACAGCCATGCTTTAATGGCACAGTTTTAACTGATTTCACAAGGAGCTAATACGAGCACAGTATTATATATTATATATACACCCTTGAACACAAAATCCAGAGTATACTACAATTCCTATAAGAGCAAGTTTATCTCATTGCACAGAAATATTTAACATTTCTAATGAAGTAGGATATTGGGTGGTATTGTCATTATTATATATTTTCATCTTTTTACAGAGAACAGAAAAATGTATTTTCCTATTCTGCCTACACTTGAAACTAATTAAGTATTTTATGCTAAGGCACTAGACTATGGCAGTATTACAGCAGAAACATGAATTCTTAAACATATTTGGGAGACAGGGTCTTTGTTTCTGTTCTATATGATGATTCTGCATCTCCCAGTCCTGATGTATGTGTTTAACACTCAGGTGTTAAAAGGTTGGAAAGAACAAATAATAAATTCAAGGTGCTGTACCTGATTTTGAAACATTTTTTAGACTGTAAATAATTATTGCCAGTCTTTAGCATCAGGAATACAATAAAATTTGGGCTGAGAAGAGGCATGGGAACAAAAAAAATAGAAGAGTAAAGCAAAGTTTCTAGACTTCAGGCCACTTGCCAGCTGCTTCTTACACCAACTTTCAGTTCTGCTGCTTGCTTTGACTGTAGCAAAAAGATAAACATTTTCTTGTTGCAAGTTAACAAACACTGCCATGCGTGACAAGTTGATAAGGGGTATTAAGAGTTGTAGCAGGAGTTTATTAGTTTATTTGAGCAAGAGATAAACATGGTAGAAAGTTCTGATGTGCTGCTGGAAAATGAAAAATAACTGGTCAATCCCAAAAACTGTTCTGCTAAAGAAAAGGTTTCTATTCTTAGTGACTGAAGCTTTCATTGCTTATAGATATTTTTTTCTTTCTGTTTGTAGTAAATTCCTCAATGTGTCTGCCTCCTTTGTAAACTTACACCACTGCTCTGTGGGTCTGTATTTTCAGGTGGTACAGATATAGCAGTCTGAATTCTACACTCGTAAGGAACTCTGTTAAAGTCATGGCACAAAAGGCAGAATTTTGTTTAGTGACTTAATCAATTCTGCTTGGTGTCTTTTCATATTAACTATAGATCTTGAGATCTTGTCTCCATGTTTTTGTCTGTTGTAGTTATTGAAAACTAAATACAGAGTATTTAAATATCCTTTGATTTAGCACTTGCCTAATTAAATTCTTGCCTGATTATTTTTCCAGTGCAGGCCTACATGCCTTACAACAAATTGATAGTGTTTGACTCTTGATATTGTCACCAAATCTGTATTTGAACTATGATCTGCCAAAACAAATGTTATAAATCCTGCCATACATCCCAAATGTCCCTTTTAGTTTCCTTTTTGTAAGGCAATGCAGTATAATGTAAACAAGGAGAAACAAAGAGATAACGCAGGGATGTAGGATCAGAGCAAAACCTGGATGTGGATATATTAATAACAGATGATAAAAACATCCTAGATTGAAGGAAGAGACCTATATCCTACACTGTAATGACTTTTTTGTATAATTTATTTGAATGAACAATTATTTTAGAATTTTTTTTATTTTTTTCTCTTACAAAAGTAACCATACTCTTCTATAGTCCCTTTCCCCCACTAAGACAGACTTTAAGGCACCATTGACATTTGTGGTATGCTAATTTTTATGGCTCTAGAGAAATAATAATAATAACACATTTATGAGAAAATTCTGACATTTTGTCTGGAACATGATGATAAACTTTGTCAAAGGCATGAGAACTTATTTTAATATCCTGTCTCACAATATGGGGTAAAAGGGACAAGAAGTTTAGGATAAGATCAAATGTGCACTTTAGCAAGATGTGATCAGTGACCAGTCAGGTAATATTTTAGTTATTTGCAAGACTTCAATGATTCCCAGATGCCTGAAGTAGGGCAAGGGTAAGGACTAGGAACTTCTGGATTTGATGGTTACTTGGCACTGTGGAATGCAGGTACCTTTGCCCAGTGTATAAGAATTGTGTCCTTTGCCTTGGCTTCCCACTGAGAGTTCATGACTGAATACACTGACAGTCTTTCAGGACTTCCTTCCTCCTTTATGGAGGGCACAGTCATGGGAGATGCATGTGCAGGATGTTTATGGAAAAGAATAAAAAGTTTTACTCTTACAGCAACTGAATGTTCATGAGAGAGTGTCACACATGATATTTGGTGAAAGCAAACACACTCCTGTCTGTTTTGAAGGAGAAAGAGCAAGGGCTTTTTTTCCTCTGTATTCTTAGACACTGAATCACATTCTACTACAAGGCAGGAATTGTTTATGTGCGGATGCTTGGCTTCCTTGAAAATACAAAGTCTTCTTGGTAGCATATTTATTCACCGTATCAATATTAGTCAACTAGGGGTTTCTATTTTTGAAATTGAACTTCTCTGAGGCTAATAGCACAAAATTATTGCTATTGGCATGTTAGATATTTTCAATTAACTAATTGAGTTCAAAAATTTAATAAAATATTTTTCACTCAGTTATTTATGAAATTTACATATTTATTTGCTTATTTTGGCTTCTTCTGATTCTCCAATCTGTAATATTAAAACTTAGACAACAGACCAGACAGTGACATGTACATGTAAATTCAGGTGTGGGATATCGTCTTCATAAAACAGAACAGTAAAATTAGAGGTCTCCTTAGACAGGAAACAGTTCCACTATTAAGCAACTGGTGTTAAGAGCAGCTCTAAGATTCAGAATGTGAGCAGTCTGGGAAGATGATCTATAAGATGTACATTTCAATTTAAGTCTTTTGTGAAGTTAAAAGCTTCCTGCAGTGCAATGCAATTCCTCCAAAGTGTGTGGTATTTAACAGCAGCAGACCTTTGTGTTGTGGCAATCAGCAGATATCTGTTTTGTCAAAGTCTCTATTAGCAGGTAATAATTAGCAGGTAATATATCTTATGAAACTACTGTACCTTGACTGTGGCATGAAGAAAGCAGGATACTAATGGATCATTATGGGAATTTATGCAGGCCTGTATCATAAACAGTAACCAGTGAGAATGCAGAAACAAGGAGAAATGTCCCAGATGAGTTGACTGGCTGCCTACAGGGGCATCACCCTGCTTAAAGGATCAACTGTCTTTCAACTTCACACCAACAACTCGGCTGAGGGTATTTCCTAAGATGAATAGATTACATATGGCAAGCACAATAAACAGACAGATAGCATTTGTCTTCTGAGGTTTAAAAATACTTTGCTTAGTCTGTGCTATAAGGAGCTAATAAAACAATGATAAAATGGCTGCTTGATAACATTTGTCTTATATTAGGTCTGAAGGATTTAATGTTTAGGGTAGAATAAAGCTCATATATCATTAAAGATCACTTATCTAGCACTTATAGACTCATTTTGTTGCCTAAAGCAGGTATTTTTTTACTTTTTAAATTGGGTTCTATTAGGCTAGGTTGGGTCTCAGACATCATTGCAAAAGTCATCTACAAAGGTACTTCAAGAACCCCTTCATTTAAAACAATAGGCCAGCAGGTTGTTTGTTTGACTGGTGTTTTTGGAGGATGCATACTGGGAGCAGGCCCTGATTCTGAAACTCCTCATTTCAGAATGTGTTGTAGGGAATTCTGTTTATTTAGATGTGAAGAAACTGAAGTAATGGTTCTGAGGTGGTGTACCAGGAGCACTGCACAGGAATTCATTCCAACAAGCTCTGGTGTTTATCTCTGCCCAGATAATGCACTTAGTCTGTTCTAACATCATGTATTCCAGTCGTGATTAGAATTACATAGAGTTCCTTCTTAATTTTAAAAATAATATGGTATGAATTAAGAATCCTCACGGATTATTATGAAACAGACATAAATCTTGCAATATATAAATTGCAAGAAATAAATAGCACCTTTGATGCAAAGGTGCTATTTAGTTGTACTTGTAGCCTTATCTTGTACAACCCCATACCTAATTTGATCCTCTACATTTAAAACTATATATTTCCATATTGAGATTGTTTTAATAAGAGATGTGTCGGTTAGGCATTGCTAAACATATATTATGTTCTTGAGTAATACTGCGTAAAAGAGCTCCAAGACACAATAAAGGGGTACCAAAGAGAGGATCTTCCCAAATCTATGCAACCCAAGTAATGTCAGAATCATTCTCTAAGTATGTGCTGCTTCAGTATGTGGTTTTTAATCATTAAAAAGTGCAGTCTTTTGTAACTTGAAGATAAAAACTTTAATGAGAATTTTTGTGAATGTATTACTTTCCTGTTATAATACTTGGAATGTTTTGTTAATCCTATGTGCCCTAAACCAGGGCATCCTAGTAAAGCAGCAAATGGAATGTAAAGATGAATGGAACTGAAAAATATTGTCCTTCTCTATGGAAAAAAAATACTACAGAGCTGAATGGTAAGTTCTTAACAGAGGGGTATAAACTGAGAGAGTATTAGAAAGAATTCCTACAGAACATGAGTAGTTCTTAGTAAAGTAATAAATTTTAAAAATTTAATAAATCTTTAGTAAGTGATTTTTGATAATATGGGAAGTACATTATCTGTACTCCTATAAATGAAATATCTATTTCTACTTCATTTTTAGATTTACAGCCATATAGATTGTTAGCCAAGGTCTAAATGTAAGTGATTAAAATAATGAGCAAACGTTTCAGAATGCAAGTAATGTATTGTACCTGGTTCTGTCTTACAGCTGTAAATGATCAGTTAAGGAGCAAGACCTAACCAGTAGCTATTTAGTTATATATAGCTATATATACACACTCACAGTTTGCTTTAGTAGATGCAAAGAAAATACCCCTTTTCTCTATAAAGCCCACATTTTAATGTTTGTAGGGTGACTTAACAGCTCAACGCCCCTAAAGATGGTGTCTGGTTTTGTAGGTAAATCCAGATTCAAAGTAGAATCATTCAAAACTCAGCAAATTCCTCTTTGAGTCCTTCCTACCTTAGATGCTTATCATGTGAGAGGATGAATAACTCTTTCACAGTATCATTACTCTTCACTGATAAACAGTCTTCCTGTTCATCATGGTCCCCAGATTTTAGACACCCAAAGTAAGGAGGGATTAATTATCCTTAAAGTCACTAGGTTCCTTTGAGGATTGAAAAATGAAAAGTCAGCACATTATTTTTCTTATCAGAAGAAATCCTGAAAAAAAAAGGAGTATTCTAATATTATCTCATTGTGACTGCCTAGTCTATTTATGACACCACTTTATAAGCCGCACAAATCTTTTCCTGCAACCTATAGATACTCTAAATGACAAAATAAAATTGAGCATGAATATAGAAAACATCATGCATTTATCATGCATAAATAATTTCCACCTATAAACACATTCTAAATTGAACTAGACAAGGCTAATATCACATAAAAAATAAAGCAACTAGACATTTAATTCACAGGAAGTAACATGATCAAAGTTAAAGTCCAAATAACAAAACAGTCAGTAATTGTCCATGTAAAATTACTGACAGTAAGACTTTTATGTCATTATCATCATATTAGTAAAACTTTCTACAGTATAAAAGTATACACTAAACATTCCGTTGTAAAAATCCCTGTGGTGTAAGTCATTAAAAACCCCAGCAGAAACAGGTGTCTCTATTACCTGACATCTCTACAAGGCTTTGAAATCAGAAACTGACCTGCACAACCATAAGCTTAGCATGCCTTTAAATAAGTAGATTTGTGAGATCATTTTGCTTCTAATGAAATACAGCAAAATGTTCTCAGAACATTTTATTGAGTCCCTATTTCTATATTTCACCCTAAAAATCACTTTTATAAATTAGAAATGTCACATAGATCAGTGTGAATTAAAAAACAAGTCTCCATCTATGAAAAGAATCTTGATTTGAATAGGCTATTCTGCTTTAAATCAAACTGGAAACCCAGACCAAACTCCCTTTAACACGTTCAGTGTGTCTAAGCTGATTTTGGTTTCATTTCAACACAGCAAATAATACTGATGATAGGCAATAACATGAAACTTGAGAGATTTTGGCTGTGATTCTTGCAGAATCTGGAGAATTAGTGAGTCTGAAGTATGTGAAACTAGTACAAAAGTGAAGGAATTATCCATGCTAACCTTTTCATGTCTAATTATTTACCAAGTGAAACATTTCTGCTATATTCATAAACTAAAATCTCAATTCATAGAACTGTGCTGAACAGGAAGGGTCCCTCTCCTATTAAATGCAGAGTGATTAAACATTGGAGACTGTAAATGCTGGTTGATAAAAATGACTGGTGCCTGTCCCCGAAGTCCTCTCTGGAGCACAGACTCTGATAGCTGGATTAACACACTGAATAAATAAGGATGATGACCTTCTAGATACTACTACTGGCAATTTCTTTGTACTCATTCCTCTGGAATACTTCTGTTGGTTTAGGAGAAGAGGACACAACAAATTAACCATAAATTCTACACTTAATTCCACATTTATACAGGTTCCTTTGCTGCAGTGGGAGTTGCCACTGTAATGGGAAATTGTGTGTGTGAGGGCAGTGTCCCACAGCTCTGTATCTGCACATCTCTTCACAGCACACACTGCCTGGGCTGGGCTGTGACCTCAAGCAAGAAGGAGATTGCTTGACTTTCTTATAAAAAAGCATGCTGCCTGATAACTGGATAATTATTTTTGGTCCAGTAGTTGGACCAAATAAAGAACTGTCATGATGTAACCCCAGAGACACATCTCAGGTACTTGCTTTGAGCTGCAGAACGCCATCAAATGAGTAGCATAATCCAGAAATCATCTAGGAAAACTACATTTTGTCCTTTAAACTTTGGTTCAGAAGTATTGCTTGTAGGTGTTATTTCACACTTTGCACAACAAATAATTGATTCCATGCCTCAATTATACAAATATACATTTTCACTAAATATTTACCCTCTTCATACACACCCGTTATTAATGTAACTCTTATTCCCTATCTTAGAATGGATTTTTACCTGTAGGATAAGGTTTATCCATAAGTAACTGCTTGACTAGAATGAATAATGTAAAAAGCACATTTTCAGTGCAGCCACCTTAAACAATGACCTACATGAATCACTAGTGGTTAATGACAGAAAACAATGTGGTTATAGTTTGCTGTAAGGTATTTTAATTCTCGGATTGAAGTTTTCTGGCAAAATCTTCACTAGCTTGAATTAATTGTGATAACCACTTATTCACCAAAGCAAAGAAGCACACATACACAATTCCATTAGAATTGCTGAAGTGTTTACCAGCATGGACAAATAGCAACAGAAAATCTTTTAAGGATTTACTGGAAAAGGCAAACTCAGTTGTCAGCCTAAGAGTCTGTCCTAAAATGCAATAGTTTAGTTAAAATAAATAGGAGAAGCCTTTATAATGCTCTCTGCACTCGACTGCAGCCAATACTATTAATCCTCTAATGTCATAAATATTGTAGGAAAGACATGCTAATAAAAAAGACAGCACTGACACCATTTATCATGTGTAGGAGTACATAAATACTGCAGAAAGCTCTCTCACTTTTACAAGAAAATCAGCTTTACAACAATTTTCTGAGCGAACTGACTATAATTTCACTGCAAAAAATATTTATACTCTGAAAATAAAAATCTTTTAAAATAACCACATGACTTTACTTATTGTTCTTTTATCTATGTCAGCTTTTAATGAAAGACCTATGGATGTGTTACTAGTGTTCCTGCTATCTGTTCTGTTTGTGGGAAGGTTTGATTTAGTAGTGAAACCTGCTCCATTTGAAAAATTCATTTCAGCCTAATATCAGCCTTATAAACCTGGATTGGTTCAATACCTAAAATGGCTTATGGCTGGGAAAAATGGGTATCTCCAATTAAGACACATTACAATGAGATTGTTCAAGTACTGTTAAAAAAAAATGCCCAAGTTACTTGTATTTAGAAAAGATTTAGCAAATCGCTGTTCTCTGATACAAGCCTGCTGCAGAGCACTCTGCAGGGAACCCCACTCTGTTTGTGGAATTTAAGGGCACTGGTGGAATTTACAGAGTCCATACACCACATTCCAAAAATATTGATAAAGACTGAGTTTCAGTTACTTACATCCAATTTTTAAAGGCTGTAAAAATAAATACTGCAAGGTAAAACTCAGCAAAATGCAGCACTGTTTTTAAAATAATCTCTATTTTCCAGGTATTTGTAAAATTGGGTTGTTCCCTCAATTCCTATTATAAAGAAATCCTTTATAATTTTGAGTTATGGATAGTGGCAGTACTCACAAAGAAGCAGACAATAAGTGTAGCAATGGCTTTGGCTCCGAAATCTAAATCCTAAACCTGTATAACATTGTAGTAGTTTTTATTTATGATATATAAATGTGTTCTTCCCTGTGCAAACTGTGCTTTTGCAAGAAGCCCTGTACTCTTCATCGAACATCATTCAGTGATGGAACTCCACAGAGGAACAGGACTGCCTGGATACAATGCCTTGCAGAACTGAGGAATTTTTATTCTTTTTACTCAACATAAAATAAATAAAATTGTATTTTGCTATTGTTTAACAATGCTTACGGGAAAGTTAAAATACCTAAATTTTGTCATAATCCTCATTTTGCTTATCTTTTTCTTATGGGTAAAGCTTATTTAAAGCTGTGTTGAAAAGGTAATTCATGTCTGTACAAGTGTCAGGATTATGTATATTCTGTATATTTAGATATTCACAATGAGTATAACTTTGGAATGAGAATAAAACATGAATGAAATACTTCTCCCAATACAAACTGTACAGATTTTTGAAACACTATAAAACCTTCTAGGGCCCACTTATGTCTGGGGCAGACACCTTCTCACACATACACTGATTATAGGAACAGATGCTAGTAAATAAAACATCTCTAGCTAATAGTACCAAAGATACAGTTTATAGTAGTAATGGAATTTGCTGTATGTATGCTATGGATTATATTTTTCATTGTGTGACTTTTTTATTTCAACCACAGCTCAACAGGATGGCAAAGGAAGGTGTGAATACATGTAAATGTGAGATGTTGCAACTAAGCACAGGAGTGTAATGATGGGGATTTTTTTCTACAAATCATCTCTTTGCATGAAGCTTTGAATGTATTTCCTCACAGAACTCAAACCAACCCCTGATGTAATATTAAAGTGAGTGGCCTGTGTGTGTATGTCCCTTACACCATCATTCCTTATGACTGCTTTGTACGATACAAGACTGCACAGAAAGGAGTTTGCTGTGGCCCCACCTCTGCACTTCCCAAAAAAGCTACCACTGAAACCTTCAAGTACCTGCTAGAAATCTCAGCATTGGGAAGACTAAGGAATTTCCCAGCACTGTTTTTAAAGAAGCCAAGAGGATCATCAGTTATATACAATGATTCCAAATTTGCCTGCTGATATTCATCCATTCTTAAAAGAAATTAAAGCAATATGTGTTTTACTTTTCTCATGTTTGTGATTGCAAAATTCAGGTAAAAAGTGGTGATGGTTACAGCTTTTTTTCAATTTCCCCTTCAATTTGTCAAATGGAGTGAGATAGAGCACTAGAAAAAGGAGGGAAGAACAGAGGTGGCAAGGCATCTAAATATAACCAAGATTGTTTATGTCAATGAGCTCTGCAAAAGGATAGTGTATTTATATGACTGTCTCAGAGAGTTGGTTTGCAATGCTCACTTGCTCTGCATCCTTCATTGTTCATATTTGAAAAGCTTGGGGTTTTTTTCAAGGCTCTAAACATATAGATCAAAAGTTAAATTATTAACTTGTTGTGGAAATTGAAGTATTGAAGCTGACTGAGTCTGTCAAGTCAATATTTACTATTAGAAGAAGCATTATATTTCATGTCATCCCTCCAAATCTGACATCCAGAATTGTCCATCTACCACTGTGACAAATGTTCATGTGTTTGGGTTTAAGTGCTTAGTACCCAGGGAACAACAATCAGTCAAATGACTAAAAATTTCTTAAGGATAACTCAGACTTTGAACATAAACCCCCCTCACATTTCATGTTACAATTCTCCTCACTACCATTTCTCAGGAATGTTCTGATTCATCCCTGTGGAACACTTTGTGTGCAGCAGTTTAACTTTGTATTTCTATCATGGTACCCGCAATGTGTCACAATGGTGATTTCCCTACAGCCTGCATGTTGCTCCAACGTGTCCTGTCTGCTCCCATCCCCCCTGTCTGTCACAATTATGATTTTTTATGAGATAAGAAAATCCCATTTTTACCACTGGAGAGCCAGGCTGCTTAGGTCACAAGATTCTCTTGGCTTAATCCTTGTGTATGAATCATGAACTTTCCCTAATAAATACCGGCATTCTTCAGATGATCAAGCTGGATTATGAAGGCTTCCAGAGCTTTCCACATTAATTATCACCATGTTTAAAGGATCCAAAGCAGCAGCTAATTAAGAATTATTAAGGCTATAAGTTGTTTATTCTTACTTTTCCTTTCTGTCCTCTAGTCCTCGCTCTTATGTGGGTTGATATTGTAAATGGCAATAATACAACTCAGTTCAAAGAAAACAACATACGAAAAGGATTATGAAAAAATATAAATTGAACTGAAAATCAACTATGTGAAAAATTGGAAGCAAATTTGTTGCTTTTTACACTAGAATGGGTCAAAAGTAAGCTATACATGACCACAATTAAAGTTCAAAAAAGGCTTTTTTCTTACAATAATTATTAGAAAATTGTAAGGTAACCAGACTAACAGTAAGCCTCTACTCTGCAAATAAATGACTTACAACGTCTGCAAAAGTTGCAGAAACACACACACTATTGAGAAGTCATAGTCAATACCCTCTGATTAAGTAAGGATTCTGTTAGAAATAAATAATATAAAGACTTTTAAAAGAAAAAAGAAATTATTTCTTAACATTTGAAAGTGGAAACAGAATATTCACTCTAGATTCAGAATACAGAAAATTGCTGAAGTAAGTCTGGACTCCTAAGTACTTTCAGTCTAGAAATGTGATGATCCCAGGCACCTCAGAAAAAAAATTACGTTCTTGCACCAAATTCAGCTACTAAGTCTAGTAAAAGTAGAACAATTAAAAGCTTATTATGTTCAGCTGCCAAAAATATATATATATTTATCTTTCACCAGGATGACTGTATCTAAATGAAGATTGGGTGAATTAATCAAACACTATTTTAAGTGTGGCACAGCATGATAGGAAAAAAGTGTATTTTATATTTGGAAAAAAATAAGGAGATTTCTACTTAACTGGCAGTTAATTAACAACATGTATAGGTGGATCAATCATATATGTATGAATAACAGGACACACCCAAATCATAGTCAAAAATCCTTTGGGAATGTCTGTGAAGACAGCAAATATTTTTACAATAACAGTGATTAAGCCTGAAAATAAAAGGAGAAAGCCCTGAAAGGAAATCAGAAATCAAAGTCATTAGTGGTTACTCTCATATTTATCATCTAAAGTGAGTCAAAATCAGCAGGCATTACTCTCATATTTATCATTATATAAACTGTAGTGTAAGAATGCAGTCAAGAGGAAAAGAGCAAATCCATATTTAATATTCTTTCCAAAGAAAGAATATTTGAGAATAGTGCTAGTAAAAGTAGCATTAAATAGAAAATTCTTCTTTACACACTCAAATGAGTTCAGAAAAAGAACTAAAATCAGTGGACTAACATTCCAATTTATGTTTTCCAGCCAAATCCTTTGAAATCAAATTTAAATACTATATGTAGATATTTACAATTTTTTGAAATGCACAAAAAGATCATAAATGTTCAGTACAGCCCTTTTTTGAGGCAAAATTCAGTGACATACTTGAACAAGTGAGAAGCTGAACATGAGTCTTGTTTCCAAGATTGCTTGTCTGATTCAATAAACTATTTGAAGACACAGGGTACTGAGCGGTGAATTTAATGTTTGCTGTGTCTATAATAAGAGAAACAGAATCTTGCTCCAGAATGAAGGTGTCTTGTGGCAAAGCAACAGTGTCTCTGCAGAGAAATAATCATTCTCTAGTTCTAGCATCTGTTTTCCTGACAGAATACAGTATACAGAAATGTCCTACTTTCTGATTTGCAGACCTCAAAATAGAAATTTAAAAATTTTACTTTGGCGCTGGGGCAAAATTACTTCCTAAGACAACAAAAAGAAAAAGAAAAAAAAAAAAAAGATAAAAAGAAAAATTGAAAAAATTACCTTATCTTGGTACTCCTTCCAGTCCTAGAAACTGCAGAACTAGAAACTGTTTTGAGATGTGACAATGTACATAATGCAGATCAGTAAGAGCCACATTCAATTACTGTTCTACAATGGCATTAAGGAATCAGAAAGGATGACAGAGAAGAAACATTTCCAGTGCTGGTTTTTCCCTTTGGATGAAATGAGCTTGTGAAGAGTTACAAAACTGAACTAAAATCGTAACACCAGAGTACAGGCATGGTAAGAAGAATATTTTTCTATCTTCCATATGCTGTATAAGCATAAAAATAATGATGTAGCTAAACAAAAAAACTTTTTATTTATGAAGAGAAAATTATTAATAAACCTATTTTGAGATAGCATTAAAAGGAACAATGAAAAAAATAAAGGTAAGTATATAGCAAAAAGGAAGATGGTTTTGAATGCTAAACAGGTATACAAATGATTTCCTAGAACTTCTATCAGTTATTGTTAAATCTATCATTCTTTGTGGCTCATCTTTGCCCAGAGACCTCCATTATTGATCCCATGCAGATTCTTGATTAATTCTTCATATTCTCTGTATGACTATATTAAAGTATAGAAAAGTAAAGATACACAGGGCTTACACCATCTTTCTTTTCAGTCAATACTTCTCTTATTTGTTTTTAGTCTATCAAAGGGACAAGGGAAGGAGAACAATAGCTTTCCTCTGAAAAATACTCCTGGTAATATATGATATCTACTCCCAAGTATTAAATTCAATGTAATATATGCAGTGATCAATAGATATGAACTTCATGGGGCAGTGGAGGAGGAAGGCTACAGCAATTAAACTCTACCATAAGTTACAAGGGCTGCTTGTGGCTGTTCTCTTTCTACCCTAAGGGTTTTCTCTTGCTTGATGTACCAGTAGATTTACATTATAAACCTGATTTTTTTCTTATGCACGTAATATATTTTAATATATAAGTTCAGCAATGGCAATTGCATCAGTTTAACATTCAGCACTTATCTCTTCTTCATGATCTTCATTTATCTCCCTTATTTATTATCAAATAATGCATATGTATATGCATAGGATTCTTACCACATTACACTACTGCTTATGATTTAAAATCAAATGAGTTAATTTTTTCTTCATAACAAAGAATGCAGCATGTTATTTTTATGTACCACTAGGAGAAAACTGATAAAAAGGAAATGAAGCAGGGGAACAGAAAAACAAAGTGAGAAATAAAATCCAAGTTTCTAATGCAGCGATGCAATGCCAAGAAACTGCTCCAGAGAAAATGAGTAACTGCCAGCTTTTCTACCTGATGCCAAGAAAATGTTGCTGTGTTCACTGATCCTGTAATTAAACTGAGTATGTTCTGAAACAACTTCTTCTGAATTGTGCCATCTTCTGTGAAGGGGGAGGGAGCTTCATTCCTATAATACACCAATAGGAAGATAGTTCTCTAAAAAATTAGGTAGAAGAGCAAGCTTGGTTTAATGATGTACACACATTCTTTAAAGAAAAAAATAACATTTGGAAAGAGAAATTTAATTGCCTACAGACCTTTGGAAGGAAGCAGAGAACTGTAATTTGCATCGTTCAAAATACTCATGTGCAGGGCAAAAAGTTTTAATAGCTATCCTTTAATGTCCTGTAAAAACAGCAGTCTTGCTGACTTCTGCTGTTTTATCAATATTTTACAATGTGAGTTACTAACTGTCATGTCTTTTAGCAATTTATTGCTAGGATTTTTAATATTTAAGTTATTGCAATTACCCATGCTAGTCAAGGTATTTGTATCCAAGTATGTCAATAAACCAGATCATACCAGTGTACTTCTGTTGCCACATTTTATCTTGTTCAGCCCACTGTTGGTTAACTAAGAGTTCATAAAGGTTGACTATACTCTCTTCACCTCTACTATGGTTCTCTGGGATCTTCTGGTAAAGCTTTATTGTACTTTGCACAGCTTTTCTGCATTCCTCATGCTTTTACACCTGATGAGTTAATGCAATGTTGGGTTTTCTTAGCTGAGTCATTCTTTGCTCTGTGGCTGGCTGTGCTAGGCAGGACAGTGGCCCTCTCAGGCATTTGTCACACAGAGGCACTAAACAGCTGGGGTTGGAAGGGACCTCTGGAGATTGTGCAGTCCAATCCCCCTGCTGAAGCAGGTCCACCTAGAGCAGATTGCACAGGATCACATCTTGTTTCCAAAACAGTTCCCAATCCTCTTCCCCACACACAGCAATACCAACTGTCTGAACGTGCAGGCTGACAGGTTCACTCCAGAGCAAGAGCTGGGCACAGCTGGCAATCACACTCTGCTTCATGTGCAGCAGAGTTGCTTTGGTTTAATTCTTTGTTGGCTTGTTTAGTTGATGAGTAACAGATCAGAGTCATTCACCAGAAAGAAAACTCTGCTACTAATCTACCTCCAAAATAAAACTCAGAAGCAGAGCCAGGTCACTCTTACTTTCCTGGCTTGCATCAGTCCTCCTCTCTCTTGCTGATATCAGCACTATCCACTGACTTCAGTGGACATAAACACACCCAGGTGGTCCATTACTGATCATTGCTTCTAATCCTGACATCAGCTAATTAATTCTTGTACTTCTAAGCCAAGCTTTGGACAGTTTAGCAGAGAATGAACGGTTAGCTGTTGGTGCTGATTCATTACCACCTGTTATTTCTCAAGCTGTAAGCATTGATTCCAAATGCATCTCTTCATATTTTCACTGCTGAGCAGTTTCCCTTGCTATGGACCAAGAAGCAAGAGGTTTCCACAGTTGATAATATTATGAGTACATTTCAACCACTGCTAAATGTACAGCAAGAGTAACACAAAAACATTACTATCTATTTTGACTTGCTGTGAAAGAGGCCAGAAGATGGATGCACAGTTATATTGTATCTGTTCAAAGGAGACAACATTCTGTAAATATTGAGGTTTTAGCAGCCTTCCCAGTTGCCATCAGGAGAGCTAATAAAGCTGACTAGCAGGCAGAGCTCAGCTTCTGGGAGCTATTTCTTGTTACAGCACCTCACCCTCCCTTTGTGTCTCTGTCCCCGTGCCCGCCCTGCCAGCAGGGCTCACTGCACACTTGCAGGGACACATGTGAGAAGCCACTGTCTTTACAGAGGTGACATTATGAGCACAAAACATCTTGGGTGAGATGTGACATCTCACGACTTACACAAGGTTCTTAATCACCGAATTTGGAGAGGGAAATTCAGTCTGGCATACAGCCTTTAATATTGCCAATGTATGACCTAGATTGCATTTCCCTAGATGGTTTATGAGAATGTTATTTGAGACATTTTTCAAAAGAGTTATTAAAATTAAAATATACAACTGCCTATCCCTCATTCACAAGAGCTGCTACCCTGTCATGGAGGGAAATCAAACTTGATTAACTTGGTTTGCTGTTCACAAATCCATCCTGTTACTCACTTCCTGCTTATCTTCTGGATGACAGCAAATTATTTTTCTTAGTTTATTCTACTTTTTTTTATTATTATTTTTATACTTAGTAAAAGAGAAACTAGTTGGATTCTTGAATAAAAGTAGTATTTGCAGTTAAGTTACAGGACAATTAACCTGTTCTTTGTAGTATGCAACAGTAAAAGAGATCTAATTTGATAAAATTTAAACTTAAAATGGGTTTGTTTCTTAATTTTTCCCCTTAACCTTATATTGTCTTTAACATGCCTGCCCTTTGCAAATCCAGCAGGATAATGCTGTGGCAGCTTTGTGTTCTGCCATCTCCTTCCCTTTTGACCATCCTCCACAAAATTCCATTTCATATTATCCTATTACTAACCATTTTTTAAATCTTCCACTTTGTTAACAAATACATTATCAATGGCATTATTATTAAAATATGTTGTTAATATTGCTAATCTTCAAAATGGTTTAAAATCCACAATCAGTTCATGCCTAAAATCTTTTGCAATAATATTGTCATGTGAAAACTCTTCTTTCTATTCCAATGTATTGAAGCAAAACCTTTACAGCTGCACATGGCTTTAAGAAATAGAAGAAATAACACCTTGAACTTTTTATTCATTACATGTTTTGGTAATTCGGTCAAGCTTTGCAACAGTTGAAATTGTCTTTGAGACTGAAGGCCACACCAAGCTCTTTTAGGGCCATGAAGACATTAAATCATATTTTTGGGAGGCAGATTGCATACTTGTAATTGTTTTACTGGTCTTATGGGATAAAATTAATTTGCAGAGAAGTTTGGATTTCTTTTTTAACATCAGTCTACACACTAAAAACTAAAAGTGGTTTTTCTCTGTGGATGTTTATTTTATGTATCACTGCTTGCACCATTTGGAATATAACAGTAAGAAGTGCTTTATATGTACTCAAGTGCATTAGTTTATAAGAAAAGATTTGACACATAGTGTGTAGGTTAGTTCAGTTGCTTATTTAACTGCACTGATTGCAAAATGCTGAACTCAAACCAGCTCACACAGGATTTGTTTTAATGTATCTCTGTTGGAAGAAATAAAACATATAATTTAATCCAAATTCCAATGCTGTGCTCTGAGTTTTACTAGTACATGCCATCTAAAATGTACTTATAATGCCAAAAAATGTAACATTGAATGTTCTACTTATTCTCCATGTATCATTTTCTCATTTTGAGAATCAGGCTCTGAAGTGCTGGCAATTAAAATAATCTGAACCATAAGTTTTTGAAAGCTATTCCTTAATATAGACCTTGATTACCTTTGTGGGTGGTGGTTTTTTGTACCTACATGAAAAAAAAAAGGTCATGACTCCTTTTTTTTAATACCCCACCTACAACTCTCCTTTCTTACTAAAGCTTCAGATAGAAGGCTGTATATTTCACCCTAGATTTCCTGATAAATATGACAAATGCATTTCATCTGTTTAGAAAGATGAATAGGCATCAATTATGAGAAAGTAATATTGGCACACATTTTTGTTGGGCCTGAATGTAAGGGATTAACTATTACATTTATAAAGATTTCTGGACTATTACAGTAAACACTTCTTTGCTCAATGGATTTAGATGACAATTTACTAAATAAATCTTCGGGCTCGTTCAATTACATTTTAGAGTGAATTTAGAGTGAAGAAAGGATGTGGAATTGTTTCTGGACAGTACAAAATAAAAAGTCACTCCTCTTTTAGTTCCTACCACGTATGCATATTTCACACAGGCTAAAGAGGACTCTGCCAGCATAAAATCTTAATTGGAAGACTTTCTCAGTGCTTTCTGTCATTGGAAGAAAACAAAGCAGGACCATTACTATCGTGATTTGGGGGAACTGATTTTTTGTAGATGTGCCAATAAAATTGTTCATCTAAATCTTCACTGTCTGTAGAGTCTGGGGAAAGATGGAAAGCAGAAAAGCAGCCTTCTGGAAGTGACTGCTTCTTTATGGGAAAAAACAGTGGCCATTCCTTGGAACTGACTCTTTAGGAACTCTAAATTAACTAACTGAGACTAAACAGCCAATATTTAAAAAGGTGGAGTGAGAACATTGTTACAGAAGGGATACAAATTTAATCTCTGAGTTGAGCAAGGATGAGAACAATCGGCTCACAGAAATTACCTGCGAACTGGTCCATCAGAAATGGATGTTTGAATACACACAACTCATAGCTCTGAAATTAATGTTGGGTTTTGGAAGGTTTTTTGAGTTTTTTTTTAAATTGGCGATTCCCTAGAACCAATCCTGCAGAACTACAGACAGCTGCAAACCAAATGTAAGCCTAAGGGCAGTAGGCCAATTCGTATGGTGTAGCACATCATGCAGCATTGAATACTATCGTGGCAACAACATTGCTAGTATGGAAATTTTTTGTAAGCATAACGGTAGCAGAAAAAATATTTTAAACTAACATTTAATCTTCAAATTTGCAGCTAAATGCAGCTGTCATCTGAATGGGTGTAGGGCAATGTCATCTCACCTCCCTCCAAAAGTCACATAAAGGATGCATCTTGACTTACTAAAAAAATTGGTGAGTTTAGACACATTCTTCACAAGTGAGAAATATTCCTTAATCTTAAGATTAAAACCTTTTTCATTAGGAAAATACATATGCAGTACCTAAGATACTTACATGCCACAGTACAACTGTGATTTTAAATCCATACATGCATATAAATAAATGCAATCAAAATTATTTGTAACAGTAATACCATGTTTTCACAGTGCAAAGCTTGTGCCCAGAAGTTTGGAAATCTCATATTAGTGTTATAAAACATTCAAATGACACTGCTCATCATTACAGCCACATTCTTAGTCTGATTTGGTGTGCTGCCTTCAAACTCTGCATGGTCTTAAAGAGCAATTTTCATGATCTAAGTTCCTCTAAGAATGGCATTTCCTTTCTAGTGCTTGGCACTTTATGACTACTGTTGTTTGTCTTTAAATCACAAAGCTAAGAGTGTCTCAAATACTCTATGTCATTATTTTATTAATAAAGTATCAAAGTCTATGTGCCAGGAAGACAGCAAATCTCCTTTTAAGCACTAATATATCTCTGAAGCCTTAGGTGTTATTTCTGGAAATTACACACCTGCATGACCATAACACTATTTTAAGATGCATCACCTTCTGAAGGTAGGCCCAGTATGATTCAAGAAAATAATTGTGATTACTTATATATGCACACTAGAAGATACCCAACTAGCATAACCTTGTCCAGCTGTATCCATTTAAACAAGTCCCTTTTCAGCTTTCAGACAACACAGCCAATTCCCTCTTGATATTGCCTTCCTGCTTTTGTAAACTTCTGACACTTTCTTTTTCTATTCTATTTTCCTCTCAACAAGAGCAGCTCCTTCACTCTGATAAAAGCAGAATGCTGTGACTAACACGGTGCATGAGTTTAACAACATCCTCAGAAACATCAATTTCAAGGACTTTTATATGTTAATTTGATAATATACTCATTTTTAAGCATATTGCACATATTCAAGGACAAATAAGATTTCTATTAAGATAATGGATTGAACTACATGATCTGAAAACTGCAAACAGGAGGGAAGGAGAATTAATGGTACCTGGCCATCATTAGACAATGTAGAGGCAATAAAGAGGCAGGGAGCAGGTACCTGTTCAGAGACAGATGCCCTTGAAGTATAGAAAACCACAAAATAATAATAAGACAGGTAAAGAAACAGAGCAGATAAACAGGCCTGTGGCAGAAGAGCAAGAGTTACCTCATGGTATCTAGCACAGCATTTATTTCAAAGTAGACTTGATACCTCAAGGGGCATAAAACCTCAGATTATGTAGTACTTCAGTCCTGGAAGCCTTCTGAACCCAAATGCTTTATTTCCTCCTGAACTATGTGGGTTGCTTTAAACACAATTATTTGCCTAAGAACAGGATAAGCTACAGGCCACAGATCATCTTGTGGAGTTGCTCGTATTTCTGACATTTCCTAGTGCCAAGAAAGTGCTTGGGAATCACTTTGCTAAATTCATAAAAGTGTAAAACCTTTCCTACTGCTCTGAGTGATCAAGATAGAAAAATGTGTCAAAAATCATCCTTTAATATGTAAATACTAGTTTGCTGAAAATGTAAGATAATAAAAGCATATAGTGATTCACAATTGCTCCAGGAGTTCTTTGGATTACTGGGAATAACTTGAACTGTTTTTTTAAGGAGCAAGTCAGTATTTCTCAGTGAGCATTCCTGATTAAAGTCATGGCTTTGTTTTATTTTTTCTCTTAACTTTTTTGACATTTTCTATCTGGGACAACATATTTGTGTTTTGTGAGCTTCCAAGGATGAAGGTTTTATTTCTTTCTTTCTTTCGCCCAATTCTTGTGTGAGTAGGACAAATTCTTTGGGAATGAATAGGAGCTATTTGGCCTGCAACAGTTATCCTTTTTTGGTTCTGTCTTTCTCCCATGATGTCATGCAGTTATTTTTCTGAATGATTTCAATGTGTTTGCCTCAACAAGTCTGCTATTTTTTAATTATTATTGTACTTTTCATCTTTTTAAAAGGAAAATTCCACCTTTTCATTAAAAAAAACCTCAAAACCTACAACAAAACAATCCCAAACAAGAGCACATTTTTCTTTTCTTCTTTCCCCCTTTTGGTTCATCATAATATCTGGGAATTGTATTGTAAGGAATATATAAGATGGCAAGTATTACATGTATCCTGCAAATATCAACACCTGCTACAATTTCTGTATTGAGAACCTCTGATAACATCAAGGTGACTGTAACTAGTTAGTAGGACTCATATAATTTTAATCTTATAATTTTTCAATCTGTTATTGTCAATGCCTCTCTACTCCATTCTAATATTTAATTATGATGATGAAAATATATTACATTTGATACAATTATATTAGTAGGAATTTAAAAAATATTCCCTCCTACTCCCTCAAAAAATTAATAAAATTTTCTAAAAGAAGGGCTTAAATAGAAAGGAAATTATAAAAGAATTATAAAGATTTATGTAAAAGATTTCTGTGGTAACTGGAAATATACAGACATCTCCCTCTCATCTGGCTTCAGAAGTAAAGGGGACAAATTCCAGATTGCTAAAATGGAATTTGTCAATGTAGAATTTGGAACAGCTAATTGGGATAGAAAACCTGAATCTGATAAGAAGAGAATTTGTGACACTGACTACCTTTCCTGCCTAACTTCTTGGTAAAACAAATTTGTATAATCTGATCATTGGCCTGTCAGTGCTAAAATAAGTACAAAATATTTCCTGAGAAGCTTGAGGAAAATCACTCTGCTCCTAGCACAGCATTTTTTCTCTACTAGTGAGAATTTATAACAGGACCTTGTCTCTTGAGAGTACACTGGATTTAAGAGGCTACTGTGTACACATTCTGGTACTTCGGGGTGGATACAGCCAGAAAAAAACCAGCCAGGTGCCCCAGAATGTGTGGCAGCAGCAGTTCTGACCTAGGGGACAGAGGTTCCTTTCAACTACACTTTCCTGGGCTGGCTGTTCCTCAAGAGGAGATGACACTCATGGAGGGGACTCAGGGACACTTGCAGGGCCGTGGACTACAGCAGTGTGGAAAAGAACTCCCCTGGGAAAAACACCAATGACTGCACCAATCTGTCCTGAATATCTCTGATGCACCCTATAACATTGCTTCAAAGATGGAACATGTTATATAAATAATATTTAAAGTCCCCAGAAATATTCGGTTGCTGTTGGCTTATTTCCCCTTTATTGACTCAAGTCCCTGACATACCACAGCTGTTCAAAATTCATTTTCGTATCTTAAAAATGAATTCAAAACCATATGTATTCACCCATTTTTTGTTGTTTCTCACTTTCTGAAAGGCTTATGAAATGAAAATATAACCATTATGAATTATAATCTATTTTGACATTGAAGATATATTCTTCTATACAATTGGGATTGTCAGATCACTGACAATATTACATACCTTTGCAAAGTCCTTTAACTAGCTTTTAGATTTGAACAAGTTGAAATAAAAACATCTGAATTAAATACTCCACAAAATCCTGAGTAATTTCAGAAGTTTTAAACAAGACTTCTAAATCTTTTTCCATAGTCCCAAATCACATGTACAAAATAATTCCCCTTGGTTAGAAACTGCTTTCTGAAACTCTACACCTCTGTTATGTGCTGTGCCTTTATTTGTATTTCCTCACAGTGTGTGCATTTATAATACAGCAGGTAAAGGTAATGAGGAGCTGGTGATAAAACATGAGAAATAAAATCTTTGTGCTTCTCTCATGTTCTTCAATACCTGTCTAGGAAAAGCCCAGAAGAAATCCACATTAGAAAGCCACACAGAAAAGCTGTCAAGGACTCAGAGTAGGCAAAAAAAGAACCAGAAAACCTAGTCACACAAATATTTGCACTGTGGGAATGTGGTGAGTCTCTCCCTCTCTGCTTATCAAGATAAATGATGTTGTAATTGCCATTTCTCTCATTCTCGAAGTTTTCAATGAAATTCAGCTGGTTAAAATCTAACCTTTCCAATCAAAGCTCAGACTGTGGTCTCCATGAGCCAGAAGTTGCTCTATGAAATAATGGCAATGGTTTTTGGGGGGTTTTTTGGGTAGTTTTTTCTGGTTTGTTTCTGCATGGTTTTTTGGTTTTTTAATTCATGCATTTTCATTGCCTCTCATACAAAAAAAAAATCCCATTCTCCACGGGAAAACATAAGGAATGGAATTCAACACTTACACTATTTTTATTAATTTAAAACTCATGCTTTTGGCAGCAATGCATGGGATTGTCTACGTATTTCTTTTTTCACTGAACAGGGACATTCTGCTTTAAATTTTCTATATATTTAAAATACAACTGTCCTTCTCACTACCATAAACTACCATTAACATACAAAAAACCTGCTAAGTTTCTTATTGTAATATATATCAAGCTGTTGGAATACTTACACTGTGGAGTAGGGAGACCATGGAACAGTTACTCACTAACTGGAATGTTTAAAAAGAAAAGCAAAAGCAAAAAAACCCTTCATTTTCTGTATCTTTAGTTATAATTTTCTAATAGACTGCCCATATAGATCAACTGATATAAAGGACAAATTGTTAACTTCTTTTAAAGTAACATTATGTAATAATAACTTCATATTTTAAAATTATAAATCATTCTTGCTCTTTTCAGGAAAGGCACTGTTACTGAAAAGATGCTTTAAAAATGGTGGATCTAATAGACAAGATGCAAAGGATGCAGCAAACTCACTGGAATTTAATTATGGCACTGATTTATCAAAAAGTCAGTTATCCAAACTATTTTGAAAAAATAGTAGAAAAATACTAGAAAAATAGGATTTTCCCAAGACTGACAGAAACTGAGAGGTTTTTTAGCATAACTGCAGAATGTTCTTGCCAGACAAGCCTAATATTGAGGAGCATTCTAGAATCTCTGCACAAGCTTTGCAATGATTCAATTGACCCTGGAGTAAAAGATAATCACCATAAAAGAATATTAGATTATTTACTCTAAATACTATGTTTATGTCAATAAAAATGAAAGCCTAAAATAACAAGTACCTGGAGTTAAAAGGAAGTGATTTCTGGGGACTTATTCTCTCCTTTGTGGCACTTGACATACATGTTCATTTGTGTGCAAACTGTAAGTTAACGGAAGATTTTGTACTCCCTATTCCTAACAATCATTTGCATAAATTTTTGACAGACACTGGAGACAGCACAAAGTGAGAGGTGACTTCTTGATTCCCCTTTGCAACTTCTATGTGTAGCTTTACATCTGCACTTATGTGTGCTTATGAGATGGTTGGAGTTTTGTTGCTCAAGATTTATTCCACTGCATAGCTTTGTATGAATGATGAATTCTTTCTGCTCTCAGTTTAAAATGTAAGCATCTAGACTGCTTAGTCATAGTGCAGTCAGGAACCCAATATTCAAACAGATCAATAATAAAAAATTAGTCACCAAAATCTTAATTAAAGATAATAAAGGGTTGAGAAAAGTCAATATTAAAAGTGCTATTCCAAGTGAATTATTTCTTGTAAAAAAAGGTTTTTTCAAGAATCTGTATTCTTACAGAAATCCTAAATTACTTAAAATTTCTGTAAAATTAAAATCATTACTCTTCATACCTATGTAATAACTACTTCAGGGAGTGACAGGAATCAGAGAGCGGAATTAATGCTGAATCCCTGAAAATAATTCAATTATACAGCTACCAGTAACTCATATAAGGTGGTTCACACATAAAGTTGATTCTGTAAAGAAAAATCTCTGACTCACAAAGGCAAAGCGAGTTCAGAACTTTTGCAATGCAGTAATTTTGCAGAATTCCTTGGACAGAACACATTCTTTAAACCATTATAATCAGATTTAACTGTCATGTCTCTTAACTCTCTTAGCAGCAGGTGAAAAGGTTGAGTAACTGCAAACACACTGTAACCATTAACTGCTGGTAATATCAAATAAGGCCAACCTTTCACACACTACTTGTTTCATGCTAGCCATATCCAAAATTTAGGTTCATAACCTTTTATGCTAATTCCTCAGGATAAAAATTTGGGGGGAAATCTGCAGTTCAGTGCAGAGCAAGTGAAATGAAGCTGCTATTTGTTAAATTTTAACACACAGACCCATGACCTGCAATGACCACATTCCTTTGGTTCTGCAGCCCTGGAATGGGACAGCTGAGCTGCAGAGCTGACAGATGAATGGAACTCTGGAACCAAGAAATTCACCTACCTGGGTTTTCCAGCTGCGGTCAACACTTTAGAGAAGTTGTGACAAGTCTTAAGATGTCACTCCTTTTATACTAACATTTTAACATCCTCAAGCCCCACTAAATGGAACTGTCTTCCTGAGCCGGTTGGGTTCAGTTGAATTACCTTCTACAGCAGTTAAAGATTTTTCAATTAGTTATACCAGAATATCTGCAGTCCAGTCCCACTGAGACCTGTGAGGGGACAGAGCATATTCAAGAGCTCAGTGGAGCTCGAATGTACAGGCTTCATGAGGAGAGAGGTAATGGAAATAATCTGGATTAAAATTATCAAAGATTTTGCTGATTAATTCTAGCAAGTGGAGATCATACTAGGAGTTAGGCCTCAAAGGGTTAAAACTTGGTTAAATATGTAGATTTTTCACAGAAATAACAAAAGGACATGCTCAACAGGCAGGTCATTTTCTTGCCAACATCAAATCTCAACTCCAAGTCTTTGGGATGTTCCAGTATTTCAAAGAATAAAGTTGCCAGACCTTTGTTTTTCAATAAGGACAGTACAGAACACACGTCCCTAGCTTACTTTAAAAAAAATTTTTGAAGAAGTTTACCATGTTGATTTTCTAAGTTATTTCTTTGGATTTCATGTATTTGTTTGTTTTAAGGATTGCTATGGTATTCATAGTTACCCGAACTGCATCCCAGACTATCACATGTGGATATTGGGCACAGCTGTATATCTTCTAGGAATACTCATTTAGAATTTGTTGACATTTGGACTGAGTGCCAAAACATTATTTCTGCAGAATCTGAAGATTAAAACTTCTTTCAATTATATTCATCATATGCAAGAAATATATTTAATGTTTCAAGATACAAGCAAATATAATATAACGTTCACTGATATAAAGTTAGAACACTTAAAATTGCCTCTTGATAGTTCTTCCTTCTCAGTGGTCTCTCAATTTCTTAAGAGTTTTTATACAATGAGTTTTAGGTAATAAGTTCATATGTCCAGTAGTCTGGGAAAACTTAGAGTAAAACAAAAGTAAAAGTAAAATTTAATTTGAAAATGCTCGACATGACAGAGAAAATGGGGATGATGGAGCTAACACAGTGCAATTCCTTAGGCACTAACATTAGGAGCTTCCCTTGTCTCTGGTCACACATTCTTATTCCTTCCCCCCAAACCAGCATCTCCTGATATGATCCTGGTCAGAAGGACCCTGCTCATCTTTTGAAGTAAGCTCAAGGAGTGAAGCAAGCAAGATGTTATCCTCACAAAAAAGGGAATTATTTTCTGCCGGTTCTCTTCCCTGAACTGGTTTAACAGCAAGGTAGTAACATGAAGCCAGGATCAAGATGACCACTCCTGTCTGGACGCTTACTGTGTGCTTGTCAAAAATAACAGAAAATGCTATTTGAAACAACAGCAGGGAAAAAAAATGATGTGGCTTTTGAAGCCACAACTTCTGCAGCCAAAATTAAGCTTTCAAGCTTCTAGCCTTCTATGTGTCTATTAGTTTTTCTCATGTTTTTGATTCATAATCAGTCTGAGATCCTTTTGCTCAGAGAAGTATTGGTTATATCTTAAAACTTATATAAAGCAGCCGCTGGCTTTATAAATCACCTTTCTACTTAGAAGTTATGTGGTGTGATAATTCTCACTTTTCATATTTTATTCCACTCTAACACCTCTTACATACTCTACTCATAAGAAGCAGTGAGGTGAATAAGTATTGCATGAAATAGAGAATGCCACCAGTAGAGCTTGTAGGTAAAATACTCAGAACCGTTAAGAAACTACCTTTGAAAAAGCATCTGTGCCAACATGGGAAATCTATCTGTGTGCAAAGTAGGAACTGTGGTTGTGGTTATGAAACTGCTGTATCATTAAATACCTCAGAGGATGTGAAATCAGCCATATGCTGTCAGGGCTGAGTCATCCATGTCTCAGACATGGGGCTGTGGAAAATATCCCACCCTAGCAGCTCCCAGTTAAGAGGGAACATAAAAGGACAATGGGGCGTCTGAGCCAAATGGCAACAAATTCACCCAAACTCTTCCCGCAAGCCAGGGTCTTCAGCTATAGATTTTCCCCAAAATTGAAAGGAAGATCAACAGCTACAACCACACCTTAAAAGCTAAAGCATTCAATCACAGAAAGAAAGCAAGAAAACTTGTGCATGGAGAAGGAACAGCGAGGTGTGCTTTGCTAACTGAGGGCCAGCCAAATGAGAAGAAAACTGGCCTCAGAACTGTGACACAGACATGTATGCAAAATAATTTAGCAAAGTTATGTAGAGAAGTGGATGGCACAGAGTGCACAGACTATGCCCAAAACAACATCAGAACCAAGGAAGGGAAGTATACACAGTATATCCAGTGTTTTCTCAGCTGCATGATAGATGGCAGCTAATACAAAGAATCATTGATTTTATGAATTTTTTACACCTGTGCTTGTCTTCTTCAACTATCACATCTTTCTAAGAGGTGAACTATAAACCCCTAGTGCATAAAAGGGGGGCAAAAGGAAAAGCTGTGCTTAATCTTTCAGAGAATGTAGCAACACAGCTGTCAGTGTTCATCCTTGGGGCAGGAACACACGTGCAAGCAGCCAGCAAAGTCTCACATTTACCAAGGAATAGAAGACAAATAATCTGACTGGAAACCGAACCAGAGAGAAATCTGCTTTTCACTTAGGTCAAACAAAGCTTAAAGGTATATGGGCTTCAAGAGAAAGAATGGAAACAAAGCAAACCTGTCCATTTCCAGCTGACTGGACATTATGAAGCTTGTGACAAGCTTGTTTCTTCTCACTATTGCAGCAGCTGAAATTTGCAGGTCTGTTGTCAAATTTTCACTTTCAATAAAAGTTAACATAATTATGATTATTTTAGGAAACCTTCCATGCAGTCATACCTACAAATGGCTCTTTGCTACAGAGATGCTCTTCATTAAATAACTTTTACAAAAATTGAGCTGTTACTTGTCTATTCTTCCTACGGTTTTAGCCAAACGCCAGAGGAAGATTTCCTACCTGACACAAGTACTTGTTCCCAATGAAATCTATATTCTTCCTTATATTGTAAAATTACACCCAAGCTACTAAACTGTCATTTGTAGATATACCAAAAATTGGATCAGGACAACATTCAGAATTTTTTCTTGACATTATAGGTAATTAATTCTGTCCTTGACTTCTTTACTCATAAGAATAATTTATTTGTAAGATAGCAATTTGCATTTTTACTGTTTTCAATGCCTCTTCCTTATTATGTCTTTCTTATTTGTTTGTAGGAAAAAAGTATAAGGGTGCACTATGATTGTCTTCTTTTTTTTCTGGGTGGAGAACCACAAGCAAGAACTTTGGAAATCACACATTAGCACAACATTCAAGTCAAACCATGTCCAAACAGCTCGGGCTGCCTGCACTTCAAAGCACTGGCAAAGCCCCACACAATGTTCTTCCAAGGTTTGCTCGATTGCCATAGTGGTGAATCATGACCATAAAAGAAGCCGTGTGAATGTTGGTTGGGTTTTTTCTCTTCATACAGGAAACAGTAAAACATTAATAAAGAAGTGAGGTCAAATGAGAACTAAAGAACTGTTCTTCAGTGGGATCTAAGTGGCCAGTTTTTTTTTTCCACCTGGGACACCCAGTCAAAACATTTATTATTGAAGATCTCACTGTGACTCACATGTTAAAATTCCAGATACAGATTTAACTCACTCCTAACTCTCACAAACTGTGACAAACAAACTCTGAAACATTTTTTTATCAATAAATCTGACAGAATTTCGTGTAAGTGACTCCAAAGCATTCTAACTTGTTTTAGGTTTATTACTCAGAAAAAAAAATAAAGTATGGCAAAATTTGTCACTTAGCTCATAGAAAATTTAATGATTTGCAAAATTAGACATCAAAGCTAATGAAGGAAGCATTAAAATATATTATGAATTTGCATTACCACAAATTCTGATACACAGATTATGAAATGTTGTCTTTTCTTTTGAAAGACATTTCAAGTTTAATAAAAGATCTGCATGTCCTCAAAAATATTGCTCATCTGTCCAAACTTTCAAAAGCAAACCAATCTTTCAACTCCGTGGTAAATCATGCAAAATCTTGCTTAGTACAATACTTCTCCAGAAATATTTCCTCCATGGCATTTCAATTTTTTTTTTTGCAGATAAAACCTGAGTTATTATGTGTGCTATATAAAAGAACACACTTACTTCAGTGTAAGATAGGATATGCACTATAAAATCTTTATATGAAAGAAATTTTTTTTGAAAGAAAAAAGGATTATGTAAAAAAAATCCATTTAATTACAAATAAATAATTATATAATTCAAATTGCTAAGATCTGTAACTAGTACTCTTAATAGTACAGAATGCATTCTAATTTATTTTCTCTTCATGGGTATCTACTAGAGAAAACATTTGAATTGCAGGCTTGAATCTCAAGGGAGAAGAACATGGGAAAGCAAAGCTGAGTGAAATATGAAGTTCAGATATCTTTTGGAACTCCACAGTCATGTAGAAAAAAACCTTTCACTTCAGTATGTCAAAGTCAACATCTGAGGTCGTCCACTGAATTACCACTTTTGTAGACCAAAAGCACACAGCAACAGTACAACAGCAGTTGCTGTGTACTGACTTTCAAACAATCTGTCTTTAAGGACAATCAGTCAGGTATGAAAATAGCAGGAAATTTAAGATTTCTGTACAGCATTAAATATCACCCATTCAGCTCTAAGTCCTACTCAAAAACCTGGTTCGATGTAATAATTTTTAAAGTAAGCATTAAGCTAATAAACAGCTTTCAGTAGACAAATTATACAGCTTCAGCTCTTGTCTAAATTAAGAGTATTGAAATTTAAATAACATAAAATGTAAAAGTAAAGCTGTAACATTTCAAATAAAAGACTTCCTATTTCCAGTGAACATATATCTGTACGAAATGTGTTCGTTGACAGGGACAGATGAGAGCCAAGTGGATTCAGCATTAATTTACAATTGTTTCAAACATACATAATACAGAACATTATGCCAAATTCAGATGAGAACAGTAAAGCTCCTTTACAAAATACAGCCATGTTTAACAATTTCCATTAAGTTGGTTTTTGGCACCAGAAAGATTCCTATGACCCAATTTCCACCTGCTTATTTGCTTTATATACCATCCAAAGTAAAGCACCAAATGGGAAACTGCTAAGTAAAAGGCAACAAAACATGAGGTTTTTAACAGTTTGCCATGTGTATGACATTATTTCTCCCCTTAACTTATGAAAAGTAATTATGGGTTAGCAAAGTGATGGAGACTCTGAGCATTACAGTTCTTCAGGGAAATGTGAGTTAGGAGACCAACTGATTGATGTTCTGACAATTTATAACAGCAAACAAATAATCACAAACAAGTAATCACAACCATTTATTAGAGTTACTATATAAATCCTCATATTTTTATATAATGTGTGTGGGTTTCACATAATTATGAATACAAGAGTCAACAATGCAATACCAGGTAATGCAGACACAAATATTAGATTCCAAGTCCTAGATATTTTTTTAAACAGATGGCTTCCTAATGGTTTTGTTTATTGAAATAAAATTCCACTTGAGCTTTTCAGGGGAAGATTGTTTAACTGAACCCTATTTAATAATTTCTAATTGTATATGTGCAAAATAGCTCAAGCTAATGCACACTAAGTTAGGAGATTTCATGCTGCAAATGTGACAACATTGGCAAGTGCAATAATGGTAAATTTATAACATTTCAAAAAGAAAATTTCCCCAGGAGGTAAAACTTACATCTTAAAATTCTGTGGGGAAACACACTGGCAACTGCCCCTTATGTGCAGCCTTTCAAAAGGCTTTATCTCTGTCTCTTTCAGCCTCCCAAGAAACGTCAATAATCAAATCCATTCAAGCCACTTCAATTGCACCTGTTTGCACAAGGCTTGAACTCTAACTTGTCTGAAGTTGATTTGGCTACCAAAATCTCATTAAATACTGCTATTTAATGACTCAGTCATTTCAAACATCTATTGGTTTGCATAAGCCTGTGCAAAAGTAAAATTCTCAGCCCTAAATATATGTGGTTTGAGTGTCTTGTTATTAAAATTGGTCTTTTAATTAAAATGCATTTAATAACACACAGTATGTACTTATTCTATATAAAGTCCCTAAAAACTTTGAATGCTGCACTACAGAATTTTTAAATTGAGGTCAAATGAATGACAGTTTGCTTCTGGGAAAGAAGCAAAAGTTTTCAGGAAGGTCAAACCAATGAATCTTTGGAAACCCTGGCTATAGTGTCCTAATTAGGTCACCCTGAAATAAAAAGTACTTTGTTACATCACTTGGCTCTTCTGCAAATAAAGATGATATTTTATTAATGCCCACTTATTACGTATTTTCATGGAATCATAGAATATCCTACGTTGGAAGGAACCCACAGTGATCATTGAATCCAAGCCCTGGCCTGGCACAGGATACTCCTGCAATCCCACCATGTGCCTGAGAGTGTTGTCCAAATGCTTCCTGAACTCCTAAGCACCAGACTGTAAAGGAAAATTTGCTGTCTACTTCAAAAATATTTTAAATAGATGGTTTAAATACACTTTTCCTGCCTGCTATCTTCCACCAAAGGGAAAGGTTGCAATTTAAAATCACTCAGCTGTTTTAACCACAGTCACATTTTGATGGGTACCTTTATCATAAGGGACTTCTCATATAATAGTAGTGAATTATCAAACACCAAGTCCAACTCCGTAACATAATACAGATGATAATCAATAACCATTATAATGGTAATCATAATGATAATCACTCATAAAATCCAAATAATTCAATGTTAGCAGGGTTTGAAAGTTAGGCTGATTGCTTTTAGTGTAATGGTAATTTCTCATCTAAGATGTAGATATTCCTTTTAGAGAAGATAATTCCTACAATACAGTTTGTAGCATCTTCATATTCCCTCATCTTGGAAAAAGTCCTGATCCCTAAAGAAACTTATTAAACGTTACTTCTTAAAAAAATAAAAAAGAAAGGTATTTGTAGTTTTACCTTATATTGACAAATCTATTCTTTGTATATTTAAGGAGAAAGAACTTCAAACTGAAGTAAGCCTGTTATGTGGTGTTTCAATATTGCAATTCTATTAGTCTTGATCACACTATTTTTTTCTATTCCCCCTTTCTTTACCTCCAAGGCTTCATAAGGTGGTCAAGTCCCTCCTCTTGCAGACTCATTTTCCAGCAATGCCTTGTGTCCAATTGTCACATGGGGGTCCAACAGCCCAGCACTAGGATAAGAAAGATTTCTTTAGAAGTTCCTGTGATACTAAAGCTACATGCATGTCTACATCAGGGCAAGGGAAATAATGTGAAAACGAACAATCATTCACTATTTAAATTGGGAGCATTTTGTGCACTAGGACTCCACAAGCTTTTAATCAGAAGTGTTAATTATATTCTTTCTGTTTATAAAGGTGATTTTCTGTTGCAGCAATCCAAGAATGCAACTTGGAAAAAAAAGTTGAATGTCAGGAAGTAATCTGCACAAAAGTCTCTCTCTTATTTTACACATTCAACATTGATAGCACAGCAAAATATTTTTAAACTTTACACTGTAAACTAAAAAAAAGTGTAAGTGACTTATGTATGGTTCAGCTTGGCTAAATTATTTTGGACCAAATTAGGTTCAAGTTCAAGCTTGAGGTGCTTCTATTACAGAGTTGGATAGTGCACTTTGGAGGCACTGCATATGTTACATGAAGAGTTATATCCTAAGCAAATTAAAAAAATATATTATAGTTTGCTACCTTTCTTTGTGAGCCCCAGAGACTTTTTCTCTACACCCAAAGAACTCTCTCTGCATAAATAATGTATTTTATGAGTTTCTACTCTGCATGGTTTTTAAATCCCAGACACTTTCAAGCTACCTTCATAAGCCCTCTCCTGGAGGTATCTGGCTAACCAGCAATGTGCATAGTTGGCAGAATGTACATGACCTTTAAAAAAAGCAACATTTTCTTTTTTCTTAGATGTCCTAATAAGTCCAAAAACAGCACAAGAGAAAACACTGTATTGGAATAAAACAAAAGAAAGATTTTGTTGAAACTAATTTCCCATTCAAGATTTTTTTTAAAAATGTTAAAATTTTTCATTCAAGAAATAAAATTATAAGGATACAAAGAGAGCATATGTGGAAGTTGAAATAAAAAATAAATTTAAGTATTGTTTCTTCTTTGCTGTGCTCTGTCTTCCTCACAAACTCAAAAGCAAAAATAATAATTAGATTATTGAAAGAAAAATACAAAAATCCAAATTCAACTTGCTCCCATTTGTAATGCAATCAGAGCATTACAGATAAGTGGCCTGAACCTTAGAGTCCTGGTCTGTCTGTTAGGGAAGAGGGAATGCACTGGATATGAACTGGAATTAGTATGTCTCACACCACTGACCACAGGCAACAGAATAAGCCCTTCTCTTTGTGCTTGCATGATGCTTAAACTACACCAGGAAAATATTTGAAGAGAACTGTAGCAGACACTAAACGTCACTGGAAAGTATTTTTGTGTATTTATTTGAGGAATTATAAAATCTTTGTGCCTTTTCCTACAAATATCAAGATGAAAAGGCTATGTTGTCCCACAGACCTCCATTTTTACACAAATACTCAAATATTATTTAAGAAAATCTGGACTATGATTTCGAAGAATAGCTATACTAATTGTTCTTTTACTTCATTTCCCCTGCCTCCTCCCAGTACTGCATTATTCCTGTATAGCATTCAAGTTGCATTAAAAATCAGCTTCTGTGTAGCAGAACTGTAACTGCCCAGGTTAGGTTTACAGTGAATATTTATCTGTGAGACCTCGGGCAGGCTTTCAGTGCCTGCTGTTGTGAAGACATCTCAAAAAGTAAGAATTTCTCTTTTTTGCCTTAGGCAACTGCTCAGAACGAACTTCTTTAAGAAATCTCTTACAAAGTAATTAACTTCAAAATTCACAAAGCCTTAGTACACATTGTTCAAAGTAATGTCCTCACCGAATGAATACACATTTCCAACTCCACAGTTTCAGCTGGGAGTTTACAATACCAGGAAAAGCTGCATTGCAGGGCTTTTCAGGACATGAAGGCGGGGAGGGGGGCCAGAGAGCGAGATCAGTGCATAAACTAAAACCCATAAAACAACACTGGCCCTGTGCATTGAATTAGAGTACAGAATAACACAGTTTAGTTAAATAACTAGTTTAGTTAAAACACTGCAGAGGCAGAAGGAAGGGGAAAGGATCAAGACACAAAAACATGGCATTTCACATATTTTCTGCAGACAGATCCTGGAAGGATTTCAGAAAGAACAAATGAGGCAGAATATCTTTAGATGTGTATGGTCATATTGGTCAAATGAAATTGAAGAAAACTGTCATACCTGATTTAGTCAAACACTTTATAATAGATATATAACAAGTTAATTCACCATTCATGGAAAAAAAATCCCATAATACCAAGTAAATAAAAACTAAATTCGTTTAAGCAATGATTGTTTTTATATGCAATGATGCCTCATATGAAAATAAAATATACTTATGGAGCTTAACTGAATTAAATCTCAGAGTAACATCAGATAGGCAACTATCCCTTCCATTTTACAGATGGAGAAACCAGAGACACAGAAGGGTTAAAGTGTGCTGCCCAATGGCACCCTAAAAACTGGTGGCTAAGCTGACAGTGACAAAAATCAGATTATCCAGCGCCATCCTACCAGGGAAAAAAATTATCTGTCTCATAAATAACAGAGCAGCTCAGAAGTGTTTCTCCACTTTGCCAACATTGTGGATAAATGTTGGCAGTGTAAATGTGTGGAATTTGGCATAGAGCCTCTTTCCTTACAATGTGTCATTCATCCTCATTTTTAGCAATTCAGTGGCTGTTCCTTTTAGGTGGCTATTAAAGGGAAGAATAACAGAACAAAACCAGACAATAGAACACACTGACATTACACTAATGAAACATACATTAAGTAGAACGTCCTCTAGTAAGTTTGTAGCATTAAAACAACTCTACAATAACCATCAGATGAAGTGTTGGAGCTCTTGTAGCCCTGGAATCTATTGAAATATTATTTTTTTCTGGTTGGATTTTGTTGGAAAAACGTGAAATTCATTGTGATATGATTTTATGGTAAACTGAAAGAAGTGCCAGTAAAATTGTCAGAGCAACTGTTCTATCTAGAGCTAGCAGGACATAGTGTACTGTTTCCCCTTACAATGCTGTAAATCTTCACAGGTTCCCTGAAGAACCATCCTCAACTAAAAATTTTAGCTGAATATAATATTAAATTCACATTTACAAAACACTTTAAACCTTTGCAGGTTGACTCAGTGTTGAGTCTCCCAGGCACAGCTACTTACATACAGTTCCAAAAATTAAAGGATTTCTGTCTTTTAAGAGTAAGACTATGTTGCAAGAATAAAGAGCACTGTGAAAACAAGTAAGAACTCCCTTAAATTGTATCTTATTCTACAGTAAGTTTGAAAATACATTTGTGAACTGTTCTGGTTAAGTTGTATGCTGCTGTCTAATCCTCAACAGAGCAGTCAAAATACAAATAAACTAAAAGAGAAGAAAAATTCATTATTCATATTTCTTATAAAATCTGAAGTAAGTACATATAAAAACAAAGATCAAAATATTTTCAGATTCCCATCAACCATGAATTTCAGTGTGAAACTTGTGATAAACATCCCAGGGTGGAATAGAGACAAATCACTCTGTGAAGAATTGCTTTAGTTTCAGACAAATGTTTTCTAGAGGCTTTTTGGCTTCCAAGTTCAGGATCCTGTCGAATATAATATTCAGTAGCACGTATGGCACAAGGACTGGGCGTTGTACAAGGGAACTCATGCAGCTGCTCAAACTCCAAGCCTTGCATTTGTAGCTCCCGCTCAACTCAGTGCTAAAAAGGAAAAAAAAAAAAACAAAACTCTTCCAGAGCATGAAAGGTGTGAGACAGTTGCAGCCACGTGAGTGAGCTGGATCACAGAAACACATGAACTGGCATGTCTGAGTATGACTAAGTGCCAAGCAGTTCTGCAGTGATTTAAACAGAGCTCAAACTTCAGGAAATGAAGGGGGAGTGGGAGACTGTGCTTTTGAATGTGGCATAATATTATTTAATCACTAAGCCATTACCTTTTTCTAATGAAATATAAGTAAAGCACTCATGATTTTCAACTCAACTATGTCAATTCTCCAGTTATTTTTCTGTTGGGATATTTTGAATTTTATAAAGACTGTTAAGTCCCTGTCTTGGTTTTATTATTAAGCAGATACTGTGTATCTATGATCATGGATGCTTTAACTTATTTATATTACCCATTTTTTCCATTCCAGTTTCCAGTACTAATTTCAGTTACCTAAAACCCCTTCCAGCTTCCAGTACTAATTTTCAGTTACCTAAAACCAAGCCAGAGCTAAAATGGATCCACCCAACCAGAGGGATCACTGGCACAGTTCAGATTTTCTCTCAGGATCATTCACACTGATTCCTATTCCACAGAAAAAAGTCTGGAACATAGCAGCACTCTCAGTTTGTTACCTACAATGATAACTCTGTCCTGCTTACTCTAAAAGCTTTGAAAATTCAGGGTCATGGGGTTTTTTTAAGTTTGAATGTGGATAGATCTTAGGAGGGCTCTCCTAATCTATGGAGTAAACACTGATGTCTGGTAGGTTCAGAAGACACAAAGCAAGAGCAGCAGTAGAAAATGTATTTAAGTCCTGCAAATTTTTCTGATCTACTACAAGTACTTGTATTTACATCTCACTACAGTAAACATTTTTACTTTCTGTTTTTCTAGGTTAGCCTACATTAAACTTGACAAGCAACTCACTTTTCCTTAGAGGAAACTTAAAATTCATCTGACCTTTTTGCCAGACTGAACTCTAAACCTGTGTGAGACACAAATACATTTCAGCATTGAGAAAAAAAGGACAAACCCCCAAGTTTCCTGAACATGACTTAGCTGGAACTTACATTACTCAGAACACTAGACAAGTGTCAGCTTCCTGCTGTTCCTTCCCAGAAGTTTCTACAGTTGGACTGTTGGCAAATAAAACTCCAGTCAGATTTATAGGGCAGAAAGATCACTTACTCTGTTCTGTTTCCCACAGTACTGAGATGCCAGTGCTTGGCCTTATTCTTCCTGTGCATATCATACCCACATCTGCACTCATCACATACTCCTGTCTAGGGCTAGACAACACAGTTTTGTATCTTAGTTTTAGAATGTGCCTTGCAATACAACCAAGACCTCTCAAAACCATGGTGGAATAGAAAATGAATATTCTCTTCAAAGACTGCTCAGATAAACGTCTTCTTTTAGTGATGTCTTTCTCAGCAAAATCTGCTCACAGTCTCAGTAATTATCTATAAACTGAAAAACTAAGCAGAAAGCTGAAAAACTTGAAGTATAAACAGCATCTTCCATCTGTCTCAAAGAAACAGATAGTAAACTAGGATTCTACTAGGAATGCTTGATAAGAAAATATTTCTCACCTTTACAAATTAAAATTAAATGATTAAATGCGGTTCTTCTTAAGGATGTAAAAATAACCAAGTAAAGAATTTGGACAATACAAACCGTTTTGTTCATTTTCCTGTGTCTATTTGACTAAATGTTTGTGTACTGTTTGCTAACATAAAACCAAGTAGGTTCTTGTAAATGTTTGTGATATAAATTCCATAGTATTGGCATTTATTAGAAGGGCTGTGCAAACAAGTAGTAGTAACATTAGAGCTCATCACACTATTAATGCATGTCAAACAGTAATGTCAGTGACTATGAGTTAATTGTCCCTCCTAAGGACAAGGCACATAAAATCTTCCCCAGTGTGAAACATCTACATCCTGTGGTCCAGCTGAGTACTCAACACTTCCAGGTAGTGTTGACAGAGTTGCTATTCAACAAGACAGGAAAACAATTTTACCTTTTTTCACTCTAGTGTCACATTGGTCAAAGGGCCTTCCTGCATGAAATCTTACCTGCACAACTTTTCAGTTCTGTTTAAGAAACATTAAATGTAAAGACACAGGCAAGAGTTCACCAACTAATTAACCTCTCATGTTTACTAATAACTTTGGTTAATTTCCTTTCAGCAACTTCAGGATTTTTTTTAGTTTTGGGTTAGCTCTTCAGCCTCCAAGCAAAACTCTTGCAGTTTTCTGTAGCTTTTATCATGTTTGACAGTGTACAGTTCCCAGGCTGTTAGATGAGCTGTTTGCCAGTGTCCCCAGCCTCCCTGCTTGCAGGAATCCCTTTGCACTGGTGCCAGCACGGCTGAACACAATCCTTGCAGTACTTTGAACAGTCATCATGCCACATTATTCATTTTCTCTTCCACTTCACATCAATATCCTGCACGTGGAAATGTAGTGCTCTACCCATGAACACACTGAGATTACACAGGTTGCCTGAGTCACACAACAGCCTGGGAGAGGTAAAGAGACTGCAATTTCAAACACAGTGATAATTTCAGTTCTTGCTGAGAGAAACAACGTGAAACCTTTTTTGCCAAAATGACTAATGGAGCAATAAGTAGTGATTACAGCTCACAAATCTACCTTAAACTGTGTGACTACATTTGAAATTGTACTCCATATTGAATTCACAGCAGAAATTTTACCCCAATAATTTATTACTATGTAGAAAGATAAAATGCACACATTCAACATTTTTCAAAGGTTTTTTTACTGCATTTCTAAATGCTGTGTTTACATGTGTGCTTGCTTTTCAGAAATGTATTCAAGAAATAAGAAAGTATTTGGCTTATTTAACATAGGTGAGCATTTTGAGCATATAGAAATAGGTGAGAATGTGATAGTCACCTTTAAATATGTTGTGCATTACCTTCAACTGTTGAAATATGCTGGGGATGGAAGGCAGGGAAGTACCTTTATTTAAGAAACTGGAATTCAGAACTTATCACAATTCTTATCATGTCTGAACTTCTGTAGAAGCAAAACACAGAACTTCCTACATTCTTTATATGAACTGAGAAAACATCTACAGTAGATTGAAAAGCATCTACTGACAGAAAATCTGTTTCACCAAAATACACAGGCCTTAGTGCCTGTTTTGGCAAGCCAGAATAAGGAAGTCTGTGTGCTTTTTAAGATCCTGGGACACATGCACAAAAGCTTTTAGCTCTTGCTCATAACACACATAGCCTAAGATTAGGCATACACAAAATATACAAAAACAAAAGAAAACAAAAGAAAACAAAACAAACAAACAAACAAACAAACACACACAGACACACACACACAAAACCCCCCAAAAAACCAAAAAAAAAAAAACAAAAAAACCCCCCCCCAAAAAAACAAAACAAAACAAAACAAAACAAAACAAAACAAACAAACAAAAAAAAAAACCAGACAAGGTCCCTTCAAATATGAGTTTGTACATTCAGCAAGACTTTGAAAACTGCCAGGCTATACTGGGAATCCTCGCAGAACACTGAAACCTTTTTGTGCCACGAAAAACAGTGCACTTTCCTCAGAAAATGCTACTATTTACTGTTGCTTATCAGACCTATTTTATATGTTGGAGTAGCAATTTCAGATGCATGCCTTTTTACAGATTACTCCCAAGGCAAAAAACAGCTCCACCTGCTAACATTTGAGTTCTACTGGTATGGAAATATATTAAATTTAGTATCATTCTATTCTTTCGTCTTCTTAGAAATCCAACAGTTTTGTAGAGTTTGTGTAGCTGCTGTTACAATTTTTTTAGGATAAACTACATTAATTTAGATTTTAGTATGAGCTAGTACTTATACTGAATTGACTTATTGCTACTGTCATCATAAGTGTTTCAAAATATCTTTCAGAGTAGTTGTAAGGAAAAGAGGTATTTGGTAAAACCATCAGTCTAAAATATTTTTGTACTTAGTTTATATTTAGTGTAATTCTTCTAGCTCTTTCTTCAAAAAGCAAAAGGAAGGCATATAAAGGCTAAAAAGTATCAAACCAGTGATTCTGTCACTGAATCACTATTTTACTTTAGACACATCTTCAACCCAAATTTCATGTTAGATGTGATTTAAATGAACAATTAGATGTTAAATTCCTGTTCTTGGACCTGATTAAAACCAAAGGTGCGAGTCTCAAAAATCCTCTCTGCATAATTGCAAATATCCACTAGAAATTATTATTAAGATGTTATAAACACTTTAGAACACCTTAGAGCTGCAGCCTCTATGAGACAGAAGAATTTACTTCAATTAAGAAACCTGACTGAAATACTAAAAGCACAGTGACGTGTACTATGAGAATGGAATATTAAACATTTCAAGCAACACCTCATTTACCTCCTAAAATTTGCCAGTTCCCATTAACTTCTTCCCAGACTCATCATTCAGTACCACCATCTTTTAATCTGTTTTAGTAACAATTACTGTAAAACCCCAGGGGAGTATGGCACAACCCAGCAGAAAGGGTCATTAGTCTACGGGTGAGGGAGTCCAGTAATAGTGAGGGGAAATTCTCTGGCAAATCATCTCCTTGCAACACTGCATTATTCATTGAAGACAACACACTCAGCACAGGAGCAAACAACTGAACTATTATTTCCACTTTCAGCAGTTCTACACCATTTTAGCAAGTTTCTAATGGTAACTGGCAGCTTCTCAACAGCACATCAAAAATCGGATAACTGAAATTAAATCGAGCATATGAGAGAACTGAAAGGAAAGGCTGAAGGAAAGGCCTTTTCTAAACAGAATGGAGGGTCAATTTTAAATTACTGTGGTATTGTTAGCAAACATGTATCAGTTATTTATTGCAGCTTCCCCTAATGCAAAAATTCTAAATGGTAGACACATGCATATGCTTGGAGCAGACTTACTTTTGAAGTAAGAAGCATGCTACAATTAAGTCACCTAACATCTAATTAAAGAAAATAACAACAAATAAAAAAACCTCCCACCCCAAAGTATATACATGAACTAACCATATTCAGTCATCTTTAAACATTCTAAGTTTAAAATCCCATTTGAAAGAAATATTCAAAGTTACAATACATATTTAGAATCAAATAAAATAGCCATTCTTACCTCAGTAACAGTGCAAAACTTGTGAGGCTTATAAAAGGAATTGGTAACTTAAAAAGGTTTTTTAGAAGCAATCATCTTTAATGCAACTGCATTTTCTGTCATTTGATGGGTTGAAAACAGGTCACAGATTAGGGTTCAAGTGGCTCAGCACAGCCACAGCCTCCAGACTTCCCTGTTCACCACTGCCAGCCCCATCATACAGGGTCACTCTGGTGATAAACCACAACATTGCTTGCAAAACTTGCAGACTGCTCATGTGCAAATGCAACTATCAGATCTTTCAAGGAATTATTATAATTGCAGGGAAATCTAAGTTTCCCCAGCTTGGCTGAATGTGTTCTATATGCATTTCTGAATAGATGTGTTCCATACGAGTTTGCCTTGAGCTGGGACTGACTTGTGATCTGCTACAGTGCTCATGGAAACACACGGCTGCCAATAATTACTGTGAGGAGAAAAAATATCCTTTAAATGAGCTTCCTGCACACCTATTAAACCAAGAAGAACATCCTAAGTATGAATACCCTGATCCCATAAAACTCAGTCTCACCCACCACCTATTGCTCCTCACCCAAGGAACGTGTAGCAGCACATCTGCAAAGCACACGTGGAGTGTTAGTTCAGTGTATGTTTAAAGCTGTAACAGTACAATACAAACAAGCAAATACTTACTAATTTACTAAATGTACTGTGGAGTAACTCGAGGAATCTTCTTCAATGTACACATCTGCTCAGCTGGCAGTAGTCTAAACACATTGGAAGCCAAGAACTTTTGATTGTCAGGATTTTTCTTTATGCTCTAACACCGAATTGCAGAGGACATTTTTGTCTGCATTACATTTACCATGATTTAAAGGCAGTGAACACATCCAGGGTACCAGACATTTTCTGGGCACCATGACAGAACTCAAAAGTTTAAAGAAAGAAAGAATTACAACATTTACTTTTTCCCACAATCACCAGAAGTTTTAGCTTTCTCTCTCTTAGTTTTACCACTGGTTCCATAATAAATTTAGGTCTCCATCTAAGTCATCTGAAGCTTTTAACTTTTTGCTCCAAACCATAAGCTCAAATCTGAGACCAAGAGCAGGCCATTGCACTCACAGCAATCCTAATTTCATATAAGATTCATTCAGTCTCTTACCTGTCCCCATTCAAATCCATGTTTTAGGGACACACACTCTGCCCTTAGTTTATACTATATAATTATCTCTTTTTCTCATTTACCAGCAACTTCCTATATCCTGTATTGCAATCCTGGGCATTTTGACTCATTAACACTTCTCACCCATAAATACTTGAGATTAATTTGAAAATTATTATTTCAAATACAGTTTTAGTGCGCTTTCTGAGGTGAACAACAAACCACTCCATCACCACAGATAAACTATCACTGTCAAGTCTAAGTTCCAGACAAATAAGCCCATTCTCGTTTACCTCACGTGCCCAGGCCTCCTTCAGGTTCTCCACAGCATTTCCTCACACACTCCCATGCTTAGGCCTGCACTTCCAAGTGACCTTTTTCTTTGTTTGAACGCTTCTCACAAAATTCCCTCATTTTCTCAAGGCAATTCCTCAATTCCTTCATCACCTACTCCCAACACTTCTATGCACTGTTGTTTGTTGCTCCCCAGACCCTCCTCAGCGTTCCCCTGGCTCGGTCCCCTCAGCGCCGGCGGTGAGGACGGGCCGCTCCTGGCCCTGCCCCGAGCAGGAACGCTTTTTTTTTTGTTTTTGTTTAAACACTTCTCACAAAATTCCCTCATTTTCTCAAGGCAATTCCTCAATTCCTTCATCGCCTACTTCCAGCACTTCTATACACTGTTGTTTGTTGCTCCCCAGACCCTCCTCAGCGCCCCCCGGCTCGGTCCCCTCAGGGTGAGGACGGGCCGCTCCTGGCCCTGCCCCGAGCGGGACCGCGGGGCACCCACCGGCCCAGCAAAGCCGCTTCACGGCTGCTGAGGGAAATGGGCAGGGTCCTGCCGGCTCCTTCGGACAGCGGGAAGGCACAAGCACAGCCCCTGAGGGCGGCTGCAGCCCCCAGCCCCACACGGCCGGCGGGGAGGGGAGCGGAGCGGAGGGAGAGGCGGCGGCAGCAGCAGCACCACCCGGCCCTGAGGGGAGCGGGAGGAGAGCGGAGCCCCCCAGGGCGAGACGAGCCGGGAAAACGCTCCCAGGAACACGCTGGAGGCTCGGGGCTGGCCGGTGCACGGCCAGGAGCTGGACTCGGCCATCCTCAGGATATTCTGTGATTCACTGACCTCTGGAGTCAGCAACAGCACAAACCCCCAGCGACCAGGAAGCCCCAGAGCCATCACAGCCAGTGATGACAGCTTTGCTTTCCCAAAACAAATTCTATGCACATATTTTAAACATACATTATGAAATAAATGTGGATGTAATTTAAGCTACATTCTTTCCCTCCTAGAATTAATGATTTCATTCAAGGCGCAGTGAAGCGGACCAAACCCCAGACAAGAGCGAGGGCTGGGGCAGGACGAGCGGAGTCAGACCCTGCTCGGGACACCCCCGACCTCTGACACTCACACAAATTCAGTGTCAGAAATGTTGCAGCCACATCCAGCACAGGTTAGCACCTTACCCAGATGGCAACTGGTAAAATCAAACATGCAAAAAGACTAGGGTATGCAAGAGCCCTGTTTTCTTAAGCAGTATTAATTAGAGATCAGTAACATCCAGCATCTCAAAATGAGAGCTGAGAGGATGTACACAGAAATAGCAGGTATAGCTGTTAACCTTTGTAGTGTAGAGATGTATAGAGCTTGCTCTAAAGAAACAAGCTTTAAGGGATTGTATTGTAATGTAATTAAGACTTATATCTTCCCTGCAGTTACATAACCATTGCTGTTCAAGAGCAAAGATGATCCTAATGTCTTCGGGGTACAGACTCTGTGACAGCATGGCCCTGTGGCTCTTGAGCAGTTAATTCCTCATTCCTTAACTGTTTAAATACGTCTGTATCCTTTTGTCATCATGACTCAAGCTCTGTCCCAAATCCTGCTATGCCAGTTCTTTAGGATATACAGTTAATAACTCACTCCAACATTTGGACAGAACACCGTGTGATTTACCTGAACCACCTCAACAAGAGATGAATATTCCATGCAACTGTTATTAGGTGTCGAATATATTCTGAGAACTAAATTCACAAATGGTTTGGATACTCAAGATGAAAGTGATGTAAGTATTTAGTCCTAAGGTCATGAGTCTTGGGGAAGAAAAGTCTGGATTCTTGAGAGGAGAGGAGTTCAGTTACTAATTTTCTCTTGCATCACCAACAGCAAGTCTTCTTTCCCACATTTTAGTGTGAGAATGTGATGATAGAGCTGCTATTAAACAATTTAATTATAGTACTTCTGGGAGTACTCTAAGGTTAGAAATGCAGCATTTCACGTTTAACATCTTGAAATTATTTTTCCCTTTGCAATGCACGTTCACAGTCACTTAAAAACCCATGAATTTTGACATACCTTCAAACGGGTTATTCCATGTTTAAATGACAGTGGTTCCCACTCTAGTGTAAATATAATATGATGAAGCCTTCTTAATATTCCACTTTTCCACAGAAATGGTTCTGAACTTGCTGATTTGTGGAATTCTTTTGTTTTCACCCCTCCAAGGGAAAAACATAGCAATTTAAATCTTATGACAATAAGCTTGCTTTTCTTGGTCACATTTCACAAATATCTTGAAAATAGTCCATGGAACAAAAGGGTCTGCTACTCACAGGATGATAAAAAATTGTTAAATTAGGAAGAAGGAAAAAAAACCCAAAACACTCAAACCACTTCAGATGCTAATAAATAAAACCAAACAAGTTCCTAAGAAAATGTCTTTAATTTTCATGTTATGGAAATACATATTTTGGTTTTATTTCCATGATACAAAAATTTAAATATCAAACATTTTCTGAAATCTACCAATGCAGATCCTCTTTTAAACAAATAAAGGGCTGGTGCAGTTAGCAGGTTTATCACAGGTACCAAAAAACATTTTTTACAAAATCAGGATTTAAAAGTGGAAACAACAGATGTGAAAACAAAGAAAAACTAACTCCCACCAGGAAATTAATGTTTGAGGAACTTTTAAGTTACAGTTTTTTGAAAGGGTAAGGTATGTGTAAGGCTGGTATTTAGATGAATACCACCTGCATGAGGGATGGGGGTAGAGAACAGAAATCCAAAAAATGTTCCTGGTTAAAGTAACAGGTAGAAAGCAACATGTGAAACTGCAGTTCTACCTGTTTCCAGAATGCTGACAGCATACTGATGCTGCCTGGAAAAATAGCTAAATATTAGGAGAGCTGTGGTAAGTCCCCAAGCAGAGGAAACAGCCTAGCACAAAATCACAGAGTGCCAGTTCTGGTACAGTTCATAGCCAGCATGCCAAAGGAGGTGACCAAAGGACACTGAGTCTTGCTTCTTAAACCTAACATCAGTTACAACAGCAAGGATTTCACAGGATCAACAACAAGTCATGTACTAGGTGATATACACATGAGTAAAATTGACAGTGATTGTTCAAGAAACAGTTTAAAATAATTAAACTGATTTTCAGGACACATACTGCTTTGTTAACACCACTTTATTTAAATAAAGTATGGCTTCCAAGAGGTGCATTCTCTCAACTGCTTTCAATCAATTCCACTTGTTAAGGCAGTTGTTTCCTACCATGTTTCAGGGACCTCGAAAATTCCAGTGGAACTAGTTGTGAGGCTTCCTAGAAGACAGAATCATGGAATAAAAATTAAATCAAGATTTTTTTGGTTGTTGTTCTTTCAGAGGATATTAAGACATATTTTCCTATAGAAGGGAGGCTCTAGATACATTACTGGCAAGTCAGTATTTACAAAGAGAAACCAAGAGAATGTCTATGAATAGGTACTTACAAAAAAAAAAAAAAAAAAAAAAAAAAAAGACTAATTTCAGGTTTCTTGGTTTCTTACATAAATGGTAAAGACTGTATTATTTTTAACCCTAGTAATTAGGGTTTTGCAATTACTGGGATGATAAAGTTAAATACTATTTTCCCAAGTGTACTTGTCGTTATTTTTATTTAGGCTGTTAAGGCAGGGAAGAATGTTTCTATCCCAAATTAATTGGAGAATAAAGATGAATCATTAATACTGATAACACATATTCCCATAATGCCAAATACAGACTCTGAATTTTATACTCAGAATTACCATAGACACTCTTGTCATTTTGCTTATGCTTACAAGCCCCAACTGCCCTACTGAATAAAAAGAAGAAAAGATTTTCCAAGCACAGCTTTTGAATCAGCTAAGAAAGATTTTACTCTATCAAGTCAGGAAAAAGGATGCCTGGTATACAATACCACTTTCTGGATAAAAGCTGCTAGTGCAGCTATTGAAATGAAGCTTTAATTATGAATATTTGAATAGACTTCAATGCAGGCAGTGCTCCAGATGACTAATGTGGTATGGTCATCTGGACCAAATTAAGATACAATTTAATTTTTATTATAGTCCAATTTCTGCAAGGAATTACTAACAAACTTTGAAATAGAATCAACAAGAAATAGATAAATAAAATCTTCTGATGCTTAAATACATGTGATCTAAGGTTAGTTATTTACTTTTTATGTAAAAGCTGCAATAACTCACAAACCAGCAAAAATTACAAGGTGAAAACATCATCATCTGATTGTAACCTGCCTGCACTTAGTCAGATATTCAGTTCCAAGTATTTGGGCTAAAAAAAAAAATAGGTATTAAAATCTGAAAACATCCACCTTCACATCAACCCTAGGTGAAAAATCTTCAGCCAAATAAAGCATAATAAAAGCTATGGTTGCAAACACCACACAGAACACTGAATGTATTCATGCATATATCAAAACAGAATGCCTTCAATTTTGCCTACAATATGCAAAACACATTGAGTAATCTTAATCACAAAGTCACATTAAAAAAAATTAAGAATATCTTAGGAAAATTCAAAAAGCTTTATTTTAAGGAAGAAAGTAAGCAAAAATAATAAATCAACTACATTGATTCCTTTGGTTGGTGTCAGATTGGGTTTTGTTTGGTTGTGAGTTTTTTGGTTTGAGGTGAGTTTTCTGCTTTTTGATGTTGTTTTGGGTGTGTTTGTTGAGTTTTTTTACAATTTTTATATGGTGCAGTCCTCAGTTTCAAGAAGAGCTTGGAATGTAATGGAGTAAGTTACTGTTAGAAGCCAAGATTTTCAAGAAAAGAATTTCAGTTTCTGTTCAGGCCTAGAAAATTTTAAAACAGAACAGAAAAACATGTGCATGAACGTTGCACTTACCTGCTGGGACTTGTTCTGTCTTGATCTTTTTCAGCTTTCTGGCTCTCTTCTTCCCATCTGGAAGGGACTCTGCACAGGAGTCTGTCTGATCATTTTCTGGATCTTGGCCTTCTCCCTCTTCCATATCATCAGAACCAGTTTCTTCCTCAATAGGACTCATGCTTCTCTTTCCCACTGTACTGGTACCTGTAAAACTGGGACATAGAAGAAAGACGATAATGAAAAAGTCAAGATTAACTACACTATGTAGGTACACGTTGTTGTACACCTATTAATGCTTATGAAGGTAGAAAAATAAACTGTTGTAAATGGTGTAACATCAAATTACATTATCTGACAGATCTGGCTTAATTACAAAATTCCATATATTTGCCATCTAATCCAATCCTATATAGATCAAGGTATTCATTCTTCGTACTACCAATGTCTCAGCTGCTTTTCTGATGAGATCACTCATCTGAAATGTAATTAAATCAGTTCTCTATCCCTGCACAGTTTTACATTTTATTCTCATAGTTATGCAAGCTCTTTAAAGCACTGTCAATAGACACCAAATCATGCACAACTGAAGCCTCAAAACCACAATCTGAAATTGAAGGAATCTACATGCTAACTTCATCCTCCCCCCTGGAGCTACAAGTAGTTTTAATTTCTATATAAAGGTAGAAAACCATCAAGCTCCACATATAATCTTTAAATCTGGCTTTCAAGTGCAGAGTCCTATTATTCATGGAGCCAGTAAAATAAAAAGCACAAAAATTGCACACTCATTTCATTAGTAGCATTTGAATGAAGTCTGACTAACACAGTATAAAAATGAACTCAGAGCGCCATTCCATTCAGCACACACTGAAATAACCTTGCATTGCTTTTGTTCCACTGAAATGCTATTGTTAAATTTCCTTAAAAGACAAATGACAATATTAAAATCAAATTAGCATGAGCATAAAAGAGAATGCAGTAGCAAAGGGGCTAATTAAAAACCAGTTCCCATTATGAACTTGTAGATATGTAAACACCAGCTAGTAAAATGTCTAATATAATGCTTTTAGAACAACCAATTTTAAAAAGGGTAGTTTTAGATTTATGAACTTTTATTTTTTAATTAGAACTACACAACATGGTTGTATGCATCTAAGCCACATTCTATTCTGTGAGTTAAATAAATATTAATACTAAGCTAAAAACCAAAGCTTTACAAGGGTGTGTTTTTTTTTTCTTTTTAATCAACAGCAGTGAATTTCAGTGCTTCAGTAAAAAGGTTTCAGCTAAAGGAAGAACTGTTAAATTTTGCAGTATAGTTTTGGCTTTGAAATGGAATTTTTTCAGCTGAACATTTTGCAACTTAAAACAGAGTCTGTCTGGGATGTCCAAAGGCAATAAACAAAGATGAAACATATGATTACATCTCATGCTCTTACTTCCACTTTAGGAGCACAAACACCATTTACTTTGATGAATAGCTGGTTTTTCCTCCAAACATTCACACACAGAAGGCCTTCTTGCATGATTTCTTACAAATCATCATTTTGAGTCATACCACAACTACCACCAATAAAAAAGCTGGATAGAACTGTTAATCCTATGTACACACTTCAATATTGCAAAACAGGCAAAATCTAGGGTTGGAAAGAAAAAAAGTCTAGGGAAGAAGGAGTATTTAGGAAATTAAAAACTACTATTTTTTTAAAACATAGTTTAGAAAAGCTTGTAAGAATTCTACTTTAGGGAAAGCCATTCTGAAAAATACATTAGGAAGAAAAAACTCAGGAGCCATAAATTATGATCCCAGGATTTCTTCAGCATTCAGAAGGGAACTTGCACTCACTGTAGGAAGAAGATCCCTTCTTGAATGGTCTTATGGCTGAATTTAATTTTTTCCAACTTAAGACTCCTCTGAAGTTATTGCAAATAAAAAGAAACAAGTTCTTCACCTTTAGTGCGCATTTAGCTGAGTACCAAAGAACAACATAAAAATTAATTTTACGCCTTATGGTGCCCCTGCAAATACCTTAAGGGGAAAAAAAAACCCACCATCAAAAAGTGGCAGCACAAAATACAAAATAAATATGCTTTATAATGAAGAATCATTGTCTTCCTTTCTCACAAATTTTTTATTTTATTTTATATTCATTCATTGATTGTATGGCTTCTAGAGGGGAAAGGGTTCATTTTATTACATCTTGTTCTTCTTCAACCTTAAATAAGATTAAAGATCACAGCAATATTATTTATGCACTTAGTAGTAAATGAGTATGGTTGCATATATGAGTTAGAGCACTACTCAAAGTTCAGTTTTCTAATTATAACAGTTATTTTAGATGTGTCCACATATCTGCCTCGACTTCCTCATTCGGCTGAGAAACAAGTGAACAAAGTTCAAGATTCAAACACAATAATAGCTTTCAGTTGCTGTCCAATGCAGACAGACTTCTTTTATGACTATTTAGAGACACAGATTTATACCATCCCCTAACCACATAACACTTGGGTTTCAAAACACACCTGTACAACAGCTATCCAGGCAATAACTCTATTTATTTTCTAGAGAATATATTTCAAGAGGCACTAAATAGCAGCAATCCAGCTAGTGCTACAGTAATCAAATTGAAAGGATCGACAAGTGGAGGAGGGCAAAAACTAGGAAAACAATTATGATGATGTAGCATTTAACATTTTCTGTTTTGGAAAAGCATGTCTGAGATTTAAAAGACACTTCATCACAGCAAGGCATTTGGAATTGGACTGGATACTATGAGGACCTACAACGTAAAATAAGTTTCATTTACATAACAACCTAAGTTATCTTGACACTTGAAACAATATTGAGGCATGGGAGTAGATACTGATCTATCTAAAGATCAGTGATTTCAGCTGAAGAGCAGGTGAAATCACTTGAAATAACATCATAATGCAGGAACACTATAATAATTTACTTGCAATGTTTGTTATTTATACCCTTAATACCTCAGCCTTTGCCAATTCTTATTCTTTAGTGGGTAATAAACCACTATAAACAACCATTTCTGTAATAAACCAAAAGAATCATCAGTAGAAACATTTGCACGTTTCAAAAATTAGATAATCTTTGGCAAAATGAAGACACTCAAGGAAGTGGTGCTACAAACAGCACCCTGACTTGACAGAAGATGCAGCACTCACAGTTTCAGGTGGAATATCTGTAAGGCAAAATGATGTATCCCTTTCTTGTACTTCATATGAGTGTTTTGCCATTGCCCTTATTCTATTTTACCATTTCCAGATGATGATCAGAAGAATAAGTAAGTACAAACAGAGCAAGGTACCTAGTTTTCCATAGAGCACACCCTATTTGACTTTTCCTGCTATGGTTTAACACTATTTTGCGAAGGAAAAGCTCTTAAAGCCATGCATTTAACAGTCATGGCAGAGCTGGCAGGCAGTAATTTGCTAAGCACAACATAGCCAGTTCCATCTGTTTCCCAAGTGTGTTCTGAATAGCAACAGATTTGGACAAGAGGATCTTATTTACTACTTAAAGTTTTTCAAATGCAGCAGTTTTTCTTCTACTTCTCCATCTTACATTAATAATTAGGCATATTTCCATTGAAATAAAATTTTATATTTAACAGTAGTATTAAGTTATATGCAAGGGATATATGAACTATAAATAACAATCTTGCGACTGCTATTAATACTATTAAACTTCATTTTCTGAAGTATTTTCTACAGATAGTCCTGTATCTTCTAGAATGCAGGACTACAGTTTTATCAACAAGACAAGAATTAAAGAACCTTTGTTACATTATTTATCAATCTGTAAATTTAAGACAAAAGTTCCTTACAAGAAATACTCAACAACTTCCTTACTGAATGAAAAAGTAGCCAGGACACATTGTCATCATGGAGACAAACAGCTATCCTGCAGCTGTGCTCCTTGGCAGAAGCTGATGCAGCAAGCTTATTAAATAATAAATAAATAAAGGATGTAGTAACATGAAGCTATTATAAGGGATCAGCTGCTGGATACATCACAGTGCTGAGTGCTCAGCTCGATAGGACTTCAGCTAATCTGGACAAATATACACACACACATATACATATTTGTCCTGATTGTTTATATAAATATTGATATTATACTTTATAATGAATTTATTGTATATAATAGATAAAGATATAAATACTTTATATACCTTTAGACATAAATATTTTTATATACCTTTGTCTGGAAATAAGAAGTGTTTGTCCTGAGTGAAATAAAAGACCACGGTTTGCAGTTCCACGTTCTATCTAAGCAGATTACACTTCAGAGAAAGCATTTACAAAATATAAATTGACAAAAGAATTAAATATAACTAGTAACAAATAAAAATATTAAGAAAAACATGACAAAAGACCTGAATGGGAGGGAATTTGGGACAGAACCAATTCACTTTATTAACGGAATAATAAGAGTACAAAAAATTATGTAATGTTAATTACAAAAGATCTGTCAACAAAATAAAGGCTACTACCAAGGCTATCAAAATGTTGATCATTTGAAAACAAAAAGCTACTTCTTGTAGAATTTTACAACACTAGATGAAAAAAGTATATTAAGAATTTTCAAGGAGAGTAAGTGCTTAGACAAATAACTCATTGAGGTATGTCAAACTCTTAGGGGAAGAATTTTGTTCAGCAATTTTCCAAATTACACATTTGTGCTGGATGCTGAACTTCCTTGCCAGACAACAGCAAATCAGCTTTCTGCATTTCAGCTTTCTGCCACTGTTACCATCTGCCTGGAACCTGTGAGGGACCCAAACTCCAACATTCATTGAGAGGAGACACCTTCTCTGGAAGGAACAAAACTTAGTGTTTCTTTGCAGCAAACTCAGGGTGTAGTAAGTATTTCCAGACTATTTAATAGTCTGCCACCTTAGTTCTAGAGCTTAGCCATGTGCGTGCTGGTGCCATGACAATCCTTAAAGCTCCTCATCTCCTCACAGCATGGACTCCCCAGGATTCCTGAGTACAGCAGTTCAATTAAACTAACTTCATTTGATACGGATTGTATCATCATCCTCCATATGTTTTTTTGAATCAAACATGTCTATAACACATTTGGAATTCCAACCACGACAAAAGGCATGAACGTCTGACAGCCTGCCAAAATACACACCTGCAAAATCATAAGGTCGTGAGAAGAACAGAACAAGTTTAGCAAACTCGTTACAAGATAGATTAACATTTACAGGAAGATGTAATGAGAACTAGAACTTAATGGTGCATTTCCAAGTAAGATAAAGCAGAAATACCTTGGTACTGGTTTTATGACCACCAAATTTGGTTTGTATAACCACGGGGCAGGTAGGTAAAGGACAGAAAAACCCCAAAACAAATCAAAACATTTGCTTAGAGAAATATAACTTACACACTCCACTCAAACTTATTACCATATAGAATTGATAGAACTGGGGGAACAGTGCAGGAGAAGGGAAGGGGAAGAGCAGCAATAACTTGATAGGTTATTTATACAATTAGATTAACAGCAAAATACTCTTCACATGCTCAGCTACACAGATGACTGAGAAGCTGCCTGTTACCCTCATATCCAAAACTTGTCATCAGTGGGTAAATATGGAACAAGAAATACACACACCACTATTATCATCATGGAAAGTCAGCCCAAAACCAACATGGGCTTTACAAGGATATACGATGACAACTAAGTGCCCACATGACACAAGCCATTCACAAGTGTCATATGAATAAAGAAGATGATTTTTAAATTTTTGTTAAAAGAAATGGTGCTACTACATCAGCTCAGAAGCTGTGATGTGACCTGCCCTCAAGATCCCAGCATTTAAAAATCTGTCTGATCACTTTCACTATGAAATTCCCTCTGTTCCTTTACTGATCATCTTGTGACAGCTGATGGACCACTACTGATTTATATGCAAAGAAACATGCAGAAAAATGTCTTGTATTAGTCAAGAACTACCTGAAAATTGCTAGATTTTGGATAGAAATGCAGCAAGAACACGAGCTGGCAGAGCAGTCTCACCTGTTAACACAGTAATATCGACTCTGGGAAACGTAAGGTGTGCACTGGGTTTTTAACCTCTTCCTCTCCATCTCCTTCCAACTATCTTCTGTACATTTTCTCTTGGCTTGTTTTTCTTCATGTTTTTTCTCCACATATTCTGCATATGTCTGGATCTTATAACTTTCAGCATACCGGCTGGTGTTTACAGCTATGGAGAAGGAGAATGGTATTATATACAAAACACTTAAATGACAGCATGCCCTCTACTGAAATAGCTTATTTTGAAAAGCATTTGTTCTGTTCATAAAACAATTTCTAGTTCCATTGTTAGCAATTAAAAAACAAACCAAAACAACCCCAAAATGCCATATTCTCTAGAAGTCACAATGTCTGACCTAGATGCTCAAAGCTCTTCTCAAAGTCAGACTTTGTGCAAAAAGAGTTAAATCTACTTAAGATATTTCTTTTAAATTAGAAACGATCAATTCTTCAGTCGTAACCCTCTTCCAGATTGCTTGTTGGCAAGAAAAGATTTCCTGGATTTTTTCCCTTTTAGTCTCATTACTTAACCCAGCAGGTTTATTTTGCAAGTCTGCCAGGAAAAGACGACATTTGCAAAGCCTGTGCCAAAACTCTGTTTGATTGCTGTGAAACATAAGCTTATTTGAGCTGCATTTTTGGTTGCACAAGATATCCATGGAAGAAGCACTTAACTAATAGCCAGCTGTTCCATCCTTGTATCTTTCTAATGTCTAATCTCCCTTTAACCAAAAAAGACTTCAAGTTCAAGGTAGAAAGATTTCTGTCAATGCAAAATTAGAAGCAGTTTAAAACTAATGAAAAAAACTTTCACTGCCTCCACTCAGTAACAATTTAACAACATTCCTTCAAGTCCCAGCATCTTCACAGCTCTCAGCCCTTAGTCTGGGAGCCAAGCTCTGGCCTGACGCCATCCCTGTAACAGATGAATCAGCAAATTAAACTGACTGTCAACTGGTGTCTTCTGCTGCTTTCAGCCTAGCCCTCTGAAAGGAAGTATTGTAAACCAACCAATAAACCAGTTTAAATGTAAACAAAACAAAAGCCCTCACCAAACCTCAGATTGTTTTTCTGCGCATTTTAGAATATCGCAACTGTAGTGGAAACAAAATCCTGATTTTGTTTTGTACTTCCAGTTTTTTAGAGCAATTTCAGATGTATATCCCACTTCTGGATTCTAGCTGAGGTGTTTTACTGTGCTACCTCTGGTGCAAGCACTAGAGATGGCAAGCTCCAACATCAAATTTCAGAAAAGGTGAGGAAGATGGGTGGATGTGTTTTTTTTCTCCTCTTTCAGGAGAGACTGTCCATTCTGTGTACTTGCTGTGTAACAGTGAAATGAGATACCTACAGTACCTGCCATGGTATATAGATGCTGCTGTTGCAACGTACGTAAAACCAGGCAAGAGTGTTGACAATTTAATTTTAGTCCCAAGTACAGATAGCAGTAGTTATGATTAACTTATAATTAAGCCTCATGAGACTGTTGCACTAACCAACAAATATCAGACATACCTCCTTTCACCCCTCTTATATTTGTTTTGAACTGCAAAGTTACAGGATCTGTTAGTAAGAATTAGGACAATATTTATTGCCCATGAAGTTATGGGACAGACATCATGAATGAATTAATAAGGCTCACTGGAGTTTACTGCATGCCAGCCAACATTCCTTGGGGTAAAATTTGTTTAGTTAAACTCAAGCATGTTTTTACTTGCTAAAATCAAGCACAAAGTTACCATGGATCATCTGATACATACTCATTTGTTAAAACACAATAACATTATTTGTTTTGCTACAAGCTATGAACCAAAGTTATGAGTCTGCCATTTAATTCCCTAACAAACTCAGTCCTTTTTTAAATAAGAAAAACAAATCATTTGAGGCCTAAAGATAATTCTAAAATAAATCTGTGCAAGAGTCAGTATTTTTATACAAAGACAACTCTGCCTTCTTGAAATAAGGCATGTATTTTACAGCAATTCATTCCTCTGGCACATACACGCACAAATATATGTATATACACATAGAGCATATATATTGAATATAAAATGTTACATGCTGAATAAATTGCTTCATCATTGAGAAACTGAAATGAAGGCATGTGGAGAAGTCTAAGGAGCCACACATATAAATCAATCTTGCATGGTCTTGAAGAGCAGCTCCCTATAAGGGTTTAATACATTTTCTTTGATGCTTTTTTGATGAATGCTGTCCATATTGCCGAACAAAGCAAATACTGTTAGGTCATTCTGCACACCCAACAGAAGAAATGCACTGCTAGAATGCTCTGTGAATTCTAAGAAACTGAAGAGAACTCAGGGGGGCTATTTACTTATTTCTTTAAATTGTAAGAGATAAGACAAATCTTTCTGTGAGAAACCTGACCTAGTAACCAACACCACATGGCTGCATTTCACATTAATTGCAGCCCTAAAGTTTCTGTCTCGTAGCAGAATAATAGTATCTGCAAATTATTTTAGGAAAAGCATTTCTAGAGGACAGTACCTTCCCTCATTATTAGGGAAGCCATCAAACAGGCTGACTGTCATTGAGTATCCAAGAGGAATGTGTACAAGGATATCCTTTTGCCAAGTCCTTGCTTTTATACAGAGCAACATCCTGACAGATGGCCACTGACAATATTAAGCCTCTTAATAAATAGACAAATATGTTGGTGAACTGTGTAGGTAAAAGAAAAACCACAATATATAAATACAATAAACACACAGAGCTATATAGATTAAGGCTGCAATACTAAAAACTTAAGCTTATGAAATACTGAAGTAAAATTTCACTTGTGAAGCCTTTAAATGACCTCTGCATTAATCATATCTGATCATGTTCTAGTTAACATATGGGACCACTGCCTCAGCCAGAGCGACAGTGTGCAATTAGTGAGTAGCTAAGTCAGGATTTTGTTTTGCTCTCAATACTCACTGGATGGTTCCACAGCCTTATTTACTGACTACTAGGGCTATTCATGCCACATGTAACAATCCAGAAGTTTGCCATGATGACAAAAGTGCACATGCATAGTCCAGTATTTCAAAGTAAAAATCAGGAGTGGAAGCAGCAGTGCTATGTGCCTATCTTATTGACAGAAAGCAGAAGACTCAACATCCCAAATTAGAGGGCATCTTTTAAATTAACCTAAATGGAATTAAATTGTCCCCTACAGAAAATTCAGGGCTGAGTTCCTGGATCCATAGCAAATGTACAAACATACTCCCAGAGAAGCCATATATCCTAAAGAAACAGTACATGATCATGTAACTGGATAATGGACATTATCAAGGTGTAAGCAGAATTCAACTATATCCTGTAAAATATTAATAAAATTGTCAATGTAACATTAATGGCCCCTTTTGTTAGCCTATATAGTTAGCCTATATAGTTTTCAGTCTTTCAAGCGTATCTGGACAATTTCTGCTGCAAAGCATCAAAATTTTAACACACATGACTAATTAGAGCTGGACCAGAGTCTCTTAAGTATAATTAATAACAGCAACTATCTGCAGGCTGTACCTAAACTGATAACACCAATTTGGACATGGTGCTGCCCATTTCTTGGTTTTCCTCTCCTGTATCAGCTGAAGATAGAAGGTGCCTATACAGATTCTAAATAAAAGAGCATTGTACAAAGGTTGTTCTCTCTCTTGGTATCTGAATGCAGAGCAAGGAGCAGTATCAATGCAGGGAGAAATCAGCTTTTTCACCTTGCAAAGGAGGATGGCAACTTAGAGAGCAAACCAAAATGAGACTTTGAACCTCCATGCTGGAGAACAGGGGAAAATGGACAGGTGATCTGAAAGAAAATGGTTTTACAGAAGGAAGATAAAGTGCTAAGTACAACACATGCCAAAGAAAGATGAAGGATCCTTATGCAAAACTTAAAATATTTTCCGCAACAAAGAACAGAGATGATAATGTAAGTCCGGTGAGACATTTCATGCTATGCACATGTAATGCACATGTATGTAGATTGTTATAAAGGACTTTAACTCTCTTACAGATTAAGTTATTTAATTACCAAAAGAATTCAAGCTACTTAACCTTTGCACCCTGTTAATTACCTGAGTAATTAATACATTTCACAGCTTTTGTTTCAACTCATTTCAAAAAATCCAAATCAAACAAAAAGGTAGTCACAAGACTTCCAACATTAAGAAAAACCCCTGTTCAAACTTATGGAGTACAAAGGGCATTTTGGGTTTGGGGTGGCTTTTTCTTTTTTTTATTTATTAGCTGATGAGAAAAAAATATGGCTGCAGGCACCTTGAAGGCAGTCTATCATCTGTTCTCTTAATTCCACATCAGTAATGCTGGAAGTTGTAAAATAGCTATCTCTAATATGATTTATACCACAGGTTCCACTGTAAAACCAGTAATTCATTTTCCTGCTGCTCTTGAAATTCCTAAGCAACACAAGCTGAAATTCACCACATCTCAATCCCTGAATTTACTACAGATTTTAAATAAACACTGGAGAATTTTAACTCCCAGCCTTGCTAATAAAGTGTTCAGATCTGTGAACCTACAAATTAAAAGCATAACCTGTTCAGAACATTTCCATTCTAGTCAGAAAGTTTCCATGTCTATTATTTCTCAAAGCACAGAGAGCTCAGACCTGCAGGACTTTCAGACAGAAAAGGACAGAGTCTGGCCCACAGCTGATTTCACCTTGGTACCAAATGGGAGCACCCCATGCTCTGCTCCTTAGCCCCTGCTCCAAACCACCTGGTCCTTCTCTCTTAAATACCTCCAGGGAAAATGACTCCACTGCTTCCCTAGGCAGCCTGTTCCAATGCTTGGCAACCCTTTCAGTGAAGAAATTCCACGTAACATCCAACCTGAACCTCTCCTGGTGCATCTGGAGGCCATTTCTCCTCATCCTATCATTTGTTACCTGGGAGAAGAGACCGACCCTCACCTGGCTATAACCTCCTTTCAGAATGTACCTGGCAAAAAATTCACATTAACTTATTGCTGACAACACAATCATGTGAAATGTAATTTTTCAGACTGGGTAATACAGAATCTACTACGTGCCCTTTTCCCAAATTCAGTGAGGAGGGACTGATAAACACACAATCTCAAAATACTTAGATATTTAAACTGTGGTGGTAAGCACTCATGCTAAGTAGAAGGCTCTCTAGAGTAAACCTACAAAACACTAACAAACCATAAAGTCCAGCCCTGTCTGAGAAACTCAGAAGTTCAGAAAGATTAATGATTTAAACACAAATCATTGAAAGGCCATCACAATTTCAGCTGCTGCACCTGCTTTAGTCCATTGCTCCCCTGCTGTCTAAAAGCATTGGGCTTCTCAAAGCTGAGAGGAAGAAGATATCTTGCACACACTAAATTCTGTATGAGCTCATGTATCAGGGCACCAACACATGGAATAACTTAACATTATTTCAGTGCTTGCCATTTACGACAAGCAGTTGCTTTCCACATGTATTTAAAATTTCAGGTTAAGTACATTTATTGCATTTTAAAACAGCAAGAAACACATTCTCAGGAAGATTCTGAGGTTAAAATTACTCTAAAGTTGAACCAGTGGTCTTAAAATATTGCAGAAGTTACTCATAATCAGAACACAGATGTTACTAAACTGCACACAAGCCTTAGGTAAAGGGAATTAAGTGCAAGTTGTCTGCTAAGGGAAAATAAATGAGGGGTATTTTTGAGGTACCACCGATAAATTTGTCCATTATTTCCATTAATATATAATCATGTAAAATGTCTCAGAAGCCCAATTTTATTTTTAAGCACTTTAAAACTTTAAACATATTTATAACGCTTTTTTTAACATTTTAAAAATTAACCTATTCCAAGTACCAGTGGTTTTTAAGAGTATATTTTACATGGGCTATAATGACTCCACAAGGGCAAAGACACCTACAGGAATCTCCCCTTCAAGTATCAAGGTTCTTTTTCAGACCATTAACCTGAAAAGCTAGATGACAACATTCAAGGAAACCATGAAAAACAAGAGTTTAACATCGATCCAAAGCATTAACTGAGGACTCACAAAGTTGACTGCACAGAACTTTGAGGGGCTGAAGTGGTTGAAACACAAATACTTCAGGTTATACCAATTTATTAATCAAAATAAAATACCGTGTTTATCTGACAGTTAAGACAAGCTGAAGTCTCTCCCATTTCCCCCACTATTTCCAGTCTATCTGGATGAAGTCTAGACCCTTTTAAGTCATAGGATCATTGAAACAGCACTTATTCCATACTAACCTCTCCAAATGAAAAGCCAGCCTTATAAATACACAAAGCTGAACAGCATCCAAAGGCGAACTTATCTAGCCAGACAAAAATCTTAAGACCCAGAAGTTGTATGCCAAAAGCTAGTTCTGAAGTTTGTGTTCATCAGCTCTAACAGTGCACAGTGTTTTATCCTTGCCACACACTTAACAAATATGTGCTTCATGTTTGACAGAAATGCTGATGCCACTTGCATTGCAACTTGGCAACAGAAGTTTTGTCTCCCAGATGTCCAACTAAAGGAATATCAACCATTTAACAAATTCTTATTCATTACCTACTTTGAACAGCAAATCCCAATAGAACATAGACTGTGTTTATTGTCCACTTTAGTTTTCAGGTGCTTGTAGCCTGAAATGAGTTTACAGCACAGCATATTGCAAAAAGTTAAGACAAATGAGAGCCATCTAAACCCCCACTTTCATAAACCTGTTACTGGCTTTTAGATGACATTGTGGCAGCCCAACAGCAGGAGTGGCACAGAGCCCACTGGAAGCCAAGAACCTTCCCCTGGCAAGGATCAGGTCCAGCTTGCAAAGGGTGACTGTGCAACTCTTCCCCAGCATCTGTCCTGCTGCAGCTTCCACCTCCAGCTACCGACAGCAATATGATTTTATACAAGAACAAGCCTTTTCTACTCATAATAAATCTGAGAGACTGCCAATGTGTGAGTCACATGAAAAACCAACTAAAGTGAAGATTCTAAGACATTATCATAAGCAGCAAAATGAGAAGTTTAAGGCATTTGACTCTTGTTTCCCAAGGTTTCTGGTTTGTGTTTTAAACCATTCAGTTGGAAAGTTAGGAGCTGCTCCAAAATCGCCTATAAAAATACTGCCCTTTTCCCTACTTAGTTTTCCAGAGGAAATAAAGTGGAAGAGGAAACAAGTCTTTTTATATTATGCAAAGATGCATAGGTCCTTCAGGGTAACACTTAAACAATTAAAACACTGGAATGCACATTCTCCCTGGCAACATAAACAGTACTGATTATCACGTGAAATTTGGAGAGTTGTATATTAGCTAAATTCAGTTAATCAAATGTATACTTTATAAACAGAAAATCTTATGGGCCAATGTTTTATCCATCAGTTTTGGACTAGGTTTTAATGGTTACCATCCATGGTATTATGTAACTCAGGCACATTGTTTTAAAGAGCACTGGGAGATGAAGAGATATATTTTATTCCTTATGTGTTCAAAATGGATTTTTGAATCTGTGAGAAAGCCAACATATTCCCAGGATGCTGATGAACAAGTTTTTAGCCCATTTAAAATACTGAAGCCAGGAGTGTTAGAAACAACAAAAACAGCACAGCACGAACAGCTTATGCAAAGTGCCACATTTTGAGAGGTCTGTTATTTGTAAAGGTTAAGCATGATAATTAATTATAACAATTTCAATACTACCCTTAGATACAGTTACACAAAACTAGTCATCTAGACAAATCATGTTTCAAGTTGTCTTGTAACACCTGTGAAGCTGAACAAAATTAAAAGTCATTAGAGGTAGATGGTTAAGCAACCAGGCAGATCCATCAGCTGGTTATGTTGAGCATGTACATCAAGGGAGGACGGCAGATCAGTCTTTACATGATCTGCTGTTCAAGTCTCTTAACTTCATCTTAGTTCAGCCCGAAATTCAGTATATGAACCACTGCTACAAAAGAAAAATAAAGACACCTTCCAGATATGAACGGGGTTTCAAAATCTGATAGATCCAAATCAGTTAACACTCCATGCAGATAATTACAAGACCAGTCCCATTTTCATTGCTTTTTCACATACAATTTTGTTATTAAAAAGATGCAAAGCAAGTCTGGATGTTTTTACAGGACTTAGACTCCTCTGTAATGAAAATCTGAGCAGTTTAGAGGAAACTTCCATACACTTTTCATGTCTTCGATCCAGTTATGTCCCATAGATGTTCTCGTTGCACTTGTGTTTTATTAACTATACCTATTAATTAATATCAGCTCAAAGTTAAAAACCTCTCTAAGAGGTAAGCACAGAAGTACACCCATAGCAAGATCTTGTATTTGTATTGTTTCACAGTCTTCCAAGGCTTTTTATAAAGTCCAGAAGATGCAGACACTTATAGAAACTGGTTAAAAAACAGTCCACATTATTAGTTTTTCCTAGATTCTTCACTTAAGCACATCACACTAAATCACAAGTACAAACAGTTTTATTACCAAAACAATTAATTAAAAATTTAAGATCAGGGAACAGAATAACAGAATAGATATTATAATGTATTTATTACAGGAAAAAAACCCCAAAAAAACACCAACCAAACCAACAAAATACCAAGAATTTTAAGCAATTTTACAGTAAAAAAAAAAAAAAAAATCACACAATTTTTGGTATTTGAGGTTGCTTTAGTTTATCGGCTTGGTTGGCTCACTGCTTTGAGTATATGAATTTCTGCTAACCTGATTTCATAAAAATCTATGAAAGACTATAATCACCTGAGCTTTCAAACAAATAACATGTTTCCCAGCACGTAGACCACAGAACAATCCTCCCTGTTTGTCAAAGCACAAAGAAAGACACAGAGCAGTGCCAGAAAAATTCAGTTTCAATATTCTGCAGACATTCAGTTCTTTTCAAAATATGTAGTTGCTATTAAAAAAAAACCAACAAAAAAAAACAGAACAAAAAAACCCAAACCAAACCAAAGGACAACAACAAAAAGTAATGGTGATAACGTATATGCCAAGCATTTAGACAATGGATAAGTAACTGAGGTGAAAGCAGTGAGAAATTTACTGTAGCAGCATCTAGGAAGGCTTTATTTGACATAATTCTTTACTGGAACTTCTCATTAGAAGTTATTTCATTCTTGTATCTATATATAGATGAAGAAACAATGGCTCTCACTGCTAAGGAGCCATTGCTGTAAGGAGACTTCTGGTGAACCCTGAAAATCCTCTGTGGAGCTATGAATGTATGAGGAAGTATGATAAACACTCCCAGGATGTTAATAAGGAATTACAGAGATGTACTGATTGTACATCCAGACCCTGAAAGCGTCTTTATTTGAGCTTAGTAAGGATAGATGATGGTGAACTCAGTGGGGTTTTCTAATCTGTTTTCTTTCTTTTTAGAACTTAACTGTGGGAATTCTGCCTGGAGAGCTCTTAAGTGCAGCAAGATTTTGGCCAGTTGATCAGAAGTGCTACATAAACTGCTGCTCTCACTGGCTCCACAGCATTTGATGCAAGCATTTCAGTAAAGGGGGATCACACTACCAGAACATATCCCAGTATAATGGCCTTCTTCCAGCCATTGTTCCCTGAAGTAAGGGTATGGGTGAGTCCTCAAATATATGCCCAAAAGAAGTACAGAAACCACTAAGAGCTTGTGGGTTCAACTACACTCAATCAAATATCTTTAAAAAACCCCACTCTGAAACACAAATGAAACCATCCCCCAATCAACATAAAATCCCCAAACCACAAACAAACCCAACCTAAAACTCCCACACACTAAAAAGACTGCTTTCCCACATAACTAACAGTAATATTTTCAACAGCAATATTTTCAATTGTTCAAAAAAAAATTAAAAATTTTAAAAACTTAAGTCTAGAGAGACTGCACATTGTTCATGCAACAGATTGTAAACACATTAGCAGTCCAGGTTCTTTGGGCATTATTATTTTGCATGCGTTCTGCAATGCACCAAAAGGCTTCTCTGCATCTGTTCCTTGCAAATGTAAACCAAACTAAATGTGTTAGTCCAAAGAGTATTTGGAGGCAAAGGCCACAAAAGTCTTTGATAGTTTTACTCTGTGCAAAGTAACAGTAAATAGCCTCAATAAATACTGCATCAAGTGAAGAAACCAGCACTACTCTACCTACAGGTTTAGGTACTTGGAGGATCATGGAATGAAACACAAAACTCCCAGCCAAGTCCAGTTTGGGCTTGTCTCTGCTGCCACACATGTGCTGCTGCTACAGAAGTCCAGTTCCTCTGAGCAAGTCAGTGGTTTTGCCATTGGAATCACAGACCCTGCTGGCTCAGAGCACTTTGCAGGAGCCAGTTAAAGTCTTAATGCTGAAGTAAATCCAGCAACACCTACCTATTTGTACTTGCTCTGGCTGGCTCAATGATACAAATGCTGATGTATCATCAATCCACGAAACCTGAATGTTACCTAGAAAAAGCAAAAGAAATTATTATGACTATTTTTATTTTAGACTCAGTCACAGATTTTTATCTGATATGCCATGACATGAAAAATCCAAGCAAGAGTAACTGCACCTGAGAAGGCTTTTGTCCACTATAAGGTGTGTATTTCAGACCCAGTTGCACAAGGGCCTGGAACTGTTCAGCAAGTCAGGGCTGCATGTGCATCCTGTACACCCTCAGATCCTCAAATCCTCCCTTCATGGTATCTATATGAGTCTACAAAATCAACTGAAGCAATTTTATGGGAATTTCAGTCCTTTACTCAAATAAATAACAGCTCTGAGTGATGATAAATTCCAGTCAAAAGAGGTAGGTAGAAGATTGATCACATCAATGGAGAACTCACTGTTGGGACACTAAATTTTCAAACTCTGGTTTGTCTGAATCCCATTATACATCATTTCCTGGATGTGAAATAAAAAACTTAATTTGAGTCAATATGAGGACAAATGCACAAAATCATGGACCTCATTTGAAAGCTGTTACAATGGAACAGTGACTGGAAGTAAGTCCCTCTATTCATCAACCAGTTAGTGCATTTTCTATGTGAATGGCTTAAAATGTCACATTAGCACTAAAAGAGCTCATAATCAAGCAAAAGCAGAGGAAAGGATTCCCATTCCAGACACAAGGTCTTATTATAGTCTGAAATCCATTTACATCTCCTGTCCTTATCTAAGCACTTTACTGTTAGTACAATTCAGATATTGAAAATTGGTGCCATTTTTTTCACACAGACTAGAAAATCAAGTTATATATAATGTTACGCCACCATTTAACCTTCAGACATTACAAGGTTAAAAACAATGATGCAAAAGGGCTTAAAATACATTTATTCTCAGTTGTTTAATCTATTGAAATCTAATTTAGTCTACAGGTTACAAGGTTATAGAAATCTCTTCTGAAATCCGGCCAGATTATAAACAGATTTTCTAATTATAAAAAAAAAAAAGCCTAGATAGATTTCATTCACATGCTATACATTTGAGTAGCCAGCTATTTAGGAATTAAGTTATAATCATTTTGATCATTGCCAAAACCATAATTAATTCAGTATGGTTTCTCACATCTCCCTGTACTGAAGGGCTAAGGCTGCTATTAGGATGAGCCTACACCACGAAGTTACAATTTCTTTAAACATTATTTAGGGCCCATAAACTCAATTTCTAATAATTCTGTCTTTGAAAAATACAGAACTTTGCTGCCTATGGGTAAGGCTCTGGTGTAGGCAGAACATTCTTTTGGCAGGACACTAACATTTCACAACACAAGAAAAGCCCGAGCTGACTCACGATTGCAGCTCAGAACTGTAGTGCATTTGGTAGGACCCCAACACTGAGTTTCCTTTAAAGGGCGGAAATTACTGTACAAATTCATATTGCTCTACATGCATTGACAAGTCTTTGCTCTAAAATTATTCATGTATCATAATATATTGTGTATCATCATCAAAATTTCCTGAAAAATCATTTCAGATGTCAGAGACCATATTCCATTGTAACTCTGGAACACAGAAATGCTGTCCAGATTGTGTCCCTTTCCTATATATACAGTTAATTGATTTCAATCTACCTGAGCAGACTGAGACATAGATCAGACAGAAAAATTCTCCTGAATATCCTGCAATTGTACCCTCGGTATAAAATAAGAAAGAGGATTAGTGATAGAAAAAAAATATCTCTTGAAGGAATTCAGCTACTATTCAAATGGACTTCAACATCCATATTTTCACTAAGTGCCAAATAAAAATTAATTAATAAAAATCCAACCTATTGGTGGTGTATTATTTCAGTATCAGATCCTTATTGATTGTTGCAGAAAGGCTGCTGTATTCTTGTAGTCTTGCTGTACTGTATGACTTCTGACTTTGTATTTTTAGCTAATAAAGGGTTTCAATACTTGCCAACGTATGTTGCTTTTATACTCAGACTTACACATTTTAAATGTAGAATTTAAAGAAAGCCAAACATTAAACTGCAGACACTGAGTTCCAGTCTGAAGTGAACCGCAACAAACGCTCTTATGCAACTCTCCATGCTTAAAGAGATGCTCTCTTCAAATTATGCCACGTTTCATCATTATTAAGAAGTAAGAATTTAGGAGAGATAAGATTAATAAATCAAATCATTCAGCAATACTGCTAGGCACTCAGTAAATATGGTGCATTTCAGAAGTATGGTGAAATGCAAATAAAATTTGGAAAGCAAATGCAGCCGCAGTACAATATTTAGCAATCACCAGAGCCCTGTGCCAGCTCACTGCAAGGCCAGTGCAGATAAGCCATGGACAGCAATGTAATGGAACACCAGCTCCAGAGAAATAAACCAGAACATTTCTCTCTCTGCACTTCTAGAATACATTAAGTCTTCAATACTTTGAAGAATGCCAGTAGTGGACTATGCTACGAAGGTGCAAGTAACATCTATTTCTTCTATAAAGAAATTTGAAAATTCTCCATATATCAGCATAAAAATGCAAACAAGATTAATTCCACAGAATAAAATTAAACTGATGGATTACATCACTGAAACATTTTCCTTTTTATACCATGTTCTTATACATTGCCTACATGACTTTTACTGGTAATTAAGTAGTAGTTTTCATAATACTTTGATAGTACAAGGTTTAATCAAAAGTGCAAAGACATTAATTTAAGTAGAACCTTAAGGCTATAAACTAAAGCTGTATTCTAGCAAATCCTATTTTAACGACTTCATATTTCATCATCATGACCAAATAAACAATGCAAATTTAAGAATTTGAAGTGTTCTAAGAGACTGCATAGTGCTGCAAGTACTTGTACAGTGAAACTACATTCACCCCTGAGACTATAAAAACATCTTGCATGAACAGGTGTCCACTTGGTATGCAGGCAGTCCTGAGGGATTTCAGAATCATGAACACCCCTTCTAGAGTAGCAAATGTAAACCAGTTCCAAGTGTGACACTGCAGCCCTTTCAGCTGTTTCACCATATTTCGTTAGAAGCTTCATGGAAGATTATAACTGCTTCAATTCATTCCAAAATAATTTTTCTGTAAAATTCGACTAATACTGCTTGATTTCAAGACACTTTGCTTTAAATGATGTAATAAATTAGGATAATTCATGTCTGTTACTGCCCTTTTTTTTTAAGCTTTTGGCAAATCACTCAAACACTCTGCCCCTATTCACCTACAACTGGAAACGCATGGGTACGTCTCTATTCCAGAATTTTGGAAGGAATATTCTGCAGTTTGTTTTGAGACACCATGGCAAAAAGACTTAACTATGGAACCTGGAGTTTGCAAACCGAAATATGCAAACATTCAGCCCTGAAATGTGGAGAAACCCAGGAATTGGCAATTCCCACAGCGAGCACCAGCAGGGCGTGGGCGCGCCCCCTGGCGGCCGTGCCGGGCCCCGCACACGGAGCCGAAGGTGAAAATCCGCCGGGACCGAATCCCAGCGATGTTCCTTCCTCAGCCCGGACACTGCCCCGGAGAGCCCCGCCAGCTCTGCACTGCCCAGGCGGGGCTGTTACATCCTCTCCCCTACACTGACCCCTGCAGTGACCGTCGAATGCTCACTGAACTGCGGGAGTTTGATACAGCTCCCGAGACCCTGCACAGACACGGTGCCAAGCCAAAGAGAAGGAGCAGGAGACCACCATCAATTAGTCCAGCTGTCCAAGTACCTACATTTTATACTTCTACTTACTAGAGCAACAACAGGACTACTGGTCCTCAGTTATTAACTACCTTTTTTGCTATTTCTTCTCACCTGGATGGTGTTCACAATCTGGAAATCAAACTGCTTATCTTCAAGCTTGCTTGCTTGCCTAGACTGACACATGGTGGAGTTTGGCTTTACACCGACTACAGGATGAACCTTGTTCCTAAAGCCTCGACCTGCCTCACACCAATCCCCATTCCCTTTATCCAACTATATAAACTCCTATCTCCTTTCAGGAGAGGCTGTAAATAAAATGATAGAAGATCAACAATATTCAACAAGCACCAAATAAAGATTTCTAAAGAGCAGTTAATAAGAACAGTAATTTTCAACACATTACAAAGTCCACAGGACACCAATCAAAAATTACAAGAAGAGATTCATCATTACCTGCACTAGGAATAAGTCTGCACCCACAGACTAAAAATAACAAAACAAACCAGAAGTTTAACTTGTTAATAATAAAAAAAAAAAAAAAAAAAAAAAAAAAAAAAAAGGAAGACAGACTGTATCACTCACCAAAGGCACTGAAAAGCTGGTATAGGTCACTAGTCTTCCACTCTTTGGGAAAAGTTACATGAAGAACATGATCTCGTTTGGGCTGCACTACAAAACAAAAATACTTTTGTTAAAGTAAGAGACCCTAATTGTGGTCATGTAGCTCTTTTCTTCACTCTCCTTTTTCAGTAAGAAAACAGGCCAAGATTTATGAAATTACATCAGTTACAGTGAGAATGTGCCTGCACTTAGGCATGAAAGATATACTAAATCCTACTAGCTCATCTGTTTAAGAAGTGAAACAGCATTTCCTACCCACAAATGAAGTCCTCCCCATTCCTTGCACCAAATCAAGTTGTAAGACAGAAGAAAAAAAAAAAATCAAAAGCCTCTTCATGCTCCACCTTTAAAAAATTCTTAGTAATGGTTCAATTTTTGCCACTTTTCTGTTAATAAAAAACTTCCTGTGAAACAATGTTCAACTCAGTTCTCATATAATATTAGATGCAAGCTAGAATATACACATTGACATTTTATTATTACTAAAAATTACACCTCATCAAGGCCAACATCTAAAGAAGTGCAGAAGTCTTTAGTGTATATTCAAAGTCATTTTAAGGTTTGTGAATTTGAGAGAATCCAAATCAAACTGCTGGAAGAGGTAAGAATACAGCAAAAATTATCATTATGTATCTAACTTTTACACAATTCTCCCTGAAGTTCTTTCACTAGAGATGTGAGCTTTTATAACCTGTGAATTCCTATCATATTTTATAAAGAAACAAGTGGAACACTGTATTTTCAAGGGCAAAGATACTGAAATATTTTACATTTTCCTACAAAACTATTTGCATTAATTAAGCCTTTCCACAGGTATCTGCAGAGATCTATTTTGTCATGTATAACACATTGCTACCTCTTACATGTAATTTTACATTTGATGACAGAAGCTGAACCATTAGTGTCGAGTGCTCCACTTTGCAATGTGGGGCTCCACTTTGTTCAGGATAACTCAAGGGTTAACTACACACAGCTTGATGTGATCAGATTTTAATCTGACCACCTGGTAACACTCTCAAGTCAGGAAAATCTTCTCTCCTCTTTTGGTATAGAGACATAAGGATTGTTTTTCATTTTAGTGAATGATTACTGACTTACTCTCCTGCATTCTTTTGTAACACAAACTTTTCTAGTTTCTGATCCCCTTAGATTTCAGTATTAAAACTGAGAACTTCCCAAGGTGTATCTCATTCATAGAGCAGATGTCCAAAATCAGACCATCAGCCACTTATTATTGCTAAGTGTTTTAATTTGTTTCACCTAAACGAGTAGGTTAGCCTGAGTTGACCAGAAACTTCCTAGTAAGAAACTACAGGTGTCCATTAGCACTGAGAGCTCAGTCAGGCTCAGGACAGAGACACAAGTAGTTAAGGAAAGCAATCCCTTCATGAGCACAGGTGAAATCCTGTTCCCTAAGTCTGCTACTTAAATAGAAAGGACATTCCTATTTAAGAAATATAAATCTTTAATAAGAAAATGTTTTTTAAGAGCTAAAATTCAACTTTTTGCACTATACAAGTCAAACACCAAAACCTCACAAGCAACAGAAGATCAATTCATTGCTGTACAGCTTATTAGAGAGCAACTCAAAGTTTAATTATGTGTAATCCAGTAGTAGAAAATCATAGCATGAACAACTTCAGTTTCAGATATCACAGTCTTTTCATATTGATTAGAGAAAATAAACTATTTCTAACCTTGCTGTATCTGTTCATTCTTAAATTCACAGTGAATCTGCTGTTAAAATTTCTAACTTCTCCCTACTCAGGTGAAAAATTTGATTCTTTTTCTGCTTTGCAGTCATTTTGTGCAGCAACTTCATTCTTTTAAATGAGTTTTTAACATACAATAACATAAGGTGATGAAAGTCACATTCACATATTCAATACTATTTAACTTAGCACACATTACCGAAATCCATTATTTCAGGAAAACTTGAACAAACTTGCTATTTCACTACCTGACAAACAGAAACATAAAACTGTCACCCAGTCAGCTGTGCCTCAATTCTCTTTTAAAAATACAGACTCCAAGTGCACCTCCCACAGAAACCTGGCTGGATTCCTTAGGTGGCTTTACTTCTCTGCAAAACGGCCCCCTACAGAAACCACCACACAGTTTCCTCAACCTACAGTGGGGTTTGCATCTCAGGACAGCAACAAAAAACCCCCAAAACCAGGTAAAACAGCATGGCTAAAACAGCCAGGCCAACATGCCACCCCTGCCATGCTTTCTGTTTTGAGCCTTAGAAAGCCTGCCTGGCTCAGGTTCTCCTGGAACATCTGCATCAGTCTGTTCTACAGGAGTGGCTTTCAGATAAAAGAGACAGACTTTCAGAGGCAGAGTCTTTTTTTGGCAACCCTTCTTGGCAAAGTATCAAAACAATCCTGTAAGTTGGCCAGCAAGTGGAAGTAGCATCTTTACAAATTAGTAGCTTTGGCACTCTCTCAATGACCCAAAGTATTTACCCATTCTTCCACTCAGTATCAAACAGTTGGGGAAGGAAGATGCAACATAATTAGATTATCATTCCAGCAGAGCCAAAGCTCAGTGATCTGACCACCTAACTGAATTTAAAATTAAATATATGCCCTTACAGCATGTATTTTCCTCTCCAACAGTTACTTCCATCTCTCTAGAACTGCATTCTGTTACTATTACACTGGCACCTAACAGAGTCTCATTCCAGTCTGAGCTTTCCAATGCAAGGAATGGAAAATGTGTCCACATCAGTACTGCTTCCAAATGGGTATAAATTTCAAGACATTGTGTATCTGACCCCTCAACATAAAATTATGCTTTGATCTACTGAAGACCCAGATTGACCTCCAAGGCTTCACATTTTCCTAAGTCATGGCATCAGTGGGAACCCTCATCCAAAGTTTTCCCCCTCATAATAAAACATCCCATAACAGTAAGGACATTTAAATTAGCAGAATCTGTTTTCATTTAAATATATTATCAACTAATTACAGCTCCAGATCTGTAAACTGAAATAACCAGAAAGGTAAAAATGTTTTAAGCAGTATTTTTCCATAATCATAATCCCATGTGGCAAAAGAATCCTGATGTTTAGGCTGAAGTTAAGGAGAGGTACTACTGCAGGTCGATTGAGAAACAAAGTGGCCACAAGATTTTCAGAACCATTTGCTATTCACTAGTTTGCATTCTGTATTTACTGCTGGGATGAGGGGACAGTGTAAAGATTGCACTTTTTATGTGATATGGTACATAAGAAGAGTAACCCAAAATAAAAATAAATCTGTTAATTTCAAACACTGATTTAGTAACATTAACTTGAATTATTCTCGTCAGTCCCCTTTATAATGCAGATTCTCTGGTCAAAGTTGAAGAATGTCTAGATTTACTCTTTTGTTAAAGGAAAACAAGGGAACAGACACATTTAAATCATTTCATAAGCAGCTAATAACCTAAACACAGCTGATAGATATGCTGATATCCTTGCTTTAGATGTACATAATTAATCTTTACACTTCCTCCTCCAGGAAGTTTGTAAGAATGGCACTAAGATTACAATGAAAGAAGCTACTTACAGTCTGGTCCTTCTAAATTGAGATATGGTATGTCCATCACTCTCATAAGAAATAGCCTAGAAGCAAAATGGAAAAGAACCATCAGCAAATTTCTGCCTGAAGACCTTTTCCTTTTTATAGTTTTTTTATTTTTTCTAATAACCAGATTCAAAAGTTACTTGGCATCACACCAGGAATTTTATTTATTCAAGAAAACAAGGGCAAAAAAGGCCCAAACCAAGGCACAACAGAAGGGATGTGACTACACTCCAACTCTGGTGGAAGGCACTAGGCAGGATCACAGCACCATAACAGGGACCCAGCTGGGCAGAGAACTGGAATCTGTGCTCTCCCAGTAAGCTGCTCTGCAGACTGCCAAAAGAGGCTCAGTTTGATTTATTACCTATGATTTGTGCTCAATCTTCATCCGAAATGTCAGTGTCACTGTTAGTAAGAGACACAGCCCTCTTTAGACCCCAGTGCAAGGGATAAGCACAGCCTAAATAGGCTAAATACAGTTTTTCTGCTGGTCAGTAAAAGCAGTTTAGTCTTTTTTGGATAAAGGATGTCCATCATCCATGCAGGACAGCAAAAGTGGTAGGTTTTATTAAAAATTTTAAAAGGCAGGTTGTTTTAAGCTGAGTTATTTGAACAAACTTTTGCCAACCTACTACTTTTTAAAGCACTCAAATAGTAAATTTTGCAGGTTTTCATAAAAATAAAGATGAAGTTTACTAAAAACACAACAAATACTTCCAGGGAGAAACACTAGTTAAGCTTCCCCAAGTTTTATCACATTAAGGAAAGCAATACAGTGGTCAACTGCAAGAACAGATTTATGCCAAACAAAATACATATACCTGAAATTAATTAGGATCAGTTTTTTATTCCCCAAGACAAATCCTACATTCATTTGTTTGGCCAAACAATTACGTCACTAAACAGCGTGCACATACACACACACACACACACACACACACAAACACACATTCTCCCTGCAGCCTAATACTGATTTTAGCATTAAGTGCACTTCAGGTGTGTTACAGAAGTAACTGCATCTTGTAGCACCAACTTACATCACACAGATTATGAATACTGAGTTCCAACATAATCCATAATTAAATATCCATAACTGTGGTTCTAAGATTACTCACCTATCTGCAGAACATTCAAATTAATAAGATTTTTCTATATGACAGCATGAATTCTATATGAAATTAGCTTGATTCATGAAGCTTTGAGTTAATGTTGTGAAAATCAGTGTCTTAGCTACATTTCTTTAAAAGCTAAGCAGACCAAGCTAAAAAAATGTTATTTCCTACACTGTTTAGAGACTACAGCCTGATCACACAGTCAGAGGATCCACTTCTCAGTAAGAACTATGAGGTGTTTTGAGGAAGCTACTTGGAAGACAATTAATTGTTTCTGTGGAAGGTTAAATAAAATGAAGAGAGTAAGGCTATCATTGTGCCAGTCACAGCATTGCATAAATAGTCTCAAGGAGTCAACACTGTTCCTCTGCACTGAGCTAGGATAAAAGTTTTCAGAGCTGTGTGGTGAACTGTGGAGAGAAACTGATCCAGCTGAAAAAAAAAAAGGCATTTTTTTAAACCCAGCCCAGTTTACCAGTCCAGGCCAGTGACTACTTCAGCCACATGTGGCTGCAAGCACAAGAACAGCAACTGTTTACTCCTACACTGTGAGTGGGAAGTTATTGGTCAAACTGCACAAAGCACACCAATCTCCTTTTGCAGTAATTTTGCCAAGAAAAGTAAATTAATATAGAAAAGTTGAGGGATTTCCAATACCAGAGTACATAGCTCCCTAGGAGAAACTTTCTACAAATATAGCACAAACCCAAGTGATTTGCATGGATTTTGGTTTCTGATATCCATTGTATAAAAAAAACATTTCTAAGCTAATTTCTATTTCTACAGATCATGATGCTATTCAGCTCAATAAAACATGGTGTTCTCATTTCTCTACACCTCTTCCACCCCCTGACTCCAGCTACATCAAAAGAATAAACAGCATTCAAACCCAAGGAGATAAAAAATAACATTGTCATTCAACGTTTGTGAGGGGCTTGTGGGTGGGGGCAGGAAGATATGGAAAAGCTGTCGTCCTAAACCAGTAAAACAAAATCCAAACCAACTCCAAAGTACATGAGACAATAACAGTATCCAAATTATACACACAACAGTTTAGATGCTGCAATAAAGAGTCCCATCATCTCAACTCATAAATGTTCATCAGGGATTACTCACAGCAGACAAACAGGATTTTTCAAAGATGTTGTATATACAATAAAGCATAAAGATTACAGAAATGCATCTCTGGAATTCCTGGCCTATTGAGTTGTTTATCATATAACTCACTGCACTATGCCTCAGAGAGCCAAACAACCCTAAGGGAAAGTCTGTTTTTAATCAGTTCCACTCTCACAAAAGCCCTAAAACTAAAGATTTTACCTATGTTCATCATTAACCTATATGGACATTAACCTATATTCTTGGCCATCACTCTTGAACAGCCAGCTGAGAACTTCCACAATTTTGCTGACATAATGAAAGACATCAAAATTACTCTTGGAAAAAGTACTACCTTCAAGTAGTAGGTAATACCTTCAATCTAAGTTCAAAAAAATCAAAGCTAGATTTTTAAATTTTAAATTTACTAATTTAAATCACATTAGTGACAAGCCCATTCAAACAGGAAACATTTCCAAAATCCTAGCAATGACATGAAAGTTTAATCACTAAACTCTATTTAAGTATTAACATGTAATATGCAGAGATCTTGAAATTAGGACTTTATAAGTAATCCAAAGAATCATGGTGTGTTTTAAAGGACATTTTCAAGACTATCTGGATAATAGTTCAAACTGAGAACACTGCTTCTAAATAGCTGCCTTACACTGAACTCCTGTGCTCAGCTTCTTTCAGGAAAAACTTGTGACACAAGGTATAACTTCCATTTGTTTAGCTTACTGTTTGCACGTTGTAGTTTGTGTTTTGCTTGAAGAACATGACTACAGCACAAAGGAAAAGGTTTCCTTGTTCTGACTGCTGCCCACAGGATCAGGAAGAACTTCTGGAGGAAGGAGGAACATTGTTTTTTTTCTCCCCAGTAGGAAGAGAGGCTGCTCAGCTAGGGAAGGATTCTAGACCACAAACTAGAGACAAGAAGGTGTAGCAGGAAGCTGGCTGGCAGCCCAGAGCATACCTGCCAAAAAAGCCCCAGAAGCAACACACTCACTACGGGACCTTTAGGGAACTCTGAACTGCAGAGCCCTGGATGCTGCCACAGGTGCTAAAAACACCACCTGCTGCAGAGAGACCGGCAAAGATTGAGTGAATGAAGCAAAAGACTTGTTCATTCAAACACCACACAGCTCTGACTTCTGACATGTAGCTAAACCATCTTTACTAAAAGAGTTGTCTTATTCTGGTTTGTTAGTTTGCATTATAGGAGAAAAAATGAGCCTGACAAATACAAGCCTTGGCCTGCTCACTGTAAGGAAAAGGTGAGACAGTCTCATCTCTAGGCTCTGACTTAGGTGATGTGGCAGATGTTAGTTAGAATATGGCAAAGCTTCTAAAATCATATCATAGTAAGACACAGTAAGTCTTCCAAGTTTCCGTGATTTAAAAAGAATATATAGCTTTTCTGAAACAAGAAGTTACAAGTTCTGAATAATGACAGAATGGATAAACATTCTTTTCTTGCTAACAGTAATTTTCAGTTCTTGCTTTAAAAAGAAAAAAAAAAAAAAAAAAAAAAAAAAAGGCAGCTGTTCTCCCTACAGTTCATTAACTCTTCCTTTCATTACAGTCAGGCAGTGTTAACTCTGAAGCCAGAACAGACACAGCAGGCTTCCTCTCACTCACTCTCACAACTTCGAAATGTCACTCCTAGAGAAATGCCACATTTCAAGTACATAATTAATTTGAAAAGCTTAGATTTAATGTACTATTGTGACAGCTCTAGAAGCTGCTGTTTGTACTTGTTGCAAATATGCATTTCTAGAAAGAATTTTGGTTAATGATTGAAAAAATTAACCTGCTTAGTTGGCATCTACTATTTGGCACGTGTGTGTTGGTGTTCCTGAAAACAACCTAGTGACAAACCCCATCTTAAAATGAAATAGTGTTGATCAATTCTATCTTCAACTTCACATTCAAATCAAGCAGTCACTGTGGGTCCATGTCTCATCTAGGGAATATTTGTAACACCTGCTAAAATATATGGAGTTACTGCCAAACATGTCTCAGTGTCAAGAGAATCACATAACTGCTGTCACTATAATGGCATGATTTTCAGAACAATGAAAGGTGAAAGCCACTGATCACAATCATTTCCTCATTTGTGTGGGTCACCTGAAGCTAAAATAATTAATTTTGCCAACTCTTGTATTACAAATTTGAAATTATGGAATTTCTCCTGAATTTAAACAAAGCACTAGAATCTTTTTGATTTCAACCCTCTTCCTTTATGTGACAGATTGCAGCATCTTTAGAAGTTTCCTAAGGTAAAATCTACAGATTAATTATGTAAAGGATCAACTCTGTGCTTAAAGGTTTCTAGATTCCCCAAGTCTTACTTCAATGTGGTCAAGGAGTTTGCATGAAGATCCAATTCAAAAGCAAAATAGTGCTCACAGCATCATCCCATAAATCATATATGTATATTTCTCATGCCATCTTAAAAATGGGTTACCCAACAATGTTAATACCAATGCTTTGGGTTATTTGGACTGACATTACCATAGGGATATTTTAGTTTTTCCAGTCTGCTGAGCACACTCAGTTTTAACTATCACCAGTTACTGAGGGTCCTACAACATAAAGAACACCTGACCAGTTTTTCTCCAGTTCCACTACTCCCAAAGCTTACTCCAGGAATCATTTCCTAAATTGTAAATATATCCTCTACAGTGAGATGGGCAAGGCCATTAAAGCAGCCCAGGTAATCTTCTAAGTGTCCTTTCACAGGTCAACAGAAAGTAAATCATCTTTCTCAAAAGAAAAGGTATTTACTTCATAGTCTCTCCAGCACTACAGTATGAATCAGAAAGCCAAAAAAACTTCATTTTAAAGAAAAATGCAGTTAGCTATCGATTCCAAGGCTAGAGGTAGATCTGCTAAAGCTGGTGTTGTACTTCCACATTTTACCAGGTTTTTTTATACAATTACTTACTTGTTAAAAAAAGGTTCAATGAGTTTTGATCTAGCAGACACATGGTTTTTCGGAGGACTCAGGAATGAACCTGATGAATGAAGAATAAATTTAGTGTGTAATAAGCAGGTACACACAGCACCAGGGAGCAGGTTTAGAAAAGACTTCACAGGTACCTAGGAAATTAGCCATGGAAATGAAGCATAGTCCAGTAATGTAAGCATCATATCCTGCTTCATGCAGTTGTTCAGATGCTGTATCATAGCTTGGAAATCCTTCTGCACTTTCTGAGGGGAAAAACACATTTAGAAACACATTATCAGAGTATATAAAGGTAGCTCAGTATGCTTACCCACAGGCTTATTTTGTCAGAGCATAGCATAATTTGGAGAAGTTTGTACAACTTTCAGAATTTTTGAATTTTCTTAAGTTCTTAAAAAAGAAGTTTTATTTAGCATTTTTAAATAAGAATAGGTTCGTAAGATGGAAAGTCTTTCCTATTAAAAAGCCCTTAATCCCCAGACCTCAGCCAAAATGGAGTATTAATTTTAAGACAATGACAGCAGAATTCTCCACTAAGAGTATCTTTTTTTCTGACTTGCATTTACACTGACTGGCATTAGACACTCAGTCTAATTGAAAGCTTTGCTATTAACCTGTTTGCCAACAATCTGATTGACCTATGATCAGATTTTTCAAGATATTTAAATGAAGACTAAACTAAGTGATTTAAGAACATCTTTACTGATAAATGCACTTGGTGTTTATGCTCTCTCTGCACATTCAACAATATAAAAAAGTACTACTCATCTTGATTTCGATCAAGCATTGAAACTTTCCCTCTCAACATACTCCACTATTCAGTATTGCTCTCCCTTTTCTAAATCAGCAGCCTAAGAAAAATCTCAGAACTCTAGAGCTAAGCTTGCCCTTCGATTAAGTATCCTGTGTTCCCTTCAAAGGAAAAAACCCTTTTTCCTACTAAAAAACTTTAATAATTTCTAAAACACACATGACTAGTGATTACTCTGTAAGTTTTCTTGGTTTTGTTTGTCCAAGGGCCTCCTGGAGTGCTCTGGCTCTGATCTGAAGGACAAGCACCAAATGAAAGTTGTCAACAAATTTCAAATTAATCCCCAAAAGTCAACCTAAAAGATGATGGAACTGCTGTTCACTGAACACGTCCATTCTTTTACTGTCTGGATTCCTATTAAGTTCCAGGTATATTTTTTAATATAATTGCACTGTATGTACAGTGCCCTCATTTAAAGTCCCTTCATCAAAACACTAAGTATTAGCAGGGGAATTTATATTTCAGACCAAGAACAAAAATAATCAAAGCATTTTGTTTCCTCTGGAAGAGGAAAACATTACAGAAATAACAGCATGTTCATATATCCTTACCAACTTTAGGAGGACTGAATGGAACCTCTTTTAAACGTTTTTCCAGTTCTGCAAGCGATGTATTATTAATGATCTCCTGCAAGAAAAGCCCTCATTAATTGCCAATGTCAAGCACATTTTCCCTGGAAACTGAAATCAAACAGGATCAAGTGAGTATTTACTGCTGCCACCTTGTGTTCTCTAAGGATTTACACACAGTCCTATTTTCAACTAATGCACCAGAGGAATGTCAAGACAAATTTCAGTTACTTTGCCTCACTTGCATCATAATGAGTCATAAGCATTTATTAATGCTGCTCAGAATTATTGAGGGATTATGCCAAAGTAATCTTCCTATTTGAGTCTGGTTTCATGCAGGGTACATGTGGCAAGGGAAAAGACAGCACAAACAGCAGGGCAAATATTCTAAATATTGATTATAATGGTTGAGGGCATTCAAGGTGAGTATTGAAATGTGCTTGCTGACTGGACATTTTTGAATAGTTTTACAAGTGTAAATACTGCTGATTTAAAGTAATACAGAGACAGTGAAAGAAGCCTGACAATCAGAAAGTTATCCTACACTTCAACATAATTGAGTAGAATCAGTGGATCTACTGACTAATTATATGCATAAAATAAAAAGCCACAAAGATGTATTACAGATTAATTCCTTACTGAAGCTCTTAATCAAATATATATTGTCAATCAGTACAATGGAAACATGCAGAATCAACAGCAAGAGACAGCAAAACATCTCTCACAATCTTTCTTAAAGTTGTCTGAGATCTGTGAGGACCAGGTAGGTATCCTTTGGTTCTCAATCAAGCTCAGCTGTTTACACTCATGGAGTCTGTAGACTGAAAACTTACCAAGAACTAAGTACAATGAACAAGCTCAAACGATGCATTAATGTGGCATCCCAAAGCAGGATTTTGTAACAACGGCCTAAAAACCCAAGCATCTGCTGTAGAATTAGAAATATCAACACAGTTGTACCAAACATAAAACTTGTGGAGGATTCTTATTTTTCAGAATGCCAAAGCCTCTATTCTTACCACAGCAGTGTGCAACACAAGCCTGACAATACCTACACGTATATTTAATAGCACTTTATGCAATACTCTGGAGTCACAGAGCTATGCACAGAGAGATGCTGCTTCCTCAGCATGTTTTTTAATTAATTCAAAGGCACATGGGAAAACAAGAGCTTATGAACACTTATTCCAATACTTCTTTAGAGGAATAAAACTCATGCTCTAAGAGATTTTAAGAGAAACCTGTGATTTTTTCCTCCTGCTGACTACCCACTGAGCAAAGGCCACAAGAGAACCTAATGATGATAAAGCATTTTTCCAGACAAATCTAAGTCAGCATTCACAGTACTCTAAGGCTTTGAATATACAAGCAGCTTCCAGATCCTATTTGTTCATGAACAGCACTTTTTTTATCTCCTGACGGGACATGCTACTTAAGAAGAAAATAATCTACTAATCACAAAATCTACCTAGCAGAAACTACATATTTTGAAATCCAAAGCTGCCAAGTTACCATAAAACTTCAAACACAAAAGTTAGTAATAGAAAATTAAAAATTTGCATTCTATAAATTCTGTAAGTTTGGATAAGGGGTAAAGAAAAATTATTCTTCTACAATAAAAGAAGCATCACAAAAAATATTACTAGACATCTTTCCATACAAAGAAGTGTAATTTGTTTCAATACACATGTATTAATGCAATTTTCTATCTTCAAATCATTCTATTAATAGTAACTTACCTTAAAAGGTTGTGTACTTGCCATCAGTTTAGTATCCAGTAACCTAGAAACAAAGAGCTAAGTAGGTTGAAACAGAAGAATACCCATTTTACCAGAGCCTCAAAAAATGTTTTAGTGTATTAGCTGGGAAACAGCAGATACACCCTACTGAAAATTACTGTTGGATTTGGAACTGCCAAAACATTCCTTGGCTTTGTTCAGCATGAAAAAAGGACAGCAACCAAGGGAACAGCAAGAGATGCTAACAACTAGTAGCAAATAAATCTTGTTCCAAATCAAGTGTAGACTCAAAACACCAAACATCATGCCAAACCCAGGGGAGTAGCAAGGGTGCATCTTTTGCCAAGGAGTGAACCAACAACACTGCTTTTCTGAAAAAAAGCTACTCAAAATTACTTTAAAAATGGTATTTACCTAACCTGATCCAAATTTCTTTTCCAGTAACAGCTAGGGTAAAGGGCTAGGACAAAAAAAATATCAGCTTGCTAAAACTCTACTGAAATGGTTGAAAGTTTGAACTAAGAACTTACCGGGGAAAGACACATGATGTTACTTCCTTGAACTCACTCAGGTCCTAATTTAACATTAAACCCAAAGATAAAATCCAAGTCAGTGAAGTGCTACAATTACCCAAACAGCCTCCAGAAGTGAGCTACAGTAACTGAATTCTCACTGCAAGAGATGGATTTGTCAGCACTACCATAGACACCACCTGCAGTCACACACAACTACAGAGTACATACTTCTGATTTGTCTATCGTGAGAAATAAATGTTCTGTCACTGCCAACATTTTATCCTGTTTTATATCTTAGGCTACTTCTGATTCCAGCCTAGTTAACAGGTCTTAAGTGCTCCCAGCATTTGGTATTTCAATGGAATATAAGCAGGCACTCCAGGTATGCAGTGACTGTCTACAGGTTCGGATCTGCCAAGGGTCAAAAACACAGCAACTACTGACAATTGCTTACGTTCCAACACCAACCAAACCGGTCCCAAACTTCTTTCTCCATCTTATGATCAAGTCTTTCCCCAAACACTCCCAAGCCCTTTAAGACTGCAAGTAACAATGCCATGTGAGCCATCCTCCCAGTGAAACCTTTTGCTTGCTCAGACAATGTTCTTGGGGCCAACACAGTGCTTAGTTTAACTGAATTGTCCAGTCATGAACTGTTAGACTGCCCTGCTGCACCCCAAGTGTGCTCCCTCCAATTATTCTGACATTACCCCTCTTCACCCCAGTGAACATCAACCTGCTACAGCTTATCTTTTTATTAAGTGTATTATATTATTTAAAAACACACATTCCCATTTTGCAAACTACAAAGGGGAAAATGCCATATAATTGTGCTCAAGCTCCACACCAGTTTCTTATAACACCTCAGGCAGTTAAATATACCTGATATAAGCAAAAACTACAATTCTACTACCTGATCTGGACATTTTAAAAAGCAAAGAAGAACAATCCAACTGAACTTTCTACATAAATATTTACGACAATAAGGCAGTAGCCCAGAATGGACTTTCTTAGAATACTTTTCTATAATTCTCTATAGACTGACAAATTCTTCCATTCAGAAGAAAGTGTGGAGATTAAGACTGAAAGACAAATACATTAAGGCATTTATTTCATCATCTGAACACTCAAAAGGTTACTTACATCAGGTAGGGGACAATAGAACTGGTGTATGGTGTGCATAACATCCAGCAGCATGTTGTGCCCAATAACAAGCTTGCCCTGTGCAAATAACATGAAATGCCTGTTACACTTCCAGTCCTGGCCATGGCAAAGGGAAATTGTGTGAATTTCTGTGAAAACCCCTATTCCAGATGCCAGCCAAGGGCAGGTGGGAACAAACACTCAAACTTCCCCATTTGCTCTCTGCCTGCCCCACACACTCCATTCTCACAGAGCAGCCACCTCTTTTTCCTCCACTCCCACCTATTTACCACAGGCTTCCACAGCAGCTTCATTCGTTGAGAAGATGTACTGGAAAAGCTACTGACAGCTTGGTTTCCAAATGTAATGTATTTAAGATTGAAGTCAAGGCATTTCTCAGTCCATTACTTTATACAACACCACACAATATATTCCTTATGGTAATAATGTATAACAGTTATTAAGGGCATGGTCAGGCTCCTCAAAATGCAGGACCTTTCATGCCGTATGTTGTACAAGCAAGCTCCTTGAAAAAGCTCAAGCAGTTTTTTAAATGTTAACTTTGATTCATTTGACATGACAACAGTCTTTTGGTAGCCTTTAACTGCTAGGAAAAAAAAGGAAGAAACTTCACAATCTTTTCAGAATAGAGAAAAAAAAGCCACCAAAGTTTATTTACATAAGAGCCCTAAGAAATTCCTACTCTCTACTCCTACAAATAAGATTGTTCACATCAGTCTTTAGTTTGAGCTTACTTAACCCACTACACCAAACCACTGTAAAACATGAAGCAACATAAAATGTCTGTTTAACTTATATTTCATCTTATTTTCCAAAATTTAACAGCAAAAGAATCCTTTCTTTGAATTACTTATTTTTTCTTATAAACAAAGGTAGGTTAAAAATCACATTAACTTACAGAATTAGCAATGGCATGAACAACTCTGGAAAATCCTACAGCATCATTCAACTCCTCCTGTAAGCAAAGATTCTGACATTAGTGAAACATAAACACCAATATTACCAAACTGTACCTGCAAACTGCCAGATGCTCCCAGTTTGCCTCAAACTGTTTCTCATACATAGCCAAGAACAGAACACAAAGGAAATGTCAATATTTAGAAGACACAAGATGTAAAAGCAGGATGCTACTGACAGAATTCCCATTTTGTACGTAGCTCTAGTTCACTGTCAAGTAGGACAAGTCACAAGCTGCTGTCCTGGGTTGCCCCTGGCCAGAAGCTAAACAGCCACTCTGCCCTTTGTTCACTCCCCTCACCCAAAATTCAGATTTGTGGATAAGGATAATGAGAGCCCATCCCCTCCAGCCTCCTTGCTTTTGGGGGAGGGTGGGAGAGAAAGCTTTGACACTGTGCAAGTGCTGTTCAGCAGTAGACAAAACACAGGGATGATATCACTGGAGTTTTAGACACAAAACAAAGCACAGCAAAATACAGGCTGCTACAAAGAAGGGTAACTTCACCCCAACCAGAGCAGTAACAGCTGCAGTCAGCTCATTGTAGCACAAGATCTCCAGTAGTGCTCTGCAGCTGTGACACTGCAAACAGCTCAGAAGGTGTTCAAATTAACCTACAGATCTTCAGCTGTACTTTTCACATGAATTGTTATATATGCAACAGGTGGAATCCTGATTGCTACTCCTATTAAATCAACCATACTGTTATGCTAACACAGATTGGGGAAGAAACATTCTTCATTAATTACATAAACAAAACCAAGAAGAAACATCAAAATGTGTGACACATTATATAATATTGTAGTTGTATAAACTGAGTCCTGATTGGTTTGGGGGGATCTGACTACAGCACAAACTGTTCTGTAACAGATTTTTCTTTTTCAGGTCTAGGGAAGTAATTTCTGCCTTGTGTTAGCTGTCTTTATCCAACCACAGCTGAAATTCAATAAAAACACTCACTGTTAACTTTAGTTAGCTCTGAATGCCACTAATCCAAGCAAGTAATACCCCCACTAAAAATGCTTCAGAAAAGTCTACTGTAGAAGTAAATTGTTCCTGACTTGCCTTCTGGAAGAAGAGATGTCACATTAGTTAATGTCTCTTTAGATATCTCTTTCCCTCCTAAAAGGCTTTCTGCATAGAAGTATCATTTGCTGCACCCAAACTGACTTTATCTTGATATATGAAGGCACAAATCACAAGAGTGTAATCAGGAATTCCCACAATTCAAGTCTTATGACCTCCTGAAATTTGCATCACTCAATAAGCAAAATGCTAAGTCCCATGAACAGAGAGAGTGCCTGAACACAGCAGGTGTGACCTCCTGGTCAGCTTGTTAACACAGCAGCAGTGAACAGTGTGTGTGTGTCTATCCAGAAATGATACATTCATTGTACAAGGCACTAACTCAGATAACCAAGAGAAAGCAAGCTTTGTAAGAGGAGAGGAGACTGAATCCAAACCATGTAACAACTTGCTCAAGAATTTCTGCAAGAAACTGATGTTTCCTCATATTAGGCCACATTTATGTGAGACTGGAGATCCACATAAGGAGGTGGTCACTACTCCAGAACACTCATTCAGTATTCCACAAATTCTGATTTTTTAAAAAAATTTAGAGTGTCTTGCAACTCTTTTTGCTCTGGTGCAAAGCCTAAGTTACCTGGTAGAATTTAGAAAATCAAACTTAGCCACAGCAAACCAAAGGGAAACAATACCAAACTCTATCCTGCATTTTTGCATTGCTGAGTGAAGCCAGAGATTCTCACCCTTCCCCTCTCACATAAACACATGGAATTGAATTTATTTACCTGTTCTTTTGCTTGTTTTTGCTGCTCTCTTCTTTTTCGTTCCTCTTCATCCACCTTACTAATAACAATGTATCTCTCCTTCTAAAACAGAATAGTTTGAGGAATGACTGAGGAGTTCAGATTTAAGGTTGCTGCAAGTTTCTGCAGATTTACATTGTAAAGAAAGCTGTCATACCTCAGCAGCAGTTACTTGGCAACACAACTGTTTCTATTGTAGGCACCACATTATCACCTACTCCCAGAAGCTTACTTTAGAAAGCTGTATTTGATTCATCCACCAAAACTAATTCCTAAACCCGAATTTTACTTCTCAGAAACAGTTATCAGCATTTCCTTGTAAATAGTTTGTTTGAAATATCTTTTGAAGCAGGGATCTGTGCTGGGAAGTAAGGACACAGCATGTGATGCTGCTGTTTTTCCTCTAAGATCACAACCTGCTTTTCATTAATACAGAATATCAGATCCATTCTATTTTAAAACACCTTTTGGTGTCTGTTTAAAAAGTAATATTAAGCCACACAAATACATGCCACACTCCATATGTTGGTCAAATATAACATTTAGAAAGTAGTGCACTATATTCCATTTAAAATACTTTGCATATGCATAACAAAGCTCAAGTTCAATCTAAAATCAGGAGAGATGGTGAAATTGAGAAGTACAATTTCCTTTCAATAGACTGAACGTTAGTGGCAGTAACAGGCCTGGTTACCTTATCTGACTCCAGAGTTTCCACGTGGATACCTTTTGGATACCTACATCAAAACAAATGAAAAGTAAATATTAATAGCTATTCACTTGGCATTTAGCATATTGAAACCACAACAGTACTTCAGAAATTCCATGTTTCTTTATTTCTATAAGTCTTAGGTGTAAAAGAACTATTATAAGTTTCTTTTTAATTTTAATAATGCAAAATTTGAAGCAATAGGCTAGTTTAACTGTTCTCCTTGCATTACCTAACAAGAACTAGCACTTACACAATTTCCCATGTTATTGTTGTAGAACCTGTAACTTCTTACTTTGTGATGAAATATCTAGATGAAGTTTGCTTAATATCACCAATGTAGAATCTTTGCTTTCAAGAAACCCGAAACAAAAATGCTGGTGAGAATGCTCTCATTTACTTGCAGCCCCAAGACAGCTTCTTTGAAGACTGCATCTCTTTAATACATCACTTATTTGAGGATTTATTAACAACCCTGAACTTTCTCCTAGCAGTAGATTTTAATAGCAATTATTAACTCAAATCCCATCACCTATGCTACAGGATTTCATCACACTACCACAATTGCATTTAATTTCCAAAACAACACCATACACAGAGCCATAGAGCACCCAACTGATAGCAAAAGTAAGAGAATATTGCCTTTTCCTGCTTAACCAGTAGCAATTACTCTCATCACCTCATTATAATAAACTCACCACAAGTGTGCAACCACTGCAGAACCAGCGAGTTTCCTTGTCCTCTGGCTACTCCTAAAATTAGCACTGGAGAGCAACACTCCAAACACTGTTGTGCCCTTTCCACCCTGACTCCTCAGACAGTTTTGAGCCTCCATCTCACAAGCTGCCTCACACCACAAACCCTGCATGCATCAAAACACTGATGCACAAGAGAATAGTTCAATAGAGAAAAGGACCTGTGAAGAGCTCAGGACACAAGGGCAATCAATAACTTCACTCTTCTGCTTTAATTAGCTCCATGCTACCTTTACAGCTTGGCTTTCTCTCTCCAGTACACACACAGTGTACACAGCTGTACTCACCTAAAGCAACACTGCTGAATGTTAAAAAAACACAACTCAAGAACACATTCTTCCATCCACTCAGAGAAGATGCAAGGATAAGTGTCAGACAAACATAAAACTACATGCTACAGGAAGCTATAAATATTCTATAGATATGTTAAAAAAAATGACATTGAAAACTTGTTGCAAACACGTTTGCTTTTTTCAGATTAGTTCTCGAGCTCACTTCTTGAGATTCCATTTTCTAGAGAGTAGCTTTATTTTATCTGCTTCCAGGGTAAGTAACAGAGTGCCAGATTCAGTGCTGCAACACTGAATTAACTAAGCATACAAAAAAAAAGACTTGCATATTTTCCACATCTTACTACTGCAGTCAGAGCAGTGAAAATCTTACTCTACAGCCTTGGGGTTTTTCCTAAGGCCTTAAGGGATTTATTTAGGCAATATACTGAGTTATCAGAAATGCTTCTGCTTGGCATCCAACAGAACACTATAACCATACCAGTACCTACTAGATAACTATTATTTTTTCAGGTAAAGCCCACAATCTGTGTAAGCACATGCATTTTCTGTTCTCTGAAAACCTAGGATGCTGCATTTGTTACATAATTCTAGGCTGTGCTGCTCTATTCAGAGATTTTACATAGGAATGATAAAACAAATACTAAGTTTAATATCTAAATTAATCATCACAAATAAGTTTAATATAATTCTTCTTCATAACATTGCAAAAGTCTTCTTTTAAAGGGAAAAAGTCTAAACCAATCACCCCAAGGTTAGGTAGATCAGATCTTACCCAGATTTCTTATCAAAAGTACTAAAAATATACAGTAAGGCAGTATTACCAGTAACTTACTTCCAGCTCAAGGTCTGATAAATTAATTTCCTTTGAAATCTAAAACCAAAAGACAATTGTGTTACTAATAATCCTTTTACAGAGAGTCTCCTAATAATGATTTCCAGTTTAAGCTGACTCTAAGTGTTCCTTTGTAGAAAGATTTTGAAATCAAGACTAACTGCTACCAGAACTAGAGGCTAGGAAGAGATTGACTGAATTCTGCTGTTCAGCTGCCAAACTGTAAAAGCATTTATACCACATTTTACAGTTACCCATGTATCTTCTCATCAGAGAGTATTCTGTAGTCATGATCACTCAATATAGATACAATGATGGTACCTTATCCCCAGCTCCACCATGCTCTATTTCTAAATCCAATTTTTTAAAAAAAATTTTAATAATCATACTCTCCAAATATCTACTTTCCAAAGCTAAATTTGGGAAGGAGACCTACTAAAAACAGTCATACACTGCCAACTGTGAACAACCAATAGCTCAATAGATTTGAAAAGTTTCTTTATAAAATGCATCTCCAAGGCTTATGGATAACAGCAGTAACAAAAGGCAGCTCACACATACAAGACATTTCTTACATATGCAGAAGTTACAGCTCAAAATAAATTACAATACCCATATACATCCCCATGTTTTCTCACCATTCAAAAATTAGTCAAATACAGATTTTGCTAGTTAACCCAAGTAAACATATTCTTCCCTGTCACTCCCCTAATTCTGTATGACCAAAATAAAAAATATCTTTAGAAAAGATGCAATTTCAGAAACTGACCCTGTACATGGTTCCAGTTCCAAACTTTCACTTTCTTCATTCTTTATTAAGTCTTCTATCTGTTCCCTGGAAGAAACAGATTATTTGCTTCTATATCTCCTAATTTATTTTTTGCAATTTTTTATTTTTTGTCTCCAAAAGACAAGAAAATGCTTCATAACAAAAAGAGCAGCATTTTAAAAACAGTGAATTAACAGAAATGGCTTCAACATATGAAAATATCACTACTGCTCACATTTCAGTTTTAACAACATCAGAGTATATTAAACAGTGGTACTTACACTACTTTCTCAACAAACTTTTTCTGATCCTCAGGAATTGTCACAGGGCACTTTGTGGAATTAGGAGAAATGTATGACAGAGATCCTGCACCATTGGCTTGAGAACGTCTTTCATCATACTGTTCCCTTAGCTGTCTCTCTTCTTCCTGATTTAAATAGGGAATTCCTAACAAAAAAAGTAGAAGCTCATCATAACTAGAGACAAATTAGAGATGCACAGGGATTCAAGCATTTGGCTCTGTTATACCCCTGCAGGCTGAAAGCAAACACTTCCCTCTCAGTGACCTGCTGCAGATGTGTCTGTCTAGCCTCCAGCACTGCCAGGTTAGCTGGTAGCTCTGCACACAGAGCCTGCTCTGCACAGGGCACAGGCCCCAGCACTGCAGAGCTGCAGCTCACAGCCACAAAGTACTGAGCACTTCCCTCCTTGCTCTGTGCAGCAGAAACAACAGACTGCAGCAGCCCCAGTCAGTGCACTGGGATCCCTTCTCTAAACATTGCTACTGATGTATTTATTACACAACTCCATACCTTGTCACTCTCTCTCTATCCATGCTTTGTCTCCACACAAAAAAAACCCAATCAATCTCTCACGTTAGGGGGAATTCCGTTCTGCTGAACTACACAAGGAATTCTTTGAAAGGGAGTTACCATCAGCACAACAGCAGACTGGATAAGAGTAATTCTAGAACTTCACTACATATTAAGACAGTATCATGGATGGCAACCCTATTTCTTTCTGCAGAAAACAATGAAAGGTGTCATCATAGATTTTGCAGACATTGAAAGAAATTGAAAATAAAAACCCAGAACAACTCACCATTGCGAAAAACTTTATTAAAATCAAATCCTTGGTTTGCTAAAAAATCTATACTTGAACTCTGCAACAAGACAAAAAGGTTTTACAATTAGCAAAAGTGGCTGCAAAAGTGCAGCAAAAAGATCAGTTATTTTCACACTTATTAAGAAATTATACAAAGTCCAAAGCCAAGAACAGCCAAGTTTGTGACCCTAAAGAAGAGACTGAGAGTTTAGGCTATGCTACTTTTCTCACTGATTTTTGCCTTCTATAAGGTACAAGAACAATGAATATGGTAAGGGATAAAGATGAAAGAATAAACTATGTGGAGAGAGGCAACTAAAGAAAGCAAAATTTGGTTCAGGAGAACAAATCTGAGACCAGAAAAATGTTGGCAATAGCCTGGGAAGCAGTGAAAGCAAGATAAGCAGATGAGAATAAAGGATTAAAAAAGCAAGGAACTGGAATTTCAGTGAGCAAGGGGAAAAAATAGAATCATCTTGCCAAGTCTGGAATGTTATCTCAAATTCAAGAAACCACACAATGTAATGTGTAACAAGATTTAAAAACTGAAGTCAAATATTCCCTTAAAGCTCATTTTTGGGATTGCTCTTTTGGGATGCTTATTTATTTTATAACAAAAAAACCCCAACTCAGAAACTTACATTTTTCTAGCTTTTAAACTGAAGTTTCTTAATTAAATTAATAAATTAATAATAAATTAAATTAATTTTCTACTAACCTGACAGACAAACTTGACATCTGGTGAATTTCTGTTAAAGGGTTTTGGAAAAATGTAGAAGTTAAATGACTTCATTATATACCTGTAGAAAAGATGAGTTACAGGTCAATACAGCTTACCAGTATTACTTTTGAAAATCCTCATTTAAGAAAACAAGAAATAAAAGAATAACATACTTTTCTTCTGTGTCATCATATTTAAAAGTGCAAAGGCCAAACTGAAAGAGCAAAAAATCCATGGAATGCTGGAAAGGAAAGAAAAACCTTGCATGAGAATAAAACATGTACACATTTAAAGATTACCAGGGTGCATCCACATACAATTTCTCTCCATTTCAAAATTAAGTAAAGTGAATCTTCTTACCCAATGTTTGTTTTGCTGGTAATTTTAAAGTAAACACACCAGAGTTTTTCTGCTAATTTTCATCCCCATTTTATCATCTTACAATTGGCCCAAGGTGACTTTACTATGCACTTTCATTCCACAAAGAAACAAGAACTGAGAGAAGTCCCATCTCTCTCTCCTCCTGTTGGTCACATACACAAGATGCTGCATCAAAAGTAGCTTCAGTTTTCATTTTAGTCCATGTAAACACTTTACCTTTTTAAGTTTCTGATACCTCTCTTCTGGAGTGTCAAAGCCATTTGTCAATGCACTAACTGAAGGCCCATCACTGATCCCTGAAAAAGTAGAACATATTTTGCTTTGGGGTAAGCATTTCAAAATTAACCACAGCAAAGAAATGCAACAACTGGCAGTTTAAGAAAAACGCTTTTCGCTTAAAGTACGTGTTACAATTATTTCATTTGAGAAAAATACTACTGCAACAAGCCACTCATTTTAATAGTAGTGCTCTAGAAGCAAAAGTCTTTCACAAAAGCTCTGTCATTGTGGCTCCTATTCAACATGTCAGCGACAGGCCAAGACCTACCAGTACTGTAATATATGGGCTTCACAACACAACACAGGATCAAAGCCAGACTAAAAATGGGAAGTGTTGCCCAGAGATTTATCAAGCCATATGCAAGAACTGTACTTCCACAAACACCACATGTGACAAAACCTAGTCTTGCTCACATTTATGTCCCATGGGTGCACTGCATCCCAAAAGCAAAGTACCTACTAAAGCTAAAGCATCTCTCTGCTGCACATTCCCTCTGAGTTTCACAAACACAAATGTTCTCAGTGGTGCCTTTCCCTGTGCAAACACTTGCAGCATCTCCCTCACTTATCCCAATCCATGGCTTTCATGACACATCTAACACCTCCTGGGTTTTTACCTTGAGCTGCCACAACTATCAGTTGTCATGCTGAAGGATTGCTGTGGGAGCACAAGCAGTATGAGCGTGAGAGGCATCTTTGACCAAAGTCTTGCTATCGCACATGTAGTAAGTGCTTTAATCACTTTGTGGCAGCCTCAGTTTTAGCTTTTTCAAGCCAACCCTGAGACGCATCACAGGAACAAACTCGGGCACCGAGGTCAAATCAGCCTCCCTCAGATACATCAACAGTTCACAGCCACAAAACAGGTGCAACTGTACCTGAAAACTCCCCATCGATGGCCAGGAAGTCCGACTCTTCAATGGCTTCATACACTTTGCTTAGGTTATCCTTAAAATCTGCGGGTAAAGGGTTACAACACACTTGAGACCACGGACGACATCCCCCGGCAGCCCGGCGCCCCTCGGGCCTGCCCGCCGCCCCCTCAGCGCCGGGGCCGCGCCTCCCGCTCCGGGCTGCGCCTCATGAGGGAGCGGGGGACCGGGACCCCTTCGCCATAACGGAGAGGCTGAGGCCGGAGCGGCCGCCAGCCCCGGACAGGGACGCCGGGACGCCGGGACAGCTTAGCGCCGGCGGCGCAGAGCGCGGAACGCGGGGCCGGGTGGTCACTCACTGCTCCGGATCACCTCCATCCCGCGCCCCCGCCCGCCGGAGCTCGGCCCGGCACCGCCCCGCGCCGCCCGCCGCCGCCGCCGAGCTCTTCCGGGGCCGCCCCGCGCACGGCCGGGAGCGCGCACGGGAGCGGGGCCGCCGCCATTTCCTACCGGGGCGGGGCCCGCGGGGCCGCGCCGCCCTGTTCTCCTCCCGCGGGCTGGGCTGTGAGCGGCGCCTTCAGAGTCCTGCCCTGTGCTCTGAGGGGCCGCGCCGCCCTGTTCTCCTCCCGCGGGCTGGGCTGGGAACGGCACCTTCAGAGCCCTGCCGTGTGTTCTGAGGGGGCTGTGCCGCCCTGTTCTCCTCCCGCGGGCTGGGCTGGGAACGGTGCCTTCAGCCGCCCGCCGTGTGCTCTGAGGGCCCGCAGGACCGCGGTAGGGCTGCCGGGGGAACGAAGTCCTGCACCAGCCGCAGTTCTGTGGGTGCGGTGAAATGCCCTGGATATGGGCCTCGCCCTGAAAGCCAGAAACGCGTTACTGGCAGCAGCAAGGAAGAAGGGATGGGACCCTGCCTAGGAGGCACCAGGGGGACGGTGGAGAACTGCTAGCGGCGATGCCTTAATGATGATGATTGCAGGGGAACTGGAGGTCCTGGCGTACTGCAGGAGGAGCGTGTTCCTGCTACGAGCGGCCCTTTGATAGCTGGCTGTAGAGCAGCGCCCGGCAGGACGGGCCCGCAGAGCTGTGGGGGAACACCCGCCCCACAGAGAAGGTGCCGCACAGGGCACAGGGCAGGGGATGTGGGCACGGGGTTTGTGCTGCAGGGCTGCAGCTCACAGCGCTCATAAAGCATCCTTTCCAGGACTCCAGCAGAATGAAAACACATGAAAAAATCTCCACACATTGAGGGGGGTAATCTCTGCATACAGAATTTAGTGGAGAGAACTTTTAAATTCTTCTTCAATATTATGCTTTGCCTTTTCACTATGAGCAATTTAACAGACATTCCCTGCAAATCATTTAGTATGATTAAATGGGCTCCCACTAAGATGTTAGTTAAAATGGCGGAGATGTTTTTATTTTGCAGTAATGGGCTGAAGCCTAACACTTTCATGTTACTCCTCAGTTTTTAAAGATGCATTTCTGCTCATGGCACTTTAAAGTTGTTGATGGCTGTTTTAGAAGCCTGACATTTTCCCTCAGGTAGCTGACAAATCTGGGAGCTCTTTGCTTCCCCCCCTCCCCCAAACTAAACTGCAGGTCAAACAGTAAGGTACTGTAATAAAGTACTTCTAGAGGAATTGACAGATCAGACATTTTTTACTTCAACGTGTATGTATTTTTACGTAAGCAGAAGGAACACCTAAAAAGTGGGAGAGGGCAATACAAGCAGTTAGTTCAAGATTCCATGGCTTTTACATGTCATAAGTTTTATAAACTGGAACAGAAAGACCGTGTTTTCACATCATTCAAGTCTGCTGCACAGATTATCAAACACTTGTGTGGTCTTTTATTTTACTGAACATTGAATGTGAAGCTAAGTGAAAAGACACAAAAAAGTAGTAAAAACCCGTATTCTAGAATAAATATTCTGGGCCTCGTTTTTGCCTTGCATGCCCAGGTAGATCTAGATGCACTTCTTCAGATGTAGAAGAGGTTGAATTCTTTCATGATAGAGTAGTTTAAAGATCTGCTGATTGGTTCTCTGGGAAAAAATGGATAATATGAGACGGGAAACAATGAGAGACTATTTTCTTTCTTGAAATAGGTTGGAATAATTAACTGAAATGTCATTTGAACTGGACTCGTAGTTTTGTATCAAACTGGAACAAAATCTTAAAAGAAAATGTCACTGTGTTGAACAGTTGAAAAAAAATACATCTCAGGTTTAAAAATTCACGGAATCAATTAGGTTGCAAAAAACCTTTGGGATCATTGAGTCCCACCTGTGGCCAGACAGCCCCATCTCACTCAGACCGTGGTGCTCAGTGCTGTGTCCAGTCCTTAAACGCCTCCAGGGACGGTGATTCCAGCACCTCCCTGTGCAGCCCATTCCAGTGTCGAATCACTCTTCCCAATTGTCCAACCTAAACCTGCCCTGGTGCAGAGTAAAACTGTCTCCTGTCACTTGTTCCCTGGAAAGAGAGGCCCGGCTACAACCTCCCATTAGGATCTTGTGGAGAGTGAATAAATTTTTTTTTTTTTTTTTTTTTTTTTTTTTGGCGGGGGGTGGGGAGCTGGTCAAAAAGAATTTCAATAAGGGAGCAGAGACTGAGAGAAGTCGCTGTGAGTGTGTGGAGAGATAGACTCTTACGTGGTGGGAATAGTCCCTGTGCAGGATGCGTTAGCACTGCAATCACACTAGCACCTAAAAGTCTCATTTACTTCTAAGATTACACCTCGAATCTTTATTGTAAAGCCATCCTTGTTCAGTGCCTGCGAAGGCAGGCTGCCTGGGTGCGCAGTGTACAGTAAACAAGCGTACCCCAGTTCTCCCCAGTGCCGAGGGAGGGAGGGAGGAGCCGCCGTGCCCGCGGGGCGGAGCGGGAGCGGCAGCGGGCCCGGCCCCTCCTCGGCCCCTCCTCGGCCCCTCCTCGGCCCGGGGTGCAGCCGGGGCGCCGCGGGGCCCGGACCTGCTGCGGTATCGGGCCATCGGGCCATCGGGCCGGGGCCGCCCTGCCCTGCCCTGCCCTGCCCGGCCCGGCCCTGCTCGGCCCAGCCCGGCCCTGCCGCGCCCGGGGAAGCCGCGCGGAGGGCAGGAAGCTGGAGCTGGGAAGAGACGGGAGAGGAGCTGGGAATCGTTCTGCTGCTGGCTCTTACTTGGCCCAGACTGAGCGGTGAAATATTTTTTCCTGTATTTTCCACAGAAATCCCGTTGCCTCTGTCTTTCAGGAAAACTAGAAGAATGTTTTTAGGTGCAAAATCTCGGGGTGTTTTCTCCTCTTGTAGGTGCTGTTTCCGGTTTGTTTTTAGAAAGCCGACAGCCTGTGCTTTGCCAGGTTAGGAAGTCTGAGGGTTCTTATTTCACTGTTGGTTTCTGTTTCTGTAGTTGGATTTTTTTTCGTCATTTCTGTTCTTTATTTGCTTGCGTGCTTTCCTCTTTGTGCTTGATCTGGGTGGCAAGTTGGTAAGTTAGTAGTAGGCAGGAGCCACATGGTGGAGAGTGTAATCACATTTTGGTTTGGTAGTGCCTGAGGAGAAAATTGTCTAGTTCTTGGTATCGTCTAACATATCATGATGATGAGTGAATGATCTGGATCAGTGTTTTTCTTAAGGAACTATATATATTACTATCTAAGAGAATGGAGTAGGAAAATCAGGCAAATGGGTTTATATTTTTTGTAAGCTTGGAACCATCTTAAACTCTTCTTATCTGTGATTTTTCTGTAATACTAACAAAATAACTACAAGTAAAATTAATGTGGAGTTTAGAGCCTTGCTGAGAAAGTGTGCAGATCAATGAGTCTAATGATTCTGAAGCATATTACTTGGTGGATCAAACTTTTTTTTTTTTTTTTAACATTACCCAGCAATGTCTAGCATTGACCTCTGTTAGTAATGTTTTATTCCATATGCTTGGAAAGAAGAGAGATGAAGTAAATTAGATCATTATGTTATGCTGGTATTTTATTTTTTGTATCCTCTGATGGTACTTTTTAATGATATTCCCTTTGACTGGTTTCTTTTACTAAAACCTTGATTAAAGCTGCTGTCAAAAGTCATGTGAATCGTAGTGAGTTATTTTGTTTCACTTTCATGTATTTCGTAACGCGGGAGAAGAAAGCATAGGGAGATCGAGCCCAGCTGTTTAAATCTATAATCTGGTTTTGATTGTAGTTGGCAATGAATATACTGTTGAAAGAGTAGATCATGTTTCATTTTGGGGAGGGCTGAGTTACTTAAAAAATTTTAAACCATCCAAGTGACAAAAGCGGTGCAATGATAAATCACATTGCTTACGATTCTGAACTTCTGTAATAGCTGTTTTCATGTTGCTTTGCAGAAGTAATGCCTTATCTGGTTTGAAGATCTAAGAGAGCTTTCTGTTTGAGTAAGGCATAAAGGAAAATGGAAGAAGATGAGACTTTACGAGGGGAAACAGAGGGGGCAAAAGCTGAACCGGGTGCTGCTCCTGGCCTGGGTCGGCAGATATCGGTCAGTGAGTTCCTGTGCCACTGTTGCTACGACATCCTGATCAATCCCACCACCCTGAACTGTGGGCACAGCTTCTGTAGGCATTGCCTGGCCTTGTGGTGGGTATCATCCAAGAAGAATGAATGCCCTGAATGCAGAGAAAAATGGGAAGGATTCCCCAAAGTCAACATCCTTCTCAGGTGAGTGAACTATTTTGTGAATGTCTTTTTTACATAAATGAAACCACAGAAATTAGCTGTCTGGTTTCTTGAGTTTGCTGCAGATATTCTTTGATAATTGGTAGTCTGAACTGTCAAAAAGAAATTTAAATCCCAAAGACTTTCAGCTTGTGCACTTGTAATGAACTGTTCAAGCACATGGAATTAAGGGGCGGGTTGGTTGTTTTGTTTTGAGGGAGGAGGTTTGTTTGGGGGGGGAGGGCTTTCCCCCCCTTCTAAATTTTTTCGGAGATGGAGGGGCAGGATCCTGAGTCTTCTAATACAGCTGCTTGTTTTCTAATAATTCTAAGTTAGATTGATCTTGGAAAATTGTGTAGTAATTTCTGTAATAAGAATTATTTATTAGAAGAAATATGATCATATTGCAGAACAAAGCTAGAAACATCTATTTGCTGTCTTGAATTACCCACAAGTTTTTTTGTTAATAACACTTTACATGGTTCTAATATTTAAATAAATGCATGATAGGATTGATGGTATGCTTTTATGTTGTCTTTTGCTTAGCACTTTTTAATAATTGAGCCTTGCCAGTGGCACACAGAATTCTAATTTTATATAAGAAATAACTTGGGAGTTATGTGGTATTTTAGCTTTAGAAGCTAAGGAAAATGTTGTTTGGCAGTGATTGATATCATTCTAAGTTTAATAAGCTTTAATAACTCATTTTTTCTTACTTTCAAAGATGATAGTCTTCAGTAAAGGCTGGAAAACAAAAATCCAAAAATTAGTCCCTTTTCTGAATATTAAGCCTCAATAGTTCCAGTATAATGACCAATATTTTTCCTATTAGGGATGTTATTGAAAAGCTATTTTCTGATGCCATTGAACAAAGAAAAGAAGATATTCAACAAGACAGTGATGTAGCACGCAGCTTAGCAACTTTCCAAAAATATGGGAATGACCAGATGCCTGCAGTTCGGAGCACAGGAAGGATTAATCCTCGAGGAGGGTTTTTCTCCGGCGTTCTGACAGCTTTAACTTGTGTAGCAGTAAGTTTCATCTGATTGCTTTTCCTATTTGCTTCCTTAAGCATGCAATCAAATATTCTTAAATTACATGCACAGAGAAGAGATTGTCAGCACAGAAGAGACTCCAGCTGGGCAGAGTAAGTTAAGTGGCCTTCAGAGCTGTCTGTCAGGAACTACAACTGCAGTGTACAGCAAATGGAAGTTAGTGGGTGAAACTTCAAAAGACTTTCTTGTAGCCTTCTAGTCTCCATGAAATGAGAGACTCTACGTGTCAAGCCTCTTACTGTGTTTTTATTTATATCATTCATGTATTTGCTTTGCTAGTAAAGGATCTTTGTTTATTTATCTTTGTAATCTACCCGTAGGTAGTTCTACTTGGCTATCACTGGAGTAGCAGAGAATTTGAAGATGATCTTCTTGTCCACAAGCCTGTTGCTAAGTGGACTGCTGAGGAAGTGATAATCTGGCTGGAGCAGCTGGGCCCATGGGCTTCACATTACAAAGAAAGATTTTTACTGGAGAAAGTAAATGGGAGGTGAGAGGCCTGATGGTTGAGGACAACTATTATGTGATTGGACTACTGATGAATTCATTAGAGGTGGCTTACTGTGAAATGACCCTACTGTGTTACAAAGATTGAGAGAATATTCCGTTGATGTATCAGAATAAATTTCAGAAGAAGTTTTAACAATTGCTCTTGAAAACTTTTAGTAGTAGATGCTTAACAAGCTACCTGGAAATTTTCTAAGAATTTTTTAAAATGCTGACAATGCAGACTGAAATGATACTGAGAGTAAAATTCTGCTGATGTATTCTCCACTCCTTCCACCTTTCCTTTCTTGTGGAAATGTGCATGTGCTATATGCATATGTATTCCACCCAAGAGCCATGCTGAAGGCAAGAGGAAGCTGGAAAAGAAGGAAATTTAAAACCCAGGCTCTGAGATGCAGTTGGCATAGAACACTTGATATGCAATGTAATGATGATCTTTTAAAGTCCTTCCCAACCCCAAGTAGTCTATAATTCTTTAACCCAAAAGGTGCCACCTTGTATCAGTAGTATATTGTTTCAGTATGCAGTTGTGTAATTGTTAGTCATCTTTTTTGGTGAATAGGCACTGTTTACCTTTGTAATTCTTCTGCTTTTGTAGACTCCTCCTAACACTGACTGAAGAGGATTTCACCAAAGAGCCTTACAATGTAGAGAACAGTAACCATAGGAGAGCTATAATGGCAGAATTAGAATGTGTGAAAGCTTTAGGTGTTAAACCACCACAGAATCTTTGGGAATATAAGGTAAATTTTATATAAAGTGTCATGTCATGTATATTAATTATTTTTAAAGTAATACCTTTAAAAGAAGATTCTCTTAAAGCCAAGAGGTATGTTAAAGTAGTGGAATTACCTGTGTAAAAACTGTTCAGTTTAATGAGCTGTTGTATTTGAAAAACAACCCTGTGAAAAATGATTGTCAGAAAATCTAACAACTGGCATGTCCCTTTCATTTTATTTTTTCACTCATTGAAACTTGATAATTTGATACCTTTTAGGCTGTAAACCCAGGAAAATCACTCTTTCTTCTGTATGCACTGAAGAGTTCTCCAAGACTCAGTATGTTATACCTATATTTGTTTGATTACACAGAAGCTTTCCTACCTTTCATCCACACAATTTGTCCTATGCAAGAAGACAAGTATGAAGATGCTATCACAAAACTGCTTGTAAGTATCAAAACATTAAATACGCTACTTGCTTTAGTTATGAGCTTTCAACCATTACCTTTAATGGAATTGATTTTAGGCTTTTAAGACTTTAAATGTGTGAAACTGATTCTTCTGAAGTTCACTTGACTACAGAAAGTGATGTTCTAATCTAAAGGAAATTACTGCATTACAGCATTACCTACTGACAAGTAAAATAAAGATAAATTACTGCTTCCAGTGTATAAACCCCCCAGCTTTTCAACAAAAGACTAATGGAACTAAGCCAGTATTACATCAGTTTAATAGAAAATGGATTAAGTTTTTTTTTTTATCCTAATTTACAGGACCTTAAAGATCCTTCTTGGAGGCAATGGAGAGAATTCACTGTAAAGTATTTATTTTTGCCATACCAGCTGATAGCTGAATTTGCTTGGGATTGGCTAGATGTGCACTACTGGACATCAAGATTTATAATTGTAAATGCCATGTTGCTCTCTGTTCTGGAATTAGTGTCGTTTTGGAGGCTCTGGTCAAGAAGAGAATTGAAGTAAGTCTTACTAAGCTCGTGGAAGAGGGCCTTACAGTTGTCTAACCCAGACTCTGAGGTCAATAACAATATGTGAATCTGCATTCCCACAGGTGCTACTGGCTTGCTCTTGAATACCTTTATTCCTGTCTATGCTTCCAAGGGTTTCTTAGAGCTGGTTTTACTTATCAGATGTAGCAAATGTGGAAACAGTAACAACCATGTTCACTGGGAGACACTAAAGATACTAAACCTTACCTTGAGAACTGCTCTTACAGTGTCTGGTATTAGCTGTCAGCTGAGAACTAAATACATCACAATATAGTCATGATACAGTGTAGTTATTACAGGATGAGTCCCTAGAATCATAAATAAGTTTAGTTATACTGATACTAGTTCTGATAAGTTATCAGAATCTCTGTTTTCTGTTACTACTTTAGTCTTAATTCAAGCATACTAACATTGATTGGTGGTGTGATCTTTGGGAATTGAGTGGGAGAAATTCCAGTTTAGGTGGGTAGTGGGATTTCTCTTTGCCAGCCGACAGAGGGCAGGACGTGCCCAGGACAGCACAGGGACCTGGACAACGGGAGGCAGAGCTGGGATGTGACGCTGGAACCTGCTGGGCTTTGGGCTCTAAGGACATTCACTTAGTGCTTCCTCTTCAAATCTGGTACTACTGGGCTTTAGGGAAGTTTTTTACAGGTACCCAAGTAAGGGCTAAGTGATTTAAAGCTGTAGCACCTATTAGCTTTTCTTGAGCTGGGTAACAAAAACCAGAAAGTCCCTCTAAGCTTTTCCCTTTCCTTTTTCACAGGACTATTCCTCACAGAATGTGGAGCCATTTCTGGAAAGTCTCAACCCAGGGACTTTTTGTTGCCATTTTTTGGCCTTTTATTCCTCAGTTTGTTTGCAATTGTTTGTTTTACTGGGCCTTGTATTTTAACCCAGTTATAAACATTGATCTTGTGGTTACAGAGATAAGGCGTCTGGAGACACAAGTGCAGTGATTGGCATTGGAACTCTTGAGATGCTTAGCTTCTAAAAATGGACATTTTGAATAAACTTTGCTTTTCTTCTTTATGTATGTGGCAGTAAAAATGGTGGATTATGTAAATTTAAACACACAAAAAAAGCTTTAAGGTAAGTTACTCAAACCAGCTGATTCCAAATTGGAGGATGAAGGAAAAAGGGAATTCTTCTGTTGGAAAAAAAAAAGTGCATTCCTGTACAGCCATGTAAAACTCATACAGTCATCTCACCCTGTTTGTATCAGATGAATTTCCTTATTCTGTCCTGAGCATTCTGTGTATTTTCAAGCCTGCCTTAAAATCAGTGTCTTCTGCACTCCTGCAGTGATTTCCTTCTTTTTCTTTTTAAACTTAGCGTTTATACCAGCAATGTGTTCCTCAACTTCAGTTTGCCAAAGGAATGCCCTTCCTGGATAGGCTTGATTTTGAAAGAACTTCATTTCTTTCAGTCTTCTTCACATGTAGCATTGTGACTGCCCTATACACAGTCTCACAGTAGAGTTTTTTCCAAAATTCCTGCAGTTGAAGGCAAAGAATTTTCTTGTATCTTTGAAAATGCGGTAATTACCATGGAAATTTTTTTATTCAGATCAGTTAGATTTCATTAATAGCTCCTTTCACTCTCTCTTCTTGAATTCTGTTGCTAATTCTTATATTCAGGATTATCTCTTAAAAAGGATTATTTTGGAAAAGCAACCTGACACTGTAATTACTTACAGCAATATATTGTGTGTATCTATGTATGTGATCAAATAGTGACTGGAAAGTTATTTTGTGTAAGCAGGATTGACAGTTGTTAATGTATGTTCCTTTGAATCAAAAGGTAAGATTTTTTTTGAGAACTTTGTCCCTTTGCATTCTGCATTTGTTTGTTGTTTTGTTTATTTCATTTGTGTCAGTAATGTGAACTAAACTTGCCTATGAATATTTTTCACAATTAAAGATCTCTCTTGAAATCTTCACTGTTCTATGGAGGTGGGTTATTTTGTTTGGGGTTTGATTATTTTTTTTTCTTTTGTATATTGAAATATACATCATTAGCTTTGACTTGTGCAAACCTGTTCTTTAGCCCTGCATCTTTGAGTAAGTTGAGGTGGGTGAAGGTAGGCATAAAACACTCCTGGCTCTATAACTGTTAAAATCAGCAGTTACAAAAAAGTGTATTATTCAGCAGTTCAGGGTACTGATTTCTCTTCCTAAAGGGTTAAAAATATCTATGAAGTGACCCTAGCTAAAACCAGCTTCATACCCTTCTGAGTTTCATAAAATCTTGCTGTGCAGGATCAAACACTTGTAGGAAAGCCAGTTGGTCCCAACAACTTCTACATTTTTTTCATGTTTCTCTTTTGGTGATGGTTGGCATTTGCATTTTTAAATCTGGCTCTTAAGTTCTAAGGGTAGAATTCCTCCCTGTGCTTACAGGATATTCAGGGTGTACATAGAGTAAGGAGTTGGAGCCGTATCAAACAAACAGCTGTTTAGAAAACTATTTTAAAACTAAATGCTAGAAAATATTACTACATTAGGCCTTCTTCAGTGCAGGTAGGATTACTTCATGTGAATGAAATTCAACACTTAAATTAGGCTTTGTAATAAGTGTTTAATGTAGATGAGAGGGCTCTTTGTGCTGACACTGTAAATTCGTGCACTTTTCCCAGTCAGTTCAAAGTTAACAAGTGCTAAGATTTGTTAGTGGAGAAGTTTGATTTGTGTCTTACAGCCAGTGGAGGGGGGATAAAAAGTTCACAGTGAATGATAGTGCCAATCTGAAAAATCTGTGAATCTGAATATAAACAAAAATTGTCAGTTACTCCTTAAAGTGATTAACTCAGATTTCTATTTAGTCAATAAAAGTGTGTGGGAGAAGGTAAATAAGAGGAAAAATGTTTACTTTGGCCATTTTGGCGTGAAGAGGCTGAGGTGGAATGCAGGAGTATCAAGAAAGGGGAAAATCATTTGTTGTCATTACTGTGGCCACAAAAAGAAGACATTTTAGATTTAAATACATACAAGAGTCATGTATCTAATACCTACACAGAGGCTGAATCTCACCACACAAAAAGTCTGGCCACAAAAGGTATTTTCTGTGGTAGGGAGCTTTAGAAAAACATTTGGCAGCTTCACGGTCACATTCACATGCCATTTTTTGACATTTATCTTCTAGTGAGTCTGAAAGAAAACACAACAAGTTTGATATTAGTCTGAAGAAATTAAAAATCCCAAATGGAATACCAAGAATTTCTCCCTCAAGTCCATATTCGCTGTACAAATGCCTTACATTTCGAGGGCAATAGGAACTGTACTGAGCTTTAGTAAGATTGAGAACCTGTCAGTAATCACCAATCTTGGCAGAAAATACAACTTAAATGCCCTTCTTCCAGTTTTTTATTAAAGGAACTCTGATAACTGATCCCTCTTTGGAAGGTGGCATGGAACCCTCCCTGCCTTCCCTCTTGCTCTAGGGAAACTTGACTTTGGGAAGATATTCCATTCACATACCCTTTATAATCTACTATAGGATATAGCATTAAAAATAATACATGGGACATATACATGGCATGCAAAGGTGTTCCATGTCCAGCCTAACCTTTTTTTATTAAGGCATTCAGTAAGAAGTTAGGTAAAGTGTGCTTGTGTGATAAAATCCATGTCTTGTCATGTTTGTTTTATAATTGTAGTGTTGTAACTTAACAGATTTCTTGGCATGAGTGTTTGTTCTTGGCATGAACATTTTCCTCTTCTACAGCAATATATTTTGGGTTCAGTATGCCAACCCAGAAGTGTCTTGGATTTTTTTCTTTCTGTAACTGTCTGTAAACTGAAGAATCCTTGATTACATTTTGTCTGAGTGTTTACCGTTTTAAAAGCTTAGCCAGATCTCTGCTTGAGATTTGTCCAGGAGCAGAACAAGTGTTCAGTTTTGTGAATGAACTCAAATTCTGCCATGAAATGGAAGTGTTCTTTATGTTTATGTGCTTATGCTGCTCTAAGAGCTACTCAATAGCACAGGTAGCATAAACAAAATGATAGGATAAAAAAATCAAAACATCTGAACTGAGAACTATTCCTTCTTCTGTTCTTCTCCTGGTATTGCTCCAGACTTTATTTTCTCCATGCTACACCAGGGGCTTGGTTTCCTGCCTGGCCAAGACACCATGCCTGCTGTCTTGGCCAGTGTTCTGAGTATTGTCAGGAGCAGAATCTTTACAGCCAAATACGGGTGGACAGTAATGTGATTAATTAGTTTGATTCTCTCTCAATGCTTTGTACATCTGGAGCAGGGGAAGAAATAAGCAAGTAGAGATTCTGAATGAGGTAGGCATTTGGGCAAAGTAAACATTGAATGTGAAGGAGGAAAGGAAGTAATGTCCAAACTTTCATTTGCTTTCAGGTCAAGCAATTCTAAATTAAGTAATGAAATGAGAGGGTTTTGTGTTCTCTGTGAATGGCCAGCTGTTGTCTTGAAACCATGGTAGTTAGAAACTCAGACTTGTTTTAAACAAGTTTATGTACGGGGTTTTACATTTCTGTAGTGAAAATAATAACCAATTCTCAAGCTCACTTGCATTCTAGGTTAGAAGCATAAAATTACATGCAAAGTAACTGGCTAAGCATCTGGTTAAAAAAACAAAAACAAGCAAAATCCCAAACACCACACAAACAAAAAACCAATACAAAAATGTGACAACAAGTAAAAACCCTGGAAATATGGGGGCTTGTGAGAAACTACAATTTCAATGAGCCTTTGAGTATAGCGGAAAGCATTTGCTAAAACTTTGGGAGTTGTGAACAAATAATGTAAAAGAAAAGCTGCTTTTTCCCATTAACCATTTTTTTTTTTTTTTTTTGAGTTCTTTCTTGGTGATCTCTTTGTCCTTCCCTTACCTCAGCATGGCAAGTATATTTTGGAACAATCAAAGAAAATTTATCAGGATGTGGTCAGCAATCTGTTGCAATTTGTACACTTGTGTTATGTAAATATTTTCAAATTAATATTTGTTAATTTAACTTCCAGAAATAAACATACTCATCAAATACTTTGTTACCTCATTGTTTGAAACTGTAAACTGTAGTTATTAATTCATTCATAAATTGCAGCCATCAGTGCAAATGATCAGGGATAAATATGCCAAAATCATGCTCATTATAAACTTTCAAATAGTGGGAAATATTTTCTGGTAAGTAGGGAAAAGATCCTTTTTAAACGGTTACAATTTTTTTGTCTCCTGTTTGTAGCTGCTCTCCAGCTGGAGACTTGCAGGGAGTACTATAACATGGGTTCCTCAACAAATGTAAGTGCTGAGTACAAGGAGGATGGTTGTGGTTCTGTTTTCTGAAAAGGTAATAGATGCTTCTAGATCACAGTTTTATTTGCTTATGTCAGTCAGTAGGGGAGGACTAAGAAGAAGAAACTGCATTCAGTTGATTTAGCTGTGCTTTCTGGAGGCACAGTGTATCCTGGCAAAAGAAGTCACAAAAGGAAGGATGGTAAAGTAACAGTTTTACAGTTAATTAAGAAAATACTTTTCTAATGAGATAATTAGTAGAAGTAAGAAACAACCAAACAGAAATAAGAAAACAACCCAAGCCCAACACCAAAAAACTCCCAAGTGCTCACTCACCACACACAGCGGAATTGTCTTTGCATTCCCAGTGGTAGCTTTCAGTCTTTGGCTGACACCCTGCTTGTTCTGCCCTCCCATAGCAGCAGTCGTGGTGAAAGCAGCACCTGAGAGGCACAGAAATGGTGATTTATAGTCACACAGTCTGGTGGGGTTTATCAGTGGGCTGCTACAGCTGTGAAATAATGAAACAGTCAACATCAGTGAGTGTACAAACATTACCTGCTCAGGAACCAAACCAGGGTAATTGTTTAATAGATCACCTGGAAAAATACACTACTTTTTCATATAATAAGTGATGAGAAAAATGTCTGATATCCATTGAGATAATTGAATCTTCAGAGCATTCTCAGTTATATGTAAGTATGCTTTTCTCCTAGCCCCTTCCACAAAATGAACTGTTAGCTCATTATCATTAGAAAATTTGGAAAGTTGCTCAAAATTATTGTCCCAAAATTGTTCTTGTCATTATTGGTACAAAGAATTTATAGGCTTTCTGTGACATTGTGAAACTGAACAGTAAGAATTATGACATTTTAATGCTTAAAAAAGGCATTAAAATATGCTGTTGTAGTGGCTCTGGTGTGGAGTCATTGCAAGCTCAAAAAAGCAAGTAGAGGAGGTAACAAGGACCTGAAATTAGGCAGCTTATAAGTTTTTGCTACAAACTAATTACACCCTTTCTTTTTGACTTTCTGGAAGAACTGGGTGTATCCACAAAGCTAGCCTTCCTTCCTTCCTTCCTTCCTTCCTTCCTTCCTTCCTTCCTTCCTTCCTTCCTTCCTTCCTTCCTTCCTTCCTTCCTTCCCTTAGTAGACTAAAACCATCAGATTGCAATAGGTAGATGGTGTTTAGGTTGCCTGAGGAATTTGTGTCTGCAATAGGAAAAGTTAATGCTATGAGCTCTCACTTTGCAATTACTGTTTTTCCTGTGCTTATTAAGTAATTACTTGGTCATTTCCCACAAATCACTGTGTAAAGATCCTGTGGTACATAACAGTTGAACAACATAGCTCAGTAACTCCATTTCATGCATAGAAATTTAAAAGAAAACAAACCACAAAACAATAACAAAACCAGAACAAAACCCAGACAATCATTTTCTTGTCAGTTAATGTTCAATTATAAATTGCATTGATGATAGTCAGTATGCTGAGATTTAGTACTAAACGGAAAGGTATGATTTTTAGAATTTTTTTTCAGCAGGCTGAATTTTGCATGATTCTTATTTATTATTTTGAATACTAATAACATGGAAGATAGTAAAGTCAAAATATTTTTATTGACTTTGTTTTTTAATTTTTCCTTTAGATACCTTCAATGTTTGAACTTTAAAGCTTCTCCAACAAGACTTTAGTTATTTAGCTCTTTGCTGAACAGCAAAGAAACTCAGCTGTTCTGTGAATCCTGTACTAATACAATGAGAATTTGAGCTAAAGGCAAGATTGTGTAGATCTACAGAAACACAATTTCAGTGCCTCGGAGTTTCTTAGCAATCTGAGGTGTGTTTAAACTCAGTTCCCTCTCTCAAATAGGCCTAATTTATATTTTAGTCATTTTATTTGTTGTCTGCATTCAGCACTTAATTAGTCAGATAAATAGTTACTCTCACCAGTCTACTCTGTCCGTGGGCCACCCTTTTCCTCCCAGGCCACAGTAGCATCCATAGCGCATGTAGGCGAAAGGGGAGCGCCCCGTGGTGCATCGGATGGCTCCGGCTAATTCCAGAATTCCTCTTCGATTTCTCAAACGGCCTTCCCCAAAAGTACCTTTAAAAACTGTGGGAGAACAACTATTATTGAATCCAACATGCAACTATAAAATAGTGGGGATTGTTTGGGTTTCTTAAAGCATTGATAATAAATGACAGTACTTGAAAATAGTCCAGTTTTATTTTTGACACTTTGGGGCTGTGCTGCTTGACCCAGTCAGTCCCTCTGTCCCCAGTCCACAGTGAGCAGAATACTGAACACTGGGAGCAGCTGCAGTGGTTTCCTCCCATGGAGGAGTGCACAAAGGCAGACAAGTCATTTCCAGTCCTCCAGCTGCTGAGGGCCAGCGTGTCTTCTGTGGCCCAGGCCCACCCAGTTACTAAGATTAGCTGCCCCAGGGTTGCAGTGTTTTCTCTTTAACATAACGTGCAATTTTGCCCATGTTATTTTGTAGAATGTAGTGCTTTACATTGGAACAAATAGGTCCTTTATGATAGGGTTTTGGTTTTCCTCATTTTTAGACAAAGCAGCCAAATAACTAGTAGGGATGGTATGGTGGGTGTAAGGCAGGGAAATGGGTGGCTGCTTTGTAATTTCCTTTTCCAGGGAAATTACAAAGGTGCGGTTTGGTTATTTTCCTGTTTACTTTTGTTTGGGCTGGTTGTTGTTGTTGTTGAAGTGATTCTCACTATTATTTCTTCAGAACAAGACTTACTTTAGGAACTGTATTTTAACCATCTCACTAAATACTAAAGCAAGAGGTCCCAAGCAGCAGAAAACTGTTGAGACTCTGGGTGACATTTTTAGGGCTTTATATCATCCTGAGAGATTGAACTAACACACTGAAGACCCCAATGGTAATGGGCAGCCTCTCCTTGAAGTGCAGGTTCCAAACTATTCACAGCAAAATTTAAGAAGCTGAATGACTACAAAAAACCTAGGTTTAGGAGGCTTCTGATTAGAGTTTCTTATTAAATAAACTAATTACTTATTCTGGTATGAGGAGAACAGTTTATAAACCTAAACTCCAGTGCTGGTTACAGATTCCAAAAGATATTAAGATTAATAACTGATAATACCTGTGATGGAGACAAACAGCAGAAAAAAAAAATAGTTAGACTTCATTGTTGGAGTCTAACTTTGATAGTTACTTTCCTACAAAATAATGATATGATTGTGCAGTTTTTATATAATCTGCATGAACACATAATCTATTATGATAGCATAATAGACTAATCTTTTGTAATAGATGGTATAATAATAGATTATATGATTAACTATAATCAGTTAATGGAAAATCTGACAGAAAAAATACCGGTCCCATCACAGTTGGGTAACTTGAACTGTGTGGGATGCTGGTGACCTCTGGCACTTGTAATGTCATGAAACAAAGGAATTTAAACACCTCATAAAATCACCTCGGTAAGGAATTCGATTGGTTTGTGTGTGAGTGATAAAAAAACACTTTAGGAAGGATCCTGAGGCAGCATTTAGTACTTTCCTGACTGTGACTGTTCCCAGATCTTGTCCCTCCTGCTTTTTGGGCATGTGATCTAAGAGTAGAAGTGTTGAAACAACAGTGTTAAAACTTGCACATCCAGCTTTGGCCATTGATTAAAAGCAATCATATCCTGAGGAATTAAGAAAAGCTTCCTTGTTATGTAGTCAATAGCAGTTTCATTTCAAAACTGCTGAGCTGACACTAAACTTCCTTGCTAAGATATTGAACAGTATCTGTTGTGCATGGCTCCTGTTCCAGAATATTACCTGTATGTTTAGTGGGAAATTTTAGTTCTGGATAGCAGAAGCATCCATTTGGTTATAAACAGATTTCTTTTATGATAGCATTGAAAGTGTTATCTTCACTGTCAGTACAAGTTCAGTAAATTCTGAGCTGAAAACCCTGCAATAAAAATACAACATTACAAGTGACAACTGGTTATGCTCTTCAATGTTTAGTAATGGGGACTCTTGTAGACAGCCAGCAATGTCTTGAAGAACCATGGTTAGTGGCATGAACTGCATGACCTTAGGGATTCTGAAAAAAGTGAAGATTTTTTACATTGTGTCTCAGTTCCTGGACAGTGTAGGAGAGACACAAGTCAGGAAGAAGAAAATAAGAATTTCCAAGTCAAACTCCTGGTTTCATCAGAGAATTGTTTGCTAACTCGGGACAATTCCCAGTCCCTTGACTTAAATCCATGGCAACTAGAAGTGATGAACTGTCTAGTACCTGAGGAGCTCAGGTGTAATATGCCATGTATCTTAAAGAAAAGGACATAAACTTTTTGTCCTTGTAATATATTTGTCTTACAGCATCTTACATACATTACATAGATCAGGACATCATAAAGCAGCATGGCATAGATACTCTGTCACAACAGCTTTATGAGCTGAGTTAATAAAAGCAATGAAATACCATCTGAGAATGCACAGAACTATGGAAACAAGCAGAGTATAAATATGTTGTTGTTGATGATAGCATTGGTGTGTTTGCTATATAACAAAATCTCCAGAGTGTTTTATCAGAAATACTGTGGAATACAGTTAGAGAGTGAATTGATGTTCTGTGTATTTCCAAATATTTTATGCTTAAGTTTTTGAAATCTTCTCTGTGGTTTTGTTTGTTTTTATGAAGACTTTGTGAATGAGAGGTTTGATATTGCATTCCTGAAAGAGCACTGTTGTCCCTTGATGTCTAGTCTGTTTTTTGAGTTTTGTCACACAGATTGTGTGCAGCTGTGTCAAACACAACCTTGAAAGTGAAGAAAAAGGGAGTGAGCCAGATTGGATTTGTTTTCATTTCATTGCTTTATAAGGTATTTTAAAAATCCACTCCCTTAAATTTCCATATGCAAAGAGGGGGAAAAATTAGAAACACATTAATTTTTTGTGAAAGGACGTATTTCCTATAATGTTCTACTCTTTTCAATGGGCTCAATGCAAAGTATGATTATTTTTCCAGATACATACTCACATTTTTGTTGAGATTACAACTTTGCATAATTATGATACTTAACTACATTATTAACATCTAATACAGTTTATGCTGTTTTGTGGGTTTAAAAGATTTTTTTAAACCATTCTTTCAAAGACTGAGGGGACAGAAACATTTTTTTACGTTAAATATGTGTAAAATTTCCTATAGAGGTCTCTCTATGCTGTCATAGTGCTCCAGTAGTTCAGAACTTGAAACTTGGGAATAAGCAGACTTTCTGATGCATTTCCAAGATCTTGCAAAAAAAAGAACTGTATGTCTTATGGAAACCTTAGCTTTTGCTCATATTTTTACCTCTTGTTTCATAAGCCATCAGGAATGGCCTTGTCCACCTCATTTTATTGCCCAGACAACTTACATGCTATCTCCACAAACTCTGGTCACATGTACATTTTTGAAAGGTTAAATTTGCCTGTTTTGATACTTTGGAGCAATTGGGAAAGAGGTGAATTGCATTTCCCGTGCTCCTCGCTGCCCACGGAGTGGGTGACTGAGGTGCCTGACTCAGAGCTATCGGAGTGCAGCCAGGCTCTCTGTAATGAGCACTCCAAGCTGGCAGAAGCAGTGATTTCATTGCTTTCCTTAATGTTCTTGCTGAGGTTTGTGCCATGCAAAGGATGAAGTCTGGAGGATGGTCAAAATGCAGAAGGAATCATAGGGGCAATCTGAGGTCAGGAAGTAGAATTGGGGCAGGGAGCTTGGTGGGGCCCTAAGTTGGCCCCATTATGCAAGCACCTTACCTTATGGGCTTTAATCACACGACTGCCTTCCCCAGACCCTGCTCCATTCTGTGCCCAGAATCTGTTCTAGGAATGAATTGAGGCTCTTTTCTTTAGGATCCTGCTATTTGCAAGATTTGGTGAATTTGCAAGCTGTGTAGGAATGTATAAAAAAAAGTGCAAGAGAACCTTTTACTTAAGACAGCCGATTGCTATTCTGGAAGATAGGATTTTATCCTTACAGCTGTCACAAAGGTTCAGTATGGAGTTAATTTAATCACTTTAAAACAATGCCTATTAATGTTTACAAATAGTAGCCTGCTGACTGTCCTGGGGTTGGAGTACCAAGCTGCCAAAGCACTCAGTAAGGAACAGGCTTTGAGCAGTTGAAGTTCCATGTAATTTTATGCAGTTGTAGGTAAAATTGGGTTCTACCATGTCACCATGGGAACCTAAAATTAGAGGATGCTTTTTTGTGTCAGCCCATCTACCTATCTGAAAAAGAGGGATGATAATACAGTTTCATAGAAATGAGTACAATCAGGTACTGGACTGATGAATACCTCAGAAAACCTAGGAGGAAATGGACTGTGAATTGCTACAACCGGTCTTTAACACTGATTAATAAATAGGATGTAGGAGACAAAAAAAATAATTAAATATTTGCAAAGTGAGTAATTGGCTGCGTGAAGGTGTGAGGCAGGGGTCCTTTAATTACATTCTCACATCATAACTCATTCATGAAGACTGATTCATTTTTCAGAATAACCCAGTTAGGGGTTTGTAGGCAATCTCAGTTCCAGCAATTCCTGCTTCTGAACCGCTTAGTAACTCTAGTGCTCAGCGACAGCTCACTCCACTACCCAGAGAAGAGCGGGGGTAAAGCTACCGGCTTTATAGAAAGATTGTTACAGCACGTGCAAGCTGCAAGCTGATTTGAAACACGGGATTCGGTTAGCAGAGTTGTACATTACTGATGAATTTACAGAAGCAATGTGCGCCCCTCCAGCCCCGCTGCCGTGTGCAGGTGGGGTCTGAGCACGGCCGGGTGTCGGGGCAGCTCCAGCGGCACTTCGGGGCTTCCCGCGGGCCATTCCCCCACACCTGTGCCCGAGCGCCGGGCACCTGTCACAGGGACTGCTCTCCGGCGTGGGAAGAGCGGCACTGCCCGTGAGTGTTCCTCCTAACACTCCTTTCTCTACCCCTCTTCCCACCTGCCCCCCGGCTGCCAAACCCCATCCGGGCAGGGGAGCGCGTCCAGCAGAGCCCGAGAAGGGCCGTGCGGATGCCGAGCCCCGGGCCGGGGCCCTGCTCTACTCACCGGCCGCGGGCAGCAGCAGCAGCAGCAGCAGGAGCGGGGGCAGCGGCGCCATGGGCAGCGGCGGGCGGGGGCGCGGGTCCTGTGCTCGGCAGCGGAGCGTGTAGGTGTGAGGCGCAGCGCCGGCGTGCCGGCTATAAAAGGCGGCTTTCTGCCCCGAGCCGGGTCCCCCGCAGCCGGAGCCCAAGTCCAAGCTGTGCTGTCCATCTGGCCAGAAGGGAGGAGCTGCCGCTGGAGGAGCCGGCGGGAGCTGGGAGCTGTCACTCGGGCAGCGGAGCGCCGTGCGGGCACTGGGGTCACACCCCGCGGGTCGGGGATGGGGCCGCCTCTCCGCTCCTCCACACCGTCCTGCTCTGGCAGCTGTATTTTCTTTTTGAATTACAGCACTTCCTAGGTAATTTAATCTAGATCTGAAGAGGAAAGCAGGAACTGTGTTGTAAGTTAGTGTAGTGGTTAATCATAACCAGTGCTGAAGACGTGCCCTATCTGGAGTCTGCATCAGCCAGACTTCATCTACTGATTGCTCCTTTCCTTGGATGACTAAAGGACAACCAACTCCTAAACAAGTTACGGATATTTTTAGCTTGATAAAAACTTTTTAATTGTACCTCAAACAAAATAGACTTTCAAAGTGAGTAATTTTTTTTGTACATTGTATTATATTTTCATATTTTTCCACTCCAACTCTTGTATTATTTTGTAAAACATACAACTAGGTGCCTTATTACAATCAATTTAATTACCTTTCTCAATATCACTTCTATATGATTTTTTTCTGTGTTCATACTTTCCAATTATTCATTCAGACCTTTTATTATTGCACTGAAACCAGTGCATTTCCTGTCAATTGTTCAAGCAATCAGGAACCCTGAAATTTAGAGTATTGATTTTGTGTGCATGTGTTTTGTCTTGTGGTGTTCATATTTTTGGATTTTTTTTGGCATTATTATATTCCAGGATATTACCCCCATAGGATCCCATGGAAGCCTACATGGCTAGGATATGGAAAGAGAAATAAAACTAGTTTTACTTATGAAACTTACCAAGAACTTTTTCTAGGTCATGTCATCTTACTGTTGGAGAGCAGCTGGTAGTTTGGTGGGGGGATTTGTGAATGGTATTTTCATCAAAGAAATGAAATTGTTTCTTCACGCATATACTGAGGAATAATTCTATTTTTGCATTAAAATGCTCTGATTTCTGTGTTATAACATTACTCTTTATTCAGGAGAGGTAGAAAATCATATGCAATGTGATTCCAAGAGACAAAAAGCATGCACAGACAGATCAGTTTTGATTTTTTTATGATCTCATTAATCCAGGTTCTCTGAAATGTTTGTGTTGGCACTGAAGTGAGGGTAGTGTGGGATGTATGTGGAACATTGATAGGAGGCAGAATATGGATCTACCATTGTACACCTGGTAGGCCTTTGTGCCACCGTTTGCAGAACACCAGGCCAGGTGTGGCAGCTCAGCCAGGACTGTGCATGGCACTTGGCAAGGCAGAGGGTGCCAGTGTGAACTCCACAGAGCAGAAATAAGCAGGGTTCCCACCCCAGTGCTGGTGTTCTGCAGAGAGGGGAAGATTGCTGGAGGCTTCCTGTGAAGCCTTGATGCCTGACAGATCTGTACTGCAGGTGTGGTGTGCTGGGACAATGCTGCCAGCCCGTCCTTCTTCCATCCCTGTGCCTGGCTCTGGCCAACGTGGGGAGCACAACTGTCACTGCATGTGCCAACACAGCTGGAGTGGAATACCAGTGAAGTGGCTTGTGTGGCAACCAGAAAGGTTGCTCATGACCCTTGTAAGTGTTGATAGAAAACCCATCTATAGGGGATGGTTTTTTTTCTTAATTTTTTTAAGATTTTGTTGCTATTGCCATCAACTGGGTCAGGGCAATTTTGCTATTACTCATGGAGTCACATCGCTAATTACTGTTACTCTGGTCTCGTACTGTCACTTACAGTTCATTTGTTTACTGACTCTTCCGGTCAATAAGTCACACCTATTAGAACACTTTAATGGTGTCCGAGAGCTGCTTAATGAAACTGCCAGTTGAACACTATCCCATTCAGCATACCATTGCATATGACAATGAAAACAGTATCCAAGGGAGCAAGATGAATTACATTTCAGGTCGTTCTTCAGGACACTGACTGATGCAATGTGTTGGTGCAGCTGATATGTTTTTCTCTGAAGAAAGTAACTTTATAACCACTGAAAAATCGAATGAGACTGAAATGCTCAGACTACAGCTGCTTCTATCAGAAAGTACACAAAGATGTGTAAGGACAGAAACTATGTAGTGATGAAGTAAAGAATGCAAGTCATGAGTTCTGATTCCTATGAGTGTAGTAAAAGTTCGAAGGAGAACATTCAGTGAAATTGGTGAGAGGGAAGGAAATCTGATAGAAGGAAATACTTTTATTAAGGCTGAGCTAGATTGCCCAGTTAATTGCCAGGCATATGGCTAAGAAAATATACCAGTAACAGACTGAATGGATTACAATGATAGAGTCATATTTTTTAAAATTAGATTTGGTTCCTTTAAAATTCCTTCATTAAAAACTTATGTCACAGTGCAGACCTGTCATATTTCTTTTTGTAGTGTTTCTTTTCCTCTATTTGAAGTACTTGGAAACTGGCCTAAGTTGTATGTGACAAATGGCATTTCCCTCTTACTGATGAATTCTGTCTGTCAACTGGAGCTGTGCAGGGGTGGGGAGAAGCATTTGCTTTTCAAATATACTTTCTCAAGCAAGGCTGCATATGCCTTATGATTGCTTTAATTGTTTTTAAATCTGAGAAAGAGATTAATGTAATTGAGACATGGCTGTACTGAGGAACATTCTCACAGCATAACACTGTTACTGGCAAACTTGTTAAATGAGTTCTAAAAGTCTCATTTCTCAGGGTTCAGGATTATGTACATGCAGGAAAATTACAGAGTATAATAACCCAAAATGTTAAAATGTTTATGGAAAGTGCTAGAATGTTCTAAAATATAGTTAATGTAAGTGCAAGTTATCCACTACCCTGTGATCAGGTGAAGGTAGTGATCTTAAGAGAAGTGTAAGAGTAGATTTACTGCTGACTTAATAGCTGAAAAGCTGTATTTTTGAAGTAATAATAGTTCCATTAAATTTTTTTTATTTAGTAAGAACAGTTATTTTTCCTGAGAAATGAAAAAAGCATGGCACCTACTTTGGTCATATTTATATATACTTTGCATTTAGCTGTTGTGAACCAATGCAGTGTTGCTGCTGATGAGTACAGAAGTATTGGGGTCTGTAGGTGTCTAAGCAAAGTCCTAAAAAATGCCTACAGCATTAAGCATGTGGCATTTAAGCAATAGGACATACTTGTTGCCTCACTGAATTAATGAACTAATAAAGAATGGTGAAAGAAATTATTTTCCCATTGTTAGAGATGGGTAGGGAGGCAGGATGTTTTGCTTAAGGCACTTTATGATGGCTGTAGCAGAGGTGGGAAGCAGGAATTTGATGTTTTGCATCCCAACTTAAGCCTCAGATTGGGTTCTTTTGTGGCACTGTCTCCCGGAGGAAAATAAGGAAAGAAGCACGTGCCTTACTGTGAGGGTATAGAATAATTAGAACTGAAGAGCTGCTTCCCAGCAGTTAAGTCAAATGACTGTGTTTACTTGTTGCTATACTTGGTAAATGTCTCTGAATTATCCCACATCTTCTTAAACGTTGGATTGGGACACAGGTTCTGCCTGGAATATATCCTTCACAAGTGTATGTTCCTTCAGATACTGAATGTCCACATAATACATAACTTCTTTATCATTGTTGTCTTAATAAAAATACCAAACCAAACAGCCTTAATTATCTGAGTATTTGTTTGGAAACATTGAGTGCCTTTGTTCCCATTTTTGGAGGTTTGGCTGGGTTTCCTCACTTTCATGTCCTTTCATCTTCTCTTAGTTCCTTTTCACAACCAATGCTTCCTGTTTACCAATGTTTTCTTCAGCTCATGTTGTTGGAGATGTTGTCTCAAAGCGTACAACAGTTATAAAGCAAAGTTTGGAGAGACAAGCTCCATTTGGAAGATTAGAAAACATTCTGCTAAGCCATTTTATAGTATTTTGCAATGTACATGTATTATCTCAAATCCAGTTCTAGCATAGACAACAAAATCCAACTTTAAAACTATACCAGCCTATAGCATAGCTTGAAATGTCTCTGGCAATAGTAAGTCTCTGAGTAGCACAATATGTCCCAAGAGAATTTTGGGGATCACATCTGTAGCGTTGTCCTTTCCACGCCCTTTGGCAGCAATGTTACTCTGTCCATGCTGCAAAAACACCGTGTAGTGTGTCACTGCACATAACAGTTTTGTGCTGGAAAGGTTGTTATTACAGAAATGTTCTTGAAACTGCTACAATGTCTGCAGAGGACCTGAATTCCTCCTACAGTTCTCCTCTCTCTTCCTTCTAGTTTTGTTTTTTTCCTGATCACCATTCTCCCCTCTGCTCCTTTGGTACAACAGCTGCTAGCACAGAGTCCACTGTGTCCATACAATCACCCAGGCAAGTAACAAGATTGCAAGAATGTCCTCAGAGTACCAGGTATTTACTGATGCAGTTCTGTCCATTTTTATGGCATGGAAATATATTGCCTGTTTCTCAGCAAAGGCACACACTGGAGATTCAGGGGAAGGACTCTATAAATAACTTCCAGCTTGCTTAGCTCTTAGCTTCTGACAGTCATCTCTGCCTTCCAGAAGATCTGCACTCTCTAAGTCGAGTTCTACATTTGGCATTTGCATCCAGAAAAAGACTCATGGCCTGCTTCTTGTGGAACCCAGGGCTACTTCTTATTTTTATATCTTGAGAAAAAAAAGACTTGGCAATGTAATGTGTGCAGGCTTCTAAAACAAAATTTGAAGTCTCCTTCCTGTGGAAGGATATTTGACTTGCTTTCTTTATAACAGGTTACATCAACTTGGATTCTTGAAATGGCTGATATAATGACCAGAATCATGGGATAGAGTGACCTCTCAGCACATTTGTGGGTGATACGAAATTGGGGGGAGTGGCTGATATACTGGAAGGCAGGGCTGCTACTCAGACAGACCTAGTCAGACTGGAAAAATGAGCTCTTGGGGACCTCATGAAGTTCAGCAAAGGCAAATGCAAAGCCCTGCAAGTGGGTTGGCATAACCCCCCAGGTGGACAGGCTGGGATCTGACTGGGTAGAGAACAGCTTTGTAGAAAAGGAGCTGAGGGTTGTGATGGACAAGCTGAATGTGAGCCAACCATGTGCTCTTGGAGCTCATGTGCCCAGCTACAAACTGGGCTGAGTACCACTGAGAAGTTTGGAGGGAACTGATTCTTCCCCTCTGTCTGACAGCACATGTGGAGCTCTGTGTCTCATTTTAAGAAAGCCACTGACACACTAAAGCAAGGCTACCAAACTGCTCAGGCAGCTGCAGTTCATGACATACAAGAAGATGAGAGCTGAATTTGTTCAGGTTTAAAGAAGATGGTGAGTGGAGATCATTGTGCTGTGAAGCACTTTGTAATGCAAGGGTGTAGAAGAAATGCAGCCACATTTGTCCCAGAGGTGCTCAAGAAGCAATGAGCACAACCTACTGCAATTCAATATAGGAAACAATTTTGGGGTTTTTTTTAAGGATCGAATACTGAAACAATTTGCCCTGAAAGGCTATGGCAACTCCATCCTTTGAGATATACATAACTCAATTGAACATGACTGAAAGCAACCTGCTTTAATGGGACCTGCCATGAGGAGAAAGTTGGACTACAAAACTTGCAGAAGTCTCTTGCCACCTACATGATTCCAATATTGTGATGTGATAGCAGACACCTTCAAATTAGCAGTTCCACCCTGCCAGGGAAGGAGACTCCAGTATCACTTCCTTTTGCCTAAAGGTTTTTATGGAACCATGGCCTGTAGGCAGGGAAGGCAGTAAGCCTGTTCTGCAATAATAAATTAATTGATAATATTTTTTTCCATATATCACCAAACAAAATATGCAAATGCACTGGGGAAATCATCTGTACTGAATTCAAAGAGACTTGAGATTTTGCCTGCTTTTAGTATCTAGACAGCTTTGTCACAAAGAGAAGCAGTGCCCTTTACATACTTTCCTACCATTTTAACTCACTGTTATGAAATCCCATTTCTATGCCTTAGTCCTTGTCAACCATTTCTGAATCTTCTTCCTGTTCTATTTTTACTGAGACTGGGGGGAGGCTGCAGAATTGAATGCAGTATCCAGGGTGGAGACAGAATATGGATTTATAGAGACTGTGGACTATATTTCATTTAAGAGAGAAGAAAAAGAATTTCACAGTTTTGTGTAACTTTTACCATGTCTACTGGCTTTTCATTGTCTCTAAATGTTTTAAATTGCTTGAAAATAAAATGAAGATTTTTTTGTTACCTGTTTATTTGTTCACCTCTTAGCTGTTTTGTTCTTCATTCTGTCAACAGTAAACAGACCTATTGGTCTGGTCTGCTTGTCTTGTAGCTTTTTTTCAGGACTTGTCTTTCTTGTGCTCCCTCAGCTGTGCAGTTTTATGGCAACTGAACCCATCAGGATAAAAGCCCTAAGTAATGTGTCCATCAAAGGAAAGGTGAGTAGAATGTGGCCCTTGATTGTTCCAGACTAATCTCCACAAGAGCCCTCTGTCTTTAACACCATCCAGACTGCTTTGGGAACTGGGAAGTTACTGAATTTATTGTTGAGAGTCAAAAAAATCCCTGAAAACACTGAGGGGTAGGGAACGCAGGGATTAGCTAGAGAATTTAGGAGTAGGAAAAAAAGTGAGTATAAGAAAACTTGCATCCTAAGACATGTAAGATCAAAAAGATGCTAAACAGTGCTAAAGAACTGAGTATGTGTCACTTGTCAAGTAGGTTCTGAATCTCTGCTCTCCAAGTCTCTGTGGGATGGTCTCCCACTTTTATTCTTTGCTTTTGCAGAGTGGTTGGGATGAGGAGTAATTGAACCAGAGAACTGTCAGCACTACATCATTATTTGTTACACCTGAAATAAACCAAATACTTCAAATCAGCAAAAAGATGCAAGAATCATTTGCTGAGAGCAGGCACAGAGTGCCAGTGCACAACGGGAAGGCTGATGTTCAATAAAATGTTGTTTAGGCACCAGCAGCCTGTTTGATTTTCAGAGAGAAGAGAGGACTCAGTAGAAGGTAAGAATTTAAATGCATTCTCAAATCTGGGTTAACATGACAAACATTATGTTTTATATGTAGACTTATTTTCCACGGCATTGGAAGGCAACAAAATGTCATGGGTACTATACAATAGAAACAATTTAGAACAATTTATATAACATATAATTACAAAGAGTTAAGCTTATGCTTCTTTGGAGTATCAATTACTGTCTTAAGAATACATTTTCCTAAAACTAAGAAAGATTTTATAGTTCTATAGACTTTATGTTTCCTTTAAAAGGGTCAGTTATGGACAAAAGAAAACGTATTCATGACACTTATGAGCAGAAGACTCTTAGACTCATTGCCACAAACAGCTAAGGAAACAGTGGAGTGTCAAGGAAGCTGCTGAATTGAAGTCTCATCACCTTGTACATGTGACAGTGCTCAGGGAAGATGATATTGAACTCTTGTAGAGTTCAACGAATCTTCAAAGATTAAATAGAACTGTTTCATAATTTCCATAGTACAGATTGAAAACCAGCACACCAATGGGTTTGGCAGTCTTCAGACTTTGTAATTATTTTTGATTTTATTTTAATACAAGGAGGATGATCATTGGGTGACAAGATTCCCCAGAGTGGCTGTAGAGTTTCCCTCACTGGAGATATTCCAGGACCAGCTGGATGCAATCCTGTGCCATGTGCTCTGGGATGACTCTGCTTGAGCAGGGGAGTTATACTGGACAGCCCACTGCAGTCCCCTCCAACCTTACTCTTCTGTGATTCTCTGACCTGATCCAAATACATAAACTGCTTCCTTGGTTTAATAAAAACAAATTCCTCATGGTGATACTATATTTACAGAATTTCATCATGAGCCATCTAGAAAAACTCTTACCTACAGATCCTGTGACTAATAAAGCTCATACCATCCTAAACAAGTAGAGCTGTATTCTTTAAAATAACATGTATGAAGACCATTGTTCCGACGCATAAAGGAGGAAAGGTTTGAATTGCATATGAAATGCCATCATACAATAAAGAGACCAAATGGCATGAACTACCCCATTTGTACCAGCAGTCATGGAACCACCATTCTCTTTGCATTTACTCTACAGAACAAGAGAGTTTGCTGTACTTTCTGTACCAGGCCTTGCTAACTGGCATCAGGATGTGCAAGACAAAAAGGAAAAAATGGAATGAGGGACCAGTCCCAGTAAAGCTTTAAAATGAATAGTTTTATCTTCAGCTGTTAGAGGTGTAAATTTTACTAAACAGATTTAAATTCTTATGAATACTTATATCAGAATACATATATGTAGCATCCAGTCAAGGGTGATCTCCCACCAGCAGTCAAAAAGTGACTGGGAACAAAATAAAGTAGTTCATTTCTCTGACTTTGTTGGTAGCTTTCTAGTTTCAAATCTAGTTTATAGTTTTCACTGATTAGCCTTTTAAATAAACAGTCATTTTCCCAAATAGCCATATTACAGTCTTCATTAAAGTCTTTCAGATCGTAGGTACGAAATATATTTTTACCTTTTCAGGGTGTAAACCAGCACATTTTAATTGTGTCTCAGTTACTTCACCAAAAGTATCTTCACCTAAATTATGCTGAGTGATAAAAACTTTGTCTAGCTTCTTTTTGTGACTATGATACCCCCAAACTATGGTGACCATATTCAGACTACCTTTTAAAATAAACAGCTTGTGTGTACTTGACATTTTTACTTCACAGAGCAAAACAGTTCTGCATACATGGAGTATTCTGAATTTTGTGTGTCTGCACATAGGATCTGCATACTGAAACTTAATGGTGATTTGATGCTGCTGTGAGACTCACAACCATCTAATTTCCTAATTCTGTTTGCAATTCTTTAATGCCACATTAATGTTTTAATGTTCCTCTAGTTATCTCCCCTCTCAGAAAGAAGAAACAATAAACCCTTATTAGTTTATGCACCATGTAATCCCTAGGAAGGATTTGCCTGGGACAGATAATCTTCATTTGTGTTGAAGTCTTATTTAGAATGGAGGGTCAACTTAATTACATAAGCAGGCCTAATTTTTATTCTGTAAAATACTAGATTGAATTTTTGTTTAGATTGGTTCTTTCTGACAGCCACAAAAAAAAAAACCTGTATAGTTTTTATCAAAAAATTCAATGGCCAACACTGCACATCACTCTTCCAAATGCATGGACATTCATGGATAATTGTGTGCAGAGATGCTGCCAAACATCTGTTTTCTTCCCATCAACTGGGCTTTTTCATTTACTTATTTTTGTTGAAGCACCACATAGTTTGTCTATGGATGTGTGCAAACATGTTTTGCATATTCAAACAATAAAATAGAATTCAAACATAAAGCAATGTAAAGTAGTTAATTCTCTGTAATGATTTCACTCCTGTTCCTAGGAGAGGGAATACATTCTGAGATCTAAATAATACAAGCAGTAAATGATCACTTCTTTCATGTAAGGAGAGAAACGTTTTCTACCATAGCACATATATTGCATCCCCCCCTTCAGTTTTCTGTAATCTGCATAGTTAGCTGATTACTGCACAACTGGAAGGACTGGAATTAGGTGGGTCCCTTTATGATTATTATGATAGCAAGTTGAAGGAAGAGGAGGAGCTGCAGCAGTTCTAATTTTACTTGAAATACTGGACTTAGAGACCTATGTGAGAACACCAAGCATCACCATCCCCTGGAGGAGGGCTGACCTCAAAACAAGCGTCACTGCTTACTGCTGTGCTGCTGCTTTCAAGTTTTTGGTCTTTGAATTTTGTTTTTCATCACTTTGTTCTGGCCTCTGCCCACCATCTTTTTATCTTTGGCTTCTTATGTCACTTTTCATTTGTTCAAGGAGCTGAAGGTCAGATCATCTCATCTGACTTGTATGCCATAGGCCCTGAAATTCCTTGTACCAGCCCAAGTAATTTCTCTTTGAGCAAGGCATATTTTTTACCTGCTTAAAGCATATAATTAAATTCGGAGTCACACAACATTAGAAGATAAAGAACTTCCTGTTCTGTTATCAGAAGAACATCTTGTAAGGGGCCTGTGTCTGGAAAAAGGCTGAATGGAGCAGGCACCAGAGGTAGAGACAGGACAACCTAATTAGGGAAGGATTTATTTAAAACTGATCGACTTACAGTAAAATGGGACTATAGATACTTGGAGTGTGTCATATTTTTATAATAAAAACGAAATTCAATAAATACAATTTTTTTTATCCTCTCAGAAAAAAGGTGGGCTGTTAACTGAAATATTTGTTTTAAGCAATAATTTGGACCTTTGAGAAAAGGAAAGAATTGTACAAAGTTCAATACTAAAATGTTTCAACTGAAAGTCAGAGAAGGTTTAGTCTTCAGAAAATATAAAATATAAACAGCATTTGTTACAGGTTAGGTTCTGACCTCAGTCAAACCAGTACATACCTAAAAGGTAAGAAAATGTATAAAAATTATCTAATACCTGAGATTCAGCAGTTTACAGAAGAAAATATATTTTTTAAATAAATAAATAATCACAGTTACCTAAGTCCCATTTTACAAATTTAAGTAGTGAGACTCAGGATAACTGAAGCTCTCTACAAAGTCAATGGCAAGCTGCAAATTCGAAGAGCCCAGCTGCTTGTTATTTTCTGTGCTAGTGCTGCTTATTGATCAAGAATAACAATGTTGTGGTTTTAAAGAAAGGCTGACATGCCCAGGCTACATGAATGTAAAAAACCCTCAGAAGGCAGGCAACATTTCCTTTTAAAATAACTTCTAACAATGCTTTAGTATAATTATACATGCTCCAGACTGAGGTTTGGAAGAATGTTAACTCTCCTGTCAATTAAAAACCTCCTTTTGTATGCAGCCAATGGGTGGGGTGCCACATTTGAGAGTGCAGCACTCAAGTCAAAACCTCAACCATCCAAGGTTTGTTTTGAGCCTTACAGCACACAAACTCAAACCTCAAATTTTGTGAAAGCTTCTGTTGTCAGAAACACAAAACAATGGATTTATGAAACAGATTTCAAAAGCATGTAAAAAGTGAAAAGTTGATTAGAATGAAGTATGATACAGCAGGACTCTGCCTATTGTAGCAACTTCAACCTTAGTGGCAGCGCAATTCTGTTGCAATTGCAATTGTTTCCTAAAAACATTACTCCATGTATCTATGTCCTCCCTTGCGATAGCTGTGTGGACTAAGACTCTGTGACAGGTCTTGCTGCTCCATCAGTGCCATTATTTGTATTGGCTGCGGTGAACTGCACGTTCTTCCGGATTCTCTTCCACACTTCAGAATTAGAACGCTGTGAAGCCGAGTCACTGTTAGGCCACAGTCATGGAACTCTCATCACTTCTGATATTGCCTGTTTGTAAGAGTGATCTGTATGTACTGGGATGCCTCCAATCCAGCTGACAGCTGCAGTTATGTCAGCACTACTAAATTAGGCAGTGCTAAAACAGTAATTCATACTTGCTTCCCAAAAGCCTTGAGCAGTGTGCTTACTAGGGAATACTGACTCTTTCAAGGAAGAAGACAATGTGCTAACCTTATGCTTAGATGTATTAATTTCTTTAGAAAAATTCTCTGAGGAATCACTAGTTTCCAAGCATTGTGTTGCTCATATGGCAAATCAATTTTAGCCCGAGATTTTATAATTTTAGAGTCACATTGGTTTGAATGCAGGACAGAAGGAGGCAATGCACAATTCTTTATGGAAAATACTTCCCTAGGGTGTCTATGGCAGCATTCACAGGGTCATGGAATGGTGTGGGTTGGAAGAAACCTTAAAGATTATCTAGTTCCAGCCCCCTCTGTCACACACTCCACTAGCACAGGTGGCTTTAGGGATGCACTCAAAGAATTCTCATGCTTTCTTGCTCTACTTGTATGATTTCCTTAAAATGCTAGTTTGACAAACAATAATTAAAATCCTCTTTACCCTTTTTGTATTTTAAAACACTTACTTGCCCAAGAAAAGTCAAGAATTGAAATGAAGATTGCCAGGAAGGAATGAAAGGTGAATTCTACAAAGAAATTTTATCTGGAAAAACATAAGTGTTTTAGGAGGGTGGGAAGACTCTTCTCTCCTCTGCCCTCTGAAGAAGATGCGTTTTGAATCCTGTATTTTGGTAATGATTGTAAAGAAAAAAAAAATAAAAAAACTCTTATCAGTTTGATGCTCAGCAACATAAAACCAGAAGTAAGTACATTGAATGGGTCAGCTAACTTCATTCTCCTTGTGCTTCTGCAGAGGTATTTTCTTTGAAAGACCCTAGTCAAGTCTGGCCACTCCTTATTTAAAGTTTTATTTAAAATCAGAATTAATTAGTGTACATAAAAATTGGTTAGTTTTGTTACATGGCTTTTGTTTCACTACATTCCAGGAGACATTATTAATTTTTTTTTCAGTATTTTCTGCAACATGAAGCAGAATGATAGAAAACAAAAAGCAAACATTACTGTTAGGGACCTGAAACTCCAATTGCTTGCAAAGTGTCAGAGGTGAAGGTGAAGAATTCCTTAAGTATGTTTTTATACTCAGACAACTTGAAGATACTTTTCCAATTTTACTAGTGCTCATAAACCTGAGTTTTGGAGGACTCCTTGACCTTTTGGAATAAGTATGACAGTTAAGATAAGCTGATGAATAACTGCTTATCCTGTTTGCAGGAATTAGGGTGTTGGTCTATAACTGAGCATCATGGTGGCTTCTCTATAGAGGGCCTGAGCTTCCTCCATAGTACATGGAGAGAGTTGAGAATTCATAAGAGCCAATATGATCATTGGGGAATTTCTGTTTTAGGCCTGTGGATATGGTTAAGCAAGGCAGAGAGGTGTAACATTTAGCCCCTTTGATCTAAAACTGCAGGGAATCACTCAGTGCTGATGTGTTAATAGCTTTCAGGATATGAGAGAAACAGTTTAGAGGCTTTGAAGATGTTTAACCTACTTAGCTCACCTACGAAAAGGATAATCTGATTGCCAGCTTCCAGAGGATTGTAAGCAACCCTTAGCAGTCTCCTGCAAAACTTGCTTCAGAGAGATCATTCCTGCTCAGAGCAATCTAACTCACCAAGTGTGTGATTTAGCACTTCATTGGGGCTCAAAACCGAGCCAAACTGATAATCCTCATGCACTGTGCTTTGGTTCATTTGATAGAGCTGTCTCAGAGCATGGGACTCCTTTGGGGAATAAGACAGGAAGGTGTGCTCCAACCATGACGTTCAATATTCCGAAGTTAACCCCTGAAATGTGCATTGAGGCTGAGCATTCAACAGCCACACAACATTTGCTTTATGAAAGGGCTTCATTTGGATGAGTCTGCTTGCACACAGGCATGAGCATGTGCAAAGCCAGCAGCACCAGCACACATCTTCCTCTCTGGTCTCTTGGACAGCTTGTACTAAATATACACTCCTGAAAGGCACACTAATTTGCCTTTGACATCACCAAGAGATTGAGATCTTATAGATCTTGGCAAAGCTAAAAAACAAAGAAAGGTTTATTCTGGCAGGAAACTCCCTGTGGAGAGAGGTATTCCTCAGTTCTGCTGTGTCACCTGGCAAAGCACATTCTTTACCTGAATTAGACAACAAACCATTGTTTCCCCCTCCCCCATCTTCTTTGTGGGCAGATTTAAACCTCATATATAACCTGTGATAGAAAAGAGATGAATTCACTTTACCCCATTCCATCTTTCCAGTTATAGCAGAGTTCTCTAGCATTAAAGACCTCTTGTAATTAACCCCTAAACAGAAAGCAAAGCATATGGACAAGGTCAGGTGAAAAGACACTGAAGTTAACTAAAACACAGTTCTAAAGTACTGCAACAAGCATTATGCACTGAATAAAACACTTCCTGAGTTTCAGCAGTGGAAGTCTCTGTCTTCCAAAGGAAGTAATCAGACACACCTTATATTGCCAAATTAGTCAGTGCAGGCACAGTTACAGAAAAGCAAATGATAAAATTGAGACGTGATGTAAACAGCTGAAGCTCATGATAATGGGTTAGCTAGTTACAACAGTGAGGTAAATATTATATTAGTAAACAGGTGAGGAAAATAGCTGTAATTTTCCTCACCTTAATCTCCAAAGCCTGCTTATTACATACAACCAAGACAGCACTTCTGAGAAAATGGAATAGAATAAAATATCAAATAGCATAGAACATAGATTGTTACATTTAATCATTCCTAATTATAATAAACAACAAGGAAAAAAAGGATTCTTTTTAAAGGGTAGGAAAATTTCTAGAGTTTTTTTTTTTGAGAAACTGAAAGACTAACATAATATTAACAAAATGAGAAGTGTATCTGAAAAAAAGAGTTGACAAACTAAAAACTTCATAATGTGCTTATCCTGCACTTTCAGAAAGGGTCCTTATCTCACTGGACATGAAATGAGAACTGCTCACAGAACTATCTGAACTCCTGACTGCTCATTACCTATAATTAGCTAGGATAAATAAGTTATTGTTAAATCAAGAATGGAAGCAATGTATATATAACTCCTATTGAAATACTGCCTTTTTGTCCACACAGATATATTTCTCCAATTCTAAAAAAATTTGCAAATATATGACTCTCTTAAGCAAATAGTAAAGCACCTTAAAATATTTACAGATCTTAAAAATATGCAGTGTCAAGGCTCAGTAAGGTGGAAAACTGCATTTAATCTACTAAGAGCCTGCAGAACAGAACTTTTATTTGTATCAGCCTCTCAAATTTATTTACTCTTTAGTATTCTTTTTTGGAATTAATACAGAATCTTCCATTTCATTTTTAGATCATGTTGTCAAAGTTCTGTGTGCGTGTGGCTCTGCAAACAAATCTTGAATTTTGTGGTCCAGCAAAAACCTTTATTTGCAAATTTTTACACACTTTGGACAACAAATGCTTAGGAAGACTATCTTAGCTAGGCACCTTGATTGTAATGATTAAAATATTAACTACTGCATTTTTAGAACAATGTGCCTGAAGAGAGGGTTTGGGTCTTTGCTGTAGAGACATTTTCAGGAATGGCTTCAATTTTGCCACTCTTCCTGTCCAAGTGTATGTGTCACCATCAGGAGACAGTCTAAGCTGCAACACCACCCACAGCCAAACGATTCTGTCTCTCATCCTCCCCCTTGCCAAAGTGAGATGGTGCAGTTTGATTTGTTGCCAAATATACTGAGAGGTTTGAGTAACTTAGATACCTCAGGGAGTAAAGCTAGCTGGGGAAAAAACCCTGGATCCATCTCCTACCTGCCCATTATAACTGTTACCACACCTTTAGAGAAGGTTAAACACAGAGACTGGCAGTATCCCACACCCTTTTTGTTTTGTTTCTGGCTAACAGAAGACTTCAAACCAGTCATCCATTTGAAAAATGGTTTTTGTTTTTTCTCTTCACATCCTCATTAGAGCAGTCATCCATGACTTTGTCATAATGCAACATATTTTACTCATGACTCTCCTCTGAGGCTATCCTGAGGCCTGAACCTAATGCTCCTGATGGCGGCTGGCATTCACATTCCAGCTTAACCCTGCTTAGTATGTCTACTTTCTGTGTGCTCAAACACTGCACCCAAACAGCTTCACTTTTTTTTTTTTTTTTTTTTTTTTTTTTTCAATTCAAGCAATCCTTTTTAACGTTGCACTTTCCAACACAGAGCAATCGTTGATCCTCGCCTGTCGTGGGCCGGCTCAGACGCCCCGGGAGGGACTCGCTCCCTCTGCTGGTCCATGGCAGCGAAATTTCCCTCGGATGGAGTGAGAGAATTAATCCACGGCAAGGCGGTAACGGAGGGGCTGTTTACGGGGTCTCATTTTTGCGGATTACGATTGAGACATTGAAATCAATCCAAGATATAATCTGTTGCAAAAAACTTACACCGCCTTCCACCAATTCCAACAAAAATTTAACATGCAGGAAATCTTAAATCAATTTTAAAAAACGCTACATAGTTTCCCAAGAAAACTAAAGGTTCGTCGGCAATCTCGGGCTCATACCACGAAAGTTACAGTTTAACTTGCCCTGTGGCTGTTGTCAAACACTCCGCTCCCCCTCCACCACGGTCAATCTCGCAGCGACAGCAGAATTCATGTCCCTGCCAGGACAAGTGCACAAAGCAACTGAACTCCGATGGCTGTTGGACTGACAAGTCACAAACGCAGCTCTGCAACGTCCCATTTGTGTAGCTGAAAGATACTGATACACTGTCTAACTCAAGTCTGAGGGTAATCAAGTTATAATATACACATGCTTAAGAAAGAATAAGCAAAAAGTAAAAAAAACCCACCACCATAATCTCTTTATTCATACACAGGTAAGTGTTGTCTTAGGATGGACAATATATAGGATATTTTTTTCTTGCATGAATTAAAAAACCCATACAGACTGATGTAGTTTCTGCTAAAGTAAAACTCATCCTATTTTCATGGCTCAAACTCATAATCTGACTGGTAACTGCTGGAAATTATAATGTATAATTTCATTAGCATTTAAAAAGGAAAAGCTGTTGCAGTTTCAGTGATGCAGTGGATCAGAGTTTTCAAAAACATGGTATGCACGTGAGAGAACAAATAAAATACCACAAAGAGCTTAACTTGCAGGCAATAATCAATTTTTTATCACAGAGGTATTGAGAATCCATCAATACCAACAAAAAAAGCAGAAACAAAACCTAATATTGGTAGTACCTTTAGCCAGAGTCCTCCTCCACAGGGATGGCTACAGGAATGTGCCATGGATCTTCCTGTTCTGCTCAGAGAAATGTTCACTCACTTCTGGGCATCCTAAGCAAAAGAGCTGTGTCAAGTGCTGGCAGCAAATTAAGGAATAACCACTAACTGCAAATTGACTTTTAGAATGGATTACATTAGAGTATATTTAATTTACACATGATTACTTTGACTGAACAGCAGTATTTTGGTTAAGTCACCTTTGGAAGGGAATTGTTCATACTCTAATTCAGTTCAGTTTAATTTTGCAGGTTTCTCTTCTCATAAAGTTCCAATATGGTTGAAGTATTTCAGTTTGGTTAATTCATGTCAACACCTCCAAATATGACTTCACTAAAGGGGTTCTCCTTTTCATACTCCTGTTTTGTATAAAGCTCTGTCTTGGTGAAATTTTATAGACTGTATAGATTCTTTGTTGTAGAATATTTCCTTGGGTAGTCGTTATAACATATATTCATGTCTGATCACATCTGACTTTTTACAGATGTTAAAGGGAAAAAACGGAATTTTGCTGGTTTAGTTATTCAAGGAGATTATTTTCCTTCTCATGACATATGCAGAGCTGGAATAACCATACATTCCATAACCACTGTTTGAGGAAACAGAGCAATGTCACTATCCAAATATTTATTTTGTAATTCTGAGCCTGGGAAAGGTCAAGAGCTTGATTCAAATTAAAGAAAAAAGCAAACAAACAAACAAACAAACAAACAAAACCAAAAAACACTAGCAAAATCAAAAGTTTTTTGAAGGGAGTACATTCCTTGAATTATCTCCACACATAAATAACTTATTCCCATCAGAAATTCCAGTGAGCTGTAATCCTCATGTCAAAAAGTGCTGCATGACAAGGAGTTCAGATGCTGCAGATTAAGGAATACACTGGAAAAATTTATTTGTCTTCCACTCATCTGGAACTATCATTCACACCCATGCAATCCTCTTGATCGGTAAGCACATAATAAATATGAGTTCCAAACCAATTTACTTTATAAAACTTGAATTATAAAAAGTCAGACTGGTTTTGTCTCCTCTCTAGAAGTTGGTTTAAGTTCAAGAGAAGCCCCTTTGCTTGCTTTGTTTCATAAATTTATTCCAGATTTTATAGGAATATAACTTTTAAAGTCAGTAACTTGCTCAATAACCTCCTAATTCTAACACAAAATTTATTTTGTTTTCTAACAATTTGAAAGGCAGTGTATTTATAAAGACATTTTAGTGATTTAACTTCACCTGATGTGATTTTCAAGCTGACATTTGCAGCCTATATTACAAGTAGTCAGGAATTCCCCAGCAGGCCATTCTCTCCAGGTGAACAGAATGCAGCAAATCCTATCAGCAGGCTTGGAAAAATCAGCAGCGTGATTTATGCAATACTTATAAATCAAAAGGATTAACAGCTAAGATTAATATTTTCATTGTGTTATTACCAGCCAAAAGGTTTTACCTCAGCAGTGGTTTGTTGTTCTGGATGAGAATGATCATGCTGCTTGCTTTCTTAAGCTGCTTAGTGTTCAAACAATTGTAATTTGGAATTGGATAAGCCTTCTTATCATTTTTATGGTCTATTTCATGATGTATGATCTATGGATATAACTGTTGTTCTATGCATGATCTTTTTTTTTCTGTTTCTCTCATGTCCCTTTAGATTCTGCAACAAGCAAAGGCCAAATTTCACCATGATTCTTAGAGATCTGTTAAATGCCATACTATACACTTAACCACTAACTATTTAATCTCTGACTGCTGTGATTGAATTGTCACAGTCTCAAGAATAACAGGGCTGAGATCAGCAGGAGGTAATTCACCCTTTGGAGCTGGGAAAAGCCTCGAGGCAAAGCTTCAACAATTTAGACACAGCCCCTCTGTGGTAATTAGAGTGGAACAATGTTTAATACATTAATTTATTAATAATTAATGTTTTAGGCCTCACTAGGTCAAGGAACTTTCCATCAGCATAACTTCACCCAATAAACTGCTAAGTTGGCTGCATTCCTTCCCATCTTGATTAGTGGTAATCTTCATATTATACTGGTTAGAATTTCTAAAGATTTCTTTATGCAGTGCTACTATACAGGTTACATCAGTTACCACAGTATTTGCAGGTATTTATATTTGTAGGTATTTGTACCACAGTATTTGTATTTGTACAAAACTGGTCAACTGCACTACTGACATTGCCATCACTAATGTTGCTCAAAAAAAGGAAACAGAATCAGAAAATCCTTAGTTGTAAAGGACCCACAAAATCACTGAGTCCTACACAGACAGGACAGCCCCAAGAAGCCCATCATGTGCCTGAGAGCCCTGTCCAAATACTCCATGAGCTCTGTCAGGCTTGGTGCTGTGATCACTTCCTTGGGGAACCTCTTCAGTACCCAACCACCCTCTGGGGAAGAATGTTTTCCTCATACCCAACCTAAACTTCCCCTGATACAACTTCCACCATTCCCTTGAGCCCCGTCCCTGGTGACCGGAGCAGAGATGAGTGTCCACCACTCCACTGCCTGCATGAGGAGCCCCCAGACCACAGTGAGGGTCTCTGACTTCAGTCTCCTCCAGGCTGAACATGCCAAGGGACCTCAGGTACTCCTCAAACGGCTTCTCCTCCAGACCCTTCACCATGTTCGTCATGACACTATCAGAACACAATTATGTCCACAGTCAGAAGGGGGAAAATCCAATTCCTCTCATTTAAGAGAGGACTGAGGAGATTTCCAGCCCGGCCGTTCTGTGGGCAAGGGCGTGTGTGCCCCTGCCCGGCCCAGGGGAGGTGTCCCCGCCTGCACCTGCCGCTGGTCTGACTGGCCTTGGGCCTCGCGCTCATTCAGAGGCCTTTATAGGGCAAAGGCATTTTGATTTTGTGCATTCCGACATGAGAAACCCCAGGTGACACCAAGCCCTGGGTCCCCCGCACGCCCCCGCCGCCTCCCCGCCCTCAGGGCAGCGCCCCCCCGGCCAGGAGTGACGTCATTGGGCGGAAGGAATCCCGCGAGCTGCCACGTCAGGCGGCTTCCGGGAGAACCAACCGGAGCCTTAAAGGGCCGCCGCGTCCCGCTGCCTGGAGCGGCGGCTCCGAGTGGTAGCAGCCCCGGGCTCGGTCGTACCCGTGTCTGTAAAATCCGCCACACGGCATCGCCCGCACAGGGCCACGGACCGGCCGGGGTGGGTTCCGGCCCGCTGAAGGGAAAGGAGCGCGGGGGCGGGGCCGCAGTCAGCTAACCAATCAGCAGCCAAGAACTTCCCAGCCGCCCCCAATCAGAATCACCGGTTCCCAAAACAATCGTGGCGAGCCAATGGGAAGCCCGCCCTGCTCGCGCCGGTCTGAGGCCGCCCCCGGGCTGTGCCCGCGGCCTCCCGGCAGCAGGGGGCGCGCGGGGGCGGCGGCGCTGTGCGGGCGGCGCGGGGGAGGCGCTGCCGCCGTTCTCGGTGTCGTTATCGCCGTCGCCGCCGTCGCGCCCGTCCCGCCGGCCCCGCCTCCCGCTGCGCTCCCGCGGCCTCACAGCAGGTACGGGCGGGGGGAGGGTCCCACACGCCGCATCCCGGAGCCCCCGCGGCGCCCTCCGCCCGAGGCGGGGGCGCCCAGACGCGGCCGGCCCCGTTGCCGTTCCGCCCCGCTCCGGGCGCGGGGAGCCGAGTCCCGCCCGTCCCTTCCCGCGCCGCGGGGCCGCCGCTCGCCGCCGAGGAGGAGCCGCGGGGCCGCCGTGCCCGTCCCGCGGGGGGCCGTGTGTGCGCCCGGCCGCGGCCGCTGTCGGTGCCCCGGAGCCGCGGTCGGGCCGGGCCGGGCCCCCGGGGGCTCTCCCGGGCCGCCGGAGCCGCTCGGCGCGAACAAAGGCGGCGGGCGGGCGCGCCGGGCGGCACAGCCGGCGGGGCAGGAGCTCTCCTGTTGCGCCGTGACGGGAACAAATCCCGGAGAGCGCTGACAGCGGCCAGGCCGGGCCCGTCCTCTGCCCGCGGCCCCCGGGAGGAGTTTCGGGGCTGTCCGCGCTGACAGGTGCGCGGGGGGGGACTGCTGCCGGTCCTCGGCCCGCCGAACGGGCCCGGGCCCGCGCCTCCGGTGTGCCCGGGCAGCTCCGCCGGCAGCGCTGGGAGCGTTTCCTTACGGAAAGTCAGAACTGTCTGACAGGAAGTGGGAAAGAAACCCCAAACCAACCCCAGGACCAAAACCAGCCACGAAACTCAAATATTGTCGATTGTAGTCACCTGTAGCAGATCATCAAAACCGAGTGTCAGAGTTTATCTTGGTTCAAATCCTGTTGATAAATCTGGATTTATTGCTAAGATGCTTCTCCTTCAGTTGGGTTTTTGGATCTGTTCTTTACTGAAATATCTGAGAGAACTGTAAACCGAAGTCTTCCAGCCCCTCTTCTTAATTTCTTGGGGAAATTAAGTGACTTCACAAAGCGTCTTTGTTCTCTCCTGTTCCTTACATGGATTTAAAAAAAAAAATGTAGCAAAGCCGTGAAAATAGAAAATAAATCTTGAAAACTATCTTATTATTTTGTGGATAAGGGAGGAAGTGAGAGGAGACTAAATACCAAAGGTAAGTAAAGAATGAGAAATGAATAGGTCTTAAATTGCTGCTTACTGTTTACTTTTATTCAGATATTTCATTTTGACTACAGTCAAGTTCACTTTTTAGAAATAAAAAGTGGAACTGCGTTACGTCTGTGTTAAGTGGTTTTTTGAGCTGACATAGCAGAATTCTGTGATTGTGGCCAGAAGTACTAGATTAGGCAGAGGAGTTAACTCAGAACTATTGAAATGTGTTGTGTAATGTGTTTCCTGTTTCTCCCCCAGCATCTTGCATGTTTGAAATGTCTCATACAACAGCTCAATGATGCGTGAACATGAACATAAAGTCTTTTGTGCTTTTGCTCTCTGAAGAACACATTTGTTTTGTACGGATTTTGTATTGAGGTTTCTATTTTCCCTTCCTTGTTTTGATGCCAATCCAAATCTGATGAGCAGTTTACAATCTCTGTAAGGCATGCTTTAGTTTGCACTGCAGTTTATTATCTGTAATTATGCTTTTAATCTGTCAGGTGGTTGGGATGGGCAATAAAACGGCTTTGACAAGTCTGCTTTCTGGCAAAGCTTATTCTGGGATGGCACGTACTTGATGTCCAGCTAGATCCTTGGCTGGTTGGAGGTAGGGGTAGTGTAGCTGTTTGTGTCAGTGGCATCTCCTGGGGAAGTGATTTGGGTGTAGCTGCCTGTGTGCCACTTGTCACTTGGCTCTGTCGAGGCAGAGTTCTGCTTTCCTGGGCCCCCGGGGTGGGCATTACACGTAGGTATCTTTTGGATCCAAAAGCCTGAATGTATTGTGCTTGTTGCTGCTGTTAGTGGTGCAGGGGGCAGCAGCAGAGATAGGCTTTTACTTCTGCTAGGTGAGAGGGGTTTATATTGCCTGCCTCTTAGTCATATCTTCACTCCTGCTGGTTCTGTTTCAGTCTTGCTCTTCTCTTTGCAGTATTCCCTTTATTCTGGGTGTAGCTTCTCTCCTCTGGAGTACAGTTTTCCTGTATGGAAACATTGGTGAACTGTTTGTGGTGGTGTTTTATAAACAAGCTTCTGGTTACATAGACTGACCAAAGTTTTGACAATATGATGTTATAGATAATGGGTTAATTTCTGCCAGAATTGAGGGGGAGAAGGCTGATGCTAGAATACAGGAGGGGAGTCTCTTCACTTGGTGTGATTTTATTCTGTGATTCAGCTGAACCACTGAGCCTGGTAGACATCTGTCAACTGCAGTAATGATAAAATTTTCAATGTGCTTTGTACTGTACAGAGATCTAATTTGAGATTCCTGTAACCCAGCAAATGTGTTAATAGTGAACTTGGTGATTCATGGCAGGAGGGTATGCTCCTGTAATTTAAAAGAACACACCTATACACTATCCTTGCTTTGTAAGTTTTAGTTCTGTGGAGAGAGAAATGCATCAAGGATCAACAACTGACTTCCAGTTGTTTTCAGCATTTAGGCCTGAAGGTGCAGAGAATATTAACTTATTTATAATAGCCAGAGCCATAAATATCTATAACAAACAATAACAGAATTATTTGGTCAGCTGAAGGTCATTAATTCCCAGGGGGGAGTAGTTCTGGTTCCCAAATGATGTCATGCATTTTCAAAGCATTCTCCATTCATCTCTAAAGAAACAATCTGCAAAACTCTGTGCAAGAGGAGAAAGATCAGTCCTTCCCTGTTCCATGGGACTGAATTTTGCTCTCTGGTCCTGCAGGTCAGAAATGGAAAGGCTCAACTCTCTATAGTTTTGCATAGTGGCACCTTCCTGTTTACAATAGTCAAGGCCTATATTCTTTCTACAGAAAAACACAGTTTCTATATTCTGTATGAATTTATTTACTCGTGTTCCAGAGATTTGCTTTGCAAAGATAGTCTAGGAATTGTGCTCAAAGCTCTTGTGCCTGGATGTGGCACATGGTATATGCTAGATAACATGAATGTCCTTCAAAATTTATCTTTAATGCCTTAGAAGTGCTAAAATACAGAAAGGGAGAAAACTGCCTTGCCATGTGCTGGAAGGAAGGGAAATTACCAGTAAGAGGCATAAATGGCTTTGTACAAGAGAGCAGTGGAGGTGTTCCTGCCTGCCTGCACTGGCACAGACCTGTTGTCCTTGGTATCTCCTGTTTGTGTGGCTGGACCAGCATCTGTCAGAAAAGGTGTCCCCAGCTCCTGGCAGAGTCCTCGCTGTCACTTGGCTCCTGTTTCTGGGAAACAGGATGAATTAAAGCCTGTGATGAAGATAAAACAGGATAAATTGTTCTTTAAAATGTCTAGGCAGCTTTTTTTTTTTTTTTTTTTTTCCTTCACTGCATTTAGTAAATTGAGCTTGTATTGGTCTCATAGCAGCAGTTGTGGAAATACTGCATTTAATGTAACAATTAGTTCTGCCTGTGCTGTTAGTTAGTGATACATTAGGCTGCCTTCCTTTTTTTCAGCTCCCCTCCTGTTTTTTCTTTACTTTAGGTTGTTTCTCTCAGTGAATTGCATGAAGAGTAAAAACAACAGTAGAGGCTTTGCTTTTCTTGTAATTTTTCAAACAACAAAGCAGCATTTAGACTGTTTAAATGTATGTATGTATGTATATAAGTTTATTTTTCTTTCAATTCTATCCCTGTAAATGGAGAAGGGCTGTTGCTACATAGGTGGGGGTTTCATCCTGGAAAGTGGATGGATGACATTAAAAGGCAAGACATGATTGTTATTTGCTTGTATATAACTGAGTCTTAATATGTTTCTGGTTGCTTCAGAGGATATAAGGAAAATTCGGGTGAAAGAGATACTGTTAAAGGTGCTACCTGAAACAATTTTAAATCCTCTGTAAAATCAACTATTGGGGCAATTTGATTGTCAAAGTATTCTAAGGAAAGATAATTTTTGTCTGAATAGCTTGTGGATGCAAATGAGTTGGAAAAAAATAGAAAACTGCTTTGAATAATACATTTCAGCACTCACATATGGTTCATCATTTGCTAGCTAGTCTTATATATGCAATGCCAGTTTGTAACATTTCCATTAACTTGATTGTTGTGGATCTGCACATCCTCAAGTTCAATATATTGTTCTCTAATGTTCTTAGAGGTGATAAATGCAGGTGTTACAGTTTTGGACTTTTTTTGTGTCTGCGCAAGTTGGGATGGAATACTGGGATTTCTTAAAATTAGTAAAGCTGATTGTAATATTTCCCCAGATTGTGGCGTATTCCCTCTTGTGTGGCAAGGTATTGTATTGTCAGCTGTTAATTCACAGGACTAAAATGTGTTTTTCAAAGCTTTCTTCTGAGGGAAAGCATGTGCTAATATTCATACTTTCTTTGATTAGTGCGAGAATTTCTTATTCTTACAAGACTTTGTTTGAATTCTAAAACCTAATCCATGAGCGAGTAAATAAAAACTATTCAGATGCCAAATAAAATGTCCTTTAGGCATTTATGTTTTGATTTCTTCCTGAATACACTGTCATTTATTAAAACCTTTATCATATATCATAGTGTGTATATATATATATATATATCAATCATAATAATACATCTGATGTATTACTAACTTATGGAAAAAAGGTGATGCATAAAATGACATGAGAAACAGTTAGTTCCTCTCTGGAGAGTAGATTACTGAGGGCTATTTATATACCCAAGCAAGCAATAGCTGAGAAATTCCTGTTAGTGAACTATCACAGCTGTCCATGGTATTTATCTAAAGACTGAGTTTTATATTCATGTTTTTTATAAAGCTTGCTCTTACTGAGGTCACAGTGGGAAGTGAGGTGAAATGGGGACCTTGGAGTCCTTCCAGTAATTTGTTTAGAAAATTATTCATTTTCATGCTCATTTTAGGAACTTATTACAACAGGACTAATTCATAATGACTTGAAGCAGTCTAGTCTTGATACATTTGTTTAAGGAGCTTTGAAAAAGGTTTGTAAACATTATTAGAGCTGAAAATTCGTTAGTTTGTTGCCTTATTCAGGCAACATTCTCTGAAATGATTCAGAGAGAGTTTGGTATCTTCTTCAGCCTGCTTCTGTTCTCAGTTGGGATTTTGTGGAGTTTGCTGTGGGTTAGTTTGTTTTTCATTTTACTTTGTTTTCATTCATCTGCCAGTGATGTGATGTGAAATGGCAACCTGGCACAAAATTCTGGCTCTTTTAAACTTAGTCTCAGGACTAACAGAAATGTACTGCATGTGGTTCAATTTTTTAAACTATAAATTCCTACAAAAAGTAATTTTTCACAAAACATACCCATTTCCTCTAGCTAAAAGCCTTTTTCTGAACTTGAGTATTTTGAGAATAACACTTTGTCCTACTGGTCTTTTTTTATGAAAAATAAGTTGCATTCTTCCATCCCAATTGGGCATAACCATGTACAGTTGTGACAACATACTTCAAATAGCCTTATATTGAAGGTTATGCAGATCATTTTAGCTTGTTTAACTTGAGCATTTGTAAATCCAGTCAATTAAAGAAAAACTTAAAAAAAAAAAAAATCACTGATTGAGACGAATTGAATTGCAATGTCAAGCTGATGATGTGGAGTTACATTGAAGTAATCCAGTTTTTCAAGTGAAGTGGGTAGTCTTTGCTACTGGTAAAGTGTCCAAGGTTTTCACCTTGTCTGACTGGTAGATATTAATAAAGCAGTAGTGTTTGCTTCTAGTTTCACCTTAGTGCTTGGGGGATGATGAGGTGCTGTAGAACTAGACCTTGTGGTAGCTTTCTCATCAGTGTGGTTTTTATTATTAAGTATACCAGGATCTTGAGTTTATTACCACTTCAACAAGCAAATAAAAGTGTAAAGCTCTTAAAAGGGAACAGACTTCAGCTCAGTTTAGCAGTAATCCCTGAAAAGCTGGGCTTGTAGCTTGGTGCAGTTACACTGATAGGACTCTGCATCCTCTGGAGGAAGTGAGTGGAAACCAATGATAAATTAGAAACTGGAAGAAAGGTTCTCTACAGAAATATTGTGTGACTGGGCACTGACGGGGGGCGTTGGTTTTGACCTGGGGCTTCTCCCTCTGTCTCTGTGGGGGCTTCAGCTGCGTCAGGAGTTTCTGCTGTGCTCTCTGAAGCTTGGTGCAGAATCATCTTTGTACAATGGACTCAGTGTTGGTGTGAGAGTGGATCCTTCTGGGCCAAAGGCACACTGAAACCTATTATAACAGCCATTTATCTCTCTTCCTTTTTGAGGAGTGGCATATCCGAAAAGTGGATGTTCAGGATAACATGTCCAATGTGTCGGAAGAGAGAAGCACTAGACAACAGGACATTAAGAAAGGACTCCAGTTTATAGAGTATGATTTTGTGGTTTTTATTCTTGTATGTTCATTCACATGTGTATATATATATTTCTGAGAAGGGCCTGTATTTCTGGGAAGGGCCTTTAATATTTTTCCTCAGAATATTTGCTAGCACTAACATGTTAAACAGGGAGCAGCTTTAAAGAAAAGACAGCACATCTCTTTGTTCCTAAACAGAGCAAATTGAAAGTGAGAGGTTATTCCTTTCCTGCCTTTGAGAAAAAATAGCATTTAATCTTTTTTTTTGTGGGTAGAAAATGTTGCTAGCCTGATAATCCATCTTAAGAATAGCTACACCTAAAACTAGGTTGCTACTGAAAGGGATGGGTTTGCTCACCACTACCTAAATGTTTAAACTCTCTGGAGCTAAAATTTAAGCATTTGAGAAATCATCTGAGTATTTAATTTTCATTTGGGTCAATGCCAAATTCTTTTGAAGTTCCTGGCTGTCTTAAAATAATTTTGAAATTTCACTGCTCATATATGGCATTCTTAGATAACAAAAACAAAATATCAGCCAACCAACCACCAAAAAAACCCAATGACGAAACCTTTCCCCACAAAATCCTGACCATTTAAAAACTATTTAAAAACTGAATCTCAGTTAACTTGTATGCAAAAGGAAAGGATTCCTGCTTTTCTTCCTGAAAATGTAGAAGTAAAGACCTTTTTTCTGTCCTAGAGAAAATCTCTGTTGAATGTCATATGAAAGAACTCCTAAAATTCCTGTTGTGTCATTGGTACGACTTAATTAAAATTAATGTGGATTTCTGACAGATAATTTGTCATTTTATAGTACTAACTAGAAGATTGCAGTTCTCCTCATCTATTATAACATGGTTCTGCACAAGGGAGGAGAGGAAGGAAAATGCTTTTAAACAAAGAATAGTGATGTCTTAAACTCTCAAAACATTCAAAACCTTAACACGTTTTTAACAGCAGAGTTCAGATTGACCATGTAACTTCAAAAGAAAGTGAGCCATTAGTAATAAAGCTCAGTTTTTAATGAAAACTCATCTACAGCACTTTTCCTTATTCAGTGCAGGCTGTGGGCAAAATTCAGAGATTTGCCTGTTGCAGAAGCAAGGCTGCTTTTACTAAGAACCAGCATTCCTCAGTGTGATTGTCTTTTAAGCAATATGTATAATAAGTGAAGCTTGTAATTTTTTTTTTTCTAGATCCACTTTACCCTATCCAGGGACACAAGAACAATATGAGGTAATTAAATGACTTTTTAATTTCTAGAAGGATTTTTAACATAGACCTATATTATTATAGTTAATCTTGGTTTTGATCATTTAGGTGATGATATAATATGAATGGTAATTTAAAAAGTCTCAGTATTGGAAGTGAACAACTACTAACATTATGATACAGGTATTCAGATATTTGGGTGTCCTAAATTTAGTCATACAGGAAATTAAATGAAATCTTTCTGTATTGGTGTTGAGGATAAATTTGGGGCATTAATGGAGTAAAACTATGTGCTATTCTAAGTAAAGTTCAGAGTAGCACTCCAGAAGTAAGATAAAAGGACTTCAGTCACAGAAACCTTCAGCACAGATTTTGTTTCTGTATGTGTTATGGTTTGCATAATTTTGGCTTGTATTTTCAGATTCATCATTTTAGTTTTTTTTTTTTCCAGTGGTAAGGTGGTTTCATTGGATTTGAGAACATATTAGATAAAAATGCAGTCATTCACATTTTGATTAAAAGAGCCTTTTTGCAAAAGCATCTTTTGTGTTCTCCTGCTTTGCCAGCTGCTATGGCTGCTGCTTGCTGAAAGACTATATGGAACACGTAGATGCATCTTTGAGATTGTCTTGGAAAAATGTCAGAAGAAAAACACTAATGTAGACAAAAGTTTTGCATTTTACTCAGATTACATGAAGTTAGAAGTATAAGTTTTCTATTTAAAGTTTTCCTTGGAGGTATGGGAGATAAGCAACTGCTGTTGATGAGTTTTTATTTTCTCTGTTGCAGTTATTTATACGAGATCTTGTTAGAAATCTTTTTCATGAAGGAAATGATGTATATCAAGAAGGTGATTGGAGAGGATCACTGAATCATTATACAGAAGCTATAAACATAGCTGATTATGCTAATTCAGAAGAAATCCATGTTTCTGATGATGTTTTAGAGAAGCTGCATGTGAACAGGATCGCGTGTTATTCAAATATGGTAAGTTTCTGTTTAAACTAGGATTTCTCCAGAACAGGATGCAAACAGGGTATGAAGACACAAAGTCTAGTGAGTGAAAAGCTCTTGATGGCAGTTTAAGGATTGACATGTTTCAAATCATCACTTTGGAAGGTTCTTTAAAAGCTTTTTACATGTATAATTGAGGTATTTTAGTTGCTAATACTAGAATTAACATAAAAGAGTATTACTAGGCTTGGAATTTGATGGAACAGTATTTTTATCCATTTACACTGCTGATTGCACTGAGTTGGCTGCTTTTCTCTGTGGAACAAGATGGCTCTTGTGAAAGAGCTAAATTTTCTTTGTGACTGTTACTGGATTTTACATAATGATGGCCCTGCTTGTTTTTAGTTGCCTAATTTAGTGACTTAGCAAAACTTCCAAATGCACTGTGTAGTGGCCTTGGTGAGTGTTTGATAGTGCTTCAATACCTTTGTCCAATACAGTTCAAACTCACTATTTTCATGACAGTAGAACAGTTCTGATTAGTGGCTTTTTTCTTTTTCTCTCCTCCTAGGGATTGCATGAAAAAGTTCTAGAGGACTGTGAGGTAGCATTAAGATTGAATGAAAACAATTTCAAAGCTCTCTATCGCAAAGCAAAAGCTTTGAATGAATTGGGAAGCTATAAGAAGGCTTATGATGCTGTAGCAAAATGTTCTCTTGCTGTACCACAGGTGGGTAAATTGTATATTGGTGATTATTTTTAAAGTTTTGAAACATACACTTATTTTAAGACCAAGGTTGTTTCTTCTGGTTTGGGTTTTTTTTAATGCAATAAAATATTTTTTATTTCTCAAGCCTTATTTTTTCTTGTGGAAGTCCAGACTGAGGGCAAAGATTATGGTCCCCAAGCTCAGTTTTTTGTGTTAAATTTCAGTAGAAGAAATGCAGTGGGGGTCAAGTGCCATGAATGCTTGCAATAAGCACTAGAACCACTGAATTAATTGTTAAAAACTCTCTATGACATGAAGAGAACCCCACCATAATTATAATGTACATTTATTCTTTTGATAACTGCATTTTAGCTTTCCAAGTAACATTAGTAACCGTGGTACCAGTGCATTGTCCTGGCTGTGAATCACTTGCTGTGCACCCCAAATGTGGGGCTCTGTCTGTGATAGCAGGCACTGTGTGGTGTGCATGTGTGGAGATGGTCTGTAGACTGAAATGTTGCTCCTGAGGATCTGCTTTCCATGAGTGTTTGTGTCCTTCAGGGCTTTAATTCCACCTAAACCCAGTTTTGTTCTCTGGGACCCTTCATAATGCAAACTAAAATGCTGCGAGTGAGGCTGATTAAGAGATTTCACTTCAAAAATGCATTCCTGAATTGAATTTACATGCTGATGGGATCTTTACATGCTTTGCTCAGAATAGACTGATCACAGGATAAAATACTGACTTGCTGCATCGAAACTACAGTGAGCCACTAGACAAAGTGTTGGGCATAGGTTTGCCTCTTGATAAGAGAGAAGGTTTCAGTTTTGTTTCCAATGACATAAACAGCTCATCTGAATGTGTAACTTTGGACTTTGGATCCTCACTTTGCACTTCCAGATCTGAATGTTTTTGCTTAAGGTTAATATGCCTTTATGTAAGTTTTATAAATAGCTTCTTCTAGCTTCAGGGCGTGATCTGAATAAATCTTAAAGTAATTTAAATGGGTAGTTATACTGTAGGACAGAGAGAAATATGATGACATTTTCAATTCTACTTGTATGATGCAATGCCTCCCAAAATACAGAGGGCTCATTAAATACTTATCAATATCATGTAGTAGCTTGTATGGTAATCAGGAAAAAAGCAAAACAACAAAATAAACCTCCACCCCCTTAAAGAACGAATGCCTTCCTCAAATAAACAAACAACACCCACCCCCAAAAACAAACAAAACACCCAAACAAACGAAAACCAACGACAAAAACAAACCCAAAACAAGCAAAAACCACCCAAAAAACCACTTCTGAATTTCTGTGATTTTGGAAAGCTTTTATATGATTTTAAATCCAGATAAAAGGAGAAGGAGGATACTGTCCATTTTCTGTCAACATAGTTTTTGCTTGAGGGTAGCTGTATTTTCAGATCTGGTTTCAGTTCTGTGTTTGTGAAAGAATGAAGCTGCATTTTGAGACATCCTGCACATAGGGATCTTGCAGAACACAGACTGAGATATAAACAGATGTCTTTGCTTGATGACTACATGTAAATTCTGAAATTTTATTTATGTCTTTTAGGATGAAAGTGTGATTAAGCTTACCCAAGAACTAGCTCAAAAACTAGGGTTAAAAATAAGGAAAGCATATGTTAGAGCAAAGGTAAGATTTTATTTTAACATTTTATGTTAAGCTTTCCCTCTTTGATATGAGATTGTATTTAATGAAAGTATCTTTTCTTTGTAGCCACCCTCCTCAAATTCAGTTTCTAGTGATGTATCAGCTCAGGTAAGGTTTTACATGTTCCAAGTGCAAGTTGACTGTAAACTTCAGGCAATAATTGTTTCATAATTTCATGATGATAAAGGGACAGTGGTACAATTGACATTTTATATTAGAGGCTGTTATTTGGGACTTTAGGGTTCTGTTATGTTCAGTTTTGATGTATATGTAGGGCAGACTAGGACATGAGATTATTATTCAAGTTATCTTTGTTGAATAAATGTTAGCTAAAAGATTAAATCCAGTGCAATGCATATATTTATTTTTCATGTACTGAGGCAAAAGTTAATTTTTTTTTTATTATTTTTTTTTTCTTTTTTAAATTTTATTTAGTTGATAATTATCAGAATGAAGGTGCTGGGATAAAATCCCTTTTATTTATATTTATTTGTCCAAATTTGATCTTCATTAGCTGCTGAACTTGCATTTATCTTGCTCTTTGTAATGTGTCTGAATAGCAGTAGTGAAGAGGAGTTCATCTTTGTCTTACAGACTTTTTTCACAGGAATATAGACAATTTAGCTGTAAAGGAATGAGGAAATGTAGGAACAGCTCATTTAAGATACCATTTAGACTCTTTCATTCCCCGAAGTGTCATTCTCACTTTGGTTGGTTGGTTGCAAATTTTTAGTGATATCATGAGTGGATTTCAGTCTGCAAATGGATGCTTTTTCTAAAAAAATATTTGACCTTTAAATTTCATTAGACTTCATAAATTTGAGATTTTATAAAACCTAAATTTGAGAGGGCTTACATTCTTTGTCTGTAAATATATATTTGAAAATTTTTAATGGCTCTTGTGGCTGAAAGGTATTTTTTTCTCATTTACAGAATTCTTCTGTAGAAGATATTGAGTTAGGTGAGTCTTATGTTACATTACTAATGCTAGGGGGCTAGACGTGCCATACATATCTCACTGCATTAGGAAAATTTGGAAGAAAATTCATCTGGTCGTTTGAAAGTACTGGGGTAAAATTCTGATCTGTTTATCTCTAAAGCTGCATGTTCATGTGGCTGAGCAGATTTCCCTTTGGCCTCCTCAATGTGATACAATTGTAACTACTCCTGTAGTGATCCTCTCTATACTGTCCTCTTCAGCTTGAAAAAAATAGGGAGGGGAGAATATGCCAAAGATTTAGTAAAGTATCAGGTCTGTAACTTTTTCTGTCTGTTTTAGCTTGAGTGATAAATAAACACTGAGATGAAGATACACATCATTTGGAAGCTGATAGAAACTGAAAACATTTAATGTGGTTTTGCTTAAACATTCTTCACATATCTTCACTCCCTCACCCTCCACATTGTCAGGGTTAAAGTTATGCAAGGACTTCTCGTATCTTTGAACAAAGATTCCAGTCATTCCCATCTTACCTGTTTCAGATTTATCTGACCAGAAACAAGAGACGGTTTCTGCCACTTCTTCATCAAACTTTGTTTCTGAAGTGTCTAAAGTGTCACCGGTCCCTCTTCCACCTTTACCTGCTGTTATGCCTCTTCAGATGGAAAAGGTTCCTTTGCCTTCTACAGTGTTGTCAAACGGAGGGAATGCTTCTTTCCCTATGCCAGAGGCATGTTTAGATTGTGGAGATGGAGATATAATTATTGGAGAAGAACTTGATGAGTTACTTGATTCTGTGCCTGATACAGATGAAAGTGTAATGGTGAGCCTTTTTTGCCTGTTTTCTTTCTTGAGAGGCTCTCTTTATGAGTAAGATCTCATATTTTTATCAGGTGGGCTAGTGGTGAGGTTTGTGTTAACTTTCCTTGTTACATTGAGCTGTCTTTGGACATAATCAGTTTGATTTTATTTCAGGTTCAGATTCTTGTAAATGTGGCTGTACTACTACTTCAGAAATACTGTTATGCTACTACCAATGCTACTTATAGGAAGTACTGTGAAAAGTGAATTGGACATTTGAAGTCTGGGCTAGTGTGGGTTTGGTTTTTTTTGAGGGGGTTGTGCAAATAAACCCTCATAGAGCATGAGCAGTGTGTTGGAATGCTCACCCTCTGGCTGTAGAAACTACGGTTAAACATAAGCAGAAAGCTTTGCAGCAGAGTAGTATTGGGCTGTGGCCTTTTAGGATGTTCACTGCTATCTCTGCATTCAGAGCTTTGTCCAGATCCACCTCCTGACTGAACAGAAGTAGACCATCCTGAGTCCTTTTATATTTTCAGAAGAGATATTAGAGAAATTTAGTTCTATCAAGTGTTGTTCCTACTTACAGCATTATGCCAGACCTAGAGCAGGCTGTGAGGCTTCCAGAGTTCTGCCAAAATGAGAGCTCTGATTGATGAGCAGAGATGTCTGAAATTGTTATCAAGGTTACTGACTCCCTGCTCTGGCCCTGGCAGTCATTGGGAGTATTTGGGCAGATTTTGTGCAGACCTGCTCACTCAAAATCCAGACAATGAGGGAGCTCCTTGGGATGGCAGGAGGAAGGGAGGGGAAAATCTCCCACTTGTTTTGTCCCTAACAAAAGTGTACAGAAGGATATGTTACTTTTAATGGGAGGAAGGAATGTGACCTGGCCTTTGCAGAATGTGTTATCATTTGGTTGGATCTGAGGATTTACCTCAAAGCCAGCTCATACCTCTTTGCTGTACTAGAGTTTGAATTACATTATCTTTATTTAGAAAGAAATACTGTTGGTATCTGTCTCTTCCTACTCTTCCCTGGTGTCTGTGTTTTTAACATAATTTGGAAATTCAGCTATGATCTGGTGGATAAAAAAATCCACATCTCTTACTAACTTAGTAAGTGTTTGATCAGTGGATAATGCCTTGCACCTGGGGTATTGTTTAGGGTTTGGTTACTGCAGCTCTATGCAGGACTGTGGTGTACCTGTCATTAATGTTTTTCAGTAGGTTTATAAAAACTTTGCAGAAACTTGACTAAAATTAACTGTTGCCGATTATGTTCCTGAGGCCTTTCTTGTTTGGTCTGAACACTTTTTTAAATATTTTTTTCCCAGCAAACTACAGGAGCTAGAGGACCTATTCCTGCAGGGAGTGTAGCTCCTAGTGTACCTTTCTCTGCCTCTTTGTTGGGGACACTACCAGTTACTGCAGGATTTGTTCCTCCAGCTTCTCTTTCAGAAATCTTTTCACAGCCTTTGGCTTCTTCGCTGGAAAACTTTTGTTCACCATTAAGCACCTTTTCAATCAGTGACCCAAAAAGAGGTAAGAAATGAGTCTTAATATTTAACCTCTTATGATGATGGGAGTTGTGAATGAGACAAGTGGCTTTCCTTTTTAACAAATTATTTTTTACAACTATTAGTTATATTTAACACATAACATTTGAGCTGTGCTAATAGTTTTTGAGTGTTGGTTGTATGCAAGAAATTCATAAATAGAGCTTTTATTTCCTTGGGGTCTGCATAAGGAGGCTCCAAGCTCCCTCTGTGTAGTTTTTCTGTATCTATTATGTAAATTTATTTGTTTCAGGTGAATAAGTTTAAAGAAGAAACACTGTACCCCCAAACTTTTTTTTTTTTTGTGTTAAACAAACTTGCTCTTACAGCATGACAGTATTTGTCATGATTTGTCATGAAACAGGAATTCTAAAAGGGTAATGTAATTCTAAAAGGGCAATGTGTACCCTGAAAAGGTACCAGTATTACATGCTTGGATTCAAACTGCACAGCCTATAATTATGTAGTGAAATCAGGTATGTGAAATAACAAGATACAAATAACAAACTACAAAAGATAAAACAGAGTTTTGTCTTTAATTGCCAGTTTTACAGGACTATGCTGGCTTTGAAACAAAGCCAGATTTACAAAATAAGATAAAAATTGAAGAATCCTCTTACCCCTCTTTCATCTCCTCATTTTTTCATAGTCAGATATTATTTCTCTTGCTACCCTTTTTGTACTGCTCAAGTATTTTCATGTTGCTTCAGTATCTGCCAATACTGCTGGTGGTAACCAGGTGTGTATTTTGAAGATGATTGGCTAATAACTTTTCAGCCCAGGTGTTTACAAGGGGTTTTTACATAATTTAAAAAAAAAAATCCCCTTCTTGTAGCAAACAAATCTTCAGTGTTTGTCAAAAAACCAAAGCCTCTGATATTTCTCAGGAATGATAAATTACTTTTTCTATGGGATGTTCTGGGGAGCTAATTTAATTAAAATATCTTTTTATTCCTTTAGACATCTCAAGTTCAGCTTCTAGAGATGGAACTCCAACACTTAACAGCAATAATTCCCCATTGTTTGTACGTATTTTTCATGTTTTTCACACCAGTTTAAATGTTAACACCTTGGAGACTTTACACAGATCTGAATTTTTACAGCTGAAGTTTCTATTTTTTAAAAAAATAGCACTTCTGCCATGAAAAGTGGGTTCTGGCTGTGGGAACTTACAGGAACAGTAACAAAAAATTTACAGAAGTTGTTTTATGTATGCAAATTTTGACTAATGTCACAACCATTACTCCATTTTGAGGAACTTGCTGTAAAATACTGTTGAATTGTAAAATAACCAATCTAAAATCCTTTATGACGTGAGTACCAAACACTAGGCATCCTGAAGAGCTGTCCCAGTACAGGAACAGAGCAGATGCCACGGTGTGTCTGAGGGTCTGTCTGCTCCCTGTATTGCAGTCGTGCCATGCATTTTCCATCACGCTGCTGGCATTGATTGCCTGGGGAAGGGTGGCATGAGGGATTGCATCCTCAGGAGCCACGAGGGAGTAGTAATTAGCTTGCAGAGGCTGCTGTTTTGCCTGTACCTGGTTGCCTCTTGATTTATGCTTAGTTTGTGCTGTTTATGTGGCCTCTATAAAATCTCCCTGTCCTTTCTCAGGTGTGTGTTTGAAGTTCATATCAGATTTGAAGAAAAATTTCAGTAGGTTAAATTATAATTGCTGATAAATAAATTCTGTGCATCAAGTAAAATATGCTTTCTTTCAACAGATAAATGGTCCTAGTAGTTTGTTTGGATCCGAAAATTACGTGGGAATTGCAGGCCAAACTAGGAGTGACTTTCCCAATGTTTTTAGCAGTACAACTCCTAATATACCTGTGTCTCCAGCACTGGCGGGAAGGAACCCACTGGAAGGCACACATGAGCTAAGACAGGCCTGCCAGTTATGTTTTGTCAAAAAAGGTAAGGAGCTATTGGACTTGATGGGGTTCATTTTTTTTTTTTAATTAAAAAGCATACATTTAAAATCTTCATGTTCATAATTTAACACCGTTGGCTTCTAAACCACGTTAATCCTGACCTGTTCTTTGCAGATGTAGCACGATCTTATGATTGGTGAAATATTTCAACCACTATTTTATCTTCTTTCCTCTTGTCTTTATTTCTTGTCCTAATAGATTCTTGATTTCTAAACCCAGCACAAATCACCACATGCTTTCCCTGTGTGTGAGGTCATTCACATTCTGTATCCGCTTTCCTCCCAAACCCCAGGGTACTGTGAAGAGTGACACCTTTGCTCAAGACTAAATAAAACTTGCAATACTCTCTCTGATTGGCCATGGGGAATTGAACTGCAGTTCAAAGTACCTGGTAACCTTCACATCCCATCTGTTTTATTGTTCTTTCAAACTAATTCTAAGTCATAATCATGAGGCTTCCAGACCTTAGTAATAATTAACTCCACTGTATTGACTTAAAGGAGCTTAACCAGTATTGGTCATTAATATAACTAATCTTCTAGGCCTGAGCTGTTGCTTTTAAACAGTCATATTCTAGAGGCAATAGCTTCTGTTAAAACTAATCTTAAAAACAAGCATTGTGTTTAAAGTTACAGGTATCATTGATATTTATATACTAATAAAGAATTGTATCGAGACCTTTAGGGAATGACTATTGTACCCCTAAGCAATTCTGTACTAGTTTAAAATTATTTTTACTAGAAAAATCCACAAAGTGAAGTTTGAAAAACCATAGAACATGTTTTGCTAAAGCTGGAGCTGTAACATATTGGTGAGGGTACTTAGCACGTTCCTAGCTTCACTTTTTATGTCAATGCATCTGCTTCCTCTCTTTCTTTCCTTCTCTATCAAAGCTTTTAAATGTCTCCTGCTTTTACTGCCTGTTGGAATAACATGGTTCCATCATCTTGTCCAGAGAAAACTGGGTCATGCTCTTCTTCAGTTTCATGAATAGCAAAATTCACTGAGCATTGCTCATCTTCAGATGCTCTTCCTGATGTCTTCATTTAGTACCATCCCAAAAACGGAGTTTGGAGCGGGGCCTATTTTTGTTTCCAAAATCACAAAGTTCTGGGATTGGCATTATCTTTTTGGCACATGTGAACTTCTTACTGAGTGTGTTTTGCCTCTGAACATAGTACCTCTCCTAATAAAATAAATGCTGAAGGTTAAGAGAGCCATTTACTGATCACTGGGATTCACTTGCATTGACTTAGTATAGATCAGCAATTTAAGTTTTAAACTAGTGTTATTAGAGTGGATACTTTGGAATTTGAAAAAACACAGCAATTTGCTGACCCAAAGCAACCTTAAGGTTGTAACACAGCATCCCTCCCCAAATATAAAATAACTTATGGGTTTTTATCTTGCTGAGACCGCCTTTTGTAAGTATTTGGGTTTTTTTTTCTACTTTGCTCAACGTGGTGGTTAATGACTTTTAGTTCTTCAGAGCTGCTGGTGCAAGTAGGAATTTTATACAGTGTGTTTGTGTACTTTGCTTTCGGGCTTCTGTGCCAGTCTGTGTATGGACATGTTCATGTTTGATGCAATTTATGCAACTATAATGCAATTTATGCAATTTTCTGTGATTGTTTCAGGTCCTAAATTATTGGATTATGCTTACCATCCCAATTTAGAACATAAATGTAAGAAGGATATTTTAATTGGCAGAATAAAAAACTCTGAAGATAAATCATGGAAAAAGATACGTCCAAGACCAACAAAGACACAGTATGTGGGACCATATCATATATGTAAAGGTAGGTGTTACAGAGAGTAAAATGGTAATGCCTGCACTCAAAAGTAATACAATTTAGCTTTTCCATAGTGAAGTATAGAAGGATTTTTTCTTTTTTTATTCTTACGGGATGTGGAGAAGGAAGTTCTGGGTTATTTATAATTTCAAAGGCTGTAAGGAGAGTCATATTTTGACCACTAAGAGGATTATTTAGAGAGCAGGCACTATACTTCGGTACTGCTCTCCATCGGAAGTAGTTTTGCTTTTGAGTGTTGGATGATTACTGTTAAAAACAGCAGCAAAGAAACATTTTTGTTAGACTTTTGCAGTATGTATACTTCTGATGCAAGCAAGATGAGTTGTGGATTAATGAGCAGGTTTATTTGAGCAGAGGGTATTCTGGGTTCTCGTTGCCCTAGATTAATGCAGGATAGTTTATGGAGGTCTGATTTAGCTGTTTTGAGGAGTTTTACGTTTTCACCAAGTCATTCAGCATAAGGTTTTGCTTCTGTTAGATTCAAGTGACAAATTTACAACAGATCTCTGTAACTTCTTTATTAAAACTATTTGAAACTGATATAGTGAAAGTTTTAAGATGGATTTCCAAACCAAGTTGTGTAAAATGCTGTTCAATGCTGTCCTTTGAGATGTGGCTGCTGAGGAGGAGTGCAGGTACCCTGGGCATTGCACCTTTGCCTATTGCCAGGAGGAGATCGATGTGTGGACACTGGAGCGCAAAGGAGCCTTCAGTCGAGAAGCTCTTTTTGGAGGACCTGGGAAGATCAACTTGACTGTGTCCCAGCTTCTTCAGGAATACCATGGATTATTTATGTTTCTTTGTGAGGTGCTGTTTTATTTCTCTTCACACAATAAAAATGGGAATAGATAATTAAACTGTGTAGGAGGAAATGCTTAGGTTCATGGATGACTATTTTGTAACTTTTGAAATAGGTTTTTAGAAATTATCTGACTGCCTTTAGATTAGAGACTAAACGAAGTATCTGTTAAAATCTTTAAGGTAAGGTAGATTTTTAATTGTCCAAAATATATACTGTAAAATTACTTGTTTTTATATTCCAGAAATGTTTTGATCACAAGCCCAGAATAATAAGCAAAAGGAACAAGGATAACTCATCTTCTTGTTCTCACCCTGCTATGCATGACTTTGAAGACAACAAGTACGTTTGAAATATTATCTCTATAAGCTGCAATTTAAAAGCAAAGGCAATTTTTAGTAATGACTTTCATTTTCTTACCTGTTGGTCAACTTCTCTTCCAGCTGACTGTTATGCTTTGGCAGTATAGGCAAGACAGACTTAAAGAGCAATGTTTGACAAATATAACTAAATTAAAGTGAGCTAATTCTTTATCAGTTACTCAAAATTGGTGGTGTCTGCCCTCAACTTTGAATCTTAGGGGATTTGGTGTCAGATTGTTAATAGCTTATCTACCTGGTAATCTATAATGCTCTAAATAGATGTAATGTTAAATTAAAACAGGAACTTCTAATTTGTTGTTTCTTTGATACGTTTTTCTTGTTTTGCTGTAGTTTTAACTCAGGTTTACCTTAATTACAGTGTATAAAATAGACCATAGTCCTGATTAACGCAGTTGATAAAAAAACAATGTGAGGAGTGTCTTTAATTATTCTTGTAAAGTTTAAAAAGTTGTTATCGTTGCAATACTGTAAAATAAGTTTTGGAGAATTAAGAGACTTTTGTCTTTGCATGATGTAAAAGAAAGTGGGAGCATTGGAATTGCTTTGTTTGTATTCCAGTTCCCTGAACTGAGGAAGCACTGCTGCTACAAGAGCTAGGCTGTTACTGTTCTGCATCATCTCTTCCTTAAATGGTGCTCTATAAAGGAATAAGTACGTGGGTTAGTAATTAGATCAGGATATATACTTGAAAGTGGACATGATCTGCTTTCCTTCTTGGAAACTAGTGATCTAGCTGGATTGAAATCAGTAAAGCTTTGCAGAAAAGGGATTCTGGATTCCCAAGAGAACTGTTTAGTGCTATTTAGCATGTTTACTCAGCCTAGAAACAATGCTTAGACGCGACCTCCTGGGAACTTTCCTGACTTTCTGATTTCAAGTAAAAAGTGTTTAAAGGATATTTGAACAAGCTGTGGGGAAGGATGGTTATTTTAAAGAGTATCTGAAACTGACTGTTTTCAAAACAGGTGCCTTGTCCACATTTTGCGAGAGACTATGGTGAAGTATTCCAAAATCCGCCCTTACCAAGCTCGGTGTCAGCTTGACCTGTGCAGGCATGAGGTGAATTATGGCTGCCTACGAGAGGATAAATGCTTTTATGCTCACAGTCTGGTAGAGCTTAAAGTCTGGATAATGCAAAAGGAATCAGGTATGTTGAGTAAGATACTCACTTCACTCTTCATTGTATTGCCACTTCCTCTTCTTGACTCCCTCTGAAATTAGTAGCTTGAGATCAGTGCAGGAAGCAAGCAGGAGCAATCTGCTGCCTCAGCTTGCATTTTGGAGAGGTTTTCCATGGTACATACAGTGAAGATTTTACAGTGATGTTGGCATTAGAGCTCTAGTACATTATGTTTAAATACTGAAAGATCCACCTTAACTTTTGTGAGCCATCTGTCGTCATTTCAAAACCTTGTATGCTTTCCATTGGGATGATACAGACAATATTTATGTTTTGGATGCCCTCACTATGTTCTTAAGTGTTTGTGTATGTATGAACATAACCTCATATCCATGATACAAATGTATATCACACGTGTGTGAATACTTACACAATATACAAAAGGAAAAATGGGTAAAAGCTTTGGAGCTTCAGTAACATTTCAGTTCAAGCATGTCTGTAAGGCTGCAAAAGTCATAAGTACTCAAAGAGTGTTTCCCTTCCTTTACAGGTATTTCACATGATACTATAGTTCAAGAATCAAAGAAGTACTGGCAGAACATGGAAGCCAGTGCACATGGATCACAGGTATTTTCATTTTTCCGTTCAACTAACAGTGCAGTGACTGTGGTGATAATACTTTTTTTATGTGCGTATATAATGTAGCTTATTTTAGAAATTACTTCTTTAATGATCTACAAATGATCTTTTTGCTTGCTCACTTAGACTAAAATGCCTGCTCTGCTGCTGTGCAAATCCTTTTTTGTTTTGCTTGTTCTGTCCCAGGTGGGACATAAAATGTAAATACAATTTCAAAGTCAGCTGCTCTAGGGCAATTAATGATCTTTTCAATATGTGGTGCTTTTATGTGTTTAGTTTGTACATACTTTCACAACTTCAGGGTACATATAACTAAATCAGAAATAAGTTCAATAAAAAAATGCATTTGTTAAGAAACGTCTAGTTTGGAATGACAAGTTGAGCTATTACAAGGCATGCAGTGTAATATCAGCTTCCCAACGTGTTGAAATCTCTGCCACAGGGAGAGATAATTATAATTAATAATTATGTATGGTTTTCTTTGCAGATAAAAAATACCTTTAATTGTTGTTGTTGTTTTGGTTTCTTTTGCTTAAGGTTCTTGGGAACCAAACGAAATATGGATCACTTAATTTGAAGATGAAGTTTGTTTGTAGGCAGTGCTGGAGAAATGGTCAAGTTAGTGAGCCAGACAGAAACAAAAAATACTGCAGTGCAAAGGCAAGACACCCGTAAGTAAGATCAAACAGTGAAAATTCTTCTGTTTTGTCAGCCATTATTTAAAACCTCTTTTGGGAAACAGTTGCTTCTTAGGAAAGAATCCTACAAGGAATTTGAAGAAAAACCAAACATACTGTAGTAAGACAAAGCTATCTCTTTGTAGTATGCTAATAATTAGTACTGGGAAACACTTTAGTTGCTACCAAAATGTTTGTGTTTTAGTTTTGGAGGGTTTTTTGGTATTAAGAGTTTTGGTCAAGTTTCAGTAGAACTTCATTTAATCTTAAATACATGGTGAAAGCTTTAAAAATAAACTCTCTCAGCTTTTGTGGTTCTGCTTCTGTGCAGAAATTGTGATTTTTTGGAACAGTATTTTGTTTCACTGAATGCTTGTGGTTTCCAGGTGGAGCAAGGATTGCCGTGTGGTGCTGGTAATGTCTAATGAACGTAAGAAGTGGATGACCATTCGTCCTCTTCCTGCAAAGAAACAAGTGCCACTGCAGTTTGATGTATGTTAATCTAAGACTAACATTTTGGTTAAGAAAATAGATAATAGTCACTGGAAAATACAAGTACTTGGGCTGGTTTCATCAGTTCAGCAGAAATTCCCATGGGAGTTGGTAGGAAAATGTTCATAGTTTTTCTACAATGTTCAGCCTTAGAAAAGCACTGATCTCATGTGACTACTGAAGTCCTTACTTGTCAGTGGAAGTAAATATTTCTGAAATAATTTATATATATCTGTGGTCTGGTAGTGTGATAGGAGGCAAAAAACACTCATAGTACTTGCTTCCAGCAGTTCTCTTTTTCTAACTATAATAAATGTGGTTTTCTGTAAAATAAACATTTTTATTTTTCACATTATATAAATGTTTGACGGAGAGGAGGGGAAACACTATCTTAAGACTGAAAAAAAGTAAAAATTCTACTAGCATCCATTCTGCTTTACATTCTTAAGGATCTTTTTTTTAATTCATGTTCCAGTTGTGCAATCATATGGCTTCAAACAAGAAATGTCAGTATGATGGAAACTGCTCATTTGCTCACAGTCCTGAGGAGAGAGAGATGTGGACCTATATGAAGGAGAACAGCAGTAAGTAGAAGAGTAAATCTAACATGTTGTAAATCTAACTGTTCTGCTTTTCATTCTTGTACTTTAATTACTTTTTAATCTAAATTCTTTAATTATCTTTTGTAGTAAACCTTGCAGGTGCCCTTGTCTTTGAATTTAAATAAGCTCAGATCAGGCATTCAAAAATAGTATTAAATAAAAATAGCTGTATTGTACACTTGTTGCTTGATGATATTTTAAGAAATAAAGTAGTTTGTACTGTTTTTTTAGTTGTCTTAGAAAAATTGATCCTTGCAGCAACATTAGTTGGTGTTTATCCTCTGTATTGCCATGTGTGCACACATGGATTCATGGAATTATATATGGGGGAAACTATTTGCAGAAAAATCCCCCCCAGTGTATTTACTGGGAATCACCATTCACTTTTTTCTTGCTGACTTTACTATCCCATCAGTGTTACTGGGGAGAAAGCATCAAAAATCAGAAGTAATGAATGGCATAAATGATCAGATCATGGTCTGCAAGAAAGCAAACTAAATTTACCAAATGCTGTAGCACACATAAGATAAGTGCTTTGGAATTCAGGTGTCAGGATGCAGCAGCACAGTTGCTGTCTGTACTCAGGGTGCCCATTCAGAACCATTCTGGGTGTCCCTGTGACCTCCTGCTGTCCCCTCAAGAGGCACAGAGGGCTCTTGGTAAATAGCCACAGATGTCTTTTCCCCTTGGCTCTTCATCTCTGAACTCTGGAACTGTCTACATTTGTTTCCTAACCTTTTTCTTCTTAGAATAGGTGGGGGCTGAATTATGCTCACAAACTCAGTCATTTATCTTGTGTTCTCAAACTTTTGCCTTAATTGCTAATTACTTATTTTAGCTTCTGCTCTCATTAGTTCAAGACTTGGAGCAGTTGTATGACATATGGCTAAAAACTCAAAAACCAGAAAAAGGAGATGATACAGCTGCTCAGGCAAACAAAGAAAATGGGAAGCAAATTCACATGCCAACTGACTATGCTGAAGTTACAGTAAGTAATCATAGGTATAATCCTAAATCCAAGCATGTGGGGGGTTTGTTGGGCTTTTTTTTTCCCCAGTTAGTAATGTAGGCTGTTTCCCTAATTTTCTTGGTGTTTCCTTAGACCATAGATAGCTACACTAAATGTAACTGACTCTGTACATCAGTACTTTTAAAGCCAGTGGAGATCATAAACTTTTAAGTGATTGTTAAAATAATTGTGTCTGTTTAGGTAAACAATATCCTGCAGGCCAACGTAAAGAAAACATGCAAAATGTATTAGGAGAAGTTCTGTTCTTACAGCATTGAATTCATGATGTTTTGTTCTGAAATTGCTTGTAAAACAGGTGGATTTTCATTGTTGGATGTGTGGGAAGAACTGTAATAGTGAGAAGCAATGGCAGGGGCACATTTCTTCTGAAAAGCATAAGGAGAAGGTTTTCCACACTGAGGATGATCAGAACTGCTGGCAGTATCGCTTTCCAACTGGATATTTTAGTATTTGTGATAGGTATGTCTTTTTTAAGATGGCAAAAATGCTGAGAAATGACAGTTCATAGTCTAATAATAAGGCAGTTACTGGTTCTGACAAAGTTTCTAATATTTCTTGATTTGCATACATCTTTCAACAAGGAAATAATTAACAGTATTTTAACATGTTAGAACTTGGGGAGTGACAAGGCGCCCAGTTTTGGAACCAAATTTACTGCCTGCGTGATGTTAATGAATGGTAGCAAGTTCATTGCAGCTGTGTGAAGTGAATATTGTTGGTATTATTACAAGTTTACCTAGGCATCTGTATATTAATTAGAGCCCAAGAACAGTACCTAGCTGGACAGTTATACTGGAGCTTCAAGGCAAGTAGAAACATTGTTAGCATCAAACCAAATTTGTTAAAATTGAGTATTTGTTACTAAAAATTATTTATGAACTTTTCAAAGAGAACTTCCAAGATCTGTTGGTTTTCCCCAGCACTGCTCTCTTTAATTCTTAAGTGCAGCCTGTTTTACCTGACTTCATTAGATTTTTTTTTTTTTTTTTTTTTTTTTTTTTTTGTAAATCTGTTGAAAATTCCTTTCACTGTTGGAATCTTTTTGGGAGGCTAAAAGCTTTGGCATCAAGGATTCTGGAGTTTAAGGTTCAGTTTGCTGGTACAGATTCCTTTGTAACTCCATTTTCAGTTGAACATTTTAGTGTCTTGAAGATCTTGAGAAACTGCATAGCAGAGAAAGGAAGTTATTTTTCATTTGCAGTCTTTGCATGGAAACTTAGATGTCCCTTTACTGAATTTTTAAGTAGCATTCTAAATGTATTTGTTTTGAACATAACAGACCTTAGATATCCAGCATAAAGTGAATACAGGCTGGCATATTAAGGTGTTCTGAGTATTCTAACCTCAATTGTTTAGTTAACAAGGATAATTAATTAATTGGATTTTTTAAACAATAGTTGCTCCTTAGCTTAGTGAGTTAAATGATAAGGTACTCATTAACATGATGAACTTGATGGTTTCAAGCCTTGTCTCAGTCTAAGTAGGAACATGAAGAATAGAAAGAACCATCTTTTGTCCTCTGTAAATACTTGACAGCTGGGAAAGAAAAATACAACCAAATGCTAAACAGAGTTAGTGTCATCTAACTTTTAAAAGTATATATTCCTCCAATTCTTTTTTGTCCTTACTATGTAGTGTATTTGAAAAACATGACCTGAAGAAAATACAGATACAGTAAGTGATCATGGTAATTCTATGAAAACACTGTTCAAAATCTGTCTTAACAGATATATGGCTGGTACTTGCACTGAAGGAAACAACTGTAAATTTGCCCATGGAAATGCTGAACTCCGTGAGTGGGAAGAACGAAGACAAGTTTTAAGAATGAAACTCAGCAAAGCAAGAAAAGACCACTTGATTGCTCCCAGTGATAATGACTTTGGAAAATATAGTTTTTTGTTTAAAGATTTAAACTAATACTGAGATGACACATACATGTTATCAGCTGGAAGCATAAACCAGAAAATTTGACAATAATCAAAAGCATGTGACAGAAAAGCTGCAGGTTTTCTGCTTTTATTGGCATACATTGTTCCTCCTGAACAGCAAAGTATGGTAGATTTAGGGGGATTGAGCAGACCTGTCTATGCTCTCAATGAAACAGTGTGGTGATTAAAAAAATCTGAAGTATTATGTGCTTACTCACCTCCTGTTGGACAGAATGTTAGGAAATAGAAGGGGGGAAGAGTGGTTATAATATCTAGGAAGCCCCCTAGTCTCAGACCTTCAGTTGAAAAACTTTAAGGTATCAAGGTATTGCAAAAGGAAGTGTTGGTGGGCTAAGAAAATGATGGATGAAAATTCTTCAGATCTTTTAATGGAGAGGATTTGTTTAAAACAAAGTTTGCTACTTATCTATATGTAGGTTGCTAAAAAGGATTTTCTTATTAAAGATTTTAAACAAAATAACCATTTAACTACAATATATGTTGAATGGGTAATTTTTCTCTTTGTATGTTTCAATATAATTTACTGAAAAAGGATCTTGGGAGGAAAAAAAGTATTAATTTTTGAAAATGAAGTAGTTAAAATTCTGTTTCTTGGTCTTTGCTGTTTAAATGATGATTTTGAAAGATTACACTTGTATGTCAGTATTGTGTATTATTGTATGGACTAATGTTGCCTGTAATAAAGAGAACTTTACACAAAGCTGTTTTCTGCATGTAGCCTTTCAGGATTGAGATTTTGTAAAAACAATGATTTGCTGGTTAGCAAAAGCTTGAGCACCTGTAGCTAAACATTTACTGAGTTGGTATTTGTGTCGCTAGTGGCTCGTTTGCAGTTTTCTGTATTGTCATTAGCTTATGGCATCACTGAAGTAACAGAAATGTCCAGTAAGTTGTGATATAGACAAGCAGTTTGGAGCTTCAGAGTGCTGGGACACGTTTTCAGCCTTAGACATGGACATGAACCATGGCCTCAGCTGCACTGTGGATGGTGCTTCCCCTTGCCTTTCCTGCAGAGCACAGGAAATGGAGAACAATCTGTGGGCTGAGGTGACTGCTCAGCCTTTGGGCTTTCCAGTCACTGGAGCTTCTGTTGTGTTTTGGCTTCTCTGCAGGTCCTGCTTTCAGCTTTGTGTTTGCTTCTTTCCTTTATTTTCTTTCCCAAGTTTCTTTCAGCCATTCATTCAAAATAACTAAAACTAGGTTTCTTCTTCCCTCCCTCCTCTTTCCCCCCTTCCCCCAGTACTTTTCTCTGTTCCTGGCTGACCTTACATAATCAGTAGAGCTTTAACAATGACCTCAGTAGTTCGAATGTAGTCATCGGCCATACATTGTGTATGTAAAATGTTGAACCAAAGCTCAGTGATATCCATACATGACATGGATGCTGTGTCCCTTTCACTTCACAAAACCACAACAAATTTGAAAACCAACACCTTTATGTGTGCTTCAGCCACATCTTGGGGCTTCTGCTTAGTGACTGCTCCTCCAGGCTGGGCTGCAGAACAGGGGAGTACCAAACCAGCTTGGTGCTTGCAATGCCACCCGCCGCCCTGCTGATTTTTTTACCTTGTTTCTAATAAAGTGAGCGTGAGACAGAGTACTATGGACACTGTAATTTGTGTGACAAAACCTGATTGTATCGTGTGCCTTTCCGAATTGTTTTTTTCTCAATTTTATGCTTTCATTGTTTAATGTAAGTGCTCTGTAAAATCATTGGAAGTAATTCTAGACAAAAAACTAAACATGATATCCTTGTTCTGTACGGCCGGTGTGAGATCCTTCCTGGCTGCGGGGTGGGGCTGTCGGGGCAGGGGGGGCTCGGGGATCCCGGCCCCGGGGCTGGTACCGGTGCCGGTGCTCAGAGCGGGATGCGAGCCCGGCAGCCGCCGTTCCGTTTCTCCGGTGCGGAGCGCGGGGGGCCAGCACGGCGCTCCCGTCGCGGTGTTCCCGGCGCCGGGGGCAGGGCTGGGGCCGGGCGGGCCGTGCGCCTGCTCGGGCGGGCGGGCGGACGTGGCGGCGGCGGGTTGGCGGGCGGAGGGGCGGCCCCGCCCGGCCCGGCGCGCCCCACGGGCGGGCGCTGCGAGACGTGTGCGAGCGGGAGCGGCCCGGGGCCCGCGGCCCTGCCCCCCGCGGCCGGGCCATGTCGGTGTGCGGCGGCCCCGGCGAGGCGGCGGCCCCGCGGCTGCGGCCCCGCGCTGCCCTGATGGCGCGGCGGCCCGAGCTGCTGTGCGGCGCGGCCATCCTGCTGGGCTGCGCCTTCCTGGTCGCCCTCAAAGTCACCTGCAGGTACCGCCGGGGGAGCGGGCTGACCCGGGGCTCGGCAGGGGGGAGCGGCCGCCCGCCCGCCGCCTTTCCTAAAGGCCCTGCTGCTCCGGGGCCTGGGCAGAGCCGCCGGCGGGGCCCCCGCGCCCTGTACCCGCTGGGCCGGGCCCCTCGGGCATCCCGGGCTGGGGACGGGTCCTCCTGCCGAGCCCCGCTACGGGCGGCCCCCAAGGCAGCCGCGGTCGGTGCCGTGTCAGGGGACGCCGTGTCCCCTCAGCGGGGTCAGCGGGGCCGCGGGGCGGGCAGGGGCCGTGAGAACGCGGGTGGGGAGGGAGCGGAGTGTTCTCAGAGCCCTCTGTCCCACCGGCGGGTCCTGCTGAGGCGGCAGACTGGGGGACACCCGCTCCTGAGGGCGATATCGGGATATCCAGGGCAGTGTCTGAGGATAAACCAGGCCCTGGAATGGGACAGGGGGCAATGGGCAGGAACTGCTCCTCAGAAAGTTCCACCTGAACGTGAGGAAGAACTTCCCTGTGGTTGACCGAGCCCTGGGACAGATTGTCCAGAGAGGTTGTGGAGTCTCCCTCGCTGGAGATATTCCAGAACCATCTGGACACAGCCCTGTGCCATGTGCTCTGCAATGACCCTGCCTGAGCGGGGAGGTGGGATCAGAGGACTTGCTGTGATCCCTTCCAGCCCGACCCATTCTGTGGCCTTGTGACAGGCACGTTGTGGAGATGGAGCTGCTTTTGCTCTCCAGAGGTGACTGGGCCTGGCGGTGCTGCAGGAGGGCCGGGGGGCTCTGGGTGCAGCCCTGCCCTCAGCGCCCTCAGGGGCCAAACGAGTCTGCCCTGGCTCATGTTGATGTCTCACCCCCCTTTGCCTGCAAATACTCCGGACAGAAAGATGTTCCGTGGTTCTCCTGCCACTGTGCTGGTGCTCCTCTTGGGAGCTGGAACTTCCTTCTTTGCACAGGCCTCTCCAGTTCCTGTTTGCCCAGAGCTGGTGTGTGTGGAGCCGGGAGATGTTTGTCCTGGAGGGGCGGGAGCAGCGGCAGTGAATGGTGGGCACAGGCTGCTCGGTTCTGCAGCCTAAACCAGGGTCTAGATCTTCTGGATGGGTTTTAGGTCAAGGTGACTGTTACATGCTCCAGGTCATACTATATTAAGAGCATCTACTGCACTTGGGGTTTAATTTTGAGATTAGGAGAAGGCTACAAGGTACTGGTTTTGTCCCTGTTCCACAGCATCTGACAAGCTTTTGTTCCACAAAACACTTGATTCACAGATAATGCTTCTGAAAAATGCTAAGCCTTTCCTTACCTGTCCACAAAAGGTGGATTACTTGAATCAGAGTGAATTTTAAGTCTATGAATGAGTGCCTCTGCATGGCTGTGCCTCCATTCCAGGAGACTGTATTTCGCAGTGACCAGATAATGTAGATGCAATTGTAAGCTCTTGCCATATTTCAGAATGTATTGTGAAGGATTTCTGAATCTAATCACCTCCCTGGTGTTACATTACTAAGAGAATAACACTTTTTTTTATACTTAAAATGATGCTTCCTGCTCTCTCTATTTAAAACCTGCATATTCCTCTAATTTTACTGCTAGCTGTGTTTGAAAGCTCACAAATGGAATGTGTTTGGAATGTGGTTCTCACCACCCTGTAATCTAGAAGTTTGAGTTAAAGGGTTCAGCTTTTCAGATTGTAGTTAAATAGACAAACTAATACCAGATAGGTATTCCCTGTTTGGTTGCTGTCAGAAATATAGAAAATTCAGGTGCAAAAATTCCTTGTGCAGTTTGGAGCATGGTTAATTGCACGTGTTAACTATGAATACAGGACATAGTTTCTCACCACATGTCAGTGTGATTTACTAGCAAGACACGAGGGCATAGGTACTACCACTGCTCTGACAATGTATAACTTTTGAGATCAATGGATTAAAAGTACAGAAAGGAAAAATTCCGGTACTACAAGGCAGTCCTTTAGTGGGATTTGAAGTCTTGCAGATTTATAGTGACTCAAGGAATAGCCAAATAAGACCTGACCTAGCATGGGTTATGGATAGCCTGTGGTCTAGAACCTGAATTATTTCTGGCACTATGCAAATGCCTTTGAGACAACCCCACTCTCAGGACTGTGCAATCAAAGGGGCTGCTGGTCCTGTTGGCACTTGCATGTGCTTCCCTTTATTGCCTGGGTGTTCTCATGGAAAGTTTTTGTAGGCTCTGGCAGCAGCTAAATAACACAATTGGTGTTTTAATAAACAATTTGTGATTATTTTGTTTGTGTAATCCTTTCTTATGTAATGCTCAGTTTATATGAGTGTAAATTTTAGGGGTTTTCTTAGGGAAATTAATCAAGGTGTTCTATTATATGTTTGGTATTGCAGAGGAAGACAGCAAATCTGCTTAAGCAGCTGTTAGCTATTGATCTATTATATTTTGGCTTTTAATAATAACTGGAGTTTATATCCTATTTGAAGGTAGTTCTGTAGTTTCTGACTCATTCATGTCACGGGACTTCTCCTGACGTGTTCTACGCATTCTTGCAATTTGGAGCCAATTCATTATCTAATTTTTAAGTCTTGCACTGTAAGCCTTGAACCAATCATTCTCTTTTGGTCAAATTCAGTAAAGGAAGCAGAGGTTTTAAATATATTGAGGTTGTCCGTTTTCATTAAACTAGATGGAGAGGAGAAATTCTATCTGCTGCATCTGAAGAAGTGTTGTGCTTTCAGCAGCTGATCAGCCTGTGTCTGCCAGAGCTCACACTGGGTAATAGGCTGTGTTTATATAAACAACACATCACAAAGCTTTATGACCAGTGTCTCTTTTCTTATCAGGGTGCTGTTACCTAAAGTACAAGTGTTAAAAGAGGATGAGGCCAGGGAAGAAATCAAAAGAAATCACTCTTCCTGGTAATTTTATGCTCTACAGCAATCAACCATAAGAGTGTGAGCTAACGTATCCATAAACACATTGCATGGTATCAGTGTGGCTTTATAAAGCTTGTGAAGGGTGATCTTTAGATTTTTATAGTATTTTGTGAAACTAACTCAGATAACATAAATTGTAGTCGTTTTGCATCAATTTCTAAGGTTTTGTCATTGCATGACTTTTGCTAAGAATAAAACCTATGGCTTTGGGCACACTCTTTTAACTACTGCTGTACAGTCTCTGTAACCCCTCTTCATTTTCTTCCTGCAGCCGAGCAAAAGATGTAACAATGCCAGCCAAGCTTCCAGTGAACTTTTTCTCCACAAGATCTCCAGTCATTGACCTTTTCCGGGGGCAGTTGGACTATGCGGATCAGCTCCGGCAGGATTCAGAAATTGTGCTGTATTTCTTCTACGCGCCGTGGTGCGGCCAGTCCATTGCAGCAAGAGAAGAGATAGAACGTGTGGCCAGCAGATTGTCAGACCAGGTAACTCCAGAGAAGATACCAATCTTAAACACGACCTGATAGCTTTTCACTGTCCAAACTGATGCTGATTTTTGGCTTCTCGTGAGAAACAGTAGGACTTGAATGCTCACGTTTTAGGGAAACTTAATTTAGCATACAGAGTGGTAGAATAAATTGAGACAGCCTCTCATTCCTGCTCAATTGTTTGTTATTTCTGCTTTTGAATGGGGAAACCTACAAGTTTCTTGTTGTAAAGTGTTTTCAGATTTATTCACTTGCCTTCCATGGAATTTGCTTCCAGTTCTGGGATCCTTAGAGACACTGGTAATCATATAGAGATTGTAACCATAGCACTGCTTTCAAACAGTTGGGTGGCTGTCCTAAACCTCCACTTGCTGAGCTCCACTCTGCAGAAAAAGTAATTAATGTGGGTTGTGATTAAATTGATAAATTTGAAGGATTTAGATTAAGAAGCGTAGAAGCTAGAAAGAGTAGTGACCAAAAGGATTGCTGTTGCAAAATGACAAAAAGAGTTTAAAAAACAGTCTGTCTGTGACAGATATAGAATGCTGAGTTGAAAAGGCCCGGAAAATATCAGATGAAATGGATTGGAAAAAGTACATCAAGTACATCGTGGATAAAGTAGGTCACAGTAATGTACTTTGTTAGCTCTGAATTTTTACCTGCTTTGCAGGTGCTGTTTGTGGCTGTAAATTGCTGGTGGAACCAGGGGAAATGCAGGAAGCAGAAACATTTCTTTTATTTTCCCGTGATACACTTGTACCATCGGAGGTAAGATTTCATATGTACAGTCTAGGGTTTTTATTGTTGTTTTGGGAAACAGATACCATATAAAGTGCTGCATTTTGAAAATGTTACATTTCTGGCTTCAGTAAATAGTTTTTGGGTAGATTCTAGGTGAGCTCATCCTGTATGCTGCTCAAGTGCCAGGTAGGGCTGTAACTGTCAGTTAAATGACATGCTGGGCAATCTTCATTTTTATGGAAATTTTGGGTTGCCTGTGCATTTCCTGGAAGTTCTGCCTCCAGTGAAAAGAATTCAGAGTTACATATTAATTTCTGATGTCTGCTTGCTCTATGGATGGATTATAACAACTGGTCCTAATTTATGACAGCATTAAAGAATGTACATAAGGGTTGTTGAAGTTAGTGGAATTTAAGTGCATATTTAAATTGTACTACATACTGAAGACCCTGTTCTAGTTTTGAACTCTGCACTTATTTTGTAATCCCCCAAAGCTAAGATACCATTGTATAAAATTTAATATATCCTCACTTTTATTTTTTAGTATTTGTATGTGTTATCCTTTTTTTATTTTCTCTGTGTGGAGCAGAAGGTAAGGAAACACAGTTTCTAACACTACATAAAAGCATTTATCCCTTGTATTTTGCTTTTTATTTTGCTAGTCTTGAACTGCAGCTCTCTTTCATTACAGAGGCTGATTTTGGATTTTGGGGGGAGTTTTTTATGCATTGAGGAGGAACAGTCCTGGTCTTTGTTAGCTGAACTTTGTAATAGACACGAGACACTGGCATAATTCAAATAGTAATGAAAGAATCCTGCTATCCCACTGGGATGTACATTGACTGAAACTCACTTGACCTTGAAATTAGAACACAGTAGATGGATGCACTTGGTGTCATCAGTAACCTTAAACAGAGTTATAACAACATGAGGTGTAAATCCCTATTGATACTTCATAAAATCCTGAAGGGCAGTGCACCCCTCATGCCTGAGATACTAAACCTCACACGTGGTGCCCTGGGCATGTGATATGTTGAGCAGTGAGTATTGCTGTGAAGACAGAGGTTTGTAATAAACAGATACAGGATGTAGAATGATCTAGTGGGCTCCAGGAGACCATTTTGAAGCACCTCAATACAGGTATCTCAGTGCAAGTTGGGGATTTTCCAGTGTGTGCAAGCTATATTAAACATGCATCACATTAAATTCTTCAGTGGAAATGGACTAATTCTTTATGCTCTTTGTGTTTGATTTCATTTGGGACAATGATGCTTTGTCCAATCCAGTGATAATTAGGAGGAGAACCTCTGGAATTCACAGCTGCAAGCCCCAGCCCTTATGTTTTAACACTGCCTAATATTGTGTGAGCTGTTTTATTAGATGGCTGGGGGGAAGACTGGAGCTTTGCTGAGTTTGTTCATCAGCAGTGCAACTGAATTTGTCCCTGCTTTACTGATTGCTGCTTCTAAAAGCCTGTGTAAATATATTCCACCTTTTCAGATTGATACTTTTTGAGGCACTGAAAAAACAAGGGAAAATTGTGACTTTTTCAGATCTGTATTTTTAAGTCACATGTGTTTACTTCAGAAAAAGTAGAAAGATACATACATGGTCATGTAATTTATACCTGAGTTTTACCAAGTTCTTTAAAGGGGCTCAGAAGTTGTCTCCATCCCTCCATGCTCACCAACACTCTGTCCCTTCCTCAGATAGTCTGGCACTTCCCTCTGGTAACAAACTCCCTCATCAGTTACAGAAGTGGTAAAACACAGAGAGCAAATTCCCTAGAGGCTGAGCATGCTGTCTATGTAACTCCTATCTGCCACCCCCAGGAGGGACTCACTACTGTTAATTTAAGTCTTAATGTTCTATTATTTTTTTTGGTACTAGTTTTGGACCAATTGAATACAAAGGCCCTATGAGTGCTGTTTATATTGAAAAGTTTGTTCGCCGGGTGATGACACCACTACTCTACATCTCGTCTCGATCAAAATTACTAGATTTCCTCTCAAATTATGAGGTACTTGTCTCTCTTCTCTAGCTTTACCACTGTGGTTCAGAAAGAGTTTGACTTGTTTAAGGATTAAATTTGATATGCTCCAAAGTACTAGTTTATTTTCAGGATCCTGAAATCAGTGCCCTATAAATTTGTTAAAATCATAAGAATATGAAATGACAGGTTCATAATGTTGGTTCCCTGTATAGTTACTATTATGATTTAGTGATGCTCTTAATTTACATTACTTTAGTATGTAGAGACAACAATCAAAGTTGTTACCTCAGCAAACTGTTAGATATAAACAAGAAGAAGGGAGAAATCTTTTCACAAAAATCTTGCAGTCTAAGCTGGGAAAGAATTTGAGAAACATATAATTATTACTTTAATTTTTAAAGAATAGTAAGCTTTTCTAGTAGGGTAAGTCTTTTAATTGAAAATAAATGTGAAACCAGTTGAAGCAAGGGCTCCTAATCACTTTATATGCAGTAACTTGATGATTTTAATCCACTGGTACATAGTGCTTTATTCGTTTTGGTCTCTTTTGTTCAGGGGTGCCAAGATTGGTAGCAATACTGGTGGAATAATAACCTCTAGTTAGACAAAATGTGCTTACAACAGAGCCATTTAAAATCCCTTTATAACTGTTCATTCTCGTAGTGCAGAGTGCAGAAGTACCATAATCTTACTAAAGCCCAAGCTATTACAGCAGTGTGGAAAACCTGATGAACAAATCAGTGCAGTGGGCACCCCATGGGAGGGACCTGCAGTGTCTGGGCCTGGAGCAGACCCTGTGGTGCACATTGCAGTGCCTGGTTCTGCTGCAGGATGGAGCATGACCTGCTCAATGGCAGCTGCCACAGTGCAGGAGACACACACTGGGAGTTCTCCTGGGTAGATGCTGTGCTGGTCGTGCCAGGAGCTACTACTGGGTTTGGTTTTACAGTGTCTGTGAGTTGGGAGTAGTGAGTTGTGGCCTGTCTCTGGTGCTGGTACTTTCTGTCATCACAAGCAATTCTGTTGTCCTTGCATTGCTTCAGTTTTGCTGTTCAAAAATTCTAAAACATTTCTTTGCCTCTTACAGAGATTTGAGAAAAGCCATGCTTGGTTTTTGGTTTGTGTTATGTTATTTTTTGGTAGGCTGCAGAAGGTAACCAGTGAGCATATTGTCATTAAGCTTAAAATTGTTTTACGGTGAGAGGTGCACTTCCACTGGGAAAAGACAAATATAAAAGACAAATCTAAAAAAAGATTTTTAAATACTGCTTAGCAGTTGAACAGATATTTTTGTTTCTGCATTCAGACTCCCTCTTCCTCTGCTTGAAATTCTGTGGCTCCAAGTGCTGAGTTAATGTTTATGTTCAGCATTTGTTGGTTCTCTTTTTTTTTCTGAAATGGCCCAAGGACAGAGGCTGTTCTGCCAAGTTGCCCTGCAGTCATTCATGCCTGAGGTTCTGTCCCAGACCATGGCTCCAGGTGCTTTCTTGCCTTAATTTATGCAAGAGGGGAAGGAGGGGATACAAAAGTAACAGATACAGATAAGATGAAAGAAACAGAATTGTTTATGAAGATGGATGTAAAGAAAACCATGAAGTTTCCACAAAGGAAAAGTTAGTTTTAAACTAGAAATAAACAGGTAGTTTCATGCTTCAGTCAGAAATGTGAATGTTTTACAATGTTTTCCTTGCAAGTTGAGAAATTGATACCTCTTGTAGGAGAAGATGCAATCTTGGGTGAGTTCTGTGTTTAAGAAGTGAGAAAGTTTGGGGAATGGAGTAGATTATGGGAAATTGGGGCCTGTATGGCGCAAACTAATTGCTATTTTGAGACTTTTGGCTAGTGTCTCCCTTTGTCTTTTGATCTTCTCTGTATAAAAAATACTAAGTTTTAGCAGAAAGGAAAGAACAGAAGAGTGTCAAGGACTGCTATTGGGTACTTTGGCCACTGCCTGCTAGTGGATCATGTTTTTGTGATTTCACTGAAGAGCTAATGAATTTCAATCTCAAAATAATTTCAAAGATTTGTCATCATCGCTATCTAATTTTCAGTCCTATATTCTCATAGCATATGGGTTCTGCAAACTAGAAGAAATACCGATGAACAGAATCCAATTAAGTGTGAGAACAGTTGGTGTTTGTTACTTGGTCTTTTGTTTGTTCCTCGACCTGATCACGACTGTTGTGACATGCCGTGTTGCTCTCACTAGAGGGCGCTCAACCCCCATGAAAAAAATCTAGTTGTAGACTTCAAAGTTGAGATCCTGCATTCCCTGATGATATTTAAGGTTGATTTCTTTGGGGTTGTGGAATGATACTAGTGCAAAACTAGAAATGGATAAGAATTGATTTTTGAGAGCAAGGAAAATGTGCCATTTGGAAAGCAGTTGAAATCTTGGAATGTTAAGGAAGATCTAAGTTCAATGAGCAGAAAGATGGGCAGTTCCTGCTGTAACTCAAGGTACCTGTGAGTACCAGTAATCAGATTTCTTTTGTTTTCTTACCTGCAGAGATGTAACAGTTTCATTTTAATCCAAACTGTCATCTCTCATTCCTCATCTGACTGCCCCAGCTGCTAGAAATGGCCTTGGCCTCCTGAGGCACAGAGGAAGGAACAGGAAGCCACTGTGGTTAGACAAAAAGCTTCACTCATTTAAGAAAATTAAATGTGCTCAGGGAATTCATCATTTTCTGGCTTCAGGAGCAGTAGGAGAGGAGTTGGTCTCTCTGGGAGGTGGCTGTTGTGTCTGTTAACATGATGTCAGCTTTCTGCTTTGCTGTCCTTGTGTAGGAATGCTTCCTGAGCATCTGACACACAGAGATTCAGCTGGCTCTTGTGTGGTGCCTATGTTAAATGATGGTGTGAAAATTTGCTTTCAGGTCTGGGTACACAATGATTTTAACATCACTAGAAAACGATGTTAAATGTAAATTTAATCTAGTATCAGTCAACAGTTTCTTTGCATTTCTAGAGTACAGATTTAGTGCTATGTAATATTGGTTCTTCTGGTCCCCAGAGAAGACACATTCCTTTCCTCTTGCTGTTTTCCTTCCCATGTTCACAGATAAAATGAGGCAGGAATTGCCTGTCTGAAAAAAATCACCTCTTTACTTCAATGCAATATAGCCAAAACATTTTTTAGAAATGACAAATTGGGATAGAAATAACTGGAGTATTAAAAGCATTTATCCAGTTGTAAACTAATCAGTAGCTGTGGGATTTTTCCTATCTTCTGTTCCCATTATTTCACTTTTTTTTTGGCCTTTAAATTTCAGAGCTTTTTCATTGCAGTCATTTAGTGCTGCCTTTCTACCGCTCTTCAAGTCAGCTGTAGTTTCAGTGACTCTCAGCAACCTGTACAAATTTTGTTCCTCACCCTTTCTTCCCTTTTCTAAAGTGCTTGTAGAAGTATTGAACTGCTTGAGTATCAGTACACATCCTGGCTGGCTGTCTTTAGCTGCTGAAAAGCATTAATTTCTAACTGTTTTTTGTCTTTCCTACTAATCTGGAAAAGGGCCTTCCATGTTATTTCTTATCACCTTAGTTTCTTCAAGAGTGGTTGGTAACTTCATCTAGACTTTAGGGAATTACAGCATGCTGCATGGAGTCATCTACATGCTTGCTTATTCCTTCCAAGAGCTGTGATAGGTTTGAGGCATGGTTCAGTAATAAAACTGCTGGCTTTTCTCCAGTAGAAATTACTCATCTGAAAATCTCTGTTCATTCTTAAAGTTTCCATGAACTTACTGTTTGGTAATTGTTGAGATGCTTGTTCCTCCTGTTACTGATTTAATTGCATCCCACATCACTTTCCATTCCTGTGGTGTAGAGACCATGCAAGAAATAGGCTTCACTGCAATTAATGATTTTGTATTTCCATGTATGAGTTTCATTAGGAGATAGCACTAAAAAGTCTTCACTAATGACATCCTCAGAGTTGCTCCAGAGCCCTTCCTACAGACACTTGGTTTGAGACAGGAACTGAAAATGGTTTCATGGAAAGAAAAGCTCCAGCAAGCTCCACTCTAGCAATGCCCATGCTCCTAATGCTCCTAAGCACCCCTGTGTCACATCAGTGTTTATTCCTGTAACCTGAGACAGCAGCAGGTTCAGCTGATTACTCCTAAGTGCCCACATTAGGATGGGTACCCAGAACCACACACCAGTGGTTACCTGCAAGCAGCTGCTCATCAGTAACAGGTTGGATGTAGACATCCTCAACTGTTTGCTGGCAGCTGTTGCTGAGTTTTGGAGGGTCTTACATGAGGGAGAAGGTGGCAGTTTTGGTTGTCCAGCTCTCCTTGGCCTATTTGTATTCCAAAGCAAGAACCTCTTGTTCACATTGAGATACCTCTTCTGTGAGACTTGAACCTCACTTGTTGTTACTTGCAATACCTGGAAGTGTTCAGTCTTGTTAAAAACTTCAACTTTATTGGTACTTGAGAAGAAATGCAGTATTTTAGTCCCTTTCCTCATATGTATAATTGCACCCTGTAACAGGGCAAAAACTTCAACCGGTCTGGGATGATGATTAAAAGGACATTAATTAACCAGGTTACTGATTAGGCATAGAGCATTAGTAAATACTAGTATATATAGTAGTGTAGTATATACTGGTGTATAGTAGCATATATTTTCCAATTACTATTTTTTACTTGAAAAAAAAAACACTTTACAAAACTTATCTTTGGGAAACATTATTCACAATCTGAAAATCTTAAACTTCTGTTAGTGTAAAGCAGAACTGGCAGTCTGAATCAGAATGTTACCTTTTAGATAACATTATAAATACTTCTGCATCTGACTTTTGGCTTTTTGCCACTTTTGATTCTCCTTTCATTCACTGTTTGGAGTCCTAAATTCGCTTGGTACAGGATTAGTATTCAAAAATGGTCTTAGGAAAAGGGAAGCTAAAACTTTGATTATCTTATCTGTCTCCTTATTTTGGTTCAGTTGAATGCTTTCAAAGTTTTTTAGAAGGGATTGTTTCTTTTTACTGTCTTAGTTTGGAACTAAGAGAAAAAGATGAACATTGATTACCAACTTGTATGTTGTTTAAAAAAGAACACTTGAGTGCTGTTATTTGCTGTGTTTTTTCTCTTCTTGGTAATTACTGTTGCAGGAATTTCCCTAATTGCTTGTAACTCATTTTTATTGTTGGTAATTTTCTTGGGGTACCTCATGAAGAACCTTAATGAATAAGAGGTTTATACTTAGCATTCATCCATGGAAGAGAATTCCTGCCTAAAAAGAGAAGTCATGAGCTGGAATGGGCAATGTTGTTATTGGTGAACTTCTTCAGATTGCTAATTCATACTGAATTAAATCAGTGTGTTAGGCTGATATGAATAACTGAATTCATATTAATAATAACAGGTACAATGTATGTTCATGTTTTAAAAGGAAATTAATTTTATATGTAGAATTCAAAAAACAAACAAAAAAAAAAGGGCAGCCTCTGAAGTACCAACTGAAAATCCTCATGTGAGGATGTATTTGCCACACAAATGGGTGCCAGGTGAGTCTGGAATCTTCTGTTCCACAGCAGTCCCTGGAGTGCTCTTGCTTTGTGTGTCAAATGCCTTCTGTATGCGCTGCTGGAACTGAGAAACAAAGAACACCAAGTAACTGAATGCTATCACTTACTCTGTCCTGAAAGTTTATCAAGCCCATTTCACTAATGAGTCAAAAGCATAATTAATAGTAATTTTTAATGGATTATATTTTGAATAATTTAAAATCAAAGCTTAACTGGAACAAGAAAAATCTAGAGTGTCCACATCTTTTTTCCAAGTCAGCTTCTCCCAGATTCCCTCCTGAATTTAGTAGGAAGTCATTCACCTGGAAAAATCAATAGGCCTGTTCTGGGATGAGTCTTTTAAATTTGGAATTGTCTAACTGGCAATTTGAAGAGCTTTATGGATACACAGATGGGATATGGAGTTCTCAAGATTTTTGTGCAATTGGTCTCTCACTGACTTTTGCAGGATATACTGAAAGGATTTACAGTGACTGTAGCTTAAAGATGGGATGATCACTTATCTTAGCAGTTCAAGTATTCACACACAAAATGTGTCAATTCATATGTAAATACTAATTATGTGCAACATAAACAAAGTGTTACTGCTTATGCCCTTTATACTCTGAAAAATTGTATTTGATATTCCAGCTCTAAAAGAAATCTTTATGATGCTTATGGTTCTTATCTTGGTGCTGGAACTGGTTCAAAATAAAGTTGCAAAGCAAGTTGTTTTTGGTGAACTTCAACATGGGAAACACATCATTAGAAAAGTAGCATCCATAAAGCCCCTCTCTCTTACATAAACTTTTGAATGACAGCTTCTTTCATTGAATGAGAATTGATTTTGAGTCAGTCTTTTAATATTAAAATTTTTGTTGCAGCATAAAATGACTGCTCTTCAGTAAACATTGTTGTCTTTTAGGAGTCTGTTGTGTTTACTGTAGTCCCATATATTTATGCTTGAAAATAGCTTAATTAACTCTAATTCTTATTATTTCAGCCTGGAGTTGTGGGATTTTTTGAGTTCAATGCTTCACCTCAACCACCTGGTTATTTAACATTCTTCACATCAGCTTTACATTCATTAAAGAAAGGTAAAAGCTCCATTTGCATAATTTAAGGTGTCTGTGAATGAGTTATATCTAAGTGCTTCAGTAGTTTTTTGCAATATTTTGTACTTTGGGAATTTATGCCTTCTGAGTGTTTCTTGGTGTTGCTCTAACTGTGAGACTGTCTCATTAGAGCTGAGGGTTGCTTACATGGAAAGCTTAGGATGTGATCAGGCTGGATACCCCAGGACAGAGTTCCCTAAACCCCCACATGTGTAACTGCAGCCCATGCAGGATCATAACCAGACTCACACTTGTGTAAAGTGAATCCAGGAGTCTTTGTCCTGTGCAGTGTCAGAGGCACTGACTGGGCTGTGTCAGCCCTTGGTGACTGAATTCAGGGATGTCCTGGCTGGCGTTACAGAGCTGCTGCAAGGCACCCTGAGAAGGCCTTTCCCCCTCTTGTTTTGCACTGATAATCTAAAATACAAAGCCTCTTATTTGTGTTTAAACATGCAAACTTTATTATGATTAATACCTCCTTTTTGGGTCATGGATTTGGGATAGACCTTTCTTAAAGTTAAAAATTAACATGTTTTGTGAATATTCCTTCCTGTCAGCAGATAAAGGAGATGCATACATTTTTCTTCTTATTCATACTTATTCATTCTTATTTTTTACTGTGCCACTGATGTGATAAAGAGCCTGTTCCATATTTTTTCCTGTGATTTTCACATTTGTACGTTGTATTACTTCTTTGCAACATAAAGATAAGCAGTCTATCTTTATGTGTACATGTACAATGTAGAATATATATTTATCAATAATATGTATTTACTGTAAATGTACATCGCTTAAATGATGTCCATGCTTTTCCCTTACATGTATCATCTTGGCTTTTGAGATGCCATAAACCACAGCAAGGTGCATCTGTGATACCAGATTCTGTATTCCCTAAGCAAATGGAGAATTTGGACAATTGAGGTTCCATAGACAGGACTCAGTACCTTGAGAAGGGAAACATGTTTGTGCTTCTTGCTGTCTTTCTTCTGCCCTAATCACCAGTATTGGCAGTCACTCTTCACAGATTTCTGTGCCTTTAGGCAGCACTGTTTTGTGTTCTGGTTTGAGGGTGCTGTTCCAGGGGAGTTCAGAGTATGTAATTGTATTCAAAGACTGCAAATATGCAATTTGATTTTCAGATTACCTTGGGACGATCCGCTTTGGAGTGGTCACGGATAAACGTGTGGCAGAGGAGATCTCCCTGGTGCACTCTGGCAGTGTGTATTTGCACAGACATGCCAACACATCTCTTGTGAGTATTGCTCTGTGCTCTAGGGACTCTGATTTGGTGCAGGGATGATCAGGGATCAGAATTAGAAAACTGCTTGAATGAGGATATGGACAAAGATTTTGTGGAGGGATAGTAGGAACAGTGAAAACTTCCATTTTGGCTTAAAGGTATAACATGGCACTGATTAGAAAAATCACACAAATTAAATTAATTAAAATTATAATAACTCTTAATCCATGTGCCCTGCTTTTTGAAAAGTTAAGGCTGAAAATAATAACTTTCAGATTTCCTATTTGGCATAGAGACAATACCTACCCACAGTGGCACCCTGAGTGTAAATTCTGTGAAGATAGATATTGTGATGTGTATTTTATTCAATTCAGATGAGGGAAAACAGGGATATTTTGGGTGAATTAACATAAAATACATAAAAATCTCTTTTTTATGGTAATTATTTAAGATAAATTTGCCTTAATATATTAAAATTTATCCTAGAACCTGTGAGCAACTTTTATTATGTATTTCTTTTCTTTGCATTCAAGAATGAGAAATACCAGTTTTTTAACGCAGCCTTGATGTTTGAGTCTTAAAAGGCTAATTTAAAGCAAGTTAATATGGTGACTGAATAGTGGGGGAAAATGTTCTAATATTCCATAAATTAAAATATGTGATGATACCAGCTTACAGCTCTTTCACTTACAAAGAAAATTTGTACTATTGAGAAAAGTTAAGATTATAAAGATGTAGTAAAAGAAAGAGGAGCTTCCCTGGTAGAATCCTTTTTGCATGTAGATGTTACTATAATCTGATGAGCATTTGGAAAGCTTTCCCAAAGGGAAAGGGTGTATGAAATGCTGAATTTTGTAAACACTCATTACATTTAGAAAGAGAGTTCTAGTCACTACAGTAGCAAAGCATGCCATACTGAAGAACGGCATTTGTTACTAAATCAAGTGATGACAAAACTATTGTTTCCTCCTCCAAGATCTATCCAAAAGACATCATGAACTTCACTGCTGAGAATATTTGCAAGTGGGCTCTGGAAAACCGGGAGATGCTCATCCGCTGGCTGAGACCACATGGTGGGAAAAGCCTTCTTCTAAACAATGAGCTGAAGAAAGGACCAGCACTTCTCATATTTATCCCTTATAATCCCCTAGAAGAAATTCATCCTCTTTTAGATGAAGTAAGTGAAATAATTTTTTTTTAACCTCAAAAATACTAAAACTTGACAGCTGTAGTCAGGAGTCTGAGCCTAATTGTGACAGATCCTCATTTTATCTCACTGTTCCAAGTATCTGGTTTTGTTTAAAACCACTTTCTCAAGCCATATTATCACAACTCCCTTACACTGGTTTGTATCCCACACAACGTGCCTTTGTCTCACTCAACAGCTGTTTAGAGGAAACATCTAACTCTTCCTTGACCTCCTCCTTTTTGTGGTGGGTGCAGTGTAAGAGATGCAGATCTTTTCAGCTTTTGTCCACCCTATTCTATTTCTCCTCTCCTGTCTTTCCAGGAGTGCTCGTGCAAGGAAAATGGATCTTTTGTAAAACCAGATAGTGTTATTTGAACCACAGCCCAGTTAAACCACTCAGAGCCAATCTGATTTTTATATCCAGTGTGTTCCTTAGTCACCTTCCAATCTGGACTGCCTAGGACAGGAGTTTGTGGAGCTGTGCAGAAATGAGATAAGGAAAATAACTTGGCTGAAAAAAAAAGTTTTTTGTCCCTGGTCTATTTTTCAGCTGAAACCCATCATCCCATTTAGTATAACACAAAGCTGCACATCCCAGTGTGATCACACAGCTCTAAGCAGTGTGGAACAGACAAGCACCTGTGAAAGACCAAAAGCAGGGCTGAGTTTTTGTGACAGTGCTGACTTACTTACATGGCATCTGTGTCCTGGAATGTGTGGTTTCCACAAGGAGGCCTAATTAATATTGCAGTGTCTGAAACAATAAAGAAGAAATGAAAGTAACTTATTATACAATATTTAGCCAAACTAAATAGACACAATAAAAGGTACACTGGACTACTATGAAATAGGGTTGGGGAAATATATGCCTGGAAAAGAACTGCCATTACTCTTGTAGTAACCTGTCTTCTGTTTGTCAGGCTTTATTCAGTGGTGCTTGTCACAGATGAAACATTTTAGTAACAGGTACCACTTATTCAGATCAAATCAGCATAGGATAAGGTGGATGTTCCATTTCAAATTTCATTCTACTAAATAACAGTGTTTATCAAAATGTGAAATGAGATACAAAACAATTCCAGTTGCAGGACATTTCCAGTTGTCCTTGCATAGCTTCACTTTGACAGAGAGATATTATGCAACTTGTTTACCCTGGGAAGATCTGTTTACTGCAGCCAGGCTGTGGGTTTCATCAAGCAGTGAAACCACTTGACTGTAAGGCAGTTGCAGAGAACAAGGCTCTGAAGCTGAATGTTGAAAGATCTCACAGCAAATTTTTTTTTCTGATCTCAGCTCACGGAAATGAGATTTCTCACTGCACATCTGGTTTTCTGTTCATAACCTCTTCTCAAGTTTCTTTAGGTAGTCCAAAGCTCCAGGCTAGGTTATAGTGTGAGGGGCCAAGTTTTTTTCTAGTATTCAGTTTAGGTAATTCTAAAAGACTGTAACAAAGTGTTGCTCTAGACCATATGTTAATATTGAAGTCCTGTGACACAACAACCCTCCTGGATGTGACATTTCAACATCCCTTTGATAATTTTAACGGTTTCTGTCAAAGTGTTCTTCTGTAAGCAGTGTGTGTGTGCTCTGTATTTTGTTTAGTGTGGTAATAGGGTTGATAGGAAACTTCCTCTTTCATTTTTCTTTCTTGCATGTTCTATTACTTGTCTCCCAGAAAGGGAATTCCATACACATGCCTTTTTCTCTGCTTGTTTACCCTTGGTTATGAAAAGCAAACTGGTGAGGTAGCATAGGAATGTTTGCATGGAGGTACAGGCTGGTTTTTTCCTGTTTTCTTTCTTCTCCCAATTGGTTATGATGTGCAGAGTACACTTGGAGTATTACAACTGTATGTCCGTAGCTGGGAGAATACAAACATTGCTTCAGCATTTCTAGTGATGGTTACAAAACCTATGCCAGAAGAAATCTCTATTCCCTTTTCATATGGGAATACTTTCATTTATTTTCTCCTCCTATTGGAAAATGAGGGAAATTCAGGAACCTCTACTCAGTAATGCTTCATATAGTGGGGTTTAGCCATAAAATGTAGTGTTATTGCACTGTAGTAAATATGTTGCATATAGGACCTTGCAATCAGTGTGGTGGACTGAATAATATTTTAAAGTGACTTTGTTCTGTATATTCAAGGTTTTTATGCTGAAATAGCTGAAAATTAAACTTTGTTGTAAAGTCAGAGGCCTCTGTAGTTTTTTGAAAGAACAAAGATTAGTCAGCTTCATGTTTCTGAAATTCCCATCTCTAATTGCATATAATGTTGTTAAACCTGCAACAAATAACTTCATTAACTATGTACAGTTAATCTTGATTTTTTTTCCTCTCTTTTGTTCCCCCCCATAGATTACCAAAGTGGCCTTGGAATACCACAAGTGTAATAAAAGCCAGGCAGCTGAGCCAGATCTTCAGCACGTAGGAGACTCCGATTCACCAGCTTTTGATTCCTCTGTGACAGATGCACATGCGAAGTTCTCCGAAACATTTCCCATAGCCAAGTCCCCGTGCTGTAACACGGTGGTGCTTCCTCAGTGGCACTCCATCTCCAGAACTCACAATGTCTGTGAGCTCTGTGTCAACCAGACTCTTGGTGTCAAACCAAATAAAGTCCATGTGCCACACTGTAACTTTTTAGAGATAGAAGCAGCTTTGGACTCTTTCTACCTCCAGGAACATACCTTTTTTCAAGTAATATCAAATACCATAGAATGCAGCAATTTCTTAAGTTTCTACAGTCCCTTTAGCTATTACACTGCATGTTGCAGGACAGTAAACAGGCATTTTTTAAGTTTCATTAGTTCTGAGAAGACCATCTTTCAGACCCCCAAAGTAGCATTTTCTTCCCATGGGAAGAAAGATAACACTCAATTTTCTATTCCTCACATTGAGGATAGGAATTGTTTTATTCCTGATCTTAATATTAGTAGCACGAACATTACTGGTCTGAGCTGCAGGACCAACAAAACCTTGAATCTCTATCTACTGGATTCAAATCTTTTTTGGATATATGCAGAGAGACTAGGAGCATCAAGATCTACTCATCTTAAGGAATTTGCTGCCATTGTTGACCTGAAAGAGGAAGTGCACTATGTCCTGGACCAGAATCAGTCACTTGTTGGACCTACCCTGGGTACAGTATTCATTATACAAATGTTTGCATTCAGAAAATTGTGTTTCCAAGCAGGAATGGAAAACTTAATGCTATTTTGAAAAGTGAGACTACTTTGTGAAGTTAACATTGTGAATTGTAATTTATTCTATTCTACTTAGTAGTTAACCAAGCATTTATGAAAGATTCTGTTGGCGAGAACAGAATCATGTTCTAAGTGACCTAAGAACTAAGTTGTTATAAAGCAAATAAGTAATTTGCTTTATAAGAAGTGAACCTTAAAATGTGTGATTCTTGACTGCCTGATGCATTGGTGGAATTGGTAAAATCTAAATTAACTTGTGTATGGAAAAAATTTTCTGTTCATCTAAAATACCTGATTACAGAAGACATTTGTATATTGATGGTGTATTGGTGTTTGCTCAGATGTTCTGTGTACTAAAATACCACAGAATTCTGGGAGATACTGACCACTTAACAGCAGACTTCCCCATCCTCTTGTCTTCTGAAACCAACTTAAAATGCTTTAAATTTATTTTGGGAAGTGTGTCTATTTTCAAGGTAAGAAAGTAAAGCTCTGAAGTGGTTGTGGCGAAATCTGCCAGTTATTACTTCCTGTCTGAAGTGGAGGAGAAAACAAACAAAAACAAACAAAACACCCCCCAAAACAAACAAACAAACAAAACCCCTCCCAAAACAAACAACAAATATACAAAACCAAACAAAACTCTGACAAAACAACCCAAGGATTGCAGTTCTGATTTATTGCAAGTTTGTGAATAAGACAAAATATTCCTAACTGTGCATTTGCCTGTCATGCTGATGTGCAAAACTGAGTCTACCTTCAGAAAATACTGGATTTCTTAATGTTAGCTGTGTAAGTAAACATGGAAGAAAATTCAGCTATTAAAAGAAATTGCTCAAGAACATATATCACTATAATTCTTATAGCACCAATTACATTTCCCCTTTGCCATAAATCTACAAACAAAACAATGCACAACATAGAATAAATAGCCATGTTCTTATTAAGGATCACATGCAGCCCTGTATCCTGTCTCTATCCCAACCCCCAGGAAAAGACTGGAAAACAAATAAAAACCTCAGTGACGGTAAAAGGATACTTAGGAAATATTAAGATCAGAATGAGGACGTGTGAATTTCCTTCCCCTTTGTGCTCCCAGTACTTTCTGTCTCAAACATTTTTTAGGTCATAGGATTTCCTGAGCATGATGAGGGTTTCTCTGCAGAGTAAGATTCAGTACATTTCTGTTCCATCATCCGACATCCAGAAAACTTTTGCTTCTAACATATTTTATCAGGGTCTCTGATTTATGATTGGGTTTTGTGCTTTTTAGTTTAATTTTGTTTTGATTCCTGAAGATCTTAACTTAATATTTCATAGTATCAAAACAGATTGGTGTTTAATACCCTTGTCAGATCTCAGTTTTTACAGATGGTTTCTAGAAATTCAGGAATATGTATCTTTTAATTACCCCCTTCCTTTCAGTTACTATTTAATCACGCACAGATATTCCAAATCTGGAGATTGAAAAGAAAAAAAAAGCCTCTTTTGGCCTGGTGTGAGAATTAAATTAAATGTTAAATAGTAAATAAGGACTCTTTAAATAAGGACTTACTGAATAGTAAATAAGCAAATGTACTGCTGTTCACATTTCAGAGATAAAATTGATGATCTGGTATTTTGTACGTCTGTACAAAAGTGCCACTTTTACTTGAGCCTAGTTTTTATGCTGGAAATAAAAGCACAAAGTTGTTTCCATTTGATCAAACAATTATTTTTATTGTTTTGCACATTTTACCTTTTTTCTTTATTATTAAATGCTCTTATTTTTAATGTACAGAATAATACTTCTCTATCAAAATGAAAAGAAGGATATTGCTGATACTTTGCAGCAATTTAGAGACGGTAGTTCAGGCTCAGAGTAGTGTAGCTGAAGGTAGTAGAGGGCTTTGGAGCTTATTTTAAACTTTTACTAGTGGCCAGCTATTTGTTAAATATCTTAAAGGACAAAGTAGAACAAAGAGGAAGGTGGTCACTGGTAGACAAAAGGGTATTGGTCATATTGGCATAGGAATAGCAGATATTTAAAGTTCAAAAGAAAAGAATTGCAGAAAAAGTAATTAAAAATAGAAGAAAAAATGCAAATAAATGTAGATCTAAGTGGAGCCTTTCAATATAATGTAGAAGTTAAAAAATGGAGAGGTTACTATTTCTGACTTAGCAGGTGTTGGATTAGGAGAATAAAATATTATTATTATGGCACTTTGACACAAGATTAGTCTGATGTGGCAAGTGACAAGACTGTAATGAGGAAAAAAAAAATCCACAGTGAAGGTTTATCCTCTTTTCACATTGGTTGTGGTTACTCAATAGATCATACCAAACTGTCAGAAATTGACATGAAACCAGATTTCAGTTTATATTTTCTCCAAGTTCTTCTGAATTCTAAAGCAAAATGTGCCAAAATCACCTCTGCAAAACCGAAGTAACTTTGTTCTGTATCAATTTCATTTCAGAAAACTTCATTAAAAATTTCAGTGTTCTCTACAGTCCCTTGAAAAGGCATCTGGTTGATGACCCTTCAGTCCATTTTCATGAAGAGCATGTGGTCACTGAGGTGACCACAAACACCTTTCACGAGACCGTGTTCCTCAGTGCCAAGGTAACACCTCCTCACTCAGCAGCTCTCTTGAGATAATGGCACAGATTTTAAGGAGGGGGTGTTTAATTTTGATATGCTTTTCTTACTTGTAACATAAAATGTGGTGTTTTATAAGAATTCAAGAGCTTTCTAATTGCATGCTGTGAAAACAGATGTCATCCTGAGTACAGTTAAATTGCCTTGGTTTTATAAAAGATGTAATAGTAAGGAATACCCATTGTTATTCAAGTCTGCAATGAATGTCTGCATCTCCAATTGGTTGGTTTCCAGCAGCCCCCAACCTCTGCTTTGCCAGTTAAAGGCAGAAAGCAGAAATCTGGACATCATTTTTTCCCCCGTATGAAGTGTACAATTAGTGTTAGATATATAGGAATTTAAGATTGCAAAAGAATCTTGGGAAGTGTTTGGTGTATTTTCACGTAAAGGGAATGATCCTAAACTAACTAATCTTTTATTTTGACTTTATGGAAAGAGAATTCCTGAAGAATTTTTGTGTGTTAACTCAGTAGTCAGCAGCAGTAAATAATTTACAATAAAGTTCATTAATACTAGGAAAAAATTGGCTTTCACATTTCAAGAGTTCTCATGCTAGATGGAGGGAAAACTAGTCCTCCTTTCTGCAAATTACCTCCAATAGATAATCAAACTCTTCCCCGTTTCATTTTCCAGAATGTCTTGCTGCTGTATTATGCACAGTGGTGTGGATTCTGTGCTTCTCTTAATCACATCTTTATTCAGCTTGCTCGGCTTTTGCCTCCCGACAGTTTCACTGTGGCAAGGTAAAAAAATTCTAATTTCATCTTTCCAGAATAATGTAAGATCACCGAGGTCATCAGCTTAGAAAATACTTCTTTTTCTCTCTACAACTGTGCAATATAGATGGGAATGTCATCTGCTTAATTTCTCTTTGAATGCATTTTGTTTTCCTTTGTATATATTTGGTGGTTTTCAATCTCACTGCAGTAGTTATCCACTTTCATTAAAATTAATTTTTAAACTGTGCAATTAACCCTGAAACTTCCTAATTTCAGGCAGTGAATCCAAAACTTAGTGATGATTTGTAGCAGATAGTAATATGCTATTTGTGGCTATATGTATTTGTTAGCAACACTATTTCCATCACAAGTCTAAAATGATAATCTACATCCTACGATTAAGAAAATTAACTCTATCCCAGCCAAAACCAGTTTACAGAAATATATTTATATCTGTATATGCATGTGTGTAATGCATGTTTTTAATATATGTTAAAATATATTTTATATGTAAAAAAAGACATTGTTTTCTTTGGTGTTTCCAGCGTTATGAATGTTTCAGTGCAACTGAAATGTTCATGTATTTTCATGTATTATTATCACATGTATTATGTGATAATAATGTAGAGAAAAAATAAATCAATTAAAAATCTGCATTTTCATCCCCTGTTTATAATTGTGGCTTTATTGCCACAGATGTGATGCTGTTCCCAAGGCTACACCCATTCTCTTGCCCGACTTTGAGGTTCTCTCCTCTGCTCCATTATTTTCACAGCAGTATTACTGATGTGATTGTCTGTTTTGTTCTATAATAATTTGTAATTAATAAGAATTTAATTTGTGAAAAGAAGCCCTGAAATGCAGAAGAAAACAGTAACAGTTGAACCAAGTGTTCTTTCTACTCATTGCTTTTGGAAAAAACCCTTTAAGAATGTGCTTGTCCTTGGAAGAAGCAAAATAATTTACTCCCAAAAATACTCAAGGGGACAGTATTAAGAGACATACTTGAGGAGCACATTAATGACTAAAAATAACTTGTCTCATGTTTGGTGTGTCTATCTCAGAAGGAAGGTGTGTACACAGTGTGCACACACCTTGTACAGAGAGCCCCTGGGGTTTAATTGCTGGCTGAGAGCAGTTGCAGTATTGAATGTATTTTTCTAGAGAAAAAACCACGCAGATACTTGTTAAACTAAGAGTCATCATCTTCAATATTGGTCATTAATTCTGCTGACTCATATGCACAATGTATTTCTGGCAGAACCCATTTAGATTTACTTTCACAGGTACTTAAATTTCCTTCTTCCCAATCCCTGAAACGGCATTTTACAAGAAAATGCAGATTGTTCATCTGCCTGTTCTCTTCATCAATGTGTCTTTTTCTCACAGAATTGATGTGACTCGAAATGACCTGCCCTGGGAATTTATGACAGACCGTCTCCCAACCATTTTATTTTTTCCTCATCAGAGGTAATGTAACTTTTCCCTGTGGATTTTTAATTTCCATTTTACGAAGCTGCAGTAATTATCGGGTTACACGTCTTAGAAGAGAAAAAAAGCCAAAGAATAATTAATTTCTGTATATGCATTCTTAGTTCTTGCATATTATAATGAAAAAAAAAACCACCAGCAAAACAACATGATAACCCAATCAACACTCACAGATTTCCACACTTCTCCCTCAAGGGCTCTTCCCATCAGCAAATGGGAATTCAGACTATTGCTACTGGGCACTTATCTAAGACAAAATCTTTAACCCTGTGCCTTAAGTTTTGCCATTCATGTTTTAATCCAATACAGAGAGAGTTTTATTTTTACCAGTTCTGAGCCACCCCTCCAACTGCTCATCTCCCTATTTCTTTTCGTAGGTACTCATTTTGTCTCAGTCGCTGTAATGCTCCAGACAGTCTCTGGAGGGACAGACCAAGTAGTTTTATTATTTTTGTAATGTTCCAACTAGTTTTATTAAGGTACCTTACCTCTAGTAATTGCTTTCACTCCTGCTTTTCCTCTCCAGTGTTTTTTAGATTTTGCTGCATGTAGATAATCAAGAAAATTAGGGTCTGCTAGTACTTGTAGTACCTGCAGTACTACTAGAGTAGTTATATATTCATTTTGTATATAAAGGTGCCTCTTACTAAGGCTTTTTATGCAGCTTCTTATCCATTTGCCTTATGAGACAATTTTTGCAAATTAACTCTGTTCTCAATTTCTTTCCACCACATGCTGTTAATATTTTGTTCTGCTATTTGTTTTAAATAGCCTTTTAGCTTCTTTGATACATGCTGTAATTTTGATCAATAAAAATGGATGATGATGCAGTAAAGCATTACCACAATATAATGAGTCAATTTCGATTTACCATAGACTATTTTTTGCCTAAATTATGTCATGATTCATTAATCTGGGATGGGAGCTGATAGTCAGCTGAGCAACTGCTGATGGTAATTAGAAGAGTAACTTGGTCCATCACCAGAAATCTGCAGGGGAGGAAAACTCATGGTGCTCACTCTGCCAGAAATAGCTTAATCTTGATGAGCAGGAGCCTCATCTGACTGAAGTTCTTGAATTATTGATGAAATATGGTATCTGTCTTCTGCCTGATGTACAGTAAGTAGTTTTCAGTAAATGAAATGAAATGTTTTTATATCCCACATGCTTATGAGCTGGATTTTGCAGAAGGCATTTTTGAGGGAGGTGTAATTGGTAATGGAGAAACTCCCCTGTTCTAGATGCACATTGTAACCAATTCAGGACATAAAGTCACACACCCGGGGACACGAGTTTTCCCTGGCGTGTGTTGTCCAGGAGCACCAGGAGGTTTTAGGCATTAGACATGAATCTGGCTTTTTTGCTTTGCAGTAATTTTTGTTTTGGGTTTATTCTCTGCCCCTTTTCTCACTTACGTAATTAACCCATATCAGAATGTATGCTACTTACCATTACTCTAGTCATGAATTTGACAGCCAGAGGGAAGCAAGCTAAGCATTTCTTCTTTGTTTTGATGGCTGCCTCAAGAAAGCAAGAACATGCTACTGACTGGCCAAGCTGGAGCAGATCCAAAGTGATGAACTATTAGCTGGCTTCCCAGTTGTAGAGTGAGGTGGAAGTGCCTGGTGGAACTTATCTTACACTGGAACATGCTGAGTGAAAGGCTGAAGATAGAACTAGTTCAAAAAGAGAAGAGCAAGAGTTAGTTCCAGTCTCGTCCTTAGAGGACAGTTTAGCCTCCTGTGTGTGCACAGGGTCCACAGAGGGCAGTAATTGTAACATTTGTCACAGCTGGAGCTGGTGGGTTTTTTAGTGGTGGGTAGTCTTGAGGAAGAAATTTGGTGCTTGCTGGTTTTGGCCTCTCTTGCCCTTTTTAACAGTTTATGCTGTTGTAGAAAGCAAGGAGGCCTGTCTGCTCAATAGACTGAACTTAGTGCTCACAGCTTCAGGGGGAAAAGCACCAAGAGAAAAGGTTCAAAATCATCATTTCCCATGGGATAGCTTTATATATCTGGACTTAAATTCTAGTAATAGATGTAGACTTAGGAACATTTAAATGCCATCCTTCAACTTAAAAAATGCTAATGGCACTGTGCTCTGATCACACAGTGATGCTGCCCTATGTACTTACAGTTCATATCCCATGATAATGAACACTTCTTTTTAAAAAGTGAAATCTGTTTTCTGAGATTTCTTAGAATTTTTTCTTCAAATACCAGTCCCACACAGAGATGCTTACAGTACCCAGACTGGAACACAGGGAAAAGTGCTCATCAAATAAAATCTATGTGCTCTATCTTTATTACATGAATTTAGGTTTCTCTTAGCTGCTGTACTAACCATACTTGATAAAAAATAAGGTATTAAGTTGAACAGCAAATGCTTAGGTAAAATTATCCTTAACCTTCCCAAGTATTTTACTATTAACTTGTTATGTCCTTCTAGGAAGGAGCAAAGTGTGAAGTTCCCTGAAGACTTCTCAGTTAACCTTCCTAATCTCCTGAAATTTATTTTACATCACTCAAGTCTTTCTTCATCAGAGCCCTGTACCAAAGAATGCCTACATAAAGAGTCAGTTCTACAGCAAGGACACATATCACATTTAGAGAGAGAAATTCAGAAGCTAAGATCAGAAATCAGTGCCCTTCATCAGGCCCATGACCAGCTTGAAGCACAGCTTTCTGAAGCCAGGAGAGAGGAGCAGAGACTACAGCAGCAAAAACACACACTGGAAAAGCAGCACAAGACTCTGCAGCTCCACAGTGACCAGTTACAGGCCACATATGACCAGAAGAATCAAGAATTATTGGAAATGGCTGAAAAGCTTCAAGAATTAGCTGATGCATCAGAAAACCTCCTTAAAGAGAATGCTTTACTGAGAATTCTGGTGGCATCAAGAGGAGGAAAGCTACAGAGCAAAGATGAAATTAAAGAATCCCTTCAATCTGAGCAAACACTTTCTGAAGATAATGATATATCACTTTCAACAGCTACTGCTGCTTTAGAGGAAAAAAGGATTGATAATATTGACAACATAGAGACAGAGCACAGTAGTGGAAATAGGACAGAATAATTGCTTACACAAAGTCAAATGATGCAGTATTGGGTAGGTATTTATGCAAATTTTATTGACATTCAATGTAAATAAAGACTTCTTCCCCCATATGATCTAGAAAAGGAAAAATCAAATGGAATATTTTTGTATACTTGAACAACTTATTAGATACTCCCATCTTAAGAGAATGGAAAACACTTTCTGCACTTTACAATTGCACTAACTTGCAAACACCTATCCATTTAAATTAAAGATACTGGTTTGTAGGGGCAGCAGTGTGCAGCACCTCTCACTAAGGACCAGTTAGTTTTCACTGGCTTTCTCTTACAGCTGCTAGAAAGGAAATCAGACCTTGATTTATACTTTTCTGAAGTAATTTCTGAAGTTTGCCCTTTACACTGCGTTCTCTTTGCTGAATTAAAATAGATACTTCATCTGTGTAATCAGTAAACTTGAATGGACAAAGTCATTTTGCTACAATTGTTCTGTTCTAGAACGTCAGCACTTTGAATCACTTTTGTATGCTGGTATTCTGACTGTCTGGAAACCACGGGAGCCATGTGTGAACTGTTCTCTACTGAAAACCAGAGGAAGTCTTACTGAATTAATCATGTCTTTGCTTTTAAGAGGTCTCAAATACAGCAATTTAAGTGTACAGGCCTGACTATACGTGCAAGTCTCCTGAGAGCAGAATCTTAAAAGCTTATTAAAAAGTCAGGGTAAGAACATTATCAGCTGCACCCCATTGGTAATACTCAAGAGGCAACAGCAGGAGCTTTATGCTACTTTTTTGCTACTGACAACATTTTTTTGCTTCAAATTACAGCTTTCAATTTTAAAAAGGCAAATGTAGCACTAACAAAGCAATTCAAGGTCTTAGTGTAGAAGAAGGGGACAACTTTTTGTCTAGGCCATTCTTGTCTTGCATATAGGTAAAATTCTCAAGCAAGCTTGCTAGGCCTCAAGTTATTCCATGTGTACAGGTACAAGAAGCAAGTCTAATGCTTCCTCTGGAGCTGAATTAAGGCTAGGCAATTAAGTGTTTAAAAATATCAGTATGCAAAGGAGGCCACGTATAAAGTAATAGAAAACAGGCCAGTGACCTTTAAGCATGTGTGCCTACACAAAGAGTTTTAGAGTATGTAAGCTGCCATTGGCTGCTCAGTGTTGTTCCTTCTCCTCCCTCAAAACCTTTGCAGTCCAGAACTTTTAACACCTTTTTACAGTTCCTATAGCTGAACTCCAGCACAGAGCAGGAAATGTATGTTATCTGGAAGGACTTGGCCATTGCTAGCTAAAACTTCTACAAACTGATCAGCAATAACCCTTGCCCATATGAACAGTAGAAAAGACTGAAACTTCTCCTGTTGTAGTACAGTTCAATCAAAAGTTGTATACAAGACACATTAACTGAATTCTAGGATTGGCTGGCTGTAAACTAAAATGCCCTTTTGTAACAGGCTGTTCACATACACCCTAAGTACACAAACCAGGGTTCTGGGAAGAATTCATACTAGTTGCACTTAAGCCAGCTTTGCTAAGTAACCACTTCTGCAGTTTTAGCACACAGACCTATGGAAAAGAGAAGCCTGCTCTACTGCCATTTCAAACACCTGGAAACCTTCTGGACTTTCCCTGAGGGTTCAGTATCCATCATAAGTTCCCAGGTTGGAACCCATCAAAATGGCAGTTTCCTTGCAGTAGCTACATAGAGAACTCAGTTCTAGCAGCCAAAAGCTTAACCAACATAGCTGCAGCTTAAGGAACTCTTCCTTTCTTGTAGCTGCTGTGTTTCCTCCTTCAGCACAGTACTGAAGGCTTATCCCTTCTTTTCAAATGAAGTACTCTGCATCAGTCCAGTAAATGTTCAAAGGAGGAGTTCTGACTTAATAGCTGCACACTCAGTCTAGTAGCAGAAGCAAGCTCTAACTGCAGATTTGGTTTTGAAGGTCTGGAGTCCCATCCATGGTAGTGGTTCAGGAATCCCTGTGTATTATAGACAGTTATATACAGTTGCATCATATTCCCATATGCTACAGAACACAAAGCAAAAAGTTTCTGGCAGCCTATTTACAGTTCACAGTCAAAGTAGTACAGCAGTAGCTCCATCAAAATAGGCTCAGCTAAACATTCAAGTAACAAAAACCAGTAGTAGTCTCTTCACACCAGTATATCCCTGTGCCCATTGCCAGCAATGGACATTACACCAGGCAAGTCAGCTCCTGCCACAGAGGAATTGGGATGCACAGTCAATGCAAGGTCCTACTTCTCAGTGCATGCAGTTGCAAACAAAGCTTATTTAATTCTCATCAGGGTGTTTTCTGATGAGTAGTGTGCACGTGACCAGGGTCTTCACAGTGTGCAGATGCTTGTGCTGGTTACACATGTCACGAGCACAGTCCACCTGCACGTGTTGCTCTGAGTTAGCTGTGTACTTCTGGGCCATTGGGAGTTAGCTTTGCCTTCCTCTCCACACAGGGTCCTTTAGCAGAGTACTGCACCAGCAGAAAGGGCTCTTTGGTTTCTCCCTCTCCCACAATGCTTTCCTCATCCTCAGACTGGCTGAGCTTCTGCAGCCTCAGGTAGCACCAGCAGCCCAGGATCAGGGCTCCCAGAGCTGCGATAGCGATCAGGGTAACGATGACAGTCACCACACCGGTGGTAGGGCTGTGATCTGTGATAGACATGGCCAAGAGTTCAGTGTACTCTTCAGGAGGTTTTTCTGTCCTATCAGTCTTGATGCATCTTCAAACTCCTGCAGGGTTAAAAATAAATAATGAACTTGTGCAGTTTTACTGGACTCAGCAAGGTTATATTAATGACTGGTATTGTCCACAAGGGCACGTGATCCTCTTGCCCTCCAGTGCTTTGTGCTGCTCAGTCACACAATCAGAACCACATTTGGGCTCCTGACATGCTTCAGACAGCACATGGTCAGCCCACTAAGAGTTTCAGTCATTTCTTGCATCTCCTAGTGAAAACTGGTAGTTTTCACTAGGAGATGCAAGACAACACCAAAAGCTCTATGGAATTCACAGGGTTTAGTACAAGGAGATTTAAGACTGTTGATAAAAATGCTGTATTACAAGTGAAATCTCGAATCCACAACAAGATAGCAATTCAGCTAAACTTTAGTTTTCCTCAAGGAATCCTACAGAAACAGTATATTAGAGAGTCTGGCCCTTTTTGTAAATTAAATTTACAAATTTCCTTATATACTACCAATGCCAGGATTGGTAAGCTAATTGTGAAGGTAATTGCAATGCTAATGAATTACTCTGTCCATAACACTGGTCTGTTTACAAGGGCTGGGTACGTGGTAATTAATTGTTTGTTCATTAAGCTGATAAATGCACATAAAACATCTGTTGCTTTTTTTATAAAAAGCAGGCAGAGCTGTATTTAAAACTAATGAAGCACAATGGAAATATTTTAAGCTTCTGCTCCTCTTAGTGGCTTTAAAACCATAAGAGAAAGGCAATCTGTTAGGACTGCAGCTGGAATTGCAAGAGGCAGCAGCAGGAAACTGGAAGAACTCCAAGACTTCCCTTAGTTTGCTGTGGTTTGAGCAGGACAAAAATATACAGGTAATGTCTTTTGCTACTCCTTCGAAATTCACAACCCTATTTTAAAAAGTCATGTGAGCCTTGTTTTTAGTGTCAAAGTTACTGTTTACAAAGCTGATAGCTTCACTTTCCTTCCTTCAACTAGGACATAAAAGGTAATGAATTAATGACTTGCTTCTTTCCTAGCACCCTAGCTTTTCAACAAAATAAACTCATAGTAGTTTATAGTAGAGACCAGAGCCAATCCTACCCAGGAACATCTCTTACCTCTGTACTACTGTAAAAATCAGGTTAGGGCTCAATACTGCCATTTCAAGTACAAAAGGTGCAGTCCCTAGAGGCTCTAAGGCCCAGCTCTATGTGCCTTTCTCCTGCCCTGTACCCACTGGCTGGCAGTGGGGTAACAGGAGTACCTGCCAGTCTGCTGAGGGTCACCTACACCTGTCCAGGAAAGGCTCTTCCTCACCATCACTGCTACAGTCTCAGCTGCAAGTGCAGCATCTTCATAAAAAAACCCCTCACAAGTCAGTCCTAACCCACCCTGAGCCAGGACCACTGGGTTACAGTGAGTGTCACCCACTGCACCAAGTCTCACCTGCACAAGTGAATTTCAACACGAGTCAATTACAGAGCAGGATCCTCACAGACAAAGCTCAAGCCAGAGACTAAGTGTGTTCCCTGATGTCTCATGGAATGACAGACCCACGAGTGTCACCATTTCAGCAAGGACACCTCCACTACAGGGCTCAGCACGTGCCATTAGAGTCCAGTGTCACATAACTCACAGATCTGGTTACATTTCCAGCCCTGTAAACTACAGCAATCAATAGCTCGTAGTGTATCTGGTACAACACGCCAAGTTCTGCAGACACAATTTTCCCTCAGTATGAAAACCAAACCTGACCACACCACACGCCCTCAGCAGGGCTGTGTGCCCACTGCAGCCAGAGAAGTGCATGATTTGTCATAATCACCTTGGATCTTCCATGCTTATTCAACACAGGGTGATCAGCTGAGGGTGATTAGGAGTGACTTTCATGTAGTTCATTTTCCTCAGGGCATGTTTGAAGAGCAGCACTGTTTGATCCAGCCAAAACAGTACAGCATCAGCATAAAAGAGAGTTTACCTTGCTTCTCATGCAGACACTGCACAGCCCCATTGAGGCCTCTTCTGCAGCTTGCACTATTGCAAGCAGCAGTGACTGCCTGCTGTTCCTCTACAGAAGTTTGGGTCAGCATATAGCCTTATATTAAGCAGTTACTGTCACCTAGAAAATAATTTTTCATAGTGGAAACTATTGCAGATGCTACCCCTCTGCCAGTCTTTGAGTAGATAGCATCAACTATATAAAGTATGAAACTTTGCACATCATCAGCCTCTATCACCATCATCTTCTGGCAATCTTGCTTCAGGATGCACACAAAATTGGTCAGCTAAGTCCAAATTCAAGTGCAACACAGCAATTTACAGATTCCTCTTAAAGATCTTTCTTGGCCAAATCCATAGGTTTTTTTACCTTTAGAATTCCAAACATTTTTTAATTTGATTTAGAATTCAAAGAATGTCACCTCTCAATGACAAAGCGTACCCTCTTCCCACTCAGGGTTTAGAAAGCCAGCACTCTATATAATCTAAAGTCAGGTATTAAGCATCTGTACAAATGGCACAAACAACTAGTAAATAGTGCCTGAAGCTTTAGTTAGTTTGGAAGCTACAGTAGCTCACACTGCTATTTTTCTTCCTTTAGGTCACTCTACAGCTAGAGCTAAAGCTCTCCTGCTGCCTCAGCTCTACCCTTAGCACAGTACATTTGCATGTTGTAACTATATTAATAAGAACTTCTGGAGAAGCTTTGGGATTGTGTTGTTTTTTGGACACACAACTCTAATCTTGCTATTCTTTCCACCAGCAACTGATTGGAATCCAGATAATGCTGTCTCCATACTCCCCTTCTGGATAGGGGAAATACTGCATTCTGTACATCCCCTTAAATTGATTTGAAGGCCACAAATAGTTCAGACTCACTTTCCCCTTAAAGCCTCTATGAGCATACCAGGAGCAGCACTGCCTTTGTTCATCACTTCTACTGGAATATATTAGAGGCTGTAAATTCCTGATCTTCAAAGGGATTGCCAGCACCATCCATATATATTTGATGGCATTATGTCCCTTCCCACTACACTTGCTATCAAATCAAGCATCTAAGTATATTTACTCCTTAGCAAGATTAGTCAGATCACTGGTATGAACTGCAAATTGCCTATTTCAGTTCTTACAGCAATCAAGCAGTGAAAACATCAGCTAGAAATCATTTTTCCATAAGTAACTCTCTTCTTTTCTTTTTTGCCTAATACCAGCTTCTACTCAGAAATTCATTTGTGAAGTTTTATTATCCAATTCAGAAGCTGTAACTAAAGGACAAACAGAAAGGCAGTTTGAATTGCAGAATGCTGCTAGGGGACAAATGCAGTGCAACACTGGAATTAGGTTCCAAACCAAGTTTTTCATTATTACAGGCATTATGCTGCTAAGTTCACTATTGTTAATGCCTTCAGGCATGTTTCAAGGCTACCACTCAAGCCAAAGCTATAGGAAGAGACTTCAAAAGCAAATTTACTATAGTTCACCCAAATATACTGAAGTCCTCATCAAACAGTTATGCTCAAGGTTCAAATATTAAGTCTTTGGGGCAGGTGGCAGGGAGGAGAGGAGGTGGGAGCTACTGTTCTATAGTATTCCACCCAAAGTAAGTTAAATGGAGCACAGTTAAGAAATGAGAATAAAACTACCGGAGTGACCTTCAGCTTATTTTTTTTTAATTTGTAAAATCTGTTTAGTTAAAAAGTTTCCAACAACAGCTTGTTATCAACATGGTTCTAATTGTGAAAAATGCTTTCTTCTGTTTCTGCTAGTAAAATCCCTTTTGAGGAATGCTGGAAGACAAGGGGAGAAACCCACTGGGAAGATCAGTGCTGTACATTTACCACTGACACACAAGTGTGTATAGCACCCACACTACCCACAAAAAGAAAGGCCTTTACAATACAGGAGTGCTCAGGCTTCACCACTTGCACATAAAAAATGGCATCACTGTTATTCTTCATTAACTCCACTTAATACCACCTCCTTCTGATAATGCCAAATTACCTTGCACAAGCTGGGGCTTGGCCAGAGGCTATTTCAGAAGCAAGGAGCTGTTTAGTAGAAGGCTTCAATGCAAATCATCTTTTCCCAACCCTTACTATAGTTTTGATGAAGAAAAAAAGAAGAGGGCTTTTCTGTGGCTAATTAGCTGTGGACAATATTCCAAGAACTTGGCATTCAGGCATTGGTTAGACACTCTAGAAGGAAAGCTGACACCTAACAGTGTTGGCTGGAGCAGCAGTTAGTTCCCATATGAGGTGCAGTGGTACCTTAGACTTAATCAAGACTCACTTTTAAAGCTTTGCACCAAGCTAAACCACACAGAAGTTGGTAGTTTACAGAAGACAGCAAGATGAGTTATGAGAGTGTAGCAGTCTAAGATGTTTTCCAGACACGATGACAGTTCCCAGAGCAGACAGACTTTCTCAGCAGCACAGAAAGTGGAAGAGGTTTATGCTGTAACTGCCTGTCAGGCAAGTCAGCCGGTTAATGCAGAACTGAAAACAGGTTTATAGTGTTAAGACCATGGTGACTTCAGAGGCAATTGCCTGGCTGGCAAAACATCTGTCAGACTCCAGATTTTTATCTGTCGGTCTCACATACACATGGAGCTCTAATGAAAAGTCTGTCCTGACATGATAAGAGTCACATCTGACATTCCATTACCAGAAGCAATATGTTGCATATATCAACTGGCATAGCTTAATTCTTGATACATTAGAAAAAAATACTGAGATGCCAATATTAAGTTTGCTGATAAAAACAAGTTTTTTTATTTAGATTCAAGGCAGCTCTCCAAATGTGTCATTTTGATTTATTTTTTTTAAATGGCTTTGTCTAACAGCAGCTACACAGCACCTGATGTTTCTGATAGTCAGTTTTTATACAGAGCTCAATCTTTAGACAGCAAGTACCCCAGGAGTCAATCACATACCTGCACCAAGCAGCTCTGGGTAGGAGTCCTCTACGCAGAGTTTCTGAGTCACCTTATTAGAAAAGCAAAGGTCACACTGGTTTTGGATCTTGTCTGGCAAGTCTTCCTTCTCGCTCTTCCCCTGTGGAGAGGGATCACATTGGTCTATAGCTACTCTGCATCGTGAGTGACTTTCACTTTTGGCTTTCCAATGACATAATCACGTTTAACTACTGGCTTCTGGCACCAGCTGTCAGGGAAAGATCCCTTACTGTTTCACCTACCTGCTAATCAAGGCAAGAGTCTCACAAGTGGTTTCAAGTTCTTCAGATTTATTCAAAAGCAATACCAACTGACAAATGTAATGTCTACACCTACGTTTGTGTCAGGAAAAGGAAGAGCACGAGACAGCACGGTACACTGCAGATACTCAGAGGAAGGAACAAGATTCAGTTTAAACAACTTGCGTTACCGAAAACTCCCGGATTGTCATCATAAAGGTGGGTTTGGCCATACCCTGCAGCGCGTACCGAACTCCTCGCACTGGGCAAGCAAGGACGAGCCTCTCCAGCCGAGAGGAGCCCGGCGCCCACCCCGAGCAGCCGCCGAGGATCCGGGAGGCATCGCCTTGTGACTGCAGCACGGCCGCCAAGCGCGGGGAGACGGGCCGGGCCCGGGGCAGGCGGCGGGGCGGGACGGGCCGCGGGGCCGCGGGAATCGCGGGTCACCCCCGGGGCCCACGCCGGGCCTGCGGGGCGCCCAGCACGGCCGGGACCGGACCCCCCGCAGGCCGCCGCGGACACAAAGAGCGAGAAGGGGCGGCCCCGGCCCGGGGCGGGGGACCTCGGGCGGCTCCGACCCCGGCGCGGGTCCCTGCCCGCCTCCGCGCCCCCCGCCCCGGCTGGCAGCACGGCGAGCCCACCGTGCCCCGCATGGAGCCCAGCCGAGCCTTCCCCCGCCCCGGATCGCTCCCCCGCGATCACCATCCCGCACACCCCCGAGCACCCACCGGCCTCGCCGCAGCCGCGGCAGCTCCTTCCCCGCCCGCGCCGGTGGCTTTTAGCGGGGCCGGGCGGCGCCAATGGGGGCCAATGGGGCCCGGGCAGCGGGTGCCGGGCGGGGCCCGCCGCCCTTCCCTCCCTTCCCTCCCTCCCTTCCCTCCCTGCCGTGACAGCCGCGCCGGGCCCGCCCCGCAGGGGTGAGTGTGGAACTACAGAGCACAGCCACGGAGCGAGACAGTCACAGCGGCGTGGATGGAATCGTGGAATCGTCGAGGTTAGAAGAGATCTTAATGCGGTCCAGTCGAACCGCCCACCCAGCACCACCAAAATCACCCTCTAAACCTCTAAACCACATCAGCCAACGCCACATCCAGACGCCTCTTTCTCCTTAACACCGCCGGGGATAGTGCCCCCACCTCCCTGGGCAATGCATTCCATTGCCTGGCTGCCCGAGCAGCTCCGTCTCGGCCCGAAGCCGTTCCCTCCGCTCCCCTCACTGCGGGCCCGGCAGGCGGGGCCGGCCCGGCCCTCCACACCCTCCATCCAGGCGGCAGAGATCCCCCCGAGCCTCGTGGGGACTGAACAAACCCAGCGCTCCCTCAGCCGCTTTGCACAGGCCGTGTTTTGCAGACCTTGTCTGGCGGGTCTGGGCAGGCGGGGCTGTGCTGAGGGCTCCCTTGGCGGGCCGCGCTCCCTCCCCGCCGCCTCCGCCCTCAGCGCTGAGCCCATGGCGGGGTCCAGGCCCATGAGGGCACAGCCAGCCCCGCCAGGGACCGGGGGTGTCGGGCGCCGCTCACCCAGCCCCAGCGCTCTCCCCGCCAGCCCTGCCGGGGTAAAACCCCTCAGACAGCTCCGTGACCCCCCGCAAGAGGCGCCTTGTCGGTTCGGAGCCCCCGCGCAGTTCGGTGTCAGTGACGGGCCCGGCCCGGCCCTCCCTCCTTCCCTGGGCCCGGCCGGACGGTGCCGGCCTCCCTGAGGCGGCCCCTCACACCTGCAGGAAGGTCTCGTTACCGCTATATCCATTGTGTTTGGTAATTCAGTTAGGAAATTGCCCAATACAGGGGTTTGTCACCCTTCGGCTAAAGCTGGTTCTTACTGGGGTAAAGAAGAGTATTGCCACTCCTCTGATGTGGTGTAGTTACTGGAAACGCAGATCCCGGCTTGTCTGAGGCTCATCTGGAGTCTCGCAAAATTAGTTTTGAGGGAATAGACTGTGACATAAGATCAAGTTTGGAAGTCGCCATGACTGACAGAAAAACTTGTTTTACAATACAGTTTATCTCGTGGTTTAACCCCAGTCAGCAAACAAGCTCCCTATGAGGAGGATGGGGGAGAGAATCAGATTATTTTATTACTCACTTTTCATTATCAATCCTGCTTTCAGTGAAGATCCAAAACATAACCCTATACTAGATACTATGAAGAAAACTTGCTCTATTCTAACAAAAACCAGCACAGCTACAAAATTTTCTATGGTGTAAAACTAATTTTTCCTTCCATAAATGCAGGGTTCACCATAAGTGCAAGGTGCGTGATCTCTCCATTCTCATTCAGTGGGAAGCTGAACGTGGCCCAGTACCCCCGTGGATGCCTCCCCTCCTCTACTTGCTCTCTAAGCCATCCAGACACAAGTGATCTTTTGCCTGGAAGTTGTACAGCCCCCTTCACGTATGTTGGTGTGTCAGGAGACCTTCCTGAGATGACAGGTAACTCTGGACTGCTCCCAAATCCTATCTGGCCAGTTTGCAGCGTTAGCAGAGCAGCTGTTTCATGGTACACACTGACCCAAGCACACCATCCTTCTATAGCTTGTTTTATCAAAAATGTATGATGGCATGGAATATCTAGGATACCACAGCCAGTTAAGAACATTTTTATAAAAGTCATTGTTTAATGATTAAGATAAAGTAAGATTAAAGATTAAGATGAGTAAGATTAACAGTTTAAGCTTTGGATTTAATAAGTGTAGTGCAGCATCAGTTTCTACTGTCTTTATGCATCAACTGCCATAGAAGAAAGTATAAAACATTAAACCTTAAAAGCTTATAGTCATTTTTGAAAGAAGTTGCAAGAGTAAGCACAGACACAGGGTTACTTTCACTACTGGTAACTAATGGTCTGGATTGTCTGGCAAGGCAGTGTTGGCCATGGCACTAACCTTCTGTCAGGTGAGCAGATGCAGAGGTAGCCTCTGGCCAGTACTTTAATAAGATGTCTAAATCTCATTTTGATACTTGAATCTCTCCAGAGATGCCTGTTTTACTTACATAACCATGGATGGAGTCTCCGCTGTATGAAAGTTTCCCAATCCATTTCAGTGAGAAGGGTCGTGCCCTTTTGTACAAGAATCATGAATGCAATTATGACAAAGCTGACTGGTAAAAGCCATCCAATAATAGCACAGCCTTAAGAGAAGAAGACCAGCAATCTCTTTTGGTATAATTTGAAAACTTTTTGCCTTTGAGAAAGTTTTAATAGTCATTTTGTATCTCATATTTAGTAAATGGCTCGGAGAACAAAGAGGGTTCATTCACATCAGTTTCTTATCTTTGTAAATGGGCTGCTTGCTCTGTGCAGGCTTGGATGGGAAATTTCCAGTCTGCAGTGGAGAAAGTACAGGGCTGTTAATCCTTCAGAATTGCTTAAAAGCTCCTCTTACTTTGCCACCTTCACCCATCCCCAGTTAACACTTTAAGCTTTTAGCAAGGGCAAGGGGCTAAGGATCTCAGATCCACACCTGGGGAGCAAAGAATCCACTGTATTCTTCACCAGGAGCTGCTGAAGGATACTCAGTTAAAGCCACTGAGTAATATGGTTTAAAGCTGTGCTAAGGATGAAGAAATGAGAGTTTTCTCTCATTTATTTACTGTGGCTCCTTAGCTGTGCACAAGTAATGTACAATTATGAATATGCAACACACTAGTACAGGAGATATTTTTCTCTTCCTTGGAAAAGAATTACAAGTTTATCAGTAAGATTTATTCCTCAATATTCATAACTTACATAAACAATTTGACAATTTTCTATCATTTGAATATCAATTTGACAATTTATACTATCATTTAAAGCACACACTTCTGCTTTGATTTTTTGTATCACAAGCACTCAAGAGTTTAAACCATTACATGTGCTTATAGATTTCACTGGAAATTATCCTCAGAAGAATTCTGGGGTCAGCTGTAGTTGCCATTGTCACAGTCATCTGGCTCTCTGCTGGAGCTACTTTGACCCAAGCATAGTTTCCAGCAGTGTTGATTTTAAGTGTTACTAATTATAGAGACTCTTTTGTTTCTCTTCAGGGACTATACCACTGTCAGAGAAATAAATGACCAAATTATGATATGCCTGTAATATTATTTTTGTTAGAAATAAATCGTTTCCATTGTTGACAGTTCGCATCACGTGCTCCTAGTCTGCTAATGTGGCTATTTTAAAAGTACTTATTTTTGGAGTTTCCTTCTGTCAGTTATATCCTGTGCCCTGTAAGTACATTGTTTGTTTATTCATTATGCTTAAGTTTTGAACAATTGCTGTCAATATTTTTTCCTTTAATTAGGGGCAGATGTTGTGTTACTTCTGAAATGGTGGCCAGTAAAATAACTCTGTGCTCCCTCCATTTCCACTTGGAAAGACAGTGAATATGCAGCAGATGTGTATATATAATATCTGTTCCATTTCCTCTTGTTCTGTAGCACTCCTTGGTGTAAAATGTGTTCAGTAACTGCACTGTAGAAAGTTCATCAGGGAAAGAGACCACACAGAGCAGTTTTCCAGGTCTGTAGGGGGATTGTTAAAGAGGACAAACTGCTTCTGTCTCTATTTGAGGAGGTCGAAATGACATCTTGCACCTTTACTTACAGGTCACTGGAGAGCACATACACAGAGAAATGGGACCAAGCTGACCCTCTCCAGCAACTTGAGAAGGTTTTATGTTTTATTTATTTCAGCTGGGAAAAAATGCATGAGAAATTATTAATCCAGCTCTGTGCATGAAGAGAAATGAAAGTATATGAAGAGTTTGTACATGTCGAAGTTTCATTTTTTTTTAAGTTTTGCAAAATCTCAAGGTAATACTAAACCAGGATTTGCTTCCTCTACCAGAGCATGCTGTACATGCCCCAAAGCTCTTCTTGCATTCTTCTGCTGTGGAGCCCTACCAGCTTTCCTTAGCCTTCTGCTTAAGAAAGCATCTGTTGGGTTTTGTACTCAGCTATTTGTAATTTTGGGTATGACTCATGAAGTGTAAAAGCATTTTTAAGATTAGTGTGAGAATAGACTCACTGCATATCTGAATAGTAGAATCAATCCACTTCTGCATTAGTGCTAGGAATACCCAGCATACTGATTTAAAAGAAAACTCTCAAAAGATAGTTTTTATATGACAGCATAATTAAATGATGCATTCTCTAATTCTGATTAGTGCTGTAAGTGGTACTTCATGATGAAAGACTGTGAGTCCAGGCCAGGCAAAATGGATTGTTTAAAACTCATTTGAGCATAAGCTTTAATTTAGGATTCTGAAGGCTGTAGCCCTTTTTTGGCATAGAACCTAAGCTGGGACAAAAGGTGTTTCTGCTTGGATGCCTTGCATTCTGCCCTGAAAAGACAGCTTTTATATGTAATGCCGTAGATAATAAAAGGTGAAAACAGTGCTATATATCATATTCACAAGGAAAAGTATAATCTTTATTTTGCTAAGAGATATATAACATATATCTCCTATAACACTAGGAGATAGCTGCAGCTATCTCCTATTCACTTCCACGGCTTCAAAATATGCAAAAAGATGAATTTGCTGTGTTGAACATCTTTGTCTCATGCTTTGGAGGCTGTTTTTGTACCTGAAAACTGATGAACAAGGTACAAAGCACCTCCTTTGTGCAGCAGTTATTTCTAAAGCTCACTGCCAGAGTTGTGAAACCTACTGAGAAAAGACATCTGATGAGAGTGCCAACATCTCAGGCTCACTCTGTGGATCTGGGTGCAGTCACTTCCCCATCCTTCCAGGTATTACTTAGCATCCAACAGTCATCCCTTGTTATCTCAACATTTGTGCCAATTTGCCTGGCTTAGCCTTGAATTTTAGGAGCACTTCTGAAAACAAATCACAGTAAACAGTTCAAACTGGAAGTGTCAGCTCTTGGGGAAACCAGAAAACACTACATGGCTGATACTACCCAGAACAGAAATCTAATGAAACATTTGCTGCTGCACTTTAGGACTAACTGCCTGGTGCTAGGAGAGAAGCTAGGGGTAGTTTAGAGAAAAAATGAGGGTTTGAGTAGTGTAAAAAGGGAAATAATCTGAAAACCTAAGCCCAAACTGACAAATCAGTTCAGACAGCTTTGTCTAGTCTCTTGATAACTCTGGTCAACATTTTTTTTCTGCAAGTTTCCTGGTAATTTTTGCCTGGATGTTGTTGTTTACTCCTCCTGTTTTCCTAGGAGTAAACATAACCTATGAAACCCAGGATAGAAATATTGCACCAGAGCAATCAGAACATTTAACATAGGCAATATTTAATACATGAAGGAGCTGTTTTATCTACTAGCAGGGAAGACTATTACAGCAGTCTGATTATGAGTAATTGTTTGAGTTGCAATTAAGATCTTCAGATTAATTTCCTGAATACCAGCAATTACTCACTATACGACAAGCTGAGCCATAAGCTGTTTGATGGTGTATGTTCAAAGGCCTTCACTCTCCTTCAGATTCCTGCAATTAATCTATCTGTAACTTTCCCCTCTTCCATTTACTTCCATTGTTCCAAGTGTCAAGTAAAGATTTGCTTTCTCTTTATTAGGACTAGGTGTACTCTCTCTCTGAATATCTGCAACTGGACATAATTTAGGCTGAGTCTGCTACTGTTAGCTGCATTATACTGTGTCTAACCCTAAATGTCAGAGTATGTGCTTTTTGCTACATTTTAATTGTTGGTAGCATTCTGTGACCAGTTTAGACGGGTAGCAGAGATGAGGAGGGCATGAAATGGAAGTTTGCAGTGGTAGAGGATGCACTGGTCACTATGTGAGGATCACATAGTGATCCTGAAGAAGGCCACAAAGCTGCAAGGATTACAGAGTTCAGGGTGTGAATATTGGGAGAGTAATATAGCTACCAGCATGTGCAAATCCTTAGGGAAGGAGGAGTTTGAAGGCCAAGGAATTCAAGATGTTGACTTCACGGTGAGCAGTGCACAAGAAGTCAGGACTGGTCCTTTTGCAAGTAACATTTTAAATCCTTGTTTCATCAGCTATGATACTTATTTGAGCAGTGCCAATTCCCTCCTGGGAGGGCGGAGTTATGAGTACCTGTAAACTGTGGAAGGATCAGAACAGCCTTTTCTCTAGTGACCTAGCTGTTTTGTTGACTCAGCTTTTAGAAAATTCTGTTTTTATGAGTTTTTATCCTGAGAAATGCGGGTTAAGTTGTAGATGTCAAAAGTTCCGTATAAATGTGATTTTTGTGGTGCTTTTGTTTGGAATAGCTCTAGTTTAGAAAATCCTTTATTGCAGAATTTATGCAGTGGTAAAGCTGTTCCTACAAAACAGTTTACAGTAGCTGTCAGCATCAGATGTTTTCTAGGTGCTACATTTGCCACCTAGCAACCACAGTAGGGTAATTGTGCTGCAAGTCATCCATGTGTGCAGTCCTGTCAGATAGAGACACTGCTGCAGGATTACCCACCAGTCATTAGTCATTAATGACAAGATATCTTTCTTACAGTACAAAGTGCTCTGGAGATTCCCCAGGGTGAATGCACAGGGCTTCAAAACAGCACTGCATTTTTCTGTAAAAGAAAACCTATATATTCCTTATGGTGAGGTCTCCAGTCAACAGTTATTCCCTGCAAGGCAACGTTTGTAGGAAATATTTAATTTTTTTTCTTCCACTGCATTTCAGAATTCCAAAACTGGAAGGAAGTGCATATTCTTTGAAGCTTATATTAATTGCTGTAAGAAATCAGATTCACTGTGCTATGTGGAAAATATATAATCCTTTAAATAGAATGACATATTCTTTTTTCCCCTGTCTATTCTCTATATGCTCTTACACCCTCTCGGAATACCTGGTCTCCATTTTAGAGACCTCTTTGTTCTTTGTCATATCTACTGGACTTTCCTGTGAAGCTTCTCTGCTGTTACTCATTACTGCAGCTGTACTAATGATGGATATTCTGGACAGCCTAAACTGTCCAGAGTTAGACACTGTAGCAGTTCCCGTTTTGGCGGCTGGCCATGGCACTGGCTGAGGGCTGGCAAGGACAACATGCTGTATTTGGGCTGTGGGATGTTGCAAACTGAGTAACAGGACTTACAGTGAATGCTGCTGCTGGGACAGCAGTCCCTTATGAACACAGGGCAATTCCCTTAATTCCTTTAGTCTTCTGAAGAGTCAAGGACTATGGTAAGGATATTAGCAAGAAAAACAGAGAGCAGCCAATCTGAAGGACCAGAAAAATGCTTTAAAAGCTAGAGGAGAATACAGAGCATTGGGAAGCAGTGTCAGTATCACCCCAGAAACTTGTGGGCGTTATCCCAAACCTTGCTCCTCTCCATTTTACTCGTTGTTGAAGCACCGTATGGAAAGACTGTAGCTTCTGGTGGGATGTAGGAAATCAGACATGAAGGGATCTGGGAATAGTTTTCCAGATTTAGGTATACACTTTTTTAACAGAAAAATCAAGAAAACGTGTAGGTTTTCAAACATGAAATGTATTATTTAGATTAAATTTAGATCTGCTCACAGTTATAACTGTGAGCAGTTCAGCTTTATTGGAGCATGTTATCAGATATCTGATAGGAATGTGACTAGTATGATTATTTGGATCTTATATTTCTATTTTATGTAGTAATAGTTACTTCTGTTTGCTGGAGTGTCAGTGCCAGCAGCCAGGGTTCCTTTACTTTAGTTCCCATCTCTGCAGACCTGTCTGTTCCTGGCAAAAACACTTCTGTTCCAGTGTAGGCTGGTTGTGTTCCCTCAAATAAGCTGACTTCTTTCCTTACATACAATTTTGTATGTGACAGAAGAGTGATAAAAGTGGAATCTTTCCCTGAACTGTTTTAAAATAAAACAGGGATTTTCATGTTTTCAGAAGATTAACTGCAAGATTGTGAAAGCTTTTCACATGTTCTGGTAGAATCCCCTTTCCTGTTGTATTAGATTATTACTGGCCATGTATGCAGTTTGAGAGAGATGAATTTTTTTCTTTTACTTCCCTCCAGACCTATCCTTCCACTGAAGCAAAATCAAATCTACATTTGTATTCTGATTACATAATACATAGCCTAATAAAAATAAACCCCACCACCTGCCACTGTCTACACAGCAGCAGCCAGTGACAGAAACTGTGGCCCACACTCATATGTTAGCTAATTTACTGTACTGAAAAGGAAAATCCATGAGTGGAAGTCATGAGAGGGTATTCCAGTGAAAACCACATTTAAAACTAGCTGGTATAAACCTGGGGTTTTTTCCTGTCTTTTTTTTCTCCCCTCCTTTTTCCCTTTGCTTAACAAAAACCTTTGCTCTGACCTTGTGAGGCTAAGGTAATGGTGGCCATGCAAACAGGAGAAAGAACTCAAAGCTTGTTTGACTGAGCCAGCAGTGGGTTTTTTACTCAGTTTTGCACTGTTGAGGTCACTGCTTGTGGCCCAGTTTTGTTCAGCTTGAGATGCTGCACACGATGCTTCTTCAGATGGTGTGTGCAGTGCTCTCTAATCCCAGCTGAAACCTTGGAGCTGTGTTTAAGTAAAGGTACAACAAAGAAGTTCCTTAAGAGCATGGAAGAGTCAACTTGAAACACTTAGCTGCACTTACTATGCAGCCAGCCATCCTAGCCTGGTGTACACAGAAACTTTATACACATTTATCAAATGTTTCAATTTGCTTTTGTTTTTTGTGAAAATTAAACTCTTTTGTAGAAGGAAGCTTGCTCCTATTCTGTTGCACTCTTTTCAGGGCAGACAAAACATATTTGTTTTCTAAATGTGGGTTTTTTTCCTTATTTAATTTCTGAGTAAGTTCTAAAAGGGCTTAGGTGCCAGTGCACCTAAGGCATTTTCACTCTTTGTGGATACATTTGCCCTTCCTCCCAATTTTTGCTTCACCTCTCTCTTCCAATATGCAGAGAAGTGCCTATAAAAAAAGGGAAAGAGCTGTAATTAGGACACCAAATTACTAGATACACTTAACATCAGAATTAGAGATCAAGAACTTGGCACCTTAAATCCATCTTGGCTCAGCTTTCTTGGTTGTTGCTGAATCAGCTTAGGGCACAGCTTTAAAATTCAATCAGCAACCTTATTATTATAAATGGGAAATTTTGTTAGGCTTTTCAATTGCTATTCCCTCACAAAGACCCATCTCTTCTGGAAAATACCTTCTACAACAACCACATTTTCTGCTGGTGAGCTAAAGGAGTCACATGAACTGTACCAATGGCTGTAATCATCACAACTTTGCAAAGCAGTGCTGGCAGAACTCTTCTAAATTCCTTCAAATGCTCATTTCTCCTCACAGCATGGAAGGCTGTGCATGATGTGACGCATTCAGATAAAGATGATAACTGGGCTTTTGACATAAAATAACAGAAATTTCCAACTTCTACATCCTGTAACAGTGAGCTTGCCTCTACCTTGTGCCAAGTGTTAAAGGTGTCCAAGCTTCTCTGTGAAAAACTGTAGTGGTTTGCTGCTACAGGAACTTGAAATAACTCAGCTATTCCCAGCAATGTCTGCATCACCAGTCTGGAGTGGTGACACATGCAGAATGAAGAGGTGTGAGAGGAGAACAAATCACACACAGGACCAAGTGCAGTGACTGGAACTCCCTTTGGGATCCACCACTACCATGGTTTGCGAACTGAGAGAGTTTCCCCACTTACCCTGTGTGTGTGATCTGTGCAAATCTGCATTCAAAAAAAAAAATTCATTTAGAATCAGACTGATGCCATGGTTGTCAGATGTATGAAGAGTGAATTAGAATTACATCAGAAGGAAGTCAGACTTTTGCACAGTTATAAATCAGACCAACCAATTGCATAAATAATTCTTTGTATGCATATTATTAATGAGTAGATAAACACTATTTTCTAGTGCTTCTATTAGATATGTCACATGCCAGCTAAGTTTAAAAAAAACAAACAACAAACAACACTGCAACGTTCCAACATAGACTTCAATGAGGGATCCACTAACTCAAGACTCAGATTCAGGTGATAGTGTAGAACCCTCAGTTCAGTATTATTGCACACATTCATATGAATGAAATGGCTTGACTGTATAACTCTACAGACCCCAACTCTCTTTATTTTTGGAGCTGCTGGGCTCTCTTAGAGCAGGCAACCACTCCCCAGGCAGCCACTGAGATCTGTGTGTGCTCAAATCTTCTAGAAATCCATCCCACTGCAATGTAATTCTAAACCAGAACATATCCCTGTTCTGCATGACATCAAGATTCCAGTTCTTTGGCCTCAAGTAGAATACACATAAAATTGTCCCAGCCATTGCCTTTTTATATGTCTTGAAAGAAAGTTATTTTTCTTCTCTAACACAGAGCATAAAAATAACACTGAACTCTCTCATATGCTTCTAAAAAGAGTGAGAGAGAAGATTAAATTTATGGAAAGTAATTGGCTCCATAGGAAATGCCTTGATTCCTACAGCATGACAGGTCTGAATGCTTGCACAATCAGGAAAACAAACACCAACATATGCAGGAAAAAAGTTAAAAACCAAGATTAGTATTTTGTGGAGGGGAGGGAAATGCAACTTACTATTTTCTTTTCACTACAGTTGTTTAAACAAAATGGAAACACAAAGAAACTGTGAAATTTGTATATTTCTAAAATGTGCAATAGGATTCAAAGTGAATGGAGTCAGGTTACTATCATGGGGGATCAACTTGTGTGCTGCTGTGCCTCACAGGTATGGTAGACTGCTGACATCAAAAGAAGAAGCACAGTAAAAATATACCACTTATGTGCTGGATGAAAAATGATTAATTTATGACTCTGCAGCTTTGAACATCCTGACTCTCTTTGAACTGTCAGTTTTCAAAATGCTTTCCAGAGTGCCTCTTTTATTTATCCTCTCTGCACTGAGCAGAGTGTGGAAATGCTTTCCTTTTTCCCTGAAACTTGCATCTTGATTGGAGGTGTGAAGACCAAAGAGAAGTAAAACTGTTTTAAAAGAGTCTGTACCAGCCCAGGAAATGCCACAAGGCCACTTCAGACACTTCAGTAACCTCTTCATCCTGATAAGCCAAAGAAGAAAAACCAACTCAGGAGCTTTAAATTCAAATTTTTCAATCTATCTTTCTCTTCATGTAAACAATTGCTTCATGTCACTTCTACCCAGTAGTCTGGATTTGCCTGCACTGCCAGTTCAAATTAAGTGCACAGTTCTTAAGCACCTTATTTCAAAAGATGATGCTTCCTCTTTCCCCCACTTCATTCTCAGAACCAGTCTTAAAGGTGTAGAACTTAATATCCAGCATAAACAGAACAGACAGTTGGGGATACAAGCATCACAAAGTCACCCCAGGACATCTAGACAGTGGAACAATGCAGAGACACTATCTTCCATGTGATGACAAGCAAAATTATTTCTTCTCATCATTTGATATCTACATAACAAAAGCATAGATTTCAGAAAATCTGTAGTGCTTGAATTTCATTTAGATTGAGTATCTTTTCAGATGGAAGCAGCAGAACAGGGCATTTTAGGGTATCCTCAGTGACATAATGTAGCAGACTGTTAGTGGGTTTAAGCTTTCGCCAGACAGAAAGCTGAAGTTTGAAGCCTTGTTGCCCTCCAGGCAGTGGGATGCAGTGTTGGCTCTCTCTGGAAAGCCTTTTCCCCTTGAACTGAGCTCTGGGCAGTCTGCACTGAATGCATGGCAGGGGCTGGGAACCAAGCACGTCAGTGCTGGATGTCTCACACTGCTCCTAATGCACTGAAAGTCCTCTCTCTTCTACCTTGGGGATCCTTATTGCCTGGGGATATTGGGCAGACTGCGTAATGGTTGGGAAAGAAAACACTTTTGAAAATGTAAAGAACAACATCTCATTTACTAAATTTTTTCTTTCTACTTATTTTTTGTCTGTTCCATCCTATTTGGTAATACTTTTACCTTACATTACCTATTTGGTATTATCTTTTTTATTCCTCTTTTCTAGGTTTTGTTTTTTCCTCTCTATATAACCAATACTCTTTCAATGATGTCTTACTCATCTGTGAACTAATGTGGAATTAGATTAAAATAAAATTTGTGCTATATTTATAAGTAATACCAAGAAAAGGAGACTGTACTTTGTGAGGCTGAAGTAAATTTTTATAGGTAGGTGTGTTATAAAGCCTCTAAAACAGGAGGCTATTGGAACAGAAACGCTGAGATAAATGTTATTGGAATGACCTGACTGCAAGGAACTGAACTTAAAGTTTGCTGAAAATAATGAGGGGTTTAAGTATTGCCACAGTAACACCATACTGGTATTTTCATTTTAAATGTTAGAAGTTGAGTAACTGGATTTACTTGATTTTCTGTCACTTGTTCTGCACTCAGTTCTGTTCAGTCTCCAACCCTACACTGCCTGCAGTGACCCATGGCCTGCCCTGCTTACCTAAATGGGCACTAGGAAAATACATAGCATTCAATTCAGCATGCAAACTACAGCTTGTTAAATTAAAATAAGCAGTTCTATTATCTATGAAATGAAGAAAATCATGCAAGAACAGAAAAATTGCAATCTCCCGGAATCTCTAAAAGCATCCACCAATTTATTCTTGCATATTTCTGCAGTTAGTGCTCTTTGAGGTCGGCATGGCAGCCCTAACCCTTGATCTCTGCATTTTGGCACTAATCAAACTACTTTTTAACCCAAAGTTGTACAGAAGCTGATTGTATACCTTCTTAATTCCAAATTATAATAATATTTCAATAGGCTGTTCATTTTGAGGAAATACTAAAATCCTATCTTTTACTCTTCCTGGCTGCACTGGTAACTACATAGAGCAGTGGATGTAACCAGGTTAAAAATAGTGTTTGTCTCATGATGTTTCCAGAAAGCTTTAGGGTGTCTCTTCTGTGTTGGATCAACAGTGTGCAGTGAGCCAGACAGTCCCATGTGCCCGTGATTGTCGTGCCGTGTCTGATTCTGTGCGTGCGAGGAGCTGCTCCAAGAGCCATTCAGTTCATGGCAAAGACATTCAGAATAGCAGCAGGATTTTTATATTCAGGGCACCCTTTTTGAAGAAATAAAATATTGCTGCTGGCAGAAAGGGAGATGCTCTGACAATTCCTAAGCAAGGATTAGCATTCCCTTTCCTGTGTCTTGTGAGTCAGCTTTAGCTGACTTGACCTTTTATTCTTTAGTATTTGCTTTTGCATTTTCATTGATGTTGAGCCCTCAGTGGGAAGAGACAGTGATTAAATTCTTCCCAAGGCTCTGAAGTAGGATTTGGCAATTGAAGGATGATAATTCAGTGAATGGCTGTGCAATTCAACCAGCCAAGGGGCAATGCAGATTCATTGTGGCAGCACTGTATGATACCCTAGAATATCTCTACAATAAACAGAGCTCGTTTTTGCAGTCTTTTACTGGTGATGCAGATATCCTGGTGGTTTTTTATGGCTGTCAGATCTCATTCACAGAAAAATTAACTATGCCAAAACTCACTATGATAGTCTAAGCTGCAAGACCTTGGAATGTCTATGCTGACAATCAATGGAAGGATTGTTCAAGGAGAGGCATTTCTATCCTTTATAATTTTTAATAAATTGTCAAGGCTGAAACCTTTTTGCTTTTTCTTAAAAAAATGTGCTAGATGCTAAGGAAGATGTCTATTTGAGAGCACAGGATGTAAAGCTAACCATTTTTAAGAGAGAAAACCAAAGTTCTTTTTTATTAAATTCAGCAGAAGTGACTCTGCTTATTAGCCAGGACAATGACATACGTTCTTCCTTTTTGGCCAATGTGAGCTTTGGAATCTCACTATTATTTCTAGTGAGAGTTAAACATCCTGTCACTCATAGAGATGATTTCTAGTACCCTCCACGCTGGGAGCTTTCAACCAGCAGCAGTGTGTCAGGGTGCCAGCCTAAGGACAGCTTTGAGAGGTGAAATATTTGTGGTTTGTGATGGAATTCTGAATAATGAGACAGAACTTTATACAGATGGGGAAGAATGGGGAATTTCAACTCCTGCTTCTTCAATGCAAGGCTGCAGTTGAAAAATGGAATGTGTGTCCAAAAGGAAATACTTGGGATAAAGCTTTAAATAAAATAAATAATAATAGTGTAGTGTTCACTATTTTGTGCTTTTGTCATTCTTCTAATTCCTGCTCTCCCTTTGCCCAAACTGTTCTGATAAGCCAGCCTTCTACATCTTCATGCTTTAATCTCTAATATCCCTCTACTAACCTATTAATGAGAAGAATTATTTATACTCTCATTTCCCTGCTACATAAACTCTGGTGGCAAGGCAGAAGGAGAAGCTGGTTTGAGATTCTGTTCAAGAGCGGGTCTTGTTTAATCTAATATTAACTTCGTTTCTACCAAGAAGTAATAGCAGGGTTGTTCTGTCCTGCCAAATAATGTTATTTGCTGTGTTTCTGGTGGCTTCAGAAGGGCCACATGTGAATCTTAAATGCTTTAAACTCACAGCTGCTTCCAGCTGCTTCTTCAAGGCAGGAGACAACAGAGGATGGTGAGAACAGTACAATAGGCAGTGATGTGGGTGCAACAGCAGCAACTATATAGACTGGCTGTTTTTTAAAACCACAGGGATGAATTTTAAGTAAATGTTTGACAATATTCCATTGAAGAATTTTTTAAGAATCCTTTCTGTTCATGATAAACATAAGGAAGGAAGCAGAGGCTGCAGAGGTGAGCAGTGGAGTTTGCTGAACAGCTCAATATGAACAATCAGCAGATCAGCTCTAGGAGTACATAAATTGAGAGTATGACCTGAAAATAAGGTAGGGATAGATTAGGAAAGCTTCTGGAGAATGAAGGTAGGAGAATCAAAAAAAGGTCTTTCAAGCAGGTTTTGACAGAATCATTTAAAATCTACCAGGGTAAAAATTGTTGTTGAAGGAAGTCATTAGCATAAAGACTGAAACAACAGTTTTAATTACACCCCTAATATCTTAGGGGGGAAAAAAGAATTAAGAAAAATTCAGTAAATAAAGTAAGTCCAGAATGTATTAAGACCAATGCGCATGGGAGCTTTTTATAGTGCTGCTACAGGGATCAGGAAAAGAAAGTGGGAGAAATTAAAACACTTGGAGCAAAGTGATTCCAGTGTCATGGTTTTATGAGGAGGAGCTGAATAGTGAGATAACTGCACATCAGTATAGCTTAGAGAAACTGCGGAAGCTCCTGTAGCAACAAAATAACTGCTAGAAGCAATTTAAAATTAAATTGATTGCACAGAAGAAAAAAAAAAAATCAATGCACAGAAGTCAGTCCAGAAGAAGGACTGAGTTGTGAGGGGGAAAAATCTACACATTCCTCTAGACCTCATTAATCAATTTCCTTCTTTGAGTTATACACATAAAATATTATGCAGTTTCTTCTGGGGCTGTAGCAGTGCTTGCTGAAGAGAATAAAGGCAGCATCTGGGCTTGAATGTCCAAGCACTCATGCTGGTGTATAAGGGAGTATTGAGGAAAACTTGTTTACCATCATTTCATCTCCCTTTCCATTACCATCTTTTCCCCAGGAGGTAAGTCAGTGTAAGTTTGACCTTTCTTCCCAGTGGCTGGTTACAGCCAGTCCACCACAGGAGTTGGAGTGCCTTCATCATTTCCTGCTGAACAATACCTGGTGGTCTGATTACTGTGTATCCAAAGCCATCTGATTAACAGGTATCAAAATCAGCAATTTTGAATGATAAACAAATAAAGGACAATAAAAAAAGCATTCACTGCCAACAACTATAATATTATCTTTGAAGCCAGAAGAATTTCCTCTGGATTTAAATTCATTAATGACTTATTTCTTTGTGCTGAGCTAGCTGGATTCAGTTTTGTCATGATCAAAGCTCTCTGGGTAAAAAGAGAATGAAAAATGAAGAGAACCAAACAAACACTTTTTCTTTCCAGAAATCTGATCTATGTATCTAATTTGTTTAATGTAGCCTTCAAAAATGTTTATAGACTTTTCTCATTCCCCTCTGTAGACTTTTTACAATGAAGGATTTTACTGTCCTTATTAAAATAACAGCACATTTATTTTTAAAAAGTAGGAAAGTCTTCAGGAGGAGCAGATTTATCCTAGGGAAAGCAGCTGCTTTGCAATCTATACATCATCATCAGGATGGCAGAAATTTATTATATGAACATATGAGCAGCAAACTCTTGTCTAGAAAAATATACTGTGTCAGAGTATCTGAGTTATTTCTGGTCTCTATCTTCTAAGAGTGTAGGATTTCTCTGGACACTTCCTCTACACTGGGGGAGGGCAATGAGAGGTTCTTCTCTTAAATAATGCTGTTCACTGGTTTGATTAGGTTTTTGCTTTCTTTAATTTGGATTATAGTGGACACTGTAAAAACTGCATGCTTGGATCAGACAGGGTGAAGTTATGAAGACTTCATGTCCAAGTGGGTGGTTATGCAGGATTCTGGCTGCTGGTCCCAGTGAACTGGGGAGGGTGTTTGTGCAGAGAGACGCTGCCAGGAATCCCCCCAAACACACACAGAGAATACAAAAACATGTGGAATTAGCTTTAATTTCCATGTGCTCCACTAAGAAATTCCCAGCTCAGACTGCTCAGGTCAGTCTCTACATGTAGCAGGAGTCGGATATTGAAAAGTCCAGGGGAAATGATTTTTCGAAGTGACCAATGATTTGGGTACCTCTGTATCCAGAACTGAATGTGACTTAGCTAAAAGGAACTCATCTTTCAGCATGGCGTTCCTAGTCCCTGCTCACAAGCATTTGGGGATTATGGTATGTCTCATCACCAATTCCTTGCTGAAGAGCTGCCAATGAGCAGGAAGCATCTTGGATACATCCATGAACTCTGCTTCTGGCAAGAGAGAGGGAGCCCCAGGCAGGGTCACTGCAGAAGCCTGTGTGGCCCACAAAGGTGTCACTATTACACCTGGATTTCAGAGGATGCTTTCCTGAGGACGTGTGTCATGAGTTCCCTTGGGTCCACTGGGATCAGCCATCCCAACTGAGTCCCCTCCCAAGTCCTTGTGCACCTGCAGCTTCCTCACTGGCAAGGAGGAACAAGAATAGAAAAGATTGTTGCTCCTGGTGTAATGTTGGAGAACAGTGTGTTCCTTCCTTGGGGCCTGAAATAAAAGTGAAAGTAGGTCACTTCTCTGCATTTGGAGAGGTACTCGTTGGCACATTATCCAATTAAATTATTCTCTTTTTAAATATTTCCAGAAATCGTGACCTAAATGGGTTTCTTTCATAGACAACTGGTAAAACCCCCTCCCTTTTGATGTACCCAAGAGATGTTTTAACTTGACTCTCTTACAAGTGTGGTAAATGGCAAGGAAACCCCCTTCCCTTCTGCTGGAGGCATTGCTCTTGGCTCTTGTCTAATGCTGAGGAAGAACTGGTGTTCTGATTTTACTCCTAACACAATCTCTGTGTGACCATCCATGTATTTAGTTGAAATCAGGTGGTCCATCAGTGTTGCCCTTTCCTGGAGTTATTGTGGGGTGTTAGTAAAGCAGCATGTTTATTTGTATTGAAATTAGAAATGTGCAAAACACTCTGTTAAAATATACAAGGTCAGTCTGAAGTGGAGGGAAATGAACATTGAGGGATTTTATTTTTAAAGTTTCAGATTAAAAGTACAAAGTATAGGTTTACTGGTTTTGTGTTGTCAATCTGCCAACACTAACAGATCATGAAATGTGAAAGGTGTATTCCTACTGCTTTATGGTAATTTCAGTGAACATATATCTGGTATTTCTTGTGTGTATTAATATCTTGAAACTCAAATGCTGATTTCATAGGTAGCATGAGGAAACATGCTTTTATGACCACATAATTACCACTGTGACCACATAAAATGTGAATAATACGAATTGTTGTAAGCTTCAGAACACTCTTATTCCTTAATGACCAGCAGATCTGAATAAATGTATTATATTGATCAGCTCTTTATTATAATCCTACCTACAGGAATTAAACCCAGGGTGAATAGAGGAAAAATGTCATCCAAATAGACGTGAAGATAATAGTTCAGTCCTGAGTGCAGTAGATTCATATTTGTAAAATATTCTGCCTTATAATGCATCATTTAATTTGTTTTTAAGCCAATTTCATTTCAGTTTCTAGACTATTTGGTGCAAGAAGGGAGCTGGATTGGACTTGGAATCCAATAAATATTGAGCTGTGTTGTTCTAATGTGCTTTCTGGTTGTATTCCATCTATCCTACACACAGAGGGTAGGTCAAGCTGTATTGATATAGATACTGTGTTCAATAGACCTTCATCCACTCAGGCAATGGAGATGTTTTTAATTGAAACATATAATGATTCAAATAAAAGATAAACTAGTAAAACAAAATGCAAATTTAAAACACAGTTCTGTACTTCTATTAGTTCTCTTTTCAAGAATATATTTTAATTCCATCTTTTACAGGATTATGACTTTGTCTTTTTGAACAACATATCTCAAAGATTAACTCTTTTTCCCTTTCCTCTTGTCTATATAATGTTTAATTCCAAATGTACTGAGAAGTCCAGATCAAAAAGAACTTGTATGAGATCTGAAATTCTGTAATTTACAGAAAAATAACTACTCAGCTCCCAATGCCTAGATCTACCTCTGCTGTCATATTTTCTTCAGTTGTAAAGATTTATTTTGCCTGGCCCAGTTCCAAACTAAACCTTAATGCTGCAGTCTCAACAGATGCTGATATTTTCAAATAAAAATGATTCATTTGTATTTTTAGAGAACATCTATCTCCAAGTTTAATATCTAAGTTTATAAATTTGGAAGGAAGACTGTCTTGTGATGATAAGTTTCTAAAATACTGCACTGGATCTGACAATTTATTTGCAGTACAGCTCTTGGTCATTCAGGTCAAGTCAGAACTGTAAATACAATCTGCATTAATATGATGAAAGAGCAGATCTGAAATGTTATTAATCAGTCTGTGAGTGAAGACAGTCATCTCACTACCCTTAAACTTGATGGAGGGGAGGGAAGGGCAGCAGAAAGGAGGGGGAAGGAACAACGTGGAGTCTTCTGCTGACATTGGCCATGTGACACAGGAAAAAGTCTGATTTTTCCATAAGATTCCTGGAAAATTTGGACTTGGCCAGTGTAAAAGAATTAGCTTTCCTGTGAAGGGCATTAATTGACAGACTAACCTTAAAATGTGTAGCAAACCCAAAAGAAATTACAAAAAATTTGTCTACAGAACATTTTGAAGCCTGCTGTATGTCACTTTCGCCTTTCAAGGACTAGGATAATAAAGCTATTTTTATTCTCTTCCCTCTCCTCATCCACTGCCTAAAATATCCCAGCCAACAGAATGGATTATCAATTTCTGCTCCATAGAACTTGATAAGAAAGTGTTCAGTCTGCAGAAGGTGCTGAGGACTTTCCTGGCCCTGCTTTACAAGAATCAGAAGTTTAGGACCAGAGGATTAGGCACTAGAATAAATTTTTGCTGTGCTGCGAAGGAGTCTAGAGTCCTTTAAACCAAGGAGGAAGTTTGCCATATATTTTTGGTACTATCACTGTGTAGTTTGCTTTCTGTGGAAAGTAATATCAGCCCTGCTCTTTGCTTTCAGTCAGTGCCTAAAGGGACAATATCTTCATCTGCTCCTTTCTATTTATGGCATGGCTGAGGACAGCCCTTTAAACCACTTGCCAAATTGTTTCTAAAGGTCACAAAAGACCTGCTCAGCTTGATGAAGTTTTATTTATGAGTTTCTTATTTTTTGAGATGGGGAAAGAAAATTAAAAATTTAGTCCACCATAATATATCTTCAGCAAAAAAACCACCTTTTTAGGTAGATTTTCAACATTTTTTCCAGTAAAAATGTTTTTAAAATATCTTTTCATTTAAATGAGGTCTTAATTTTTAAATGGTCCGCATAGATCCATCATCATATGTATTGCTTTGAAAATTTAACTTCTCAGGACATGCCAACTGTAATGGTGCTTCTGGTGCAAACACTGCCCCAATGGAGTTTGGAATTTGCCAAGGTATATCCAGGATGGACCTCTGCTTGAGTGCCTGTGGCATTCAAACTACAAAATGTTTGGAGGCTGTTTTGGGACGTGGTGTAATCAGTATGCCTGGAGTACAGATAAATGCACATTGAGTTTGGAGAGCCTCATCTCCAGTCTGACTGTCCAAGATCAGAGTGAAACCATCTTGAACTTCAGATTTGAGACAAAACTTTTATAAATGATGAGGAGATATCAGAAGTGATGGTGCATTATGGTATCATCTTCGTTTGATATTTGAAATATTTTTGCATCCAAACCATCATAGCCAGGTTATTGTGCATAAAGTATAAATATGAACCACTTTTAAATAGATGTACTGATGTAAATTTGCTCCTCACATAATATGAAGAACCACAGCTCTTTTAATGCAAGCCAGAGAAAGTAATTGGTAACTCTTTATGGCTCCCAAGTGGTGGTTAATTTCAGCTGATGTAAGCAGATAGTGAATATCTCACAGATGGGCAAAGGATATGAAAGTATGCTTCTCCTTTTGAAGAGGATAACCCTCACACTCACAGCTGGAAATAACTAACTTCTGGCTTTGCTTTGCTTCAGTGAATAAACCTTTGTAGGAATGCAACAGATCGACTCACAATGAACGACTCTAAATGAGACACTTTGTACTACTACACTGAGCATGTAATTACAGATAGCAGCTCTGCTGCTGTTTGCATCTCTCTCAGATAAAGTGCATGTGCACACATTGTCATGGGATAATTACATATAACACTGTAAATGCCCAGCTGCTTGAGGGATATTCTTCCATTTTCTGGGTCTGTTTCTCCTCCATCTCCACCAAAACCAAAGTTTACCTGTGCTACAAACATGTTATACAGCATCTGTATACAGCCAATGCCACTTTGTGCCACTGGTACTGTGGAGAATATATTTCACTGGTTTGGTTTAATCCACTACTCTGTGGAGAAAAATGTAAAGCTAGAAAAAAAAGTGTTTGCCTTTGAATAAAATTGTTATGCTTACTTTGTATATTGAAAACTGCATTTCAGGCTGGGTAAAACAATTGTCTTAGTTTTTTTCCTAAATATCTTTAACTGATTGCAACAGTTTTTAATTTAAAGTGTAGTTGCTTTTCTTTGTCTTTTTTAATGTCCTTGTTCCACTCCTAGAGGGAGATTTTCTGTACTCAACAAGCCTTAGAAAAACTATTGCCCAAATCTGATTGTTGAAGATAAACAGTGAATGGCAGTGTGTGTAGCTGCAGCCTGCAGTGCCCTGTGAGCCCAGGCTGGTGTTTGTGTTGCACTCACAGACTGCCTGAGGCAGGAGCAGAATTATCTCTTTGACCTGAAGACTGATTATTTTTTCATTCTCTATCCTGCCTATTTTTGCTGTCTGGCACTAGCCCCAGTGGCTGGAGCAGTATATCATCACAATGTCTCAAACTCAAGTTCTGATCTGAAGTTAGTTCTGAAGTTAGTTCTCAGCACTTTTCAAATCTTCTACCTCCTGAGTTTGTCAGTTCTTCCTGTATTTGCATCAACATTCTGGAGGTACTGCACAGATCATGAGGTTAGTGTATACAACTATGGGGAGCTGTCTCCTTTAGGCAGGACAAAGCTTATCTTGTACTGGCAAGTCTGATATTGGCTGTAGCAGTAGATTTGGCTCTTGTCCTCAAGAGAAAGGAATCCTGAGTAGTTTTGTGGCAATTAAATAATTTCTGAAGCATGAGAAACTAACAGTTGTCAAGGTCTGTGCTCACAAGATAATCTCTTTAAGATTGCATTAGCATTCTGTTCTATATATTTTGGTGGTTTTCAATGTGTGAGGACTTTCACCTGACAGGTACTGAAAGTGCTTTGTCAGAGTATAACCAAATCAAAGGGGAAAGAGGGAAAGCTCTGTCAGCTTCACCTCTACTTAGTATGAAGCTTCTAAAGCTTCTTGCTTGGCAAGAAATTAAGAAAAACAACTCCACAAACATAAGGATAGGATGATATCTAAGTACATCAAACAGCTAAGTGCAGGGGATGAAAGTTCATTACTTTTTTTGGAAGCATTTTGAGGGAATTCTGAGGCAGGCTGTCTCTAATACCATCCCCCTGCTAATACTCTTGTCATTATGGCATCAAGCTGAAGACCTGAGCAGTAGTGCAGGAGCTTCTCAAGGAGAGCACCCAGGAGCTGCAAGACCCCATTTCCCAGCCTCTCTTTCCAATAGGTAGCAAAGATTGAGGCCAAATTTAGTGCCCATTGCCATTGAACTCAACTGCTGTTTTATTATTGATTTCAGTGGAGCAAAACAAGGCCCTTGCAGTTCTAACTGCATTTATAATATATGGAATCTTAATAGATACAGCTGAGGGCAAATTCCGCTATTTGGAGAGAGGGAGAAAGTTGTACATTTGCAATTATTTTGAATTAGTCACAGGACATTCAATGTCTTAATAGCACAGTTTAAGACTCTAACATAAATAAACTCTGTTTGTTCAGAAATTTGTATGCAAAACAGCAGTAAATAGGCTGAGCTAGCAATCCTGTGGAAATATTTGCATTCTCACTGATTTCAAAACATTGGTCATCTACCATTCTGTGTTTGTAATAAACCACTATTGAAGGCTGAATTGGAAAAATAAAGAAGAAGATTATTTCACTGCTGATACAGGACTAGTTTTATATCCAAACCTCAACATCTAACTTTCTATAAGTGCATCAAGTAGCACTTCTTTAGTAAGAAAGGTATAGAGAAGTTTGGTATTTTGAGCAAACCCTTAGAGGCATTCCATGGCTGATTTCTGCTTTTGTCATACATTTTCAAGCACAAGATGTAAGAAAATACTTCTGAATTCAAAAGTACCCTTATCAGAAGAGAGCCGTGTTTGTTCTATTCATCACACAGTTCTTGTGTAAGGGGAAAACTCATGTTGCAGTTTTGTGGAGCTCCAAACGCAATGATTTGAGAAAACTATTCCCAGCATAGTGACTTTCTTGCACAGAATTGATATTTATTTATTTACTTTTATGATTTTGTATATATTCAAAATTTCTGCAATTTTGAAATAGCTCCTAGCTATTTCTCCAATTCTTCAATCACAATCTCTGCATTTAGGCACTAATGCTTAATTGAGCATCTTGTGGTGGTGCTTCAGTGATTTAAATGATTGCACAGATTGTCAGCATGCTGCAGTTTCTTTGAAATTCACGTCTCATAAATGTTTTTGCAGCTAAATGGAATTCTTGGTCTTGCATCTGTATTCAAAGGGCATCAAGTCTCCCTATAGCCTGTGAGATAGAACTCCAGCTGAATAGTCACAGAATTATTTAAAAATAATTATTTGAGCAATCCATTGTATGATGGAGCACAAAATAGGATCAGATCAAGAACTGATTGTGCAGTTCCCCAGTGTCCTGAAAGCCCTTACTAACAGCGATTAGAAACTCTGGCAGCAGCAAATTGCAAATGTGATTAACCTTAAATGGAAACAATTTTATTAAACTAAAGATCTGATTAGCGACTGAACTGCACAATGCAGATTTTCAAGCAGGGGTTACAATACTACCACAGCCTACAATTTAATTCTGATATGAGTTAATTTGTTTCTTTGCATAAATGCCGTGGTAAAGAATTTTTTTTTAAACCAGAAGTGTCCATCCTTAAAATAATTTCTAGTGGATCTATTGTTGCCAGTCAGTGGGCTGTGTTGGAAATGACTTAGAGAGCATTAGGAAAAAAGAGGAAGATGTCAACTCATTCCCATTGATGGACATCTCTTGTTTTCTGGGGTAGGTATAGTAACAGGTATTGCTGCCTCCCTTCCACTCTCTGTAGAGACATTACAAAATGTCCACAGTTTATTTCCTGTATCTTTCTTTCCACATTGCCCAGCAGAATTAGGGAACAGTCCCTGTTTGAAAGCTGGAAGAAATTCTGAGGTCACGTGCAATACTGTTCCATAAATTCCTTGCCGGTTTGTTTTTAAGCTGTTTTTACATTCAGAACTATCCAACCAAGGTGTAACAAACAGAGGGAGACAGAAAATCTTAGCCAATGTCTAGAGCAGCCATTGCTTTTATTTGTTCAGTTTGCATATTAGGCTTCTCCAGAGAGCTCATGACACACCTGAAATCAAGCTCTTGTGTAAGAATCCCCAGAGATCTAAACCCACCATGCTCAGTTTTATGGAAGCAGGGAATGAAGGCACAGCTCATGGACAAGAGGAGACCACAGTCTATGTATAAAAACAAAAATAATAAAATAAAAGCAAATGAGACCTCCTTAATTTCTAATTTCTAGGGATGTTATTGCTCAAGTCTTCTTCCTATAGCCATATTCTATACAGTTGAAGAAGAGCTCTACAAAGAAAAGATTTTACCATGAATTCACACATCCTCACTCTTCCTATAACATTTGGCCAGTTTTCAGTGGAGTTTAGGTAGCACAACATACCAGTCTTTATGAATGTATGTGTGTGGGTGGAAGCAAAGTCCTGTTTAGCATTTCATGTAGGAAGTGAAATGTTTCTGCAATCCATCAGCAAAATAAAATCTATGTGCCTTTTGATACTTCAAGGCTTGTTATCACAGTGCAGTGATGTAGACTTTGACATACACTGAGCTTTTCTTGTAGGGAATCCAGTTTTTGTTTTGTGTTTGGGTGAGAGTAGTTCATTCCTTCCAGAGGAATGAATGGAGCATTGTGTGTGTGTGGTGTGGGGATGTCCAATCCTCACTTGTGAGACTTTGGGCACTATAACAGCCTCTTTTGTGAGGGGAACAATGTTCCTCTGCCACTGCTTTCCCAATTCCCTGGCCAGTACTGCAGTCCATGCAGTCCTTCTGCCACTGCTGCCATGTGTCTGTTGCCTCTCCACTCGCCAGCATTTTCAATGGAAAAGGAATCTTGTTCCTCATTCAGAAGCTGGGAATGCAGCTCATTAGAATCTTGGCAGCATGAATGAAGCTTGTCATTTAACATCAGATCTCATTATGGCTCAACAGGAGATATAAAGTGTCAGATAGGGAGCAAAACCAGTACATTATGGATTTAGTAGTCTCTTTTTTCTCCTCTCTATTTTAATATGCTTTTTGGATATGAAGTAGAAGAGTTTAAACCGCTCACTGAAGTGTTTTCGAAAATGATCTCATTTCTTCTAGATCTCCAACACTACTGTGCTGCCCTCTTTCTGCCAGAGAATCCAAAAGTGCTTAAAGAAATTAAGTGCTACAGATATGATGCAAGAGTTGCTGAATGACAACTCTCTTAACAGGGGAAATGAGTTATATTTATACATTTTCCTTCCATTCCCAGAGTGTCTCCAGGACATCACCTAAAGGATGCTACGCTTCTTGCCAATTCTGGGGTGAAATTCTTTGAGCCTTAAGGAATGTGCACAATCCTCCGGTCAAAATCCTGTGCACATTCTGGAAAAAGGCACAATTTGCTCCCTTCCCAATTTATAATCCTGTCTAGTATGTTACTGTTGAATTCCTTTGATTTTGAATTATTCCATGTTACAGTTTTAGGCCTGTTTTACACCTCTGTGTGATGTCACCCCTACCCACGTACTCCCACTCCTTTAGTCAGACATGCTGATGTACTTATTTTTTGCCATCTTTTCTAAAAGCACAAATTCTCTGTACATATAACTATATATATACTGCAGTTACAGTTGGGGAAATGCTTTTTTGGCTTCTGTGTAGTACTTTTTCCTGATGAAAGCTAAGAAGACTGCAGTTGTGTAAGTTATTGTTAGTGGCAGAAGATTCTTATGGTACAAACATCCATTCCCTCTGTCAATCCATGCAGATCTCTGGGATGGTCTGGCCATAATTCCCAGCAATTCCTGCCTGTGGTCGGGGGGCAGGCAGCTGCTGCCTTGCATGAATCCTGTCAGGGTAAGGACGCAAGGGAGAGAAACAGAGGCAGGTCTTTCTGGCATTCCTTTATCCTTGAAAGCCTTGCTGATGGAAATCTGCAGTAGGAGAGCAGCATCAGCACTAGGAGAACATAATTTACATTGATGCAATCAGGCACAACCTTTCTCTTTATTCCCAAAATGAAGGAATGAGGAGAGAGAAGAATCCTGACACAATCTGCTGTGACCATTGCAAAGGCACTGGTACAAGGAGAAGGTACTCACTACCCCTTTTAGCCTCTGTTGTAGCCAGTTCACTGATTTTGAAATTAATACAAAGAAACAAAATCAAGTAAAAACCAAAACCACGGCGAAAACTAGCAAGCTGAGATTATGTTATTGATGGAGAAAGGGGGAGAGAGAGAGAGAGGAGCTTTATCTCCACTGTTCAAGTTGCAGATACGACTATGTCATCTATATATAGATTTCAATTTCCTGTTAACTGTGTCCATTTCTGTGATACCTTCTATTTTAACAGGTATTCTTCTGCAATTATGCTGTACGAGTCTCTGTACTCATATCATCCATACTTACAGGTGCAAAGTTCCACTTTCACAGTAAATTGAAATACTGAATTTCTGGGAGTCAAGTGACACAGCTTCACTAGATGTGTTTAAGACAGTGTTGTCAGAAAAACTGGGAGATCATTTAATGAAAAATCACCAGCTATGATTTTAGTTATTACACAGAATAAGCTGTTTACATTTGTTCAGCTTGTAATTTTTAAGCATTTAGAGTACCAGAAGGTGTATTGACATCTACAGCTTAGAATAAATAGAATTTTGAAATTACTCAAATCATACTGAAATTCATCTTTAAGAGTCTGAAACAGCTTTTAATGTTTAACCATGAGTATCTGCAGTGGCTGAGCTGCAATGAGATGATCTGTAGAAATTAAATTAGTATTCTTGAAGTGATTTCCACTAATTTAACTAGATTGGATATGATTCATTTTGTTTTAATTTAAACTGCAGTTTAGGCTCTGTAGTTTTTCTGTGTGAGTGAGGCCTCAGAACCAAAAGTACACCAGAATGCACTCTCACACGGCCCAGCACATTGAACATCACTTGTTTTTAAATTGCATCTTTCTTCTCATGGGATGAGGAGGTGCTAAAGAAGTGCCAAGTCACAACACAAGAGCTGTGGTTAAGTCATCTCTCCAGTCTGGCACATCTCTCCAGTCTGGCGCGGATGAAACTGGCAGTGTCATCTGTCTTCCTTTGTTTCTTTGCAGACACTCTTCAGTTTTTCCCTGAAGCAGACTGTGCTCTGAGCTCAAGGCTGGGTGTGCTCTTTCCACCTGTGTTTTGTTGGAGCACAGACTTCAAGTGCTTTCCAAACCTGCCAGTCTTTGATGCAGTAAGTTGTGACTGCAAATAATGGAACTGCTGTTGAAAACTGTGGCTTCCCTCCCTTATTAAACAAAACACAGAAGAACAGAGTTTGTTAAAGGAAATAATAAATTACAAAGGCGAGCACTTTTTAAAGGATGCTGTCTCTGGGCTCCTGTTTTGTGCAGTTTGGGTGACTGTATTGACAGTTCAGATGCCTTAGATGCATGAAATTAGGTGGGATGAATAGGGGTCTAAACCAGTTTCAGCCAATTACCTGATTTGCTATGGCTTCTGCAGCTAATAGTGTATAAAAATAACTGTAGCAAAGATAGAGGCTCAGACAAAAAGGCAATGTTTAAGGTTTATGTCAAATAAAGAGTCACTACCATTTTCCCTGCATGCTGGATCGTTGCCTGAGGTCCAAGAGTTGGTGCAGTGTGAGCAATGCAGCAAGTTCTGTACTGTCAGCACTAATTGCTGTGGAAGGAGAATGAGCAGTGAGTTCTGACTGAGAAGGGGAAGCAGAGCCCTGCCATTGCCATGAGTTCTGTCAGTAGATAAGTACTAGTGCTTTATACAAGTGCATGTACTTGCAGCAGAACTGTGTCTATACACTGGTGGTGGTTGTGTGAATGGGAACTGACACTAGAAAAGCTTCAACTTTTTGATGAAAAGCTTAAGTAATTTCTCTATCCTAAAAAGTACACCCAGCCAGTAATGCAGCCTTGTGATCTCATCATATGCCATGCTGCCTGGCTATTTTGGGCAGAATCAAAAATGTTTGCAGGCCATAACCAAGATGTGGGTTTATACAAATAACCTGATCACTAAAAAAAATGTTAAAGAAATAAAAATTCTGTAAGACTTAAATTGATTTTGTTCTTCTACAGTACAGGCTGTAGTGCTATCATCTGTTTTTGTTAGGGGATCACTAATAAAGCCATGCTAATAATTCCCTATGGTCACCAAGCATTTAATAGAGTGGACAGGTTATTAGAAGAGATTATTTTAGCTATTTAGGCTTGGGTACTGGGTTTGGAAGTGTAGCTCTTCCTCCTGCTTTCAAATGTTTTATTGGGCTATTTCATGGAGTATTAGTATTCTCTTAACTCCTGTGTTTAGAAAATGCATATGAAAATGTTCGTTTTATGACTAAACATCTGGAAAGGGTAAAGTATTAACCTGTGTACAACCAGCCTAGTTGTATGAAACAACAGAGAGCTATACAAGTCTCTGTAGTGTTCTGGTTTTCCTATTTGAAAGGGTCAGCTGAATGCTATGGGTGTGAAAAGAGACAACTCTTCAGGGCTTTGAAGTTCTTTTTAAAATTTTTGTCAAGTTTTCTTAATACCAAGCAAACCTAGTACCATATGTTGCTTTTCTAGTCTACCATATATCCAGTATACATTTTTGTCACTACTGATGGCAGCAGAGATTCCTCATGGCGTGTTGCTTTCAGTGAGGTAGGGACTAAGGACAGGATCTGATAGTTTTGCTGTAGGGTTGATTCATTCACACTCCTTGAGATCCTGGAGATTTCTGCCCTGGGATTTGCTAGCACAGCTCATGAAATCCAATCTTGTCTCCTGTGGGAGGAAAGCAATGCAGGGTCTGAAATATAACATACCTACTATAAGGTATTCAGAGGAAAAATATTTGCCAATGTTTTGTTAGATTTAAAAGAAATTGTGGCTTTCTGGAATTTTGAAGTTTATAGAGGCTTTTAATACATTAAGCCTAGTTTTCACTTTATGCAAGAGTTAAAATGTTATTTAAAACATTACTAAGAAATTATGTCCTAGATACTACCCAGCTCTCTCCTTACATGTAAGCTCAGCATGTCGTGGTGCTGCTGGCTGCAAGGCATTATTTGGGCTTGTTTGATGGGGAATTACATGCCCTGGAAAGAAAATTAATAAAGATATCTGCTTTCAACTCCTAAATTTTCTACCTAGTTCTTTCTGGGAATTAAAAGCACGTATTTTAATATATGCAGTCCTAACACTTAAAACTACACAGTCCATTTTTTAGTCATGACCAGGTCTTCAATAACTCAAGCAATTCATGGCAGAGTGGGAACATTGGTATTATCTCTTCTTTTCCAGATGAGCTGGAGCAGAGTAAATAGGCTGTATACAGCTCTGAAAAAGCAGCTTGTTTCAAAGGGATCCTTTCAGCTACAGACCATTATGTCACCTCCTCTGAAGAGCTGCCCAGGCCTGCAGCTCTGGGAGGGCTCTGAGTGCTTCTCCTGGGGCTGACTGGACTGACTCCAGCATTTGGCTATAGCTTGGGATGCTGGGTGAGTGGCATAGTCACACTGGAGCTGGAGGTGAGAAGCAGAGCTGTTAGTGATGCTGGCAAGGTGGCTATGAAAAGAACTATTTTTATTGCATCCTTTAAGAATCCAAAGTGTTTTCATGCAGCCCTTCTTTGTGGCAGTATAACCAAAGTTTCATAGAATGCTGTGTTCTCATGACTCAGAATCCATCTCCTGCAGTCATTTGTTTGAGGACTCACCACTGGAGTGGAAAGCTTGCTTATATTAAGATCTGTGATGAAATGTTACTTCCATTACTTTTGATACGTGGGCTTCATCCACTTTGTTCCATGTGGCATAGTTTTGGTAAACATCCATCTGTGTGTGATACAAAAATTCTCCCCTAAACTGCAAAATCTGCAGAAGCAAACTTGAGTTTTTTTGACTCCTACATTTCTTAACCCTTTCTTGTATCTCTTTGAGTAAAACTTGCTTTTTCATTAATATATTTTTTCATCTTCGTTTTAACTGGTGATTTCTCTTTCATCTACTACTGTTATTTGGTACATCTGTAATAATTTTAAGGTTCAAAACATTGGCAATTTTTTTTTTTCTTTTGGGCAAAATGTTTAGTTTATGAGAATTTGTATTTTTAGTATTATTTTATCTACTGAAGGTTAGTCACTGAATTAATGTTCAGTTATATGCTAAGCAGGAGAAAAGCAAGGCTATAAATTAGCACTGAGATTAGATGTGGTCAAGCAGCATTCTGAATTACACAGAAGCATCTGATGAGCTTCAACCACTTTGGAGGAGAACATTCTGTATTGCTGACAATCTTGAATGCCTTTGTGTGTTTACTTTTTTTCTATATATATTATTTCATGGTCTTATAGCAGGTCTTGAACTTTGGTGTATTTAGTGTCACTTTGAGAGAAGATTGGGGAGCTGTCAGAGTAATTACTGTGCAGGAGCTGCACAGAAATTTTCTGCAAATAGGTTCTTTAACTCACAACCTGTGAAAATCTGTTGACAGCAGGGATCCTTGAAAGTATAAATTCCTTTCAGAACACGCATTTAATGGTTCGAAGAAACAACAGCACCTTGTGTAGCCCTGTGTAATGGAAACAGAAGGCTGGTGCTGTGAGATGAAGCAGAACAAGGCTACAGGGCCAGAAGATGTTCCTCCTGTGGGTCCCACAGCTCTCCCAGAGCCAGGCAGGGCTGTGCCTGGGGAATGGAGGCCAGGGAAGAGCTGCTGTGGTCCCAGAGGTGGGATGGGATGGCATGGAAGCACAAGGTGGAAGAGAAAGATGACTAGAGGAGCTGGAGTTGATGAAAGATCTTGTCAGGAGTAGCAATAGTATCTCATGGGTAGTGAAAGCACTGAAATGGAATTAGGTTCACTTTGATTGCCATACTCTAATTATTAATAGCTGTTATACACTTGTGTCTGGTTAATAAGGGAGCTAAAGGGAAAGAGGGTGATGGTCGTTCTGCCATCCTGATGCAGATGGAAAGAAGGAAAACATAACCTAGTTCACATATACCTTGGATCATCTGGAATTAATCTATTTGTAAAAGTTTAAAAATATTAGAAAAGAGCATGGGTGATATAGAAGAGAACAATGTTTTGCAGCCAGGTAGCTATAAGTTGCCCTTGCTGCTGTGTAAGTGCTTCAGATAACCACAGCTAAAAAAGCATTGAATGTGCTTGTACAGAAGCAAAGACAAGCAGGTTTTTCTCTTTTTTTCAGGTCAGTGGTCCCCAGAATAGTAATGTATGGTTAAACACACAGTCTCAATTCCAGAAGGATGATATTGCAGCTTCAATGTCTGACATTGAATTCTAGCCTCAAATAAACAAGTTCTAGCCTCCACATAAGGCTTGAACTGGAATAAATGCAATATTTTGCTCTATACCGTGCATTCAGAACCTGAAAATTGATTAATTATAAAGACATAAGCTTTCATTTCTTAGAATGCTCATTGTAGGGCACTGAGAATAAAAATGAAATGTGTCAGCAGGAGCTTAACCAATTTGCCCATTTTAATTCCATTTTCTTGGAATATTTATATAATGGAATATTTAATATAATGGGTATATTTCACATTCATAACTAATCTAAAAAATATCGACAGGCTGACATTTAATTAAAAGGTATGTCACATTCCTCTGCATGGGCAAATGAGATGCTGATTTCATGCTGATTTAACATTGCTCTTTTAGGCCACTCTTGCAGCTGACATTTGTGTCTTTCCTCTGGGTATCCAAACCCAGTGTCTGAATTAATCAGCAATGGCTGGACATTGAGTGGTTTGGGCATTCTGGAACAAATTATACATATTCCAACTCAGAAAGAAATAAATAAATAGGAAATGTATTAATACTATCATATACAGTTAGGGTCCACACCTACTGATTTATAGAAGATAAAATAGAATACATAGTTTTCTAGACCAGCTTTTCATCTAATTTTTCAGGTTCTCAGGATAGGCAGCACACTGATACTGCTACCAGCAGTCTCCAGTAACTTCATGGTGCAGTATAATTTCAAATAAGATGGAATACCACAGAGAATATTGTGTGCCTGAGTAAAAGATTTTTTTCTAATGGGGATTTCTATTACACAATGTGTAAATCTCTCTGGGCTTGAAATGAAGAGGGGACATTACACAGACATGTAGCTCTCACTTTAGAGCTGGAATAATTAATGCAGATTATATTTTTTACATGTGTGTGTGTGATATAAGGTGTTTGGGAGGACTGGGGGCAGGGTGAGTTTTTTGGGTTATATTATTTTTAATGAACAATTTGTATAACTCCCACCTTTGCACCTGGGTGATTTTTAAATTGACTAATTTTTCCCTCTCTTTTATCATCAATCACTAATAAAAAAATGGACTGTCCATTAAATTTGCTCAAAACACAATCCCATAATAATCATCTGCAAGAGAAGAAATTCTGTGTTCTGTTCTTATTGATTCACCTCATCTTGCAACTGTGGACGTGGCTTTCCCATGTAATTTGCTGGAGGTCACCTTTGTGGGCTGAGTAACAGCAATTAATCTCATTTTGTCAGTGGCAGCTCTGTGCAGTGCGATTGGAATTTGTTACAGAACAATTCGGTAAAGGAAGTAGGAAACAAAACTTGGCTACTCAGACTAGCAACATTTAACCCATGAGCTGTCCCCTCACCCAGCCTTCTTATTCTCAAGGACTTAGGGGGGGTTCAGGTGTTTTCCCCAAGCCTGGAAGCAGACCTGGTGCATGCTTAGGAGCACTTCCTGGCTGGGATAAAGCACAGGAATCCACAGTAAGAGTTGGAGGAGTTACAGTTGTATGCAATTGTATTTCTTCACTCTCACAAAGAGAGTCTGCTTTACCTTGTGTAAAATGAAATTTAGCCCCAAGTTTCCACAGTCTCTTTAGTTTAAATGTTAAAAAGAAAATGCCTCTAGTGCATATCTGGTTCTCTTACTGCACTTCTGAGCACTTTCACAAGTTCTGCAGAGCTGTTAACCTTAAAATAAATTTCTTCTAAGTGTCATTTCCACCTCACACTCACGACCAGCCAGTTCACAGCTCAGAGCACTGCCTGTTCACTGGTCCACTGTAACTTCTGAGTGTCTCTGAGCTGAGCTGAGAGATGCCCTTGTTGGCATTAGTTGGAACCCTCTCCTTTCACTCCCAACAGTGGATCACCCAGGTGATTTCTGCTCAAAACTTCAGCTGTGGCAGCTGGAGGAAGCAGCACTGACACCGAACAACCCTTGCCCTGCAGCACATGGGAGAGTCTCTGCTCTTTTCTATGGAATGATCTAGAGCAAACAGAAATGTGATGTCAGCATTAGAAAGGGACCTTGTTTTGTGGGAGCAGTGTTATTGCACCTGTTGTATTTGCTGCACTTCTAATTCCATGGATTTTAGTCACTTCACATATACATTGCTGAAAATATCTCCTGAGTGACACCTCAAACCCCTGTTGGCCTCTGAGACTTCTAATATAGTTGCCCATTGTAACAGGAATTTTTCACTCCCTTGGAAGTTTGCCTATAAGACACAGACCAAACACCTTTCAGTTTTCTGGAGAGCCACCAAGGGGCAGTTTCCTTCACAGTGCTCAAAAGCAGATGGGTAGGAAAGCCTGCCCAATTGTCTTAGTTTAGGCTAATTCCAGTTTGCAATGACAAGGTCAGTCTGAAGCGGGGGAAAATGAACATTGAGGGATTTTATTTTTAATCTGAACAGACCTGTGAGGGCTCTGAGAATTTGATGCCTTCCAGTTATCAGGTATGTAAGGATAAATTCTAGACTGTTATTCATTTTATCTTCCTATGAAGCACTGTTGCCTTCACTCTGAGTTTTTCAGGTTTAGTCAGTCCTTTACACTTCAGCCCTTTCCACTCTTGCCTGCTTCTCCTAGGCAGTCGGCTGGTATGAAACAGATGTTTGGTAAGGTTGTAATATTTCTCCCTGCAATGCCTTTGCCTCTTGTGTTTAACTTAACTTGGTTCCAGCCACGTGAAATCTCAAAGAGAAAAACTAGTTTCCCTGAATAACAGACATTTTCTGTTTTCCATCTGAACTGAGGTCTGCTTATCTCTGAGGAAAGCAGATTCTTGGATTATATAAGCAAACCGAGAAAATAATTACAGACAGGTTTTCTCCTGTATTTGCCTAGAAGGATAAAGAAATTATGAAGGATAATTACCATGAAGGTTTTTTGCCCCACAGATGTTACAAAGCACATTTCTGTCAATCCCTTCTGGATACAGTGCCTGCCATCTTGTGGACAAGTCACACTATGTCTGAATCCTTAAGACAAATATTTGAAGACCATAATATTTTGTGTGTGTGATAAAATTGCTTAATTGCTTGTAGCTCAATGCAAACAATTTTTCTTCTTGGGGACTTATTTTTTAGTTGAAGTTACTTGAGTTTGTTTGGTTCTCTTACTTTTGAGGATGCTTTATTTCCTCTGCTCCACTTGTTATCAGCTGTAAAACTATCAAATGTAAAATTCTCTGCAGTTTTCTATTTAATTAAGTTTAAATCAATTACCAAAAAAGTTCATCTAGGAACCCGTCAGAAGTAATTCTGAGAAATCTGTCAATTGCTACCTGCCAACAATAAGGAGAAAATAGTTTTAGAAATTCCCTTGCTTCAAATCTGAAAACAAAAACACTCTTCTTATTATAGACATAAACAACTTGTACAAATACTTATATTTGAAAGTAAGATATCTATATTCTTTATTGATCTATACTAGCTTGATTCTTTCTTAGTAGAAGGCAAATGACAACTCTTTTGTTATTCTTTAATGAGAGAAAAATCCTTTTCAAATGCAATACGGATTCATTTTAAGGGGAACCTCTAATCCCCCCAGTATTTGTGAAAATATGCTTGCTGAATGAGATAATTTCCCTTTTGTAAAAGTCCTGTAGAGACAACCTACTGCCTGTTTTGCTAAAATTTATGGTAAATGTTCCCCAAAACAAATATGTAAAACTTTCTAAAAATGGTTACAATGTGATGTTTTTGCTGTTACATTGAAAGTACAGTTCTAACAAGAAACAGCTTCAACTCTTGGTCTGACTAAAAATCTAACTTGGACTCAATTTTTTGTTTAAAATAAAAAAGGCTGTAATTTAAATTTGATTTCATTAATAAAAGTTAGTGGACGAATTGTCACTGTGGCACTCTCATCTGATTAAACAAACATTAGGGTTCATTGTGCTGGTAGTTGTGTCTGCCCTAAAGGTGGGCAGAGCCTTTCCTGGCTTTAGGGCAGATGTTCTTGATTGCTCCTGCAGAAATACTGGAAAGGTGGCCTTCACCGAGCTCTCCCACCCCCCAGGTGTAACAGAATTAGTGCCACAGGGCTGGCAGCTCCTTAGAATAGATTTGTGAGGGAACTCGGGAGTGCTGAAAGCTATCAAGGAAGTGGCAAAGCAGCTGGCTCAGATACACAAATGAGGGTTAGTAAGCTGCTCAGAGAACTGATGACTTACTAAACAATCATCTGGGACTAAACCCAAGTGTTGCAAGTGTTTGAAGGTTCTAAAATAGCTGGCTCTAATGACAATTAATGAGGTCGTGCACAGTGTGATAATCATAAGGAACTGTGTTTGCTTACCAGTGCTGGACAGTTATTTATGAGCTGGACTAAACCGAGCCATGAATTTGCAGAGAAGCAGTTTATTTTTAGTTCCTGTAGATTCTGTTGTGATTGTGTCACAGAACACATGATTTTGCTGCTGGGCAAATTCAGGAGGAGCTGTGCATACAATCAAGACTTGCAGAATCTCTGAGCCCAGCAGATCAGCCAGCTCTCACAGCCTAGTTCACTTATCTTTATTACTAGTCTTTGTAAATGTAATCAATTGTTTACTGATTGCTTTGTCATAAAGGATCAGTCTGAAAAGACAAAGGTTTTATTTCAAGCGAGGAGTGTCCTAAACCTTTGGCATCCAGTGTAACAAGCCACTCAAGGCTGCACAAAAATTTGGAGAAGTTTTTTTCTTACTGTGAAGCAATGGCTGATGAGATTGCATTGCACCATGATTAATCATTTGTCTGGTAAACGGCTCTGTTCACACTACCGTTGCTATTTTAGCTCTGTAGCTACGACATTTGTGCCCAGATGATAAGCTTCCTGTCTTGCTGCTTCCTACAGACCACCAGTTTCAAGTGACAAGATATGACATACAATGTCTGAGTTTCTGAAACAGGAACTGACCCCTTCCATGGTGGACTTGAGAGAGTCACTGAAGTGACTTCAGTGAAGGCAGTCCTGCCAGAGGTGTGGAACTGAAATGCTAAACGTGATGTCAAAGCTATCCTTAAATCATGTAACCTAAGTAAAGAACCCTAGAAATTATAAACCAATACACAATTCAATATCAATAAGTCATAAAGTAACAGCAGCATAAGAAAATAAATGATTATTAGCATTTGCACATAATGTATGAGGGATGCTAGAAACAGATGTTAAGAAAAGTGGATATTGGAGGCCTGAAGAAAAGCATTATTGGATAACTTTAGTAATATGGTCTCAATTTTTATACATGTTTCTGTATTTCTTGCCTATATCCCAACTAGATCACAATAATTCTGGTGTCCAGATGACAGCTGCGTGAATATTCTATCAGAATTTTGCACAAGAGAATACTGATCATTCCTTATTCACTTTAGATCCACAGAGTTGGATCAAAGCCCTTAATGAAAAAGTGTCTGGCTGCTGCCTCAAGCAAAATAGCAGGAAGCTTCACTTGAAGATTTAGAACAGTGATTTGAGTGGTCAGATACAAGAGCTGGCAAGGCTGATTTATGCCAAGGTTATACCACAGCTTGGCCAAACAGCAGGCCAGGCATTATTCTGGAGGAAGGGATTTTTGCACCACTTCATTCAGCAATGACATCAGAGCAGTGGAAATCATGTTTCAGTTCTGTCTACAGGAAAAATAATCAGGCCATTTTATTTTTAAAATCACATCCTTCCTGTGCCCTGTCAAGGGAGTAGGAAGATGAATTTGAAGGGTAAATGGTTGGAGAATCATAATTTTTCCTCTCTGTTTTGTCATGGCATTAATAGATAATCCATCAAATAATGGATGACTTAATCAGAACAGACCTGCTGTTTTTAAAGGTGAAGCTTTTCTATCATAACCATTTATTTTTGGTTGTTCATACTAGGAGAACCATTACTGGCAGTGAGTAGTTATTCTCCATGTAATTCTTTACATGAAGTGCCAAGTGTTCTGAGATAAAGAAATCTATCATTACCTCTTTTGACACCACACTTCAGTCTCACTCTCTAGGAGAGATAATATGATTTACATACTTAAATATTTTGCTGTACAGTGTGTTGCAGTCTGGCAGCTGTTATTAGTTGTTATGATGATCAAATAACACTGAGCTATTTGTTGGTAATTAAGAAGGAAACAATACTAGAAGGACAGCAAAGTACTAATATTTAGGTTTGGATTAATTTCACAATTCTGGCAATCCATTGCATTCCTGGGGGGTCATTTGCAGTTTTAGACTTGACATACCGCTCCTGTTCAACAAGGTAAATCCATTAATCTTCCAGTCTTTCATAAGCATATTACCCCACATACTACCAACTTTTGCAGATGAAATAAATGGGTCAGGAAAGCTCAGCTTCAAGCCTGGCTCACCAGAGAGCACTGGGCAGATGTATCTGAGTGGCTGTTGTGAAGGGTATTTATCTTCACTAAGTAGTTTCTGAAAGGGAGAGTGTATATGTGGTCTATTCTATTCTTTCTCTCTCTCTCTCTCTTTTTTTTTTTTTTTTTAATTATTTTTTCCCTGCTCCCTCTATCACACAATTTATTTGGGGATAGTCTAAGTTGAAGTTATTAACTTCAACTTTTTCCCTGCTCCCTCTATCACACAATTTATTTGGGGATAGTCTAAGTTGAAGTTATCAACTCCTAAATGAACACTGTAAAGCCTCTATCACAGCTTTTTTAAGCCAAGTGTGGAAACCAGCATTCAAGGCAACCCACCTCCTGGCAGGTTTGACCCCAGGCTCTGCTCTTGTTCACACAAACAAACTGGACCACACTTTCCCATGAATTTGGCACCCCTAATGTCAGGCTGTTTGACAACAGCACAGGGTAGGGTTGGTTACACTGAACAGAGTTCACCCAGGCAGAAACAATACAGCAGTGTTACCTAGGCCTGCCTCTGCAAGCTGTTAATGAGGGAGAAGTTGGCTCTGAAGTGTTTTGTGATCTGGAGTTCTGCAGTAATAATACAGGAGAGGAAGTATATTATGGTGTACTTAGCTTTAATTATTGCAGAAGGTTTTATGTGCACTCATTCAGAAGCAGCCTAGAGGATAAACTCTATTGTCTGCATAGTGCAATTGGAAAGTGCTGAAGAGTGGGTCTGGAAGCTGAAGAAACCCTTAAATTCTGAGCTCAACAAAACCCCTAAGCTCAAGTGATGCCTTTAGCTATTGCTCCTCTGCCCAGAAGGGTTGGAGATGACCATGTGGAAGTTGAAATTAATTTATCCTGCACCAGTATCACCAGTGCTTTGATATGTCAGCAGTGTAAACATGCATCTCACACTTAAGTGTGGGATCTTCTCGTCATCTTTGAGGCTTCTCATGTGAACATCAACACTTGTATCATTGTACTAACTGCTGAAATTGTGTTGGAGTTTTTGTTTTGTTTGCTTAGCAGCTTGAATCAGCTATTGCAGCAGCAAAGGAAAAAACATTCTTTCAGATTATTTGGCTTAATGTATTTACCTTGCTTCTCTTTAAATCTGTCTTTGTACATTGATTATTGATCTGAAACTGCATTCTGGAACAACTCCATCAATATCTAGTATTGCTGAAATGATCAAAAGTCATAGAAATTCTTATCTAGCTTCAACAAATCAGTATATGCAAAATGACATACACACATAAAAAAGATTTATTTATATGTGGCCAAGTCCTGCAATTTCCAGACAGGAGAAATACAAGGTGAGATTAAATTTTACTTGTTTTACACATGTTATTGAGAACATATTATAGTATGTAAAATATGGCTAACGGGCTTTTAAATGTACATCAGCTTTTGAACTTCATTTAGCTTCTTTTACAGAAGTCTATTGCTGCAAAAGCAAAGGCTAGTAAATCCAGCACGCAATTATTTTTGGGACTAAACTGACATCTGCTGGTGTTCTGCAATAGCATGTGTGTAATCAGTGTGATGACAAAACATCCACTGTATTGTGTGTACATTTCCAGGGCACTGTCAGCAGCCCTGGTGATGACTCAGTCAGGCAGAGAGAAGCTGGGCAGTGAATAGAGCAGGTGGGGCTGCTGATCACACCGTGCCACGGGACTGGGGACGGAGCAGAGCTCTCGTGGTTACATCCTGCTGCATTTGCATGTCGGGCTTCTGAAACTGCCAGGGCCCCTTTTTGCTTATTTGCTTTGATTTCCTAAAAAAGAGTTATGTTTGTAATCTTCAGGTACACAGGGAAGAGGAGGGAGATAAAAAGCTGTGTTAGTTTCTAGCCCCGTTTCCTCATGCACGCCTTGAGCTGGCGCTGGCCGGTCCCCACCCAGTCACCTGGTCTGGTGAAGGAAGGGAAGGAACTTCTGCGGGTGTCAAAGTGCAGGCAGCAGCTTCGGGGAAGCTGACAGAGGGGCCTAACTGAAGTAGGTTTGATTTAGCTTCAAGCTAAATTAAAAATTCACTTTCTCATTGCAATTAACTTCACAGATTATTAAGCTTAGTTTCACCCAGGTATGGTCTGACACAGAGACACAAAACTTACTAAAGAGATATCTCTCCTTTGGGGAGGAGAGAGGAGCAAAACCATCCACTTGTGTATGAAATGGGGTCATATTCTTATCCTCTGCATCGAGGATTCCAAATATCAATTTTATATTTTCAGATAAATGGAGGTGAGACTGTAGTCAAATATAATTGGTTACCTGTTCCTTCCATCTTAGATAGTGAGGAGGAAGGCACTTTCTCAGTTGCATGTTTGGTGCATGTTTCATATGCAAATGAGGGATCATGAGGGTTTTGGCTACCTTTGGTCAGGAGTTAGGATTAATGGTTGAATCAAAAGCAGAACAAAACCATGATACTTCAGTATTGCTTCCTCCTCCATTCTACTGAGGGAGCAGTAAAGGCCATCTGACCTTTGCTTGATGATCTTTACTCCCATCAACATTTCACAACTGCACATCATCATCACAGAATCGTAGAACAGTGTGGGTTGGAAGGGACCTTTAAATATCATTTAAATATCATGTCCAAGGCCCCTGCAATGAGCAGAGACACTTTTCAGCAGACCAGGTTGCTCAGAGCCCTGTCCAACCCAGCCTTGAATGTTTCCAGGGGCTTCCACCACCTCTCTGGGCAAACTGTGACAATGGTTTACCACCCACATTGTAAAAGCCTCCTTTTTTATATCTAATCTCAGCTGACCCCTCCTTCACTTCAAAACCATCATATATTTTCCTTCTGCAACAAGCTCTGCTAAAGTTTGTCTCCAATTTTCTTATAGGCTCCCTTCAAGTTCTGAAAGGAACAGTAAGGACAGTCTGGAGCCTTCTCATCTTCAGGCTGAATAACTCCAGCTCTCCCAGCCTGTCTCATAGCAGAGGGGCTACAGCCCTTGGCACATCTTCATGGCCACCTCTGGACCTGCTTCAGCAGCTCCATGTCCTTGTTATGTTGTGGGCCACAGACCTGGATGCAGCCCTGCAGGTGGAGTTTCCTGAGAGTGGAGCAGAGAGGCAGAGTCCCCTTCCTCAGCCTGCTGGCCACACATCTCCTCACAGGACCAGATTTCTACTTCAAATAAAGCCTGCTGTGTGTGGATAAGGATCTGAGGCCCTGTCTCCATACTGCTGTGTGAGAACACTCTCTGCTTCACTGAGGCACTGGGCTGGGAGCCCTACACTTTACCCCACACACCATGCAGTGCTTGAGCCTCACTCAAGTCAGGTGTAATGTAAGCCAGTGCTTCAACTCATGTCCTCACTCAACCAGCCTCATCAATTCTCTGTAGCAAACCTGCCCATTTTGCACAAGAAAATAGTGAATTTTTCACTGAGGATCAGGAATAAATCTCCTTAACACCAATGTAGTATTAAGAAGCATTGTAGTATTAAGGGCATTACTTTTTATGGTGCCTGATGGACAGGAGGGTAACTCTGCCTAAGGTGAAGGCTTGGCTCAAGATGGTACAAGTATTTATTAGCAAGGATATATATATTCCTCAGAAAAATGTTGCAGATTGTTACTTAAGGTGGCCACAGAGCCCGTTGACTGGATTGGCCGATTTGTTCCACTGACCACTACACAACGTTCCATTAATTGTGACTTCTGTGTAATTTCCACAGGTGCTGTGGTGACTGGGTCAGCCACAGACTGGCTAAAGGTGATGCTTCTTTTGCCCAGTGCCATCCAGCAAATGGACTGGAAAGACAGAATTAGCAAATGGTGAGAAGGAGGGTGGATAATGAGAGGAAATACAGTCACGTACCAGTAACAGGGCAAAAAGGAGAAATACTTGGATCTCCAGGGAGGAGCACAAGCCAGCCTGGACTAGATGCAAAACACAACAGTGAGAGAGCATGGCAGCTGGAGTAAGAAGGCTTTCAGTTGAAGGTCATTCCTTATTTCACCCTGGGAGGTGTGTTCAGTCATGGCTAGTCTCCTCTGGGGCTCCTAAGCTGCTCACAGCCACCTAGGAAAGGGGATTTAGTTAGTAAGAGAACAATTATTCAATTTTAGTTAATCCAGGGCACCAAAGCCCAAATGACTCATGTTCTGCTCCTGAGAAAAATAATATATAATGTGTTTTCTTGATAATGGTGTAAATTTATTCACCTCTAAGTCTACTTCTCATCTCAGTGCTGATGAATCACACTCCACACTCCTCTCCCTGTTCCCCCCAAACTGGGGGACTGGAGTATTCGTACCCTCAATACTCTCAACATCTGATGACATCCCCAAGCACCCATACTTGCAGGTGATTCAGTAAATTACTGTGACTGCAGAGCTTCATGTTGGGTTTATCATCACTTTGGGTGAGACCTGTCCTATAACACCTGACTCCGTCCTCCAGGATGGGCTTGAATTGAAGCTTTATGTGTGTTTTTTAGGACAAGGTCCAAGAAAGTATTTAAATACAAAATAGGACTTGAACAGATTTTAGATGCTTTCAGGCAAAAGGTCTTACGAACTGTCCCTGCTGCTAACCTGCAGGGTTTATTAAATCCTTCAGTCTAAGGTAGATTCACACAAACCAGTGTGTAAAGCAATCCCTTTTGAAGCCCATTTAGGGATCTGGCCATAATTTACTTTTGTGTTATCTTGGAGCTGGATAGAGGAAAAAGTGATGTACTCCTGTGTTTTCCAAAGGCTGAATCCAATTCAATTGCTTGTAAAGGCACTACCTAAAACCACTGAATCTTGAAAGTTTTGTTGATCATTTCATGTGTTCTCTTATGTTGTCTGAAACACCTGCTCTGGTAAGGCAGGGGGTATTGCAGAATTAGAGAAGTGATTTCCCTGCAGTGTTACAGAACACGGCTGCGCCGCTGACGGGAAAGTTAAAGATTGCTGGTTTCATGAGAGTGAACTCTTGGCCAAAGCCGCGGAGCTCCCGGTAGCCGTGACCGCCAAGTGCGTCAGGAGTGCCTGCACTTCCACAGGCTTTTCCCGGTTCCCGTTCCGCCGGGACACGGCGGGTCCGGGGGAGCGGCCGAGGCGGGTCCGGGGCAGGGCCCGGCCGGGGCAGGGGCAGGCCCGCCCGAGCAACCCCCGCGGCGCCTGCTCGCGGCTCGGGGAAAGGGGAGGAGGAAACGCGGGTGGGGGCGGGACGGGACCGGACCAGCCCTGCTGGCGGTGGCTGCACCCGGGCCAGAGGAGAGGAGCAGAGGGACGAGGAGGGCAGGCGGGCACGACCGGGCACGGTAAGGGCTGTGCCCCGCGGGCAGGGCAGGGCCGGGCCGGGCAGGGCAGAGCGGGCGGCGGGGGGGTTTTGCTCCCGGGCCCGAGCACTGATTTTTTTTAAGTATAGTTATGAGATACTTGTTACTACAAAAATTTACTGAGTTTCAACATCTTTGACTGCTGTCTTGTTCCCCATTCACTCTGCCAAAGCTGCAGTGTGAGTGTGAGAAAGGTGGGAAGGGACAGTGTTTGTCCCAGGCTTACCCCAGTTACTGCTCCAGCACCTGTAGCCACGTCTGTTCTTCTGGACCAGCTCCTGTGTTTGTCCTGGTCACGGGGCTGCCCTAAAAGCCACACTTTATTGAGTGTGCAATTCCCTTTGTAATACACCTTTCCACATTTCTGCTAAATCTGCTGGGAAGACTGAGAGACTCCTGAAATATATAAACATTGATGTTTGCTGGTGTTGTCCCCATGCCTCCAGTGCAGCCAATTAGTCCTGTGTAACCTGGAAGAGTGAACGAACTTGTGACAAGTTCTTTATGGAAGTGTTTATAGACTTCACTGAAATCCCAATGAAAGCTGTGTTGTGTGAGGAGGATAACCAGCAGTATTCCAGGGGCATTTCCATGCTCCAGGAGAGTGGAAAGGCTTATGTCATTGTTGGAAACTTGTGTGCTGGGTCTTACACCAGCTGTGGGCAATTGGAGCTCCTATATAACTTTCACAGCATCATAGAATTAATATTCCAAATACAGGTTGCCTTTCCCAGATAGTTCTGAGTGAAAAAACTTGCATGTGCACAGGGGGATCATATGTAGGACAACAGAATGGAGTGTGGCTCTTGGAGAGCTGTCTGATGGTCCATAGGAGGAAGGGGAAAAGGGAGATGCTTGGTCAGCATTGATGCCATTGAGACCTTGTTCTGTGAAGAAAGTGGCAGGCAGACTATGGGAAGTTGGGAGGAGAAGAGGAAGTCTGCATTGAAACCACAGTCCTTTTTTGGCAGTGGTGGTCAGCATTCCTATCCTCTGCAACAAAATAACAACTGGTGGAGGACAAGTTGCACTACAAACTCATTAAAATGTTGCTAACAAGCAAAAATGTCAACCTTAGACATATTTGATAGTTATAAAAGCTTTGAGTTAGGTAGGACTCAATGCTTAATTGTTAATTGTTTTGCTTTCTTTTTCCTTCAGTATAAATACTTCTTATTTCAAATTGCAGCAGAGGTAAATAGTATTTTTTAAATATTTCAGCTTCACCACAAACCAAGCTCATGTTGGTTGGCAACCATCATGTGGCCTGTCATACTGTTCCGTTTTTCAGGTGAACAAGAGGGATTAAAAATAATATTCTTGGAGAATTAAGAGACTGCTAGATAGTTTACTAATAGAGATGCTCTACCTCCCTGCTTTAGTATTTTTATTTTATAAAGGGAGTATTGGTGCTGGGACAAAGTGTAAAAAATTCCCAGTGAAAAGGAAGTGGGAACTAGGCAGCAACAACAACAGTGAAATCAAGATTAACATTTAATACTATCAGAAACAAATACCAGCCAATTAGTTTTATGGAGGTAAAAGCCCCTTTTAATCTAGTTATCTTCTTGCTGTTGAGTTGAGCCTAATTATTTGTCAATTGCCCTTAATAAATAATGTCTTTTGTTATGATTTTCTCTCTTTTCTGTTTTAGATATAATGGCTACTCCAAGTGGCAACCCTGTCCCATCTGCACCACCTTCTTATGAGGAAACCATGGGACTCAATGTGAACTATCCTCACCCCTATCCTGTCCCTGGACAGAAGCCAGATGGGAAGGGAATGAACCCTCCCCCACACATGGTACAGCCTCCACCAACAAATAACCCCAGTAAGCCTCCAAAACTCTTCTGTACCTCATGGTAGGGTGTTAAGTGGTTGTGTGATAGGTGCTGTCAGAAGATGAAACATCGTGGTTCACAGGTGTTCACCACCTGCCAAAAAATATTGAAGAGAATAAGGTTGAAGAATCAATTCTTGTGAATCCCTCAGTGCGCACCAATATCAATAACATCATTTGGCTTTCTTCAGTTTTTAGTGCAGCTTTATTTTTAAGACAATGTATTTCTGCATTAGGAAATGCCATGGTAATTTCTTTCTGTCATAGTGTATTTCATTGCTCTGAGCTCTAAATATTTCAGTTATACCTGGTTTAGAGGAAGTTGACTACTACTCTTTTTTTCCTGTTCCTGATGGAGTAAACAGCCATTTCTCTGCTCAGTTACTATGCAGACGGTGTATGTGCAGCAGCCAGTAGTGTTTTATGACCGCCCAATTCATATGTGCTGCCCTTCCTGTAACCAGATGATAGTGACACGTCTCTACCACGACTCAGGGGTTTTGACCTGGCTGTCATGTGGTGGCCTCTGCCTGATGGGGTAGGTCAATTTGGATTTGCACTTTTACCTTGACTTTTTTAGCTCTAACATGTAACTTTGCTTTCTCTGTGGAACCTGAGCCTTTGTGGTTCAATTAGCTTACATCTGCATCTGTGTCCTACAGGACCTTAAAGCAGTTCTGGAGCATTACAATAATAGACTCCATAGCCGTGTGTTTTCTTTCTAAAGCTTATGGCACCAGTTTTACTGATTGTCTTTGGACAAAATACATTTTACCTTCTTGTGTGTATAAAAAGTGGTAAAACAGTGTTTTTCTCCTTTTTTTGCCTTTGCAGGTGTATAGCAGGCTGCTGCTTAATCCCCTTCTGCATTGATGCCCTAAAGGATGTGGATCACACCTGTCCAAAATGCAATGCTCTTCTTGGTTCTTTCAAACGTCTATAGGCGGTTTAAACATTGAGTGATGAAGTTGTTAACACCTCTACTGCCCTATTTGAAGCTTCATGGAGACTTCCTGTTTTTTCTGTGCATCCTGTGACTGGAAACCAATAAAAAGTAATGTTTATTGCTAGTTGGTTTGAATATGCATTTGCTTGAGAGGAGTCTCACTTAGGTCTGTCAAAAGCATACCTTATCTGTATGGGCCACTCAGTCCAGCACCAGTGGAGAGCAATGGAATATTTCCCTTTTTGCTTTATACAGAACAGGTTGGTGATGTTCTTCAGTTAATCTTGTCTCAGGCATGTTGCACATTGTGCTTGCATGAAGACCGTAAAGTCTCAGCACGGGACAAGAGGGAGGACACGTATGGAGAACTGTTTAGGCTCATGCTTTAGCAGCAGCACTGTTAACAAACTTGCAGGGAGTTGCTTCAGAGACACGTGCTGCTCTTTGAAAAAAAGAAATCGTTTGTTGTCATCTTTTCATGAGGACTAGCATTAATTTTAAAACTTTTGTAGTTGGAAGAGAATCAAACCTAAAGGCATCTTCCTTCTCAGATATAGCTTTTTCAAATGGACAACTCAAGCTGTTGTGCAAAAATAGTGATTGAATCTAGTATCTGAATTTTCTTGCCAATTTCAAGTCGATTCATGTCTCTAATCTGAAGTAAAGATATTTATATAGAAGATGTTTGTTCAGTGTTTTTTGTTAGGCTGGAGGCTTTCCTACTGCTGATAAAAAGTCTATGAAGTATTTTCTTCACCCTGGTGGAAATGCCCAGAGAGCCTTGGCCAGAACATTGGAAAACTTCCTTGTACAATTACGTAAGTCAGCTGATGGATCGTAAACAAACCTCAGCCTTATCTTAAGTCTTGAATTCCACCTGAAATACATAAATAAATACCCAGGCTTTTAGTTGTTGATCTGCTTGTTAATTATTGTTTCTTTATTAAGAAGGTAAAATGTTTGTTAAGGAGTTTCTCTGATTTTTCTAAATTAAATGAAAGATGGGTTTCTGCTTTTAGAAACTTAAGCTGGATACGCTATTTAAGATGATAATCACAAAAAATGAAGGAATCAGGCTCTGAAGGTTAAAGTAATTTCTGTGTCATAAGCAACTTGATCAAACAACATTTTAATGTACATCACAGAATCTGAATCACAAAAATCAAATTACTTGGAAAAGGCCTTTAAGATCATCATGTCCAACCTGTTGTCCTAATGCCACCTTATCAACCAGACTGTGGTGCTGAATACCACACTCAATCTTTTCTAAAATACCTTCAGTAAAAGTGACTCCACCATCTCCCTGGGCAGCCCATTCCAATGTCTGATCACCCTTTCTGTAAAAATCTTCTTCCTAATGTCCAACCTAAATGATAACTGTCCAGAAAAGGCAGACAGGCATTTAAACAAGACTGTGTTAGTAAGAATGTATTAATATCTGTAAAAGAAAAAAGCTAGAATAAATACAAATAAAAAATTACTGCATTTACTGTTCTTGCCAAATGTGCCTTCTGTAAATATTTGGTATAAGTTAGTTTCTGTTTGAAGTTCAGTAATTTTGTAGATCATGTACAATCTCTTGTCTTAATTAGGTTTTGTAAACTGCTGCTGCTTGTGAGTCAGTCTGCAAGTGATTTAAGAGCTTCTTTGTGTATTTGGAAGAGGTTTCTGGTCTCGTGCCATAAGAATGTACATCACCAGCTACTAACTGGCAAGATGATGGAGATAAAAAGCTGATAGTTTTGTAGCTTTCCACCTTGATGATATGGTACCAACAAGTGCTTTTCTCTGCTGGTGCACCACCATAGTGCTCTGAATTTTCTGTACTGGTGACATGAGCAAGTCCTGTGCCTTACTGGGGAGCAGAATTCCCCCACTGGGTGTCACAGAAAATGTGCTTCTTGTCAGTTTATTGTCAGAGCAAGACAGAACGAAGCCATGAAGCTCACAGTGTTTCCAAACTTGGGATTTGCTTGCATGGTGGGAAGGATTTTTAATTCTTTTAGTACTCTGTCAGTCTGGTCTGGATAATCCTGCCATATACTCATTTGGTAAGTCTTCCAGTTGTTATTCCCTTAGCTCCCCTTTTCTCTCCAAAGTGATGGTTGGAAAATCTGAGGTGGTGGCACCAGAATGCAAAACACCAAATAAAAATGTTTGTTTTGATTTATGTGCACAGTCTGTTGATTCTCTTTAAGTTCCTTGTATGGATCGAGAATAGGACACACAATGCTGGCAGCTCTTCCTTCTAATTCAGCATTCTGCAAAGCTTTCTGCTGCCCCTTCTATAGTTGTGTTTCCTTAAATACAAAGCCTATGTTTGTTCTCTTTTGTATGGAATGATCTACAGACTCTGCCAAAGTAACCTGCTTTGTTAAACCTGCCTTGGACAAACAAATGCAGGATATAACTTGCTTTGTGTGAAAGTGTTATGAATAAAAATGGGCGGAGAAAATATTAATCTCCATAAACGCCTTTATTGATCAGCTCTTTCAATATTTGCCCGAGGGGTTTTTGGCTGCCTGTGGTCGCCGTGGAGGAGGAGGGCCTTATCAGCTCTGCTGCAGGCAATTCAACAGAGTTGGAGGACTGACCCTCGCTGGGAGCAACCCCAGAGTCCTGACAGTTCTTTGTTTTCTCCTGTGGTCTCATCTCTGGTTTGGTCTTTTTAACTTACGGCTAGTAAGCAAAACCGGAGAAATTAGCTCTTCTGATTCCCCAGGGTCCACACGGCTGAGCATTAGTTCTTATCCGTTTTAATTTTACTTGGTTTTTATTTGATAAGGGTTTTTTGATGTTAAATTTCATCTCGAGACGCTCTTGGAGTCCTTAATTTGCATGCGGGATCAGCCGGGGCGGGCGGTTAGAGGCTCTTTGCGGCCGCGTGGCAGTTTTGCCGCAGCCATGGCGTTTCGGTCTCACGCTGCTTCACAGCGGCGGCACTGTTTGCGGGGGTTTGGGCCGGGGCTTGTGCGGTGGGAGGTGGAACGTGGCAGGCGTGGGTTTCTTTCTTTTGAAACGGGGCAGCTGCGGGCGGACGGGGCGGCCGGGGCTCTTTTCGGCTCCGGCACGGGGAACGGCTGGGGCTGGGGAGGGGCTGCTCCGCGGCTGCGGGCGGACGGGGCTTTTCTCCGCGCCGAACCGGGGGGGGCGGGCGGTTTCTCTCTTTTCTGCTCCGGCGGCGGCGGCTGCGGGGGTCGGGATTTCCCTGTACCAGACGGCTGACTGCTTTGCGGCTGGAGCCCCGTTGAGGCGGGCGGCTCCGCTGCGGCTCTCTCGCCCCGTCTCCGACCTGGGGTGGGGGGCCGCGGTGCGGGCGTCTTTGAAGGGAACGGGTTCCTTTTGTTTTTAAGGTGGTCTGGGAGGAAAGGTGCCACGGATGTGGCTTTTCACTGTTACATTATAGGATAAACATTTTAAATTTCATTTTTATCAATTCCCTCCTCTTTTCTTTTGATCAGGTTTTTTAACCTGCATCAACTTATTTATGGTAATAATTTTTGATTATTTCTGGGGTTTAACCTTACTTGTTTAAGTTTGGACTTTGCTCATATCAATCACAGCTTGGTTTTGTTTAATTTTTGGGGGCTTTCTTTGAGGTGCTTTTGGTGTTAAAAGGAATCTGAATTTGGGCTATATTTCTGACTACTAGGGACTTTTTGTAGCTTATTATTTTTTTTTTTAATCAAACTAATAACTAAATTCTTGCTAAAAGGTTTGCCTAGCCAAAACCATTCTCTTATAGAGCACTCTCCAGTTAAGCTTTGCTCAAAGGTGGCAGTACTTTTTATGACCAATTGTTTTTTCTCATCCTGACAGGTTGAGAGTTGCGGATCAGCAAAGCAAGTGTGGTTTGGGTTGATATAAACTCTTATTGAGGACTTTGAGTTCTTCTCATCATTGATGAGGGAATGCCTCTCTGAACCAGCTCCTCTTATGGGTTTACTCATCATTTAGACTATCATGAGTCTTTCCAAGAGTCCAGTATGAACTTGTCTCATTTTTTGTCTCACCTGGGCTTGCCTCTTGGTTCTAGGAGCTCTCTGGGTTCAGTTTCTAGAGTTTTTCTCTTGCACTTTCACACTTGGCTGTTAACTTTTAGGTAGCCTTTTTGGGTTATGCTCTATGAGAGATTTTTAAATTTTTGTAGTAATTTTCCCAATAATTTATACTAATTCAAAACAACAAACAATCCCACAGCTTTTGTGATTGATATGCGCTTTCAGTCACAACATTACAATAATAACAACAACAAACTTTTAACAACAATATCACAACCACTAATACAAACAGTAAAAAAAACTTCTTGTATGCAATATGTAGTCTGGGTGTTTTTTTTTTTTTTGAAAGTTATTTTTGAAGAGTTTGAATATGAAACAACAGTCTATGGGGGATGATGTTTTGAAAGGTTTGTGCTGGACAGGATGTTTGGAGGTGGTGTTGCTGGTCCTTTCACTCTGGTCTTTAGCAGCACCTGGAAAGGACTTATATTTTGGGGTTAATGGAGTGATACTTGAATTAAGGGGAGGAGTTTGGGGATTTTTGGATTTTGGTTTTTCTTTCTTGGTAACCTCCTGGGTTAGGGGGTTAACAAGAATGGGAGTCTAAACATTTCTTATGGGGAAGCTCTTATGTTAAATTGGGGCCAGGTTTTAATTTACAGAAGAGCTAGAGGCAAACAAACAGCTGAGCCAATTTAGCTGTGTTTCCTCTATTAATTTGGTTTTTACAATTTTGCAAGTCATACATTTTATGACTTTTTAAGTTTCATCATCTTTTTCATTTAATATACTTTCTAATATATCTTTCTCTCTCTTGATTGCCTCATCAAATGATACTTTTGGGCAATCTTTTTTGAGGTGCCCTATTCTTTCACAATAAAAACACTTCCGAGTTTCCCCTTGTCTTTTAGGGGTCACCCAAGGTAGTAGATTATTTCTTTGCTCTCTGACTGGCTTCCTATCCTCTCGGTGGGGTGAACTCTGGTTAGATACACTTTCTCTAGCCACAGCTACCATGATTTTTCCCTTCGTGATGGTTTTTTCTTCTTCCCTTCTTAAATAGACTTTTAAGGCTTCCCTTAACAAGTCATTTATTCCTCTATCTTGCCAGTCTTCCATCTTTTCTAATTTTCTTCTAATATCTGGCCAGGACTTTGTAACAAACTGTGTTTTAAGTAACACCTGGCCTTCAGGGCTTTCTGGGTCAATATTAGAATATCTTTGGAAATTTTGTTTTATTCTGCTCAGCCAAGTGGCTGGGGTCTCATCTTTTCCTTGCATACTATCAAATGCAAGTTTTGAGTTATTGCTTCTGGGGACTGATTCTTTAATTCCTTTGATTATCAAATTTCGATAATCATCCATATTCCTCCTGTCTTCTTCCCTATTTGGATTCCACTTTGGATCACTTACTGGCAGTTTATGTTCACCTGGGGGCCCTATTCTATTCTCCCTTTCCCAAATCTGTATCCCTGCTGTTCGAATCATCCTTATCTCCTCGGGGCTAAATAAAATTCTGAATATAGAATTTATTTCCCCCCATGTGAAGGTATTGGGACCTAGGAACTGATCTACCTGTTCAGCCACCCCCACTGGATCTTCTACTAAGTTTCTTAGTTCCTTTTTGAAGTTCCTGACCTCTGAGGCTGTCAGAGGGGCATTTACAAATCCCACCCCTCCAGCAACTCCGCCCATTGGAACCTCTCTCAAGGGAAAAAGCTTAGCTTTTGATCTTGTGTTATAAGAATGTCCCTCTGGATTATTTTCAGGGGGACGCTCTATGCTTGGGGTGGGCAAATTTGGTTCCCAGTTTGCAGGTGGGGCTGGAACCATGGATGGTAAGGGAGAAAAGACATAGCTACTGTTGGGGGAAACTGGGGGTACTTCTGTTGTATAGAAGGGGTTAGTACTGGATGGGGGGAGACTCACCGGAGGGCTGGTTAGGGAGGGGGCAAAGGTATTGGTAGAGGGAGGAATAGGGGAATTAGTTTGAGGGATTTGAGGGTGGCTTGGGGCTGAAGGTAGGGGGGAAACAGGGGTTACAGTTTGGGGAAGTCGGAAGGGGTTTCCAGGGGGAACTTGGGGCATATCTGGATATGCGGGAGGGGGAGGTAAGTAACTAAGTGGATCCCAGATGGGGCCATTCTCTTCTTTATCACTTTTTTCTTTTTTCCCCTGTATCTTACAAATCTTTATGTTTTCTCTATTTCTGCTTTGTTTTTCCCAACAAGCAGCATACTGCACTTGTTCTGCTTTTTTATCACCTTGGGCTCTTAGATGTTGATTTAACTGAGCACACATCCAAGGGTCTGTTGTTCCGTGCCATGGCCATTCTCCAGGTAAACCCAGAGTAGGCCATACTTCTATACAATAATGGATCATTTTGATCCTATCTAGATATTTAGTACTTTCCTCCCTGTCCCACTGTTCTAACATCTTTCCTAGTAGGCTCTCTGGAGGGATGTGTGGTATTTTTTCTTTTTGTACTTCAGCCTCTCTAGGCCTACTTATCCAAGTACCCATTCTTACTTGGTAAAATTTATTCAAAATTTTTTTGAAAGCTCTTTCACTCACACTCACTCACTCACACTCACTCGTGAGCTCTGGAAGCAGTTCGTATGACCCGCCCTTAGGGCCCCGACCACTGCCACAGCCAGCCCCCGGTACCTGTCAATGGCCTCAGCACTCCTGGTGCTTTCGTCACCACCCCAGCCGGTACCCTCTTTCATTCCTGCGCGTCCGGCGTATCCCCGTAAGCAGCCGGTCAACCTGGGCCCAGAGTTCCAGACGCTACTTCTGCCAGGACACACACACACAGTATGCGACTCACTCACTCGCCCTATCGTTAAGTTCCTCGCACGTTGGAACTCCCCTAACTTTCACTCACTGCACCCGGTAGCACCGGCCTTAGATACCCCCGACCAGCTTTACCTCTCCGTGTCCGGTAGCATGGCGCTCCTGGCCACCCCCGCCCAACACGACACACTCAAGCCCGGTAGCGTATCTAATCTGACCCCCGACCAATGCACTCTTCACATCCGGTAGCGTGCTCCCTTTTAGCACCCCCGTCCAGTGTGACCGTCCTGTACCCCGTCAGTTACCTCAGCCTGGCCACCCCTCCCCTGGGAGCAGCCCCTGGTAACCTCGGCCAGTACCTCTTGCTCTCCCCACACCCCTGCAGGTCCCTGGGAGCAGCCCCTAGCCACCCTTTCTCCTGCGTCGGTGAGGTGTGTGCCTCACACACTTGTCCCTGGCCTCCCCGCACACTTGAGGTGACCTGGGTGGTTTGCCCCTACAGGTTTAGGGGAAACCCACAGTACCACTTACTCTATGACGTGCCACTCACACTCTATCTAGCCTCCACACGTCCGGAGGGGGGTCCCCTACACCCCTGGAGACGCCTCTCTCACTCTGTTTCCTTTCGCTTCCTCCTTGTCCTGACCACTTCTCTCGCGAAGAGGTGGAAATGCAGTACTGAGGAGTCCTCACTCGCGGCGGGGGTCCGTGCTAACGGCCCCCGTCTCACACACACACACACTCGCACGTCTCCTGCTCCCGCCACCGAGTTTTATACTTACCCGGTGCTCCTCAACGGCGCCCCCTTGTGGCTGCTGTGTGTCCCTCGAGGCTGGCGTGCGTTGTCCTCGCTGGTTGTCCTTCGAGGCTGGCGTGCGTTGTCCTCTTTGGTCCAGGAGGCCAGCTGTCCAGGAGGTCCAAGGTGGGCGGCACCTTCCCGTCTCAGTCCTCTTCTGGGCGTGGCCAATCCCGGACGAGTCCCCAGTTGTTATGAATAAAAATGGGCGGAGAAAATATTAATCTCCTTAAACGCCTTTATTGATCAGCTCTTTCAATATTTGCCCGAGGGGTTTTTGGCTGCCCGTGGTCACCGTGGAGGAGGAGGGCTTTATCAGCTCTGCTGCAGGCAATTCAACAGAGCTGGAGGACTGACCCTCGCTGGGGAGCAACCCCAGAGTCCTGACAGTTCTTTGTTTTCTCCTGTGGTCTCATCTCTGGTTTGGTCTCTCCAACTTACAGCCAGTAAGCAAAACCGGAGAAATCAGCTCTTTTGATTTCTCAGGGTCCACACGGCCCAGCATTAGTTCTTATCCGTCTCAATTTTACTTGGTTTGTATTTTATAAGGGTTTTTTGGTGCCAAACTTCATCCCGAGATGCACTCGGAGTCCCTCATTTGCATGCGGGATCAGCCGGGGCGGGCGCTTGAAGCTCTTGCGGCCGCGTGGTAGTCTTGCTGCAGCAATGGCGTCTCGGGGGTCTCACGCTGCTTCACAGCGGCGGCAACGTTGCGGGGGTTTGGGCCGGTTTCTTGTGAGGTGGGAGGTGGAACGTGGCAGGCGTGGGTTTCTTTCTTTTGAAACGGGGCAGCGGTCCGGCCGGCTCGGGGACGCGCCATCTGGCCGCGGCGGCTGACCGCGGGCGGGCCGCCCCGCGGGCTGGGCGGCCGGGGTGGGAGGCTTCGCAGGCTTTGGGTTTTCCCCCGCCGGCTCCCAGCCGCGGACGGGGCTGGGGAGGGGCTTTTCCGCGGCGAACCGGGGGGGCGGACGGGGTTTCTCCGTGCCGAACCGGGGGGGGGGGGGGGGGGGCGGACAGCTCTTTCTTTTCCCTCCGTCGGTGGCAGAGCCGGCGGCTCCGCTGGTTCCTCTCGCTCCGTCTCCGACCTGGGGTGGGGGGGCGCGGTGCTGGGCGTCTTTGACGGGAACAGGTTCTTTTAAGGTGGTCTGGGAGGAAAGGTGCCACTGAGGTGGCTTTTCACTGTTACATTATAGGATAAACATTTTAAATTTCATTTTTATCAAGAGCACTGCCTGTTCACTGGTCCACTGTAACTTCTGAGTGTCTCTGAGCTGAGCTGAGAGATGCCCTTGTTAGCATTAGTTGGAACTCTCTCCTTTCACTCCCAACAGTGGATCACCCAGGTGATTTCTGCTCAAAACTTCAGCTGTGGCAGCTGGAGGAAGCAGCACTGACACCGAACAACCCTTGCCCTGCAGCACATGGGAGATTCTCTGCTCTTTTCTATGGAATGATCTAGAGCAAACAGAAATGTGATGTCAGCATTAGAAAGGGACCTTGTTTTGTGGGAGCAGTGTTATTGCACCTGTTGTATTTGCTGCACTTCTAATTCCATGGATTTTAGTCACTTCACATGTACATTGCTGAAAATATCTCCTGAGTGACACCTCAAACCCCTGTTGGCCTCTGAGACTTCTAATATAGTTGCCCATTGTAACAGGAATTTTTCACTCCCTTGGAAGTTTGCCTATAAGACACAGACCAAACACCTTTCAGTTTTTTGGAGAGCCACCAAGGGGCAGTTTCCTTCACAGTGCTCAAAAGCAGATGGGTAGGAAAGCCTGCCCAATTGTCTTAGTTTAGGCTAATTCCAGTTTGTAATGACAAGGTCAGTCTGAAGCAGGGGAAAATGAACATTGAGGGATTTTATTTTTAATCTGAACAGACCTGTGAGGGCTCTGAGAATTTGATGCCTTCCAGTTATCAGGTATGTAAGGATAAATTCTAGACTGTTGTTCATTTTATCTTCCTATGAAGCACTGTTGCCTTCACTCTGAGTTTTTCAGGTTTAGTCAGTCCTTTACACTTCAGCCCTTTCCACTCTTGCCTGCTTCTCCTAGGCAGTCGGCTGGTAAGAAACAGATGTTTGGTAAGGTTGTAATATTTCTCCCTGCAATGCCTTTGCCTCTTGTGTTTGACTTAACTTGGTTCCAGCCATGTGAAATCTCAAAGAGAAAAACTAGTTTCCCTGAATAACAGACATTTTCTGTTTTCCATCTGAACTGAGGTCTGCTTATCTCTGAGGAAAGCAGATTCTTGGATTATATAAGCAAACCGAGAAAATAATTACAGACAGGTTTTCTCCTGTATTTGCCTAGAAGGATAAAGAAATTAGGAAGGATAATTACCATGAAGGTTTTTTGCCCCACAGATGTTACAAAGCACATTTCTGTCAATCCCTTCTGGATACAGTGCCTGCCATCTTGTGGACAAGTCACACTATGTCTGAATCCTTAAGACAAATATTTGAAGACCATAATATTTTGTGTGTGTGATAAAATTGCTTAATTGCTTGTAGCTCAATGCAAACAATTTTTCTTCTTGGGGACTTATTTTTTAGTTGAAGTTACTTGAGTTTGTTTGGTTCTCTTACTTTTGAGGATGCTTTATTTCCTCGGCTCCACTTGTTATCAGCTGTAAAACTATCAAAAGTAAAATTCTCTGCAGTTTTCTATTTAATTAAGTTTAAATCAATTATCAAAAATGTTCATCTAGGAACCCGTCAGAAGTAATTCTGAGAAATCTGTCAATTGCTACCTGCCAACAATAAGGAGAAAATAGTTTTAGAAAATCCCTTGCTTCAAATCTGAAAGCAAAAAAACTCTTCTTATTATGGACATAAACAACTTGTACAAATACTTATATTTGAAAGTAAGATATCTATATTCTTTATTGATCTATACTAGCTTGATTCTTTCTTAGTAGAAGGCAAATGACAACTCTTTTGTTTGTTATTCTTTAGTGAGAGAAAAATCCTTTTCAAATGCAATACAGATTCATTTTAAGGGGAACCTCTAATCCCCCCAGTATTTGTGAAAATATGCTTGCTGAATGAGATAATTTCCCTTTTGTAAAAGTCCTTTGGAGACAACCTACTGCCTGTTTTGCTAAAATTTATGGTAAATGTTCCCCAAAACAAATATGTAAAACTTTCTAAAAATGGTTACAATGTGATGTTTTTGCTGTTACATTGAAAGTACAGTTCTAACAAGAAACAGCTTCAACTCTTGGTCTGACTAAAAATCTAACTTGGACTCAATTTTTTGTTTAAAATAAAAAAGGCTGTAATTTAAATTTGATTTCATTAATAAAAGTTAGTGGACGAATTGTCACTGTGGCACTCTCATCTGATTAAACAAACATTAGGGTTCATTGTGCTGGTAGTTGTGTCTGCCCTAAAGGTGGGCAGAGCCTTTCCTGGCTTTAGGGCAGATGTTCTTGACTGCTCCTGCAGAAATACTGGAAAGGTGGCCTTCACCGAGCTCTCCCACCCCCCAGGTGTAACAGAATTAGTGCCACAGGGCTGGCAGCTCCTTAGAATAGATTTGTGAGGGAACTCGGGAGTGCTGAAAGCTATCAAGGAAGTGGCAAAGCAGCTGGCTCAGATACACAAATGAGGGTTAGTAAGCTGCTCAGAGAACTGATGACTTACTAAACAATCATCTGGGACTAAACCCAAGTGTTGCAAGTGTTTGAAGGTTCTAAAATAGCTGGCTCTAATGACAATTAATGAGGTCGTGCACAGTGTGATAATCATAAGGAACTGTGTTTGCTTACCAGTGCTGGACAGTTATTTATGAGCTGGACTAACCAGAGCCATGAATTTGCAGAGAAGCAGTTTATTTTTAGTTCCTGTAGATTCTGTTGTGATTGTGTCACAGAACACATGATTTTGCTGCTGGGCAAATTCAGGAGGAGCTGTGCATACAATCAAGACTTGCAGAATCTCTGAGCCCAGCAGATCAGCCAGCTCTCACAGCCTAGTTCACTTATCTTTATTACTAGTCTTTGTAAATGTAATCAATTGTTTACTGATTGCTTTGTCATAAAGGATCAGTCTGAAAAGACAAAGGTTTTATTTCAAGCGAGGAGTGTCCTAAACCTTTGGCATCCAGTGTAACAAGCCACTCAAGGCTGCACAAAAATTTGGAGAAGTTTTTTTCTTACTGTGAAGCAATGGCTGATGAGATTGCATTGCACCATGATTAGTCATTTGTCTGGTAAACGGCTGTTAATGTTCACACTGCAGTTGCTATTTTAGCTCTGTAGCTACGACATTGGTGCCCAGATGATAAGCTTCCTGTCTTGCTGCTTCCTACAGACCACCAGTTTCAAGTGACAAGATATGACATACAATGTCTGAGTTTCTGAAACAGGAACTGACCCCTTCCATGGTGGACTTGAGAGAGTCACTGAAGTGACTTCAGTGAAGGCAGTCCTGCCAGAGGTGTGGAACTGAAATGCTAAACGTGATGTCAAAGCTATCCTTAAATCATGTAACCTAAGTAAAGAACCTTAGAAATTATAAACCAATACACAATTCAATATCAATAAGTCATAAAGTGACAGGAGCATAAGAAAATAAATGCTTATTAGCATTTGCACATAATGTATGAGGGATGCTAGAAACAGATGTTAAGAAAAGTGGATATTTGAGGCCTGAAGAAAAGCATTATTGGATAACTTTAGTAATATGGTCTCAATTTTTATACATGTTTCTGTATTTCTTGCCTATATCCCAACTAGATCACAATAATTCTGGTGTCCAGATGACAGCTGCGTGAATATTCTATCAGAATTTTGCACAAGAGAATACTGATCATTCCTTATTCACTTTAGATCCACAGAGTTGGATCAAAGCCCTTCATGAAAAAGTGTCTGGCTGCTGCCTCAAGCAAAATAGCAGGAAGCTTCACTTGAAGATTTAGAACAGTGATTTGAGTGGTCAAATACAAGAGCTGGCAAGGCTGATTTATGCCAAGGTTATACCACAGCTTGGCCAAACAGCAGACCAGACAATATTCTGGAGGAAGGGATTTTTGCACCACTTCATTCAGCAATGACATCAGAGCAGTGGAAATCATGTTTCAGTTCTGTCTACAGGAAAAATAATCAGGCCATTTTATTTTTAAAATCACATCCTTCCTGTGCCCTGTCAAGGGAGTAGGAAGATGAATTTGAAGGGTAAATGGTTGGAGAATCATAATTTTTCCTCTCTGTTTTGTCATGGCATTAATAGATAATCCATCAAATAATGGATGACTTAATCAGGACAGACCTGCTGTTTTTAAAGGTGAAGCTTTTCTATCATAACCATTTTTTTTTTTGGTTGTTCATACTAGGAGAACCATTACTGGCAGTGAGTAGTTATTCTCCATGTAATTCTTTACATGAAGTGCCAAGTGTTCTGAGATAAAGAAATCTATCATTACCTCTTTTGACACCACACTTCAGTCTCACTCTCTAGGAGAGATAATATGATTTACATACTTAAATATTTTGCTGTACAGTGTGTTGCAGTCTGGCAGCTGTTATTAGTTGTTATGATGATCAAATAACACTGAGCTATTTGTTGGTAATTAAGAAGGAAACAATACTAGAAGGACAGCAAAGTACTAATATTTAGGTTTGGATTAATTTCACAATTCTGGCAATCCATTGCATTCCTGGGGGGTCATTTGCAGTTTTAGACTTGGCATACCGCTCCTGTTCAACAAGGTAAATCCATTAATCTTCCAGTCTTTCATAAGCATATTACCCCACATACTACCAACTTTTGCAGATGAAATAAATGGGTCAGGAAAGCTCAGCTTCAAGCCTGGCTCACCAGAGAGCACTGGGCAGATGTATCTGAGTGGCTGTTGTGAAGGGTATTTATCTTCACTAAGTAATTTCTGAAAGGGAGAGTGTATATGTGGTCTATTCTATTCTCTCTCTCTCTCTCTCTCTTTTTTTTTTTTTTTTTTTTTTTTTTTTTTTTTTTTTTTTTTCCTGCTCCCTCTATCACACAATTTATTTGGGGATAGTCTAAGTTGAAGTTATTAACTCCTAAATGAACACTGTAAAGCCTCTATCACAGCTTTTTTAAGCCAAGTGTGGAAACCAGCATTCAAGGCAACCCACCTCCTGGCAGCTTTGACCCCAGGCTCTGCTCTTGTTCACACAAACAAACTGCACCACACTTTCCCATGAATTTGGCACCCCTAATGTCAGGCTGTTTGACAACAGCACAGGGTAGGGTTGGTTATACTGAACAGAGCTCACCCAGGCAGAAACAATACAGCAGTGTTACCTAGGCCTGCCTCTGCAAGCTGTTAATGAGGGAGAAGTTGGCTCTGAAGTGTTTTGTGATCTGGAGTTCTGCAGTAATAATACAGGAGAGGAAGTATATTATGGTGTACTTAGCTTTAATTATTGCAGAAGGTTTTATGTGCACTCATTCAGAAGCAGCCTAGAGGATAAACTCTATTGTCTGCATAGTGCAGTCGGAAAGTGCTGAAGAGTGGGTCTGGAAGCTGAAGAAACCCTTAAATTCTGAGCTCAACAAAACCCCTAAGCTCAAGTGATGCCTTTAGCTATTGCTCCCCTGCCCAGAAGGGTTGGAGATGACCATGTGGAAGTTGAAATTAATTTATCCTGCACCAGTATCACCAGTGCTTTGATATGTCAGCAGTGTAAACATGCATCTCACACTTAAGTGTGGGATCTCGTCATCTTTGAGGCTTCTCATGTGAACATCAACACTTGCATCATTGTACTAACTGCTGAAATTGTATTGGAGTTTTTGATTTGTTTGCTTAGCAACTTGAATCAGCTATTGGAGCAGCAAAGGAAAAAATATTCTTTCAGATTATTTGGCTTAATGTACCTACCTTGCTTCTCTTAAAATCTGTCTTTGTACATTGATTATTTGTATATTGCTTATTGGTCTGAAACTGCATTCTGGAACAACTCCATCAATATCTAGTATTGCTGAAATGATCAAAAGTCATAGAAATTCTTATCTAGCTTCAACAAATCAGTATATGCAAAATGACATACACACATAAAAAAGATTTATTTATATGTGGCCAAGTCCTGCAATTTCCAGACAGGAGAAATACAAGGTGAGATTAAATTTTACTTGTTTTACACATGTTATTGAGAACATATTATGGTATGTAAAATATGGCTAACGGGCTTTTAAATGTACATCAGCTTTTGAACTTCATTTAGCTTCTTTTACAGAAGTCTATTGCTGCAAAAGCAAAGGCTAGTAAATCCAGCACGCAATTATTTTTGGGACTAAACTGACATCTGCTGGTGTTCTGCAATAGCATGTGTGTAATCAGTGTGATGACAAAACATCCACTGTATTGTGTGTACATTTCCAGGGCACTGTCAGCAGCCCTGGTGATGACTCAGTCAGGCAGAGAGAAGCTGGGCAGTGAATAGAGCAGGTGGGGCTGCTGATCACACCGTGCCACGGGACTGGGGACGGAGCAGAGCTCTCGTGGTTACATCCTGCTGCATTTGCATGTCGGGCTTCTGAAACTGCCAGGGCCCCTTTTTGCTTATTGCTTATTTGCTTTGATTTCCTAAAAAAGAGTTATGTTTGTAATCTTCAGGTGCACAGGGAAGGGGAGGGAGATAAAAAGCTGTGTCAGTTTCTAGCCCCGTTTCCTCATGCACGCCTTGAGCTGGCGCTGGCCGGTCCCCACCCAGTCACCTGGTCTGGTGAAGGAAGGGAAGGAACTTCTGTGGGTGTCAAAATGCAGGCAGCAGCTTCAGGGAAGCTGAGTGCGTTTTCTGGGGCGAAGTAGGTTTGATTTAGCTTCAAGCTAAATTAAAAATTCACTTTCTCATTGCAATTAACTTCACAGATTATTAAGCTTAGTTTCACACAGGTATGGTCTGACACAGAGACACAAGAGGTATCTCTCCTTTGGGGAGGATAGAGGAGCAAAACCATCCACTTGTGTATGAAATGGGGTCACATTCTTATCCTCTGCATGGAGGATTCCAAATATCAATTTTATATTTTCAGATAAAGGGAGGTGAGACTGTAGTCAAATATAATTGGTTACCTGTTCCTTCCATCTTAGATAGTGAGGAGGAAGGCACTTTCTCAGTTGCATGTTTGGTGCATGTTTCATATGCAAATGAGGGATCATGAGGGTTTTGGCTACCTTTGGTCAGGAGTTAGGATTAATGGTTGAATCAAAAGCAGAACAAAACCATGATACTTCAGTATTGCTTCCTCCTCCACTCTACTGAGGGAGCAGTAAAGGCCATCTGACCTTTGCTTGATGATCTTTACTCCCATCAACATTTCACAACTGCACATCATCATCACAGAATCATAGAACAGTGTGGGTTGGAAGGGACCTTTAAATATCATTTAAATATCATGTCCAAGGCCCCTGCAATGAGCAGAGACACTTTTCAGCAGACCAGGTTGCTCAGAGCCCTGTCCAACCCAGCCTTGAATGTTTCCAGGGGCTTCCACCACCTCTCGGGGCAAACTGTGACAATGGTTTACCACCCACATTGTAAAAGCCTCCTTTTTTATATCTAATCTCAGCTGACCCCTCCTTCACTTCAAAACCATCATATATTTTCCTTCTGCAACAAGCTCTGCTAAAGTTTGTCTCCAATTTTCTTATAGGCTCCCTTCAAGTTCTGAAAGGAACAGTAAGGTCAGTCTGGAGCCTTCTCATCTTCAGGCTGAATAACTCCAGCTCTCCCAGCCTGTCTCATAGCAGAGGGGCTGCAGCCCTTGGCACATCTTCATGGCCACCTCTGGACCTGCTTCAGCAGCTCCATGCCCTTGTTATGTTGTGGGCCACAGACCTGGATGCAGCCCTGCAGGTGGAGTTTCCTGAGAGTGGAGCAGAGAGGCAGAGTCCTCTTCCTCGGCCTGCTGGCCACACATCTCCTCACAGGACCAGATTTCTACTTCAAATAAAGCCTGCTGTGTGTGGATAAGGATCTGAGGCCCTGTCTCCATACTGCTGTGTGAGAACACTCTCTGCTTCATTGAGACACTGGGCTGGGAGCCCTACACTTTACCCCACACACCATGCAGTGCTTGAGCCTCACTCAAGTCAGGTGTAATGTAAGCCAGTGCCTCAACTCATGTCCTCACTCAACCAGCCCCATCAATTCTCTGTAGCAAACCTGCCCATTTTGCACAAGAAAATAGTGAATTTTTCACTGAGGATCAGGAATAAATCTCCTTAACACCAATGTAGTATTAAGAAGCATTGTAGTATTAAGGGCATTATTTTTATGGTGCCTGATGGACAGGAGGGTAACTCTGCCTAAGGTGAAGGCTTGGCTCAAGATGGTACAAGTATTTATTAGCAAGGATATATATATTCCTCAGAAAAATGTTGCAGTTGGTTACTTAAGGTGGCCACAGAGCCCATTGACTGGATTGGCCGATTTGTTCCACTGACCACTACACAACGTTCCATTAATTGTGACTTCTGTGTAATTTCCACAGGTGCTGTGGTGACTGGGTCAGCCACAGACTGGCTAAAGGTGATGCTTCTTTTGCCCAGTGCCATCCAGCAAATGGACTGGAAAGACAGAATTAGCAAATGGTGAGAAGGAGGATGGATAATGAGAGGAAATACAGTCACGTACCAGTAATAGGGCAAAAAGGAGAAATACTTGGATCCCCAGGGAGGAGCACAAGCCAGCCTGGACTAGATGCAAAACACAACAGTGAGAGAGCATGGCAGCTGGAGTAAGAAGGCTTTCAGTTGAAGGTCATTCCTTATTTCACCCTGGGAGGTGTGTTCAGTCATGGCTAGTCTCCTCTGGGGCTCCTAAGCTGCTCACAGCCACCTGGGAAAGGGGATTTAGTTAGTAAGAGAACAATTATTCAATTTTAGTTAATCCAGGGCACCAAAGCCCAAATGACTCATGTTCTGCTCCTGAGAAAAATACTATATAATGTGTTTTCTTGATAATGGTGTAAATTTATTCACCTCTGAATCTAGTTCTCATCTCAGTGCTGACGAATCACACTCCACACTCCTCTCCTGTTCCCCCCAAACTGGGGGACTGGAGTATTCGTACCCTCAATACTCTCAGCATCTAATGACATCCTCAAGCACCCATACTTGCAGGTGATTCAGTAAATTACTGTGACTGCAGAGCTTCATGTTGGGTTTATCATCACTTTGGGTGAGACCTATCCTATAATACCTGACTCCTTCCTCCAGGATGGGCTTGAATTGAAGCTTTATGTGTGTTTTTTAGGACAAGGTCCAGGAAAATATTTAAATACAAAATAGGACTTGCACAGATTTTAGATGCTTTCAGGCAAAAGGCCTTATGAAGTGTCCCTGCTGCTAACCTGCAGGGTTTATTAAATCCCTTCAGTCTAAGGTAGATTCACATAAATCAGCATATGAAGCAATCCCTTTTGAAGCCCATTTAGGGATCTGGCCATAATTTACTTTTGTGTTATCTTGGAGCTGGATAGAGGAAAAAGTGATGTACTCCTGTGTTTTCCAAAGGCTGAATCCAATTCAATTGCTTGTAAAGGCACTACCTAAAACCACTGAATCTTGAAAGTTTTGTTGATCATTTCATGTGTTCTCTTATGTTGTCTGAAACACCTGCTCTGGTAAGGCAGGGGGTATTGCAGAATTAGAGAAGTGATTTCCCTGCAGTGTTACAGAACACGGCTGCGCCGCTGACGGGAAAGTTAAAGATTGCTGGTTTCATGAGAGTGAACTCTTGGCCAAAGCCGCGGAGCTCCCGGTAGCCGTGACCGCCAAGTGCGTCAGGAGTGCCTGCACTTCCACAGGCTTTTCCCGGTTCCCGTTCCGCCGGGACACGGCGGGTCCGGGGGAGCGGCCGAGGCGGGTCCGGGGCAGGGCCCGGCCGGGGCAGGGGCAGGGGCAGGGGCAGGGCTGCCCGAGCAACCCCCGCGGCGCCTGCTCGCGGCTCGGGGGAAGGGGAGGAGGAAACGCGGGTGGGGACGGGACGGGACCGGACCAGCCCTGCTGGCGGTGGCTGCACCCGGGCCAGCGGAGAGGAGCAGAGGGACGAGGAGGGCAGGCGGGCACGACCGGGCACGGTGAGGGCTGTGCCCCGCGGGCAGGGCAGGGCAGGGCCGGGCAGAGCGGGCGGCGGGGGGGTTTGCTCCGGGGCCCGAGCGTTCCCTCCCCGGGCCGCTCCCGGGGCTCCAGCGCTCCGGCCCGGCTGCGGGGCGGGGGGAAGCCGCGGGGCGGGGGCCAGGGGCCGGTCCCGCCCGCAGGAGCCCCCGGAGCACCGCGGGCAGGCTGCGGCTTCCCGGCCGGCGGGGTCCCGAGTCCCGGTCCCGTCCGGGAGCGACCCTGGGCGGCGGCTCCTGCCCTCGGCCGTGCGGGCGGGACCGAGCGAGGCCGCAGTTTCGGTTTCCCGAGTGTGGCAGGCGAAAGGTGGCCCTTCCCATAGGGAATGCTTCGGGAACCGCGCGGCAGCCGCTCCCCTGGGACCGGCCCTGCCCCAGGGAGGGGGTTGGTTACAGGACGCCGCTCACAGGATTCCTGGACTATTGATTACTTGGGAAAAGTAACACACTAACTTCTGAAATCTCTCCTGCCAGCAGAACAGACTGTCAGTGTTTATTTCTACTATTTCTACTTTCTATTTGTACTATTTCTACTTTGCCAGTAAAGCATTCAGTGTGACCTCAAAGCCATTTGGTTATTCCTGAAATAATTAATATGTCAAAGTCTCTTTTGTTGTGATCACTGGATTTTATTTTCTCACGCATGCCTGAGAAATTTAAACAACTTTGAGATAATATTTCACAGTAGGTTGGTAAACTAGGAAGTTACTGTCCAGAGTTCAGATGAAGTTGGTGGTCCAAAAAGGTGCTGTTAGGGCTTTGCACTGCAAAAATCCGAGTGCTCTGATAAACCTGTATATGCTGCTGGAGTGTTGAAAAAAATAAGCCTTCAGCCTGTATTTCATTCTCGGTGTTGCTGACTTAGACTCTGATGTGCAGGGAGCCCTCTAACCCACCCGTGGTGTTGGAGGACAACTTGGGATTTCTAGTGAAGAGAACAGTCCAGCAAGTGAAGCAAATGAGAACTGCTGCTCACCACCAACCAAGTGATGTCCAGCCAGTATTTCTTTCCCAACAACCTTCTTCCTGGTTTTATTGCTAAGCATGATGCTTTATGGTCTGGAATATCCCTTTGGTCAGCTAGGGTCAGCTGTTCTGGCAGTGTCCTCTCCTGGGTTCTTGTCCAGCCAAAACCAGCACACTGAGTGGGGGCAGTAGATCATGATTCAGCTCTGTAGTTTAGTCACAAGGAGAAAACTTCTCTTTTCTAAAGAAAACAGAAGATCAATTTTTTTTTTTTAAGTATAGCTATGAGATACTTGTTACTACAAAAATTTACTGAGTTTCAACATCTTTGACTGCTGTCTTGTTCCCCATTCACTCTGCCAAAGCTGCAGTGTGAGTGTGAGAAAGGTGGGAAGGAACAGTGTTTGTCCCAGGCTTACCCCAGTTACTGCTCCAGCACCTGTAGCCACGTCTGTTCTTCTGGACCAGCTCCTGTGTTTGTCCTGGTCACGGGGCTGCCCTAAAAGCCACACTCGATTGAGTGCACAATTCCCTTTGTAATACACCTTTCCACATTTCTGCTAAATCTGCTGGGAAGACTGAGAGACTCCTGAAATATATAAACATTGGTGTTTGCTGGTGTTGTCCCCATGCCTCCAGTGCAGCCAATTAGTCCTGTGTAACCTGGAAGAGTGAACGAACTTGTGACAAGTTCTTTATGGAAGTGTTTATAGACTTCACTGAAATCCCAATGAAAGCTGTGTTGTGTGAGGAGGATAACCAGCAGTATTCCAGGGGCATTTCCATGCTCCAGGAGAGTGGAAAGGCTTATGTCATTGTTGGAAACTTGTGTGCTGGGTCTTACACCAGCTGTGGGCAATTGGAGCTCCTATATAACTTTCACAGCATCATAGAATTAATATTCCAAATACAGGTTGCCTTTCCCAGATAGTTCTGAGTGAAAAAACTTGCATGTGCACAGGGGGATCATATGTAGGACAACAGAATGGAGTGTGGCTCTTGGAGAGCTGTCTGATGGTCCATAGGAGGAAGGGGAAAAGGGAGATGCTTGGTCAGCATTGATGCCATTGAGACCTTGTTCCGTGAAGAAAGTGGTGGGCAGGCTATGGGAAGTTGGGAGGAGAAGAGGAAGTCTGCATTGAAACCACAGTCCTTTCTTGGCAGTGGTCAGCATTCCTATCCTCTGCAACAAAATAACAACTGGTGGAGGACAAGTTGCACTACAAACTCATTAAAATGTTGCTAACAAGCAAAAATGTCAACCTTACATGTATGTGATAGTTGTAAAAGTTTTGAGTTGGGTAGGACTCAATGCTTAATTGTTAATTGTTTTGCTTTCTTTTTCCTTCAGTATAAATACTTCTTATTTCAAATTGCAGCAGAGGTAAATAGTATTTTTTAAATATTTCAGCTTCCCACAAACCAAGCTCATGTTGGTTGGCAACCATCATGTGGCCTGTCATACTGTTCCGTTTTTCAGGTGAACAAGAGGGATTAAAAATAGTATTCTTGGAGAATTAAGAGACTGCTAGATAGTTTACTAATAGAGATGCTCTACCTCCCTGCTTTAGTATTTTTATTTTATAAAGGGAGAATTGGTGCTGGGACAAAGTGTAAAAAATTCTCAGTGAAAAGGAAGTGGGAACTAGGCAGCAAGAACAGCAGTGAAATCAAGATTAACATTTAATACTATCAGAAACAAATACCAGCCAGTTAGTTTTATGGAGGTAAAAACCCCTTTAAATCTAGTTATCTTCTTGCTGTTGAGTTGAGCCTAATTATGTGTCAATTGCCCTTAATAAATAATGTCTTTTGTTATGATTTTCTCTCTTTTCTGTTTTAGATATAATGGCTACTCCAAGTGGCAACCCTGTCCCATCTGCACCACCTTCTTATGAGGAAACCATGGGACTCAATGTGAACTATCCTCACCCCTATCCTGTCCCTGGACAGAAGCCAGATGGGAAGGGAATGAACCCTCCCCCACACATGGGACAGCCTCCACCAACAAATAACCCCAGTAAGCCTCCAAAACTCTTCTGTACCTCATGGTAAGGTGTTAAGTGGTTGTGTGATAGGTGCTGTCAGAAGATGAACCATCGTGGTTCACAGGTGTTCACCACCTGCCAAAAAATATTGAAGAGAATAAGGTCGAAGAATCAATTCTTGTGAATCCCTCAGTGTGCACCAATATCAATAACATCATTTGGCTTTCTTCAGTTTTTAGTGCAGCTTTATTTTTAAGACAGTGTATTTCTGCATTAGGAAATGCCATGGTAATTTCTTTCTGTCATAGTGTATTTCATTGCTCTGAGCCCTAAGTATTTCAGTTATACCTGGTTTAGAGGAAGTTGACTACTACTCTTTTTTTCCTGTTCCTGATGGAGTAAATAGCCATTTCTCTGCTCAGTTACTGTTCAGACGGTGTATGTGCAGCAGCCAGTAGTGTTTTATGACCGCCCAATTCAGATGTGCTGCCCTTCCTGTAACCAGATGATAGTGACACGTCTCTCCTACGACTCAGGAGCTTTGACCTGGCTGTCATGTGGTGGCCTCTGCCTGGTGGGGTAGGTCAATTTGGATTTGCACTTTTACCTTGACTTTTTTTAGCTCTAACGTGTAACTTTGCTTTCTCTGTGGAACCTGAGCCTTTGTGGTTCAATTAGCTTACATCTGCATCTGTGTCCTACAGGACCTTAAAGCAATTCTGGAGTGTTACAGTAATAGACTCCATAGCCATGTGTTTTCTTTCTAAAGCTTATGGCACCAGTTTTACTGATTGTCTTTGGACAAAATACATTTTACCTTCTTGTGTGTATAAAAAGTGGTAAAACAGTGTTTTTCTCCTTTTTTTGCCTTTGCAGGTGTATAGCAGGCTGCTGCTTAATTCCCTTCTGCATTGATGCCCTAAAGGATGTGGATCACACCTGTCCAAAATGCAGTGCTCTTCTTGGTTCTTACAAACGTCTATAGGCGGTTTAAACATTGAGTGATGAAGTTGTTAACACCTCTACTGCCCTGTTTGAAGCTTCATGGAGACCTCCTGTTTTTTCTATGCATCCTGTGACTGGAAACCAATAAAAAGTAATGTTTATTGCTAGTTGGTTTGAATATGCATTTGCTTGAGAGGAGTCTCACTTAGGTCTGTCAAAAGCACATCTAATCTGTATGGGCCACTCAGTCCAGCACCAGTGGAGAGCAATGGAATATTTCCCTTTTTGCTTTATACAGAACAGGTTGGTGATGTTCTTCAGTTAATCTTGTCTCAGGCATGTTGCACATTGTGCTTGCATGAAGACCGTAAAGTCTCAGCACGGGACAAGAGGGAGGACACGTATGGAGAACTGTTTAGGCTCATGCTTTAGCAGCAGCACTGTTTACAAACTTGCAGGGAGTTGCTTCAGAGACACGTGCTGCTCTTTGAAAAAAAGAAATCGTTTGTTGTCATCTTTTCATGAGGACTAGCATTAATTTTAAAACTTTTGTAGTTGGAAGAGAATCAAACCTAAAGGCATCTTCCTTCTCAGATATAGCTTTTTCAAATGGACAACTCAAGCTGTTGTGCAAAAATAGTGATTGAATCTAGTATCTGAATTTTCTTGCCAATTTCAAGTCGATTCATGTCTCTAATCTGAAGTAAAGATATTTATATAGAAGATGTTTGTTCAGTGTTTTTTGTTAGGCTGGAGGCTTTCCTACTGCTGATAAAAAGTCTGTGAAGTATTTTCTTCACCCTGGTGGAAATGCCCAGAGAGCCTTGGCCAGAACATTGGAAAACTTCCTTGTACAATTACGTAAGTCAGCTGATGGATCGTAAACAAACCTCAGCCTTATCTTAAGTCTTGAATTCCACCTGAAATACATAAATAAATACCCAGGCTTTTAGTTGTTGATCTGCTTGTTAATTATTGTTTCTTTATTAAGAAGGTAAAATGTTTGTTAAGGAGTTTCTCTGATTTTTCTAAATTAAATGAAAGATGGGTTTCTGCTTTTAGAAACTTAAGCTGGATACGCTATTTAAGATGATAATCACAAAAAATTAAGGAATCAGGCTCTGAAGGTTAAAGTAATTTCTGTGTCATAAGCAACTTGATCAAACAACATTTTAATGTACATCACAGAATCTGAATCACAAAAATCAAATTAGTTGGAAAAGGCCTTTAAGATCATCATGTCCAACCTGTTGTCCTAATGCCACCTTATCAACCAGACTGTGGTGCTGAATACCACACTCAATCTTTTCTAAAATACCTTCAGTACAAGTGACTCCACCATCTCCCTGGGCAGCCCATTCCAATGTCTGATCACCCTTTCTGTAAAAATCTTCTTCCTAATGTCCAACCTAAATGATAACTGTCCAGAAAAGGCAGACAGGCATTTAAACAAGACTGTGTTAGTAAGAATGTATTAATATCTGTAAAAGAAAAAAGCTAGAATAAATACAAATAAAAAAATTACTGCATTTACTGTTCTTGCCAAATGTGCCTTCTGTAAATATTTGGTATAAGTTAGTTTCTGTTTGAAGTTCAGTAATTTTGTAGATCATGTACAATCTCTTGTCTTAATTAGGTTTTGTAAACTGCTGCTGCTTGTGAGTCAGTCTGCAAGTGATTTAAGAGCTTCTTTGTGTATTTGGAAGAGGTTTCTGGTCTCGTGCCATAAGAATGTACATCACCAGCTACTAACTGGCAAGATGATGGAGATAAAAAGCTGATAGTTTTGTTGCTTTCCACCTTGATGACATGGTACCAACAAGTGCTTTTCTCTGCTGGTGCACCACCATAGTGCTCTGAATTTTCTGTACTGGTGACATGAGCAAGTCCTGTGCCTTACTGGGGAGCAGAATTCCCCCACTGGGTGTCATAGAAAATGTGCTTCTTGTCAGTTTATTGTCAGAGCAAGACAGAAAGAAGCCATGAAGCTCACAGTGTTTCCAAACTTGGGATTTGCTTGCATGGTGGGGAGGATTTTTAATTCTTTTAGTACTCTGTCAGTCTGGTCTGGATAATCCTGCCATATACTCATTTGGTAAGTCTTCCAGTTGTTATTCCCTTAGCTCCCCTTTTCTCTCCAAAGTGATGGTTGGAAAATCTGAGGTGGTGGCACCAGAATGCAAAACACTAAATAAAAATGTTTGTTTTGATTTATGTGCACAGTCTGTTGATTCTCTTTAAGTTCCTTGTATGGATTGAGAATAGGACACACAATGCTGGCAGCTCTTCCTTCTAATTCAGCATTCTGCAAAGCTTTCTGCTGCCCCTTCTATAGTTGTGTTTCCTTAAATACAAAGCCTATGTTTGTTCTCTTTTGTATGGAATGATCTACAGACTCTGCCAAAGTAACCTGCTTTGTTAAACCTGCCTTGGACAAACAAATGCAGGATATAACTTGCTTTGTGTGAAAGCACTTTGTGTTTGATTATGTTGAAATTACTGTTTGTTTTTAAATTTGACTCTATTTAAAATAAAAACTTTGTCTTTCCTATCTAGTGCTTGTAATTGGAAAATTATAATGTATGGAATGTTTCCAAACACGTGGATGGCTGAAATGTTAAGAAAAATAATTACAGGGAGAAATTTTTCTGAGTCTCACCTGGGCCAAGTCTCTGATAAGTGGCATTGTCTGCCTTGCAGACCAACAGTCCCACACAGAGCCACGCTGAAAATGTGTTGTTTTCCTACAACCCAGGTACTAGAAATATTTTTTCAATTAAAACTGTTGAGTAAAACTTTCATTTGCAATGCAACTAAACAAACATATAAAAATATTGCTCCATGTTCACGTACCAGGAATATATATCAAATATCACTGTAATCAATAGGAAAGAATGCCTATTAATCATGAGAGAATACCCTACTTTCTTTCAATGTCTAAATTTTTGTTTGGTTTTTTGAGGTGCAAAAAGCACAGGAAGGCAAGGTTAGCACCTCAAACAAATTTTTTTAAATGCATTGATATTTATTATTTTTATTAAGCAACTTTAGGGTTATTTTGGTAGAAAGTGAGTGTTACATGAGTAATTTTTCCTTGGTAAGGTAAGATACAGAAGGAGCAATGCTGACTTTATGGACTCAAGTTGTTTTCACCTAAGGAAGAAGCACAGGCTATCTGAAAGCCTCCAGCCTCACATTACAGATGCAGGTAAAGCCTTCCCTACACCCACTTTCATGAGTTTTCCAGGATGACTTTGCTTTCTGTTACACTTTGACAGTGTTATATTCATTAGGCTTCTATTTTTAATAGACAGAACTTGCACGTTGTTCAAATTCTGATGAGGCTTGAGCCAGAAGGAAATAAAACTGGTTTTGTCATGCAAAGAGGATAAAAAAAAAAGTTGTTAAAACAAGTAAAAGGCAGCTGATAGCCCTACAAGAGGGAGTTGTTAAGCAAGTTTAGAGTGGTTTCAAGAAGGTGCTATTTTCAGTTGTAGTGATTGTGAAAGGACTTCTGGCAGTTGAGCCACAATAGGTTTTTTTTGAAGAAATTATTTGTCTACTCAAACAAGTTAATTATTATTCATAACTGAGCAGCAGGAGGTCAGTAATGGAGTATACGATAATGTCTTCCTCGGGGTAAAAAGAAGTGCAAATCCTGTGACAAAGGTGTAAAGTTTTTGTAGTTCAGGTGATTGCATTTCATATCAATTTAACCTTTGTGTTCCTATTTGCTTCATAAGATCTGCAATGTGATACAAATTTTTTTTTTGTTTTTGAGGATAACTTTTAATGTATTTTTGTGAGATGAATGCTCTTAAGTATGATATGCTGGGCGTGAATCCAGTATAAAAGTAAATTTGCTGGTGAGCATCTTAGTATTTTTTCAAACCAGGACACTAAAAGGTGCGTGTAAAACCTACTGATTTCAAAGGAAGCTCTTCTTATAACCATTACAATTGATTTTTATTGGGTCTTTTTTTTTTTTTTTTTTTTTTTAAAGAATTTGAAAATTTAGTGTCTATGAACAGGTAGTTGTATGGTCTGGAGGTGCTGAAAGTGGCTGTGTCCAAGTTGAGAATAAACCAAGAGTGAGTAGATGGCTTTTTGAAAGTCCTTTTGTGTTTGGCCGTTTTGCTTCACACTACAGCTTTGTCTTCATAACAAAAAAATACCCCCAAAAAGCAGCTTCAGTGAGCTCCAGAGGCATTAACAGGGTGTATAACAGACACTGCTCTAGGAATTTAAGCCACAGTGCGTCTGAATGTGACAGCAAAAGCATTGGGGAGGAAGAAAAAAAAGACAACCCCAAAGTAATTTCCATTTCTTGCTCTCCACAGGCTTTGAAGTACCTTCTCCTGGTGATAGTGTGAGTGCTCTGTGTCTTGGTAACTAGTACAGAAGCTACCTCAGGCACATGCCTCATAAAATGCTTTTATTGTTCATGAAGTAGTGCTGAAGTTTGTTTTATTACTCTAGGATAACAGAATCACAAAATTGCTGAAGTTGGAAAACACCTCTGAGATCACTGAGTCCAACCATCAACCTGCCAGCTCCACCTTTCAGCCTAAACACCACATATTTTCCCCTAAGCACGGACGTATTTTCTGAATGTTTCCAGGGATGATGGTTCCAGCACTTCCCCGCACAGCCTTTTCCAATGCCTGACCCCTCTTTGGGGCAGCTGAGGGAAGGTCCCTCCTGAGACTCCTTTTCTGCAGGCTGAGGTCCCCCAGCTCCTTCAGCTGTTGCTCATCAGTCCTGACGAGGAGCTGCACTGCTCCTCTCTGGTCACGCCGCAGCAGCTCAATGTCCTTATTGCGAGAGGCCCAGGACTGGACCCCGGGCTGGAGGCGCGGCCCCATCGCCCCGTGTCCCCGCAGCCACCGCTGCCCCTCTGGCCCTGCCGCCTCGCCCCGGCTGTGCGGGCTCCTCGGCCGAGTCTGGGCACTGTCCGGCCTCTGCCACAGCCCTGGGGCGGACAGGTGGCCCCTCCATCCTTTAATTTCGGCTGGGAAAACGCCCTGGAAAGCGTCGGTGCCTCGCAGCACTTTTCCGGCGTTTTCCCCAGAGGTGAGGGGAGGTCGGGGCGCTGTCCCGGGAGCGCTGCCCCGGCCTGTGCCCGGTGCCGTGAGGGGCGCTCGGGAGATGCCCAGGGCTGTGAGGGGCGCTCGGGACGTGCCCGGTGGCGTGAGGGGCATTCGGGAGGTGCCCGGTGGCGTGAGGGGCACTTGGGACGTGTCCGGTGCTGTGAGGGGCGTTCCGGAACGTGCCCCAGTGCCGGGAGGGACGCTACGAGACGTGCCCGGTGCTGTGAGGGTCCCCCTGCTGCGGGCCCGGCGCTGTAGGGGAGGCTCCAGGCGGTGTCCGGTGCTGTAGGGGAGGCTCCAGGCGGGGCCCGGGGCTGTAGGGGAGGCTCCAGGCGGGGCCCGGTGCTGTAGGGGAGGCTCCAGGCGGGGCCCGGGGCTGTAGGGGAGGCTCCAGGCGGGGCCCGGGGCTGTAGGGGAGGCTCCAGGCGGTGCCCGGCGCTGTAGGGGAGGCTCCAGGCGGTGCCCGGTGCCGTGGGGGCTCCCCGGGCTCGGTTCGGGCCCGTAACCAGGCGGAACTCCCTGACAGGGCTCGGGAGGGCGGGGAGGGGAAGGGGCGGCGAACACACAAATGGTGTGAGACCCTGGCCAAAGGCACGTCCCTCCTGCCTTCGGCTGGTAGGGCGAAACGTCAGTGTTATGATAATATTAATTTAGTATTGTTTGTGGGGTCTATGTAAATAAAGCAGGCTTTGCCAGTTTGTAACAGCTCAGGCTTTCTTGGCAATAACGGTGAACAGTTCTCAGATGTCCACGGACAGGCTTGGCCTGTTGTGTGGCAGATGGTACTTTTTATTAAATTCATTTTCCAAACTTGAGCATAGTATTCATTAAAATGGATGGATATTTTTCTGAGGCTTACAGCCAGACTCTGGGTCTCTTGTGTGTCATTAAACCAGCGTGTTTGCAGCACATGGGCCAGATTTTCTTCCATTTTAAAAGATTATTTAGGACAGCGATGTGCTGGAATTTTCAGGAGGTTCTTTTTTCTGCCTGTTTTGGGGGTGGTGTTTTGATTTTTTTACAAAAGCTCAACCGCTGTGAGGTAGGAAAAAACGTTTAAAAGATGTTGAGTTTTGGCCTCCATCCTGCTCTTGCCAACCACTACATGAGGGATGTCACAAGTGCACAGGACACTTATGTGATATTTTATCTTAAAGGTTTGACTTCAATGTGCATTTAATTCCATATTTAGACGTTTCAATAAAAACTGCCCCAAATCTGTGCTCTGCTGAAAACAGCTGTTTGAAATATTTTTATTAAAAAAAAAAAAAAAAAAGCCCTAGAGTTTTGTTAGTGAATTTCTTTGTTCTTGGGCCTATGAAATTGCCAAGATTCAAGCAAGCTCAGATTTATAAATTCTTGAGTGTGCTCATAGTCCTACCATAAGATATTTTTCTTCTTTTTTGATTAGTATAGTTTCTTCCCTAAGAAATGGGAAGTTACAAAGCTAAAATTTGAGATTAAGATGCAAATTAGATTATTTTAGAAAGTTTCACTGTGCACTTGAACCAGTATCATGATAAAGCAGAAATTCTCTCTGGTTTCAGTGCTGGTGTTCCTACTGACTGATGCATATTTTATGCTTTAAAGGTTATTTTTTAAAATAGCTATGTGAAATACATTGAAAAATCTTATTATATAAACAGTTAAAAGTCAGACTGGAGTGTAAACTGAGAAATAGTAATGATTCAAGAAAATAATTGTCACAATACAGCAATTTTCTGGTGAACTCATCATGTTTTTATGTTCCTGGACAGCTATTAACTTTTCTGCTTCTATCCATATTGCTGATAGTAGACCAAGAGCTAAATGACTGCTGGAGTACATGCTATGCCCAGATGAGCTGTACTCTTAAATCAAAAGTTAGAATGAGTACCAGACTGAGTAGCTTAAGCAGAGTAAAAATGGCAAACTCAGAAAGTAATTTTCCACAAAGAAGTCTCTGAAGCAGTTTCAGAATTACAATATTCTTGAAAATCACTGTGAAGGCAGAAGAATGCTTTCTCAATTGCTGCTTTGGGTTGGTTCTAGGAAATTGGAGCTGCTGAATGAAATATGTAGGTTTTGAGGTTTTTTTTTTTAAATTCAGTTTCAAACCTAGACTGAATCTGAGTTTGGCATTTGATAGTCAGGGATTTTGATAGAGGGGCCCAGATTACATCATGGAATATTTTATTAACTCTTTAGATTGGAATTGCTCTCTCTTATCTTCTTTAGTCATTGATGTTTGCAAAGCACACTTGAGAAGTTGCTTTCCCTTTAACATTTGTAAGAATTTCATGAGCAAATGTTCTGTGATGGAGGAAGTAAGTGCAGGAAAGAGGCTGTAGCAGCCCAAACCTGGAGGGGGAGAGTAGTACCAGTGACTGGGATTGTTATACCTATTTCTACTTGTGACTGTTTGAAGTAAAACAGCCCCTGAGCCCAGCCCGGAGGGTTTGCAGCAGGAGGAGACAGAGGTTTCCCTGCCCACATGGCTGCCCTCGGGAGGTGCTGGCACACAGCACAGCTGGGCTGTGGCCGTGGCTCCGTGCTGGGAGTGACCATTGGCTCTATTACCGTGTCTGTGGAGACTGAACGTGGGCAGGAGGGCATGGGGAGTGTGGGAAGAGCCCTGGGCCTGGAAGAGGAGTCTGCCTGGAAGGCCTGTGTCTGATGAGTTGTGCAAACCTGATTGGTACCAGCAGGATGGGCTGGTGGTTCAGTGGTTTTGTGTGTTATTCACACACAGTTTCACCCATTTGAGGTTTGGGGCTGTTTGGTGTGATGAGCTGCCTCCCATGAACTTGCTTGCTCCCAATGGAAACATCTTCCCTTTAGCCCCAAAGCTTTGGCTTTAACTCTGTGTGCTTTTTGGTTGATTAATCATCAAGGAATGATTGCTAGGGTAACTTTTACATTTGTTTATTTAGTTTAAACTCACCGCAGGGGATTGTTCTGAGCATTTACTCTGTTATGATGCTGTTATATATATTTTATATAAACTTGGCTTTTCGCAAGATGTGTGCTATATGGTTAATAATGTTGTGGTAAGGATATAGAATATAAGTTTTTATTTCTGCTTTTAGAAAATTAGGTACAGTGGTAATAACTGATGTAATATGCTTAAACTGTCTGTTTGGTTGGGATAACATCCAGCAAACATGTAAAGAGGATCCTGCTATTGATACACCAACTATCAACATCTACCACCTGAAGAAAGCACAGACCAAGGCCCAAGCTGGAGGTGATAAAAAAGACACAGCCATGAAACATTCATACTCTAAAAAGGCGGACCCAAAGAGGAGCCATGCAAAACAGTTCCTGGAATATGGAAACTAGTTTATGGAATTTTATGAATATTCATATATTGATATAACGGGAAGGGTATTTAACAAGTGTCTCTGAGAAAGCAAAGTGTGGACTTGGCTGAATGCCAAGTCACCCGGCTGGCTGTACTTGGCTTTTTTTTTATCTCCTAATTGTCTTAATTACTTTATTAAACATATTTCTTAAAATTTACCAAAAAGTGAACCTTGTTTTTCACAGATGCCATATACCTAATTTCTTTTCCTTGCAGTTTTCTGGGATTTCTAATTAATTTAACTTCTAATTTCTAATTAGATTAACTTCTCTTTCTCTTTTTTTTGCAAAAAGGCTGAAATGCTGTTGGGGATGGGATCAGTGGCTATGTGTGTGTCTGTCTCTCCCCCTTACTACAACCTCCCCCTCCCCTCTGCAGGCTGCCCTGCCGGAGCCCCTCCTCTGGCTGGAAGAGGGGAGTTGAAATAGTGAGCTCCTGCTTTGTGAAGGAAATTTTCTTTCAGTGCCTTGTTCAGAGGTGCCTTTGAGTGCAGAGCTGATGTGTTTTGGTTAACTTCTGGTCTGAGGAGGTGATTTCGATGGCCACAGAGTTGCTTGGCATCGTTTTACTCTGTGCTGTTGTGGCTGAAGCTTCAGGTAGTAAGTAGAAGAAACTTTTCCTCTGCTAAGATTCATGTCTCTCAATGCAGAATATTTCTGCTAAGAAATGTTTTCACTGGCTAAACTTCAGAGAACTATGTTACAGCTTGTAGGTTTGTAGTAATTCTTGTAGCAGCTTTGCATTTTTAGTGTTGTGTAGAAGTTTGGGTGGTACTGGGCAGGTGGGAGATCACCCTCCCTGGAGAGGATGCATCTTCCTTCAGCATTCTGGGAAAAGCAACAGAATTAGTGAGATTGTGCCAGTCTGTATTCTTGATAGAAAAACTCTCATGGATTTATTTATTTGTTTTGAGGACCGTGCTTTGATTTCAGTAATTCCACTGAAACTCAGAAGCAGCAGATCTGTGCTGAGCTGTGCATAAATTTATAGTGTTCTATTCTGTTACCTGTCATTGCAGGATCCTCAGAGAGGTTAAGTTATGGAGCTTCCTGTTTTGCAGAATGTGCAGGTGAGTAAAACAAGATTGTATTCAGGCTTTTATATGATAAGGAAAGAAGAATCTGAAAACTTCCATAGGGATGTTGTGTTCTGAGAAGAATGATCCGTATGTCTGAGTGATCAGCATTCCTGGAAGTAGCAGAGAAATTCCATTAAGGTTTGCTGGGCCCAGCAAACCTGCCTGAGGTTTGCATTCTGTGAGCTCTGAAACACTCCTTAGCATTAGAGCTGAGCAAAGGACTGAACCAGTGTGGGACTAAGCCCAGCCATGGGCATCAAGAGCAGATCTATTTCATCTTGCTGTGGTGAAGGTCCTGCTTTGCTGTTCTCTGAAAGATGTCAAAAGAGCATTGTCTGTAAATGCATTACACTCCTTCTCTGCCCTTGGAAATTCACTTCTTGCCTTGAAGGAAATTGTGGGGTTCTGTGCTTGGGAGAGGGGAAATCTTTTCCCCCTCCCTACAGGAGCTATGGCCGGCATGCAGGGTGCTTTCAGAAACCCAATTCTTTCAATTGAAAGTCCAAGTGGGAAGGGAACAATCTGAATATCCATCCCTTTGCTTAGCTGATTTTGGTGACTGAAAGATTAAAAGAGAAGAAAAAAAACAGAAGGGGAAGACTAATAGGCTAAAAAAACCACACCCCTTTTTTGTTTGTTTATTTTCTAGGACACAATGTATCATACTTCCCCAAAAGAGCTCGATACAGCTACAGGTATTCAGCAGTCACCAACACATTCCTGCAGGGAAATAATTACAAAAGCAGTGGCATCTCTCTGGAGAGCACAGTGATCATTGAAGTATTGGGGATTTGCCAGATGGTTTTGAAAGTAAGTATTGTCATAATTGTTTGAGTGATTGGGATGAGCTGATGTGGAATCTTATTTTTCTTTGGGATTATTACTATATTTCAAACATTTATTTTTCTTATAATTAACAGCCAGTCCCTGTCCTGGCACATGGATAAAAATTAACTGCTTAGTGGTTTGACAGTGAAAGGGATATAACTGTGCTGTATAAAATGTGTTTAATAGTGAGTGAAACTTCTTCATAGTTCATAGAAGAACTTTCTGGAAACTGCCTCAGATATGCCACCTGAAGATGGGGCTAGTGCTGCTCTGCTACAACACTGAGCCTTGGTTCATAGTCTGTGATGTTCTGTGTGGATATCCTGATGTGATAAATCCCCAAGTTCCTTTTGATAATGGAATATTTTGCCTATAATCTCTGCTCCTAGGTGCAAGATGTAGAGATTAAGAAAAGTTTTGGATCCAGAGAGGAGTCGCTGAAGGAAATGGACAGTCTAAGGTAGAAAACCTTCTAATCTGGTCTGGGTTTTTTTTGGTTTTTTGAAACTATATGGCTTAGCAGCAGCATGACAGGACATTGTTTATTCTGCTTCATACTCTGTTTAGTTGGAGGATGGTTGGTGGTATTTGTGGGGTTTTTTTGTTGTTGTGTGTTGTTTTGGGGTTTTTTTTAATGAGGTTTGACATACGAGCACCATAAGCAAAAACAAGAGAATGAGAGACAGATTTTTCTTCAACATAACTTTCATCCTTTTGTACGTAAAATCATTTGGACAGTAGACAGTTCAAATTATTCTGAGTACAAATCATCAGGCCTCTAGCAGCATGTGTGGATCAGAGCTCTCAGAGCTGCACATGTTACTTCTACAGACTCTTGAGTTTTGCAGTACATTTCAGAAGTTCTTGGTTTAGAAGATTCTCATAAGGCAAAACATTGTGTTTTTTTTCTTCCAGGGTATTTATATTTCATTTATTTGTCCAGTGAGATTTTCTTCCTTTTCTGTTTTTGGGTTTAGTAGCTCATTCATAACATATGTCAGTGTGTTTCTCACTGACTTGCCAAGGTATAGTCTCCTGTGTAGATGGCCATACACAAAGATCTCCTCAAGCTGTGGAAGTCTGGCATTTTCCCAGAGAGCTGATGCTTCTTGTGTCAAAAAAAAAAAAAAAAAAAAAAAAAAAAAAAAAAAAAAAAGGCAAGCCAGTTTTGTTGTCTGATTGAGCTCAGTTTGTAATCTTCCTCTTTGTCCTGCCACTTGGATTCTCAGCCTCTAAACAACACTGAGAGCTGAGGTAATTGACTCTATTCAAGGGGTCAAAAAGAGCAACCTTGGAGTAAATGTGTTGCTTTTTATATTCATCAGGAAGAACTTTGTGTTCTCTCTCTGGGCAGTGGTATCAGAGCTCAAATGAGTGTACAGGCACATCTTCTGTGAAGTTATTTGCAAGATTTTCGTAGCAGTAAGAGCAGTTGTGTATTCTTTGCAGAGAAGCCAAAAAAGAGAGGTAGCAAAGAAAGCATTCAGTGAAGCTTGGCTATTCAAAATAATTATTCAGACAAGTGAGCCTTATTAGCATTTCCCTCAGCCTATTGTGAATATACAGTAGTCTAGCTTGTCCTCTGAACATGCATGTAATTTCCACAGATAGTAGCAAAACCAGGCTCAGTTGCCTAGGAGTTCAGAAACCCTTATCCTATATGCCCAGTCTCTTCTGGAAAGACTTTATCCAGATGTTGGTGTATTAAAGTTTTATCTCTTACTTTGTGGCCTGATTGATTAGATGAATTGTTAGCACCTCAGTTAATGTGCAGATGAGCTGTCTAACTCCCTGTATCAGAGCTGACCACTGGGCTACTATAGAATTCTTCCTTTGGATGGTTTGTTTTCCCACTAGGAGTGAAAATCAGTGTTAAAAAATGATCCCTTGGAAAGGTAGGAAACACTGTACTCTCAATCTGAGACAAAAGCCATTAGGAAGTGTACTACCAGCAGAGATTGGTGAATAAGTTTGGGATAGAGCCCAAGTATGCACACCTAGCAGAGCAGGAAGATATGGGTTAATTGGGAAGCAATTGTTTTTGTGTGTATCAGCTGAAGAGGCATGGTGCAGCTACTTTGCAGTTCAGACATGCCTATCAAAGCTAAAGGCACCCTGAGTCGTAAAATGGAATTTCTCTCTTAAATAAGAATCATTGCCATTAAATAAATTTACTTGTAAATAATTTGCCAGGACTGCTTTTATTAAGTGTTGCAATTATGTTCAGAATGCTGTGATTATCTTGAGCAGATTTGTTTTTGGGGTTTCACAGGGCTTTTTCAAGGGCTCCCTGGGTTAGGCTGAATTTATGAAGAATAGAGGCTTGCTGTAAAGAATGGAGATACAGGGTGAGACAGATCCATTGTGGAAGAACAGCTCTGTTGAGGAAAATCTCAGTCTAATGTCATAAATTGACCTGCACTCTTTGAAGTAAGAAATTATAAACTCTTTTATCACAGGGAGATACTAGAACAGCATCCTCTTCATTTTTCTTTCCATGATGGGAAAGTTCTGAAGCTCTGTCCTGTGAGGAGTGAACAGACCTGGGCACTGAACATCAAGCGAGGCATCCTCAGTGTCCTGCAGACAGTGCAAGAATTCCCTGCTGGTGCTGTTGTTGAGGAGGTGAGACTGTCAGTCGTGCTCTGAGGTGACTCATAGCTCTTGTACATGTTAAGTTTACTCCACTTGTAAATAAATAAAGGGTTTTGCCACTTGGTTCAGCAGACATTGTTTGTTCATCTTATTGTTTCTTGTAATGAATGTTCTAACATTATCTATAATTCACATTCTTGTTGAGCCTTGGAATCCACTACTGGGTTACCCGAGTTCTAGTGCCAGGGCTTTACCTGTTCTATGGAGAAAATACAATATCCATAATTCATGATTAATTTTTGTTACTTTTTTTCATTAATTTCAGGAGGTTTTAAGATCAATGTTCTCAGAGCTCTTTGCAATTATTTCAATACTTAAGCTCAATTTCTGCTGTGTAACACTGAAACAATAGCCCAAATACCTTGCTATCACCTGAGTGTGTGCATGGGTGCAGCTGACACACCTCAGGGGCTGCAGTTCTCTTGTGAAGAGCTTTCTTTAGACTGACCTTCAGCATGATGACCACTGCCTCATTCTCAGGCTACTGCTGCATGTCAGTGCTTAAAGAGATGTTCTGCAGCAGGGCTTGGCACAGCCATGTGTAATTGAAGTTATCCTGCCTAGTGTAATGCTCTTCTGAATTAATGCTTCCCTGCATGCCCACAAAATCTTAAATGAAAAAGCATATGTCTGTAAATGATCTGATTCAGAATAATACAGTGAAATTAAACAAACCAACAGAGCCTGGCTACTATAAACCTGACCAATGTCTTTAAAATTATTTACCTTTTCATGGCTTTTGTGGCAAAGCCGGTGTTCTGCAAGGAAGAATTTAGATCTCTATTCTTATTATAAAAAAAGTAATTATTGAAACTAATTGCAATAACCTACACTATCTCCTTGCATTTTATGTATGCATGTGTGATTCAACAGTGTCTGTTTGTTACTAGGTGGATGTCCTGGGGATATGCCCAACCAGGTACCAGCGAAAGGGTCCCGTTCTTGTAAAGACAAAGGACTTAAACCTCTGCTCCCATCACTCCTCTGGCTTGACTTCTGTGCAGTCTGTTGTTCTTCCTCATGTGTCAGTAAGTTTTGGGGTATGACACTGACTTTTGCTTTTGACTTATTTGAAAAGAGTCTGCCCAAACTTGAGTTCTTAGTAAAGAAATGGTGAATATTATTCTTCCTGTAATGTCTGTTATTCACAGAATTTGTTTTAATGCAAGTTTGCATTGTAGTTGATAAATGTTGTAGTATAAATGCAGGAGGTTGTTAGGTACCTGGATTAAACCCTCATTAAAATATGTTATAGAGGTAAACTGAAAATAGACCATGGAAGAGAGGAATAGAGAGATGTGAGTTAGAAAAAATACATTAGAAAAAGAAAGTTATTATTTATAGAAAACTTCAGAAAGATAGAAACTTTTCTGAATGCCAGACTTGCAGCTTTTCACTGTTGACAGAAAATATACTCAATGTTTGAATCTTGTGCTATTTTATTAGGTGAATATTACCTGTTTCTTGTATTGTAGTAGCTATTCATGATTTACCAGCCTTTTGCTTTTTTCTACTTTGCTGACCAAAAATATCTGATTAACTTTGAAGCTTTGTGAACTGAAATGAATTTACACCATTTGATGCTGATAGTTAATAGCAGTTGTTTTTCAGTGATTAAAAGCTTGGCTAAAATAAGGAGTGCATTAACCTCCACAGGCTGGGCACTGTCAGAGGTGTAGACAAGAGACTTTCCACTATGCCAGAACTGGAATCCTTTGTGAAGTTGGGAGAGGCAGGATTGGGTAGGCTGACATGGGTCATCAAGAATCTTCCTGAAGTATCTGTTGTTCTCAGTCTGAGCAGCAGATCCTGTCCTCCCAGCTGGAATGTGTGCAGACCATTAAGGACGGGGTCCTGGAGGAGGCCAAATGTACCGAGTCCGACCGCGTGAGGCTGTTTCCTCAGCAGGGCAGCGGGGCAGAGACACGCACACAGTCTGCACTCAAACTCCTGCAAGTGGAAACAGAGACACTCTACAGCAAAGGTAACTATGTTTCTTCTAAAGTAAATTTATCTCCTAGAAAAATATTGTGGCTTTGTCTTGTCTGTGAGAACTCTTTGCACCCATGATTTTCACTTTTAATGTATTAAACTGCTTTAAAGTGGGTGTTTTTACAGGCTGGGCTGAGCTGTCCCTTCTTTGAGGGCTTGGGCCTGCCATAACAAAACTGTGTGGATCTCCAAAACTGGGTTGGTTTCCAAGAGTGACAGCCTGTAATGGCCAGCTCCTCTTTATCTACTTTATATACTTAGTGCCCTTGTATCCAGAGCATCAGCCTTCCCAGGTCTGTGGGCAATTCCTAGTTTTGATATAAATGGAGCCTAAATAATTGCAAGTCCTAATGGAACTAAGGACATGCCATGTCTGAGAACTGTTTTATTTTTTGCTCCTTTGCTCTGTGTGTTTCTCCTTAGAAAAATGATTTTACTGAAGTCAACAGGTGGCTGGCCTGAGGAATGATTTCAAAGTTAAACATTTAGAGTTTAGGGGAACGTGTGTTTTTGTCTGTTTCTAAATAGTTGTTTGGTTCTTTTTTTACAGGAACCCCCAGATTTCCAGGTCACTTTGTTTATAATTATACCAACATAAGATGATAGGATTCTTTCTCAGGAAGAGGTTCAGAGCCAAGCTATTTTCCTTGGCATCTAGGTGATTGAAGTGTGGGACTAGTGATTAGATGACATTTGAAAAGGTGATGAATGTAAAGTAGCAGGGCCATACTAAGAGGTGTATGGATGGAAAATAGGACTTTTTTTCATGTGTATCTTGTTTCTCTGACTCTTTCTTTTGGGTCACACTTGTCTTTATTCTGTTTTGTTCCTAAATTCAAGCTGTCTGCAGACATTCATATTCATCCCTTAGTTGTACTGAGCCTAGAGAGACTTTTACAGGGAGAAATAAACTTTCCCCTTGCATACAGGGTTAATGATAGCAAATGGCCACCAATCACCAGAGATGTGATTTTTTCCTTTATGTTCCTTTTTCCAGGGGACCCTGAGGATCTGTATGTGACCAACATTCTCTATGAAAGGGAGGTGACTAAGAGGGAGGTCACTGGGGCAGAAGTGGCTGAACTGGTGTGGAAGCTTTGCTTGGCACACAGTGCAAGTTATGAGGTAAGCTGTACACACAGCCTCTGCTTCCTTGGGAGGCTCTTTATGGGCTGAGAATTGTCCTACACAAATAAGAGGTGACCAGGAGAGCAGCAATTTTGAAATACTGAAGCCTTCCATTGTTTTGGACATTTTAAAATGTGGAATCAGAGAAAGAGAAAATGCTTTGAAATGTCATTTTCTTACATAAACAGTAAATCATGCTGAGGAGTTAAAGTATCCTGTTGACCCCTGAATATTCAGCAAAAGCAATTTTGAACTATATTCTAAATTAATCTGAAAGAAAGTGTCCCAAATTTTTGTTTCTCTGTGAAAGAAAACAGAAACATAAAAAGTATCTGGTTTGGGTTGTCCCTGGCAGTTTTGATACCTTCTTGTGAAACACATCTTTTACAGCTTTAGTGTTTAATACTACCCCTGGTAGTGCTGTTGTCTCCATGTTTATTGGAGTTCTGCCATCCTTATATTGCCTCATGCCCTCAAAACAGTTTGCACATGAAGCCTTTGCCTCTGGGTGTTGGCTGGTAGGTTCCTCGTGCTTCTGATGAGTTCTGCCAACAACCATTGTGTGTTCTGGAAATGCTGCTTGGCTCCAGAGGGGATCTCTGCCCCCTGGACCATTTTCATTGGTGAATGCTGCTAAGATAGGGTGGAATCTTCTGGTCACATGCAACAGGCAGTGGCTTAAATATTTTTTATGATGACCATCATTCTAGATGAGGGTCTGCCTGTCTCCTTAGCTCACTTAGGTCTTCTATTTTTTGTTGATACTAGCAGCAGCTGAATGAGTCAGTAGTTGTCACTGTGTTTGAAATGAAGATCCCTATCTCTGAAATTCAGAGATTATCAAGAACACCTGTTTGGTTATAAAGAACACCTGTTATGTACAATACAGAAGGATCAACAGATGATGGTGCTTAATCACTGTCCACCTGAGATCAGCTAAGGGCAAATAGAGGACACTTCATATCCCATTATCCTTCAAATAGAGTAGTTCTTGCTGGTAGTGAAGTTCCTACAGGGAAAAATAAAGGAAAAAAATGTAAATGTGAAAACAGAAGAAAACAGTCTTTAAGTCATTTTTTGTCAGGATATTACTAGAAAACAAGTATGGTCTAATGGGAAAGGCACTAAACAAGGCATTGGTGCCTTCATGAATTTGCCACTGATGAGTTTAGTCAGCTCATTCTCAGTCCTCTGAGCTTCTTGTCTTGTTAGATTGTTTATACTTTGGAGCAAGGTTATTTCCTGTGCAGAGGGGCTGAGATCTCTCCTGTAAATGCACATAGGTACCAGTGATATTAACAGAAAGCTTCAGATGCAGCATGGAAGGCACTCACCTTCCTTTGTCAAAGAACAGAAGCTCTGCCTGTCTTTCCCCTGGGCTGGATACAGATACTGAGGGATGGAGGAGAGGCTTTATGGGGACTGGAGAAAAGTGCAGTGCTGGATTGCAGCTCTGCAGTGATATCCTGGGTGTGTTCACCTCCCTCTTAGTACTGCCTGTGATTCATGAGCACAGGTAGGTGTTCATGTTTTATGTGTGACACTTCAGGGGAAGGCACAGGGTGGGGCACACTTCAGTCAGCTGTGATAAATTCCAGCCCCAGATCCTACTCCCAACCTGTTAAATGGTGATCGTAGTCTGACCTGGTGCCACAGCCTGACAAAAGCCTGGGCACAGGGTTGAGGAGAAAGCAGCAGTGGCCTTTGTGGGTGTTGCAATATTTGGGATAGACTTCTGACTCTGAGTTATAAGCAGGTCTGCCATCTCTTTTAGCTGCATGCTATGGAGACTGGGGCTATGGAGGGCTAAGGGAGCCATATAATAATGGTTGGTACTAATAGAGAATAAAAGCAGCTTCTTGGGGATGGATAATACTCAATTCCATGTGGTTGTCAGTGTTATAGCAGTATGAAATGGCACTTAGGCACAGACTAGAGACTGCCTGGAAAATGTTGAGGGAAAAAATTACTGCAGCAGACCTGAGAAATTTCCTCTAAATCCTACCTTCTATAGAACACTCTTAATTCAGTGTCTTTGAAAGAATGGTAGATGATTTTTCCCAGTAACAGTGGGATGTCACTTCTGCCTCCAAAGAGGCCTATTGGCTTCATGTGTGGGAAATTTGTTTTTTAAATCACTAAGATTAGCACAAGTGGCTACTGTCTGTGCCACTGCCAAAAAGAGAGGTGAATTATTCATCATGTGCCTGTCCCAGCACAGGGTTTGATTGGTTGTCAACCATTTTCACTGTTTCAGGGTGCTCTTTCTATGTGACAAGACATTTCAAAGAGAATCTTTATCATCCCTCATTTCAACCAATAAAATGTCCTTTGGGCCAAGAAAGAAGTTATGGGAATGCCCACAGCGTTGCTTGGGAGACAGCTGCACTGTTATGCATGTAGAGCTTGTTTGTCCCTTTATTGTTTGACTCTGAATGAGGTGAGATTATGCATTTCTTTTAGGACACAAAACCAAGAATAAATGGAAGGGAAAATCTCCAGCTCTGGGGGAAACAGTGAAGGGATGAGAAAATGGAGGTGGAGATGGTGTCATTTCCAAGGAAGCAAAGTTGTTGTTTAATTTTTTAATGCTATTATGAGACAAGATTGAATTTCAATGTGGATGTAGATTAGCTAATGGACCATTAAGTGAACAAGCTGCCTACTGACAAAGAGTGGAAAAAGGGATGGGGAGAAGGGACCCTCTCTTGAGAGAGGCTGGAGAGAAGCCTGTCACACCACTTCTGCTGATGCTGCATTTCCAGGGACTGGCTGGGGTTTGGTGTTTGATCAGTAGCTCTGGTGAATGTGGCTGTGTATGCACTGACCAAGGTGGGCAAGAGTATGTCAGATTTGCTTTGCCTTGATCCTGGACCCCAGTCTGACCCAAAAAAGTTTATTTTCAGGGCATGATTTTTTTTGTTTGTTTGTTTATCTTTTTCTTGTAAGGCATTCTAATTGCTTGCTCTTACCTAGTTTCTTTTTTTTTTTTTTTTTTAATATGACAAATCTGCAGGTAGAAGGAAAAACAAGCTTCTATCTAGAATAAAAGCCAGGCTTTATGTTTCTTTCAGAGGTGGGAATGGGAGTCAGATTTGAACATCATTTGTTATTATGATACTACAAATAAAGGAATTTGTAATGACAGCTCAATTTCAGTGCAGCCAACCTTAAAAAATGAAAACAGCCCCCCTAGTCAGACAGTTCATTCTAAAGCTTTATTATTAGAAAGTAAAAATATCTGCTTCTGTGCAAAATTTTGTATGGAGTTATTAGATAAAGCTTGTCTAGTCAGCAGGTGTGAAGCAGAATGAAGTCAGTTTACAGTCCAAAATTGTATCACCTGAAAGTACATCAATCTGGCAGTTTTATCTTGACCTGTGCTGCAGCTCCAGCTGATGGGCCACCTGGGCTCAGCAGCACCTGCTCACACAGCTCCTTGTGATGGGATCTGTGAGGGTCCCCAGTCCCCCAAGTGGATTTTCCTGTGGAGAAATGTACATAAGTCTCATGCTTTAGAAATGCTCCTAAAAAATTACGTAAAACACAGTTCTCTGAATATTTTATTGACCATGAAATGTAATCTGTTTCACTAGCTCCACAGTGTCCAGGCTTGTAATTTCTTTTTAAAATAGACCTTAGTGGTAATGATGGGATGGAATGGAATAGAAGGGAATGCATGTGGATCTATCTAAATTTTAGATATGGAATTATAAATGTTAACAGAATTAATACATAGGTGAGACTTCATGTATGAGAACGAATTTAATTTGATAAAATTATATATTATTTCTAAGAAGAATATAAATCCCAAAAACATAAACTGTATCTGTATTGGATCTGACAAATTACTCCCTCAGCCTATCAAAAAACCCAGTAAGAAATTACTCAGACTTCTTACTGAATGACAGCTTCTTGTTAGTGAAAATGGTTGGCAGTCTTAAATTACAATTGAATGCTGGTACTGGATTATTCAATGTTTTCATTGTTTTTGGGAGTAGCTTCTGGAAGGAAGGTCAGGAAGTCAAAGTAGGTCTGTCCCCAAAGCTTTGGAAATGTGACTTAGTAGAATTAGACTTTGTATGGTTTCTACATGAAGAAAAATGTTTTCTTTGGAACCAGAAATTTAGTCCTTTGTCTAAGTCTTTCACATCTGAGGTGAATAAAGCATTGTAGTGAATCTGACATGGACCATGTTTAAAACTTACAGATGATAAAGTTCAGTTAACATGAGCATAGAAGATACTGTATTGAACATTCTGCTAATTTTTCAAGTAATGAGATCTATCTTCTTTCTTGAACTTTGGATCAGGTCTCAGAGGAATACATCCATGTGCTATTTAACCTTTAAAATGCCAGGTAAAATAGCTGCTGTATGAGGTAGCAATTCCTCTTAGTGAGAGAGAACAGCTCTTCTGCCTCTCTGTTTCCAGCTAGTCCTGTGCTGCCTGCAGAGAGAGGTAAGGGCAGTTTTTTCCCAGTAGGATGGAATAATTTCTCACAGCCCAAGGGTTCTCAAGGGAAACTTCTAAGTGTTGCCCAAAGCTCAGTTAAATGATCTTTCATATAAACCTAAGATTAATATACAGTTAGCTTGACCACTGTTTCATTAGTATCAAAGCTATGTCAGCAGTCCTGGTCATAAATCAGGATCTTGCTATACAAAATCAGAGAAGATTATGACTTTTTCTTCTAGATTGTAATGACACTGTTGCATTTTGATTTATTATTCATTTGTATGCCAGTGGTGTGCTTGGTGGTCACTGAGAACAGTTGACATCCAAAGCAAAAGCCCTTCTCCATATATGTTTGGAGATAAAAGCAAATGAGGAAGGAATGAACACAGGGAAGAAAGGAGCGTTCACTCTCAGGTTTCATTGTAAATCAGTGGCAGTGCCAGCATAACCTCTTGTGCTCTGTTCTCTGAAGCTGGTTTCTGCACAGCAGGAATATTACAGTTGTGGTTGTGCATTTACAGACTGCAGATCTCTTCATGACTCTTGTGTTTGAGCTTCGACATCTTTCCCTTGAGGCCTTAAGAGCACTGTGGTTGAGATCAGCATTTAAGTGCAGAGACAATTGGTAAGTCTCCTTTAGTAATGGCATTCAAAAATATACAGGAAAGAAAAGTTTTGCAAATATTTAAAATGTTTTGAATCTGTGCCCAAATGTTGGATTTAAATTTGTAGCATTTTAAAGGAATAATTTGTACTGCAGATCTTGTTTCTGTAAGGGGATGATATTCTCTCTTCACTGAATGAATGTTATGTACAAAATAGACTTATACATTCCCACAGTCAGAGTTCCTGTTTCCAAAGCAATGTGAATGGGAAACCTGAGTCATGGCTTGGATGGAAATCAGTTCTGCAGTTTTAAGCTTATGTTGCCATTTGTTATGAAAAACTTATTTGAATCTGTACCTTCAATGCCCTTAGTTGTGGGGCAAAGGAGACAGACGTGAGGTTGGGAAATGTGGATGTGGTGTGGCTGCATCTTTCAGTAGCAGCTGGATCTCAGAATGGTTTATACCAATTGTAGAACTGTGGCTTTAAAGATCAAGGCCCTACTCTTCTGCAGTCAGGAATAGTTCTGATCCAACAGTTTGAGACTATCAGAAATATGATCCAGTATTACTAAAATCAGTAATTTTTTCTCCCTTCACAAAATTAAAAATAATGAAGCAATCCTTTTACTTGGTTTCAGTACAAAATGTCATCAGCCTATTTGAAACTAATCTCATGCCAGGATTTATGTTTGCAACAATATCTTTTCTTGATGCAAAAGGGGCAAATTTTGTTTTGGGTTAAGTTTGTTCTCATCCTTTGATAAATAGTCATGCTAATATTTTTCCGTATTAGGCAGTAATTGAACTACTCTGCCTCTTTTATATTACTTTTAAACTAATTTTACTCAGGACATGGTTATTAAATTTAGGAGTGAAAAAGAATCTCATGCAGACTACCCTCTGATGCTTTTACTCCATCTAGTTTAACTGTTTTCTAGTAAATGCACGAGTGTCTTTCCATCGGTGTAGGAGGCAGGTACAGAATATTTACAGAGGGACTCTTAGGAGCTGGAATGCACATTGTCTCTCATGCTGGTGTAAACTTTCCCCTTAGATGAGGTCTAAAAAAGCATAGGAGGTAAAAGCTTGTAATTCAGTTTTAATATTTTAATTTGTTACTGGTGTTACAGGTGAAATGAAAGAAAAAAGCACCTTAATAAAAAATCAGTGCTTTAAGGTACCTCAGTCTTTAGCAGTCAAACCTGAGATGTGATATGGCTTAATTCTCAGAGAAACCAACTGAATATTTTCTTGAAAATCTGGTTAAATGCTGTTCTTGAAACACCAATGCACTTCCACATCCTGGCTGGAACATAATTCTATAAGGCCACTAAACCAAAAGATAATACTGATTTCTGTGGACTCTGGCAGTTGCTAGGCCACTAGCAATTTTTTATTTACTTTGAAAGAAGCCTAGTCTCAATGTGCTTGTTATATGATTCTTGAGTATTTTGGTCATTTTAGATTTCCTGTACTTTTTTCTTGTGTTACAGGCAACCATTAATAGATGCTCTCCCATCTTGTGCCACAGAGGCATGTGTTGTCCTAATGAAAGACCTCATAGCTTCTGGAGAAGTTGAGGAAGACAAAGTAGAATATTTCTTCTGGTCATTTGCATTCATTCCTAATCCCACTTCGGGCATGATTGAATCTCTTGCTGTGAGTGGATGTTGTTTTTAATTTTTTAATTTGTAATAGATCTAGGCGGCTCATAATTTTTGTGTTTTACAGTAACAGTCTTTTTCAGAGTTTTATACAAAGCTCTGTCCAGGTAATCTTGTTAAGATTGAGTTTTAGTATGTAAATATTTTGATACATTTATAATCTGTGTTATGTTACAATAGTCATTCTCATGACTTTTCCAGAGCACCTCATTCTTTTTGTGGTTGTTTACAGCCTTTGCTGAAGTCACCTAGAGCAAGCCAGAGCTGCTTCTTGGGAGTAACTGCTCTTGTACACAGGTTTTGTTCAGTTCACAGCTCCTGTGATACTGTACCTGCTGTGCAGAGTGTGATGAGGACTCTTGGGAAATTTCTGGGAGGAAACTGTACTGTTCAAGATTCAGAAGATCTCAGCAAGGTATTGGTTATACAGAGGCACATGATATAGTGCTTTACTTTTCTGTTCCCTTTATGATCTAGAACTTGTTTGATAAAAATGGTATTAATTGGATTTTCAGACAGCCATGAATACAAGCTTTGAAAATGAATATTCCTTGCTAGAATGCACTGATAAAATTTTGTAATCCAACAGATAGAAACTATCAGTATAGGTGGTGTTGTGTGGGGAAAAGCCTTGGGTTTCCTGATGAGGCAAACTTCATACCATTGAGCAGTATGAGGAACACCTATCTGTTGACAAATTATTATTTTACTTTAGTTATTGTATCCAGAACTCTCTGTTGAATTGCTAAAATGTCAGAATATCTGTGATCAAAAGGGACAAAATATCGAAGTACTTGAAAAACTTTTCCAGTACATAAAATTTGTGATTTTTTATCTTCTGTTGCAATGCAGGCTTTTAAAAATATTTTTGTATTCCCCCAGGTCTAAGGCAGGTTCTACTTACAAGTGCCACGTGGCATTAGAATAGAACAGTGGTCCATATGTGTCTTGTCCTCCCAGTAAAGCCAAGGTATAGGTGGTACAGTAGGGGCTGCAGTAAACTCCCCAAATCACTAGTAATCATTTCAAACAGAGTTCTGCACAGAAAATGTTACTGCCATGAAATTCAATGCACAGCTGCCAGCACTTGGAGAGCTTTCAGCGCTACCTTTGCATCCACAGCTGCAGCTGGTGTTGAAAGCCATCGGGAATGCGGGGCTGGCAGCAGCTCCACTGGCTCCTGGCCTGGCCTCCTGTGCTGCCCTGAGGGGCCGTCCCATGGAAATCCGCCTCGCCGCCATCCAGGCCTTCCGCCGCATTCCCTGCCCTGTCGGGGTGAGTGATGCACTGCCTTCCTGCCATGCCACGCGTTTGGGACTTGGTGGAATGGTTACAAAACACTGGAACAGATGAGGAACAGGTGTAGACATGTTCCAGCAGAGCCCTTCTGCTGTTGGAGGAGAGGGTAGAACCACCCAGATGAGCAACCTGTAATAAGCTTTGCTGCAGTTGGGGTAACACATCCAGTGACTGAGGCAGTGTTTGGGACTTCTTTGTTAGGCACTTCAGTTGGGGGTGCCTTATGTCTGTGGGGGGTTATGGCTGAAAACCCACAGGACTTGATTTTTCCCACAGTCTGTTTCACTCTCTGAGGCATAAAGTATTAATGTGAGAAGCCTGTCATGATTTGCAATACACTGCCATAGTTAGAACACTTTCTTAAGTGGTTTAATGGAAGAAAGGTCAAAACTTGTTTACCTCTAATACCTTGATGCTTAGAAGAATGCAAAGCCAGGAGTGTTGGCCTGGGCAAAGCTGAGAGTCATATACCCCATTGTTGTCTAGCAAATGAACTACTGAACTGAGTGGACTGGGGCTGTTAAATGCTAATAAAAATATTAGTAGTATCAGTCACCAGTTTCTTAATTCCTGGCACTTCACAAAAAAAACTGTCTTGGTTGATCCTGGGGAAATATTGAACAGAATAAATTTGTTGCTGGACTGCTCTTTGATTGAGACCAAAAGTAATGACCTTAATAGCCTTTGAACAGAACCTGTGTACAACCATTGTTGTCTGTGTATTGGCTGTGGCACATGAGACATACAACAGACAGGTCTCCCCTGTGGTGGAATAAAACCATCCTTAACAGTTGTGCTGACAAGGGAGGCTCTGTGTTGCAGAATCTTGTACAGATTTAAGGCCATAATGACAGTTTGCTCAGGAAATTTATGGATAAGGTAGTATAGATAACATGTACATACGTTTGCATCCATGTTACATAAAGTGACTTTGTCAGGTATAAGTCAGTAGCTATAAATATTGCAATAGCTCTTTGAGAACAAAAACCCCACCAGGACTGAAAGTGCACAGGAGGTGCTCCAGGGGAATGAATTGTAATTGTCTTTATCTTTTTGTGTTTTTCTCTTAGAATGATATATTAGTTCAGTTGTATCAAGCAACCAGCGAAGATGTGGAAATAAGAATTGCTGCTTATTATATAGCAATGAAGTGTCCACATGAAGAGTTATTTAAACAAGTACAAAAGACTTTGCTGAAAGAAACATCCAGCCAAGGTCAGCCAAGCATCTTCTGAAGTCTTACATGTTCCTAATTGATACTTCAATGTGGCATTTACTTTGCAGGTGTAATGGTACCAATCTATGTCAATTTTTATTTAATCTTAATGCTTTGTAGATTGTTTCTGAATGATTGTTTGTATGATTGTGACATTTTATATTGAAATTGTGATACTATTAGTTTAGTAATAGTCAGTAAGGACTGACTTTTCATAGAATTAATCCCTTCTCCTGGCAGCACTTCATTCACTGAAGGCTCCTGAGAAGGATATATGGAAGAGCTTTGATGTTCAGTGCATTAGAAATACAAATGGATGATGGCAAATTACATTTTGTTGAGAAAGAAACAAGTGGCAGAAGAAATGTTGCAATATTCTAAAATGGTTTCATCATTTCACCACGTTCAGTGAAGGATACCTCTAGACTGATCCCTTGCATTTACATCTGTCAAAAGAAGCAAACATGAGAAGGGTATCTGTATGATTGTTTGCAGGGAAATGAAAGCAGGCTCTGTGTGCACTGTGTCTGGATCCTGGCCAGCTCTGCCTTGGTATCCATTTTCCCAGGATGTTATGTCCTGCAGTGATTGTGAGTTCAGGCTCAGTGTTGTGTTCACCTGCTGATGTGGCTTGTGGTTTGGAGAGCACTCATTCCTCTCTGTTCAGAGTTCAGACAGAGAGAAATTACATCCACGTCCAAAATCCTGTCAAGATGTACCCTCAGTGACTCCTCCCAGTGACTCCATTAAGAACATTTAATTTGTCATATTTATGAAGGAGCTCTACAAGTCTATCTAAAATGTTGTATCTTTCAAACAATTTAATGCAGTACTCATGAAAATAAAATAATTTAAAAATAATAAAAAAAATTTCCTGTATCTGTTTTTAAGACTCTTGTAATTTTTCTCTGATTTCCACATGCTTTTCTTTGTTGAATTTTAGTGGGCTCCTTTGTTTGGAGCCATCTCTCTCAGCTCCTGGAGACAGATGATCCCTTGAAGGAGCACCTTCGAGATTCTATTCCTGATGAAATCCTTAGCAAAGATTTTGACTGGGAGACATGGAAATACTCCTCATACTCTGATGTCACCTTTCACTCAGGTATGTGGAGTTTTAGAACTTAATACTTTGTAGTATATGGATTATTAACATCCCGCATGGCTTTTCTGACCCTTTACATATTGTAAAGTCCAGAGAACTTTGATTTTTATGATCAAATACTACCCAAATATGCAAAGCTTGATTCTGCTTTGACCTTAACTGGAGCCAATGGAATGTATTTCCAGCAAACCAGATACTGGGCACCTTTGCCTCTTCTGAGAGAGGAGGCTAAGAACCAATGAAAATTTAAGATTATTTTTGTGAACATCAGCTTTTAATTCCTTCCTTAGTTAACTTCCTTTGCAGCAACAGAGGACTGGGATGTTTTTTCTTCACCTGATTCATGTGCTGTCCTTGGTATAAGGAAAGAGTCAAATTAGTTCCTTCCTGGCTTATTATCTGTTCATTTGTTTTCAGTGAAAATGCTAGATGATGTTTTTCAGAGTTACATTTTGATTTTCTGTCCATTTCCTCCAGTACATTTATGTATCTTATGTATTATAAATACTTTCCTTTTGATGTTAGTGAAACAAAACCCAGTAATACCCAGTAAATATGGAAATCCAGTAAATGGAAGTTACTTACAGTAATGTCTTTGCTGTATTAAAAAGTTAAATAGTTTCACTTATTGACAAGGTTTCATTCACCATCTTCTTATTGGGTGGAGTAACAGTTTTCCAAAGAATAATGAATTTTGAAAAATATATGAGAAAGCTGATCTCCAGCTGACAGACATCTATTTTCCATTGCAGCTGGTGCAGGTGCAAATATGGAAGCATCAGTGGTCTTTTCTCCTACGTCTTTTCTACCACGATCAGTCATGACAAATTTGACTGTTCACTTTATGGGACAGGCTATAAATCTCCTGGAGGCAAGTTTATGGATTTTTTAATTGGGGGAGGTTTTTATCCCCCTTTTCAAGTGACGCTTGGTATATTGAAGTATAAAGCATTTTCTGTTTTCCTGTTGCAGTTCCTTTAGTAAAATGTGCTTTTCACTGCTGTAGCACAGTTTCCTCAGACTGGTGAGTCCTTTGTGTTATGGGCTTAATCAAAATAAAAGCACTGTCACTCTGCTAGTGCCATGCACTAGGAAAGTGACTTATACTCAGCTCTTGTTGATTCAAATGAAACATTAAAATCAGTGATTCCTGAGACATAGCTCTAGCTCCTGTTTAGGATAGTAAGATTCCTTTTCTTGATGTACAGTGGAAAATGGATTGGCTTGAGTGCACCATTCCTTTAATACAGAGATAGACTCATTTGTGTTTAGCTGAAGTCACTGTTCTAGTGTCATTGAGCATCCTGTGCTTGGGACACTTCAATGACCTGCCTGTGACCTCATCATCTTCACCTGCTGTGCCAGGTAACAACGTGCACATGAAAGAAAGAAAGTATTTAATGTAGCCTTCAGAACTCAAGTTTAAGCTTGCAAGGGAACAAATTTGTTTTTCAGTGCCACATACCCTGGCTTTATGTGTGTCAGTAATTCTGTTTTAAGCAAACTTCCAAACAGAATCTTATTTCAGAGCATGAAAAGGGTGTGTTAGTGTTTTTTAGCCAAAATACTGTTTTTAACATGCCAAAATAATAGTATCCCCTTCTGGCTCATCATGGTGTAAATGAACTGCAGTACTTGAATGAAAAAGGATTTTTATTTTGGACTGAGTTTTACGTATCTACTTTTTATGGGAAGATTTAGTAGTGAAATATCCAGTATTGAATACTGAAGGAAGTAGAATGCTAAACTTGGTAGACTACTGTGATCTTGCTTGGCAAATCTTTTGTTACATCTGATTGTATATTTGATTTTCTACTTTAGAACTGGCCATGGCCTGTATGTGTCACTGTTAGGCTTTTGACTGCTGCGTGCTTTTCACTAGGTTGGTGTACGATTGGAGAATGCTGAAGCTCTCATCGAGAAGGGGTTTGGGCCGAAATCTTCTACTTTAAGTGACTATTTTTTTGGAAATGCTAATGAAGGAAACCACAAGTCAGAAACCCCAGTGGAAACAGCAGAGAAAGTCAAGCAGATGAACCCAACTTTGAAGCAATATAGCCCCACTGATCATCTTGTGAGCAAGTCTGGCAAGGCAAAGCTGAGAAAAACAAACCAAAATTGTCTCAGTAGAAAATACAGTAAGATGAATGAATTAGTCAAAAAGGTAACTGAATCTGTAGATCTTGGAAAAATTAATATTTCCCAGTGAAACACAGGGCTCCATCTCACATTGGACAAGTGCTCTGGATTACTGTGGCTCCTTTGCATAAAGCACCTGTGACTCGTTCTGCTCACTTGCAGGGAATTTAACTGCTACAGAAAATACAGAGCAGCAAAGAGCCAGATCTTTAGGGTTTTTTTCAGATTGTTTTATTGTCTCAAAACAATGACACAGCCTTGGGATTACGTTGCCTTTGTTTTCTGCTTCCTCTCATTATTTTGGGCTCTGGTCCCTTTATGCTGATGTCCTTTTGTCTATTGACTGCTGTGCCACTGTAAACAGCTGCTTGATGTTGAGTTCCTGAGTCCTGTTGTTTGCAATCTGACTTCCCAGTTTGATGGCAGATGTTACATTGATGCTTTGTGAATTTACTCATTTCTGGAGAGAGCTATGTTATGTACACAACAGGAAAGCTCTGAGAATTACTTCAATTGTTGATGTATTAGCTGGAAAATTCAGGGAGTGTGATTCATTTAGTTTGTCTTAGATCAGCTCTCTTCTTGGACTCATCTTAGGATTTCTTAGAGAGTCAGCTCATGTTGCTGTGGTGTCATAGTATTTTAAGGACAGAAAATTTAAAATTTTTACTTCCTAGCAGTTTATTTAGCAATCAAGGCATCCCTAATGTTGTTTTGAGATGGTATTTTTCAAAGCTTCATCTGTTTGTGGGTATGTATTGCAATACTTCTCCTTTGCCTGTCATCTTGACTGGATATGACCAGTGTTCATAGTGACAGCCAGCTTGTGTGCTGTGGAGCTGAAGTGTAGCTGGAAAGAACAGCTACTAATCCAGGGTCTTAAATGGTCTCCAAAGTACTTGTAAAAGGGAGCCTTATGTTTCTTTATTAATAGGATAGCCTGCATTGAGGAATTGTTTATTGTGAGTTTGAAAGAAAATTATAACACCATTCCCTTTGATTTCTTTTTTTTATCATGACAGTTCACTGAGAGAACAGTAAGAAAGGAAGCACTGAAATGTGAGCTAAGCATGAAAATCTTTGGAAATGAACTTAGCTTTTTAGATTGTGAAGATTTAAGAAAACAAATGAAACATTATTCCTTAAATCTGGCTGAGTTGGCTGTCAAACTTCTGAAGGTAAAAGGAACCTTTTTCTATTTGAAATTAATATCTTGAGAAACTGCTTTCTGACAGATATGTAAAAGATACAAAATATTACTTGTTGTTTCTCTAAAATTGAACCCTAAAAGACACCAGTGTATATTTGGCTTAAACAGCATTCAGTACATTAGGCGAAGTCTTGTTCTGCTGTCTAATCATTCTTACCTCTTGCTTCTCTCATTCAAATCCATCCATACTGAAATGCAAATTCTTTCTTTAACTAGAGTAGGACTGGTGTCTGACTCATGCCATGGCCATAGGCAGGCTTTGGGCTGCTTTCTTCTTTATGTCCTAGATCAGTTCAGGTAGAAACACTTTTACAATAGACAGTTGTAATAGATGAAGTCGAAAGTTATATCTGGAAAAAATTTTGAATGCTAACTCTATTATGCAAAATAAAATGCTGGGTTGTGTTTGTGTTTTGTTCACTACAGGGGCAGGAGGTCCAGTTTAATAAAAGGATGAGTTTGGCCACTGAAGAACTGCAATTTCCAGCAATTTCAGGTTTTCCTGTTCAACTGGCAGTCAATGCCTCAGCAGCAATCAACATAAAAATCAAAGGGAATGCAGATTTCAAACAACAGTCCAATTTCTTTCTAAACGGATATATCAAGCCAAGGTATTAACTGCAACTGTCTCCCTTTCACAGGTCCCTAATGTAAAGTAGCAATTCCTGATGTGAAAGTTTTGTGTGAATGGCTATTAATTATTTAAGAGATTCCTGAAGAACAGAAGCAGTCATCAGCCTTCTGTTGCTGAATGGTTGCCATGGTGTAAGGGCAGCAGTGCTTTCCTGTCCTGCCTGTCTAATTTTGAACTCTTGCTGTGTTATTCCAGTACTGGTTTAAGCTGACTATTCCTCTCTGTCTCTAAATCAAACCCTGAATTCTTGCATGCAGATGATTTTTTGAATGCTTCACCTGTGACAAGGGGATTTTTCTCAGGATCAAACATGCTGTTACAGGTTATGGATGTACAAACCAGGGGAGGATTTAACCCTGTGTTTCCTTACCTGGCTATTTTAGCTTTTGTACATACTGAATACCTTACTAAACTTCATTAAGTGCTGTACAGACAGAGAAAAACTTGCCCTGTGATACTCAGTTCTGTTTGCTTTCCCTTTCTTAATATTTCTTCTGCATTCAAATCCCCTCCTTAGAAGATAAAGTAAAACTATAATTCCTATTAAAATGTGTGTATTGGTGTACATGCAATCTTTTCAGTTATTTCCTGAAACAAAGTAGTTCATGATTTAATTATAGAATATATTGTGTTACAGCATCAAATGCTGTGTATTTATTGAAAAGGTTTAAATTAAGTGCTTTAAAAAGAAACTGCATTTCACAGGAGATGTACATGAATCTTTCAACAGTGCGTTTGTCCAGCTTTCTGCCCAAATGGGAATTATGGGGACTCTGGGACAGGCTGGCCTGAAGTGGTTAACAGGAGTGAGGACATCTACTAGTCTTGATGGGGGAATCCAGGTGAAGAAAGGGAAAGAGCTCAAACTTTTCTTGAACACTCCAGAAGAATCTATGGAGATAATTAATTTTAGGTAAGATTAAGCAAGGGCATCTTCAAAAACAATAACTGTTAACTTTCTTGAATATAACTGAGAATTTTGTTTAAATATTGCTGTAACTTTAGCATAATTGGTTTTAAGTTATTGTTCAAAATCTTGGTTGTAGCTCTAAACTCTACTTCAGAATGGTGGATGGGACAGAAGATATAGATGTCTTCCAAGACCACACAGAAACCAGATCTTGCACTAGGGAGGAAGGTGAGTCCAGCTATTATGTTCGTCTTAGAAAGGCATTCTGAAATATCTGTTACAGGTCATTTTATTCAGTATAGTTTCTTTTTTCACATATTATTTCTAAAACAATATGATCTACAGTGCAATGTTCATTTTCATGTTTGCTTTGTTTGCTGTTCTAACTGAACATTCAACTGTTGTCTTCCACCAGTGTCTGAGATTATTGGCTGGCAGTTTTGTTCTGAAATGTCCTATCCTGACCCAGCCAGTGGTTTGGTTTTCCCCTTCCCTGGACCTTTGAGAGTGGCTGTGACATTAACTAAGCAAGACAGAGGCCTGCAGCAGTATGTGGTGGAAGCTGCCTATAACTACATAGCTCAGGTACCACTGGGATGCTGGACTCTGCTTTAGTTTCAGTTTGCTGTTCTGGTCACAGAGTGGTGTATGAATTCCAAGTTCTATGTTATTATTCATTCCATTCCCAATATAGTGGGAAGATCTGTTGAACACAAATTACTGATGCTGATAGGAGGTATGTACTCTTTTTATCTACAAAACAGCACACACAAACAATCTGTTGTCTCACTGTGAGAGATGGTTTTGTAAATGGTGTGCCAATGAATAATGTGGTTATCCTTTCTTTCTTTTAGGAGAATTCATGGATCCCAAATGAAGCCGTCTTTCATTTTTTCATTGGGACTCCAAAATCAGACTTGAAAAGAGATGTTGGTTTTGACCTAAGTTTTAGTATCCCACAGAAGAAATTCAGAATCCAATTTATACAACCTAAGAAAAAAATTGAGATTGATGGTAGGTTTTTCAACTCAGAGCTTGATTATCAGCTAATATCAGTTAGGAGAACTTCATTAGAAATAACTGAGAAATATCAGTATATTTCACTCACTAATCTCATGCTGAAGCTACATTATTATGTGATAACTGTTCAGTTTACTGCTTTGGGTAGCACCCGTTCCCAATAGGGTTTGCATCTTGATTAAGATTGTATTTTGCACAGTCAGAGGTTCAGTACCTGGTTCATAAAGTCGTGTTAGAGAAGAAAGCTGTTACCGGGATTGATGAAATGAGGGCTAAAGAACATGGTGGATTGTTCTTACATCTTTTACATATGCTGAACTTGCCTCACTGTTTCAATTTGCTGTGTTCTGTTAGTTATGAGATGAAGTTATGTGTTGCTATATCAGTGAAGTACTGACTGTGATATTGCCATCCATTATAATAAAAAATAACATTTTAAACCCACTGTAACATAGAACACAGAATCTACAAACCCATTGAGGAAATATAAACTGATAAATTAATGGTAATAATATAGACAACATCTTTCATATGGTGTGCTGGTCAAGTGATGTTCTGTGTTGACCATATAATGTATTTAGAATTTTCCAGTCTATTTTATTTTATTTTATTTTATTTTATTTTATTTTATTTTATTTTATTTTATTTTATTTTATTTTATTTTATTTTATTTTATTTTATTTTTATCCTGGTTATTTCCAAATGGATTGCAAGGAAGCTTTACCAAAACCGTGTAAATCTTTGTGTGCACAACATTCTGAGCTCCTGAAATGTCTCCACATAACAACACAACTTACAAGTTTTAGCACAGGCCTAAAGGAAGTGCATAAATCAATTCCAGAACTAAGCTGTTTTCATTGCAGACAGCTTCATTGCCTCTTCTCAATTATTCTCCTCACAATATCCTTTCAAAATTACTAGTTTATTCTGAAGATACTTTGCAAAATACCTTTGCAAATTTGGATCCTAACTTATTTCCTTTGAGCTGATTTTTTTTTTTAATGTTTTTAATCTTTCTAAATCTATTGTTTATAACAAGAACAACTATCATTTCAAGTACAGTCTTATGAAGCATGACTGATTAGTAAAGCAAAAGTAAAGAGTTGACTTTTTCTTCAAGGGAGGATTGAGTTTTCTAAAAATTCCCGAGTTGGACACCTGGAGCTGATAGTGGATGACAGAGATGTGTATTACATTAAGGTATGTTTGTGTTTCATGAGCTCTCATTCTAGGATGAAAACTTATATTAGAGCACAGAAAAGAAAGACAGTGAAAATACACATATTGAGAAACAGTTTTGTGACCAATCCCTCAATTACCAGTTCTCCTTGTTACATAGTTTGGAGATAGACTCAGCGCTAAATTCCAACCTAAATCTCTGTGAGACTGCCAGTATTTTCAGTAACATCCTATAAGTTCTGGCCTTGTATTGCAACATTGGTAGTGATTTCAATCCTAAAACCAGCAGAAGCTGAAGGAAGTAGCATTTTGCACCACTGTGACCTCTGTGTAACTGGAAAAACAAATCCATCCTTCCTTCCCATTATTTATCAATGGCAAGTTTTAGGCTTTGTGGAGTGTGGAAGGTTCATTATTAGATACATATTAAAAACCATGTCTTTTCTTCCTCCTCTCATCTCATTTCTGAAACACCCAAGTCTATACTATTGTTTCTTAAAACTTATGTTGTTGAGCGGCTTGGAATTTGGTTTTTGATTTGTTTGTTTGTTCTAGGGAATGGCAGATTTGCAGATGCTGAGTGGGGAGCAGAGATACGTGACCCAGCTGGAGGTAAAGCTGATAAAGCAAAGCAGTCCTATCATTCTGTCAGGAAACATCACTAAACAGCTTGGCAAGAAGATAGCTTTTTCAGTATCTCTGAATAATTTGTTGAAGGATGCTGCATTTCTTTCAGGTTAGAGGACAGTAAGTATTTGCCATATAAATGCAAGTTCTGGAGCTGTTATTTGTTAGAGTTGCCTGGTTTTGGAATTTTAAAATTCCTTTCAAATCCATAAGGCTGCTTTTTAAAATTACTATCCTGCATAAATTAATACAAATATATATATTTCAGAATACAAGAAAATTTAAAATAAAAGTCTGTTTTGAATTATTGTTGGAAAGGGTGGAGGGAATAAAATATAAGGAATTACTTAACAAAAACATGCCAAAAAAACCAGCTGTTTTTCACTTTCATTAGTATAAAACAATGCAGAGACACATATTTGTAGCTAATGTCTCTCAAGACCTGCTGCTCTAAAAATCTTGAAGACTTCTTTTCTCACAAATAAGCTAGGAGAAGACAAGAGAAAGTATCAGAAAGAGAGCCTTAATATTTGTAAAATATCAATACATTAAAATTAAAATAATATAGTGAAATAAACCAGTAATTTATGTCTAAGGCTCTCATTTTTGACTGAAATGTCACAAGGTTGCACAGTACTTTCAAACAGAACTAACCTTTAATGAATGCAGAAGGGCAGTTTGTTTTTTGGGACATGATCTTTTGGTGAAGTTTTCATCCTTAGCTTTCACATGGATTGCCAGTGACTGCATCCAAGCCAGTTCTGGTCTGATTTCAGACTCCCAGCACCTGAGAAGTTGGCTGCACCAGTTGTGCTGCTGCAAAGCCAGAGCCTTGCTCTGACTTTATCTAGAGGAGAACATGCAGTTGTTCACACACTAGGGCTTAGTTAATTAAAAGATCTATCTGTCCAAATTTATTTCCTTTGAGAAGCAGCTTTGGTTGGGTGCATTTCAGTAAGCTTGAAGCAAGTTGTGAGAAGTGTGGTCTGCAGGCTGTCTGTGGAGATGGAGGAAGACACTGAACATCCAGCTCTGTGTCTTTTTATCTGTTCACTACACAGAGAGCTCATCATGGTGGAGAGGCTGAATGCCATTTTGGTTTTCCCCACTGTAGTATTCCTTTGACTAGCTAAAGGAACTTCAAGTTCTACCACTGCATAATCATTTCTCTTCTTTGTGTAGCACTTCTGGAGAAAAAGGTTGATGATAAGCTGAGACAATACTCATTGGAAGGGGAGACTCACCTTCCAGGTGTTCTTGGAGTTCACGCCGTCGCTCTTCTCCAGCAGCAGGAGGGATTGTGGTCTCATGGTCTGCGGATAAAATATGGACTCCTAGGTACTCTGAAAAACAGGGAAAATAAAAGTATTCTGTATTACTCATTTTTCCTACAGGATTTACCTCTGTGTTTAGAACAAAATAGAAAGATTTCACTTAATTTTTAAACTGTGATCTGAAACTTGGAATGAATTTCTCTTTTCAGTTGGATAAACTTTACTCTTTGAGTTTGCATATAAAACCAAAGTTTTTAAAAGGGGCTTTTCACAAGCATATCCATCATTTGATTAAAAAAATCACTTTTTCAGTGAGAATTGCTCCAAATTAATTTGTGTTTTCAGATGTTTGCATGCATGCACTCAATAATAGGAGGAGTGGTTTCTAGGAAGCAGCTGGCTGTGCTGCCCTGGCTGCAATATAGGAATTGCATTAATTTTGTGGGACAAAGAAGGTGAACATCAGTGCAGTTATATCAAAGTATTGAATCCTTGTAGTAGCTAATCAGGATAAATGTTATAGGGTGATTGTTTATCCTAAGCGCCTTCAGAGAATATGTAGCTGCAAAGCTTGATTGTGATTAGTTTGTAGTGTTTTTACTTCAACCAGGTAAAATTCTGTTTAAGTAATTAGGTTTGTGCTTTCCTTTGGATTTGTAGGATAAATCAACAAGTGTATAGGTATAGCTGTAAAAATAGACAAATTTCACTCTGATGTTCTGAAAAACAGAAGTCTTGAAGCCAGTGCCAGATTTATACTATTAACATTTTGAAAGATTAATTCTGATTTACTTGAATAGGTAACTTTGTGATTTAATTTGAGCAGGAGAGGCAAAAACCCCTTGCCACGAGTGCAGCACACAGCAGAAGGTTCAGGTGGAGACAGGTGCTCGGGGCTTGTACAGGCTGGAGCTGGGCCATGAGTTTCACTGTGTGCAGGCTCCCACCTACAGCCACCAGGTGGGTGCTGAGCCAGGCACTCTGTGCTGGGCACACCTGTGTCACCTGTACTCAGGGCTCTCAGCATGAGAAGGAGTTCACAGCAAAAAGACTATGCCCTCTTCTTTAGGTTCACCTGAAACATGAAGTGAGTGCATCTTGGATTTCCTCCCAGATGGAAGTGAACTATGGGAAACACTGGGATGAAAGAAACAACAAGAAGAAACTGCTCATCAGTCAAGCATTTAAGAACAGTTCCAGTTCATCTGTAGTCAGCTATTTCATGGAGGTAATAGTGATGGTTAGAAAGACCTTCACTTCAAATATTTAACAGACAAAGAATAAATTTTGGGGTTTTTTTAAAATTATGACCTTTTTTTGTAAATATGCTACGTACTAATAATATAAGGCAAGTACCCAGACCTAATAATTTTGAGCTAGGTGAAGTCTTAGCCCAGCGACACTGAGATCTCTGACATTTGCTTGAGGATAAATTTTGCAAATACTGGAAAAGTTGGGGTGTAATTTGGCCTGAGGTTTTTGCATGTTTAATTCATATACAATGATTGTAGAGATTTATGAAATCTGCTTTGCTGACACAATGTGAAAGGAGAGTGCAGGCTATAATAACTCAGACTATTACAGCATTTTTTCTCTTTGAATCTCCTGTAGTTGTAACAAATGTGTATTAAAGAAACTTCAGTCTGTAATTGGTGAGTATGCATGAAAATCTATAGAGTGAATGGCAAATTTGCAAAGGCAGAAGCTTTGACCTTCCTGCTTCTGTGCATGCAACTTACACAGCCCTGAAAATGGGATCTTGTTTTTATTTAAATTTGCTTCACTTCTTTTCCAGTTTACCATGCAAGTCCTGGAAAAACAGGTGAATTACAGAACCCAGCTGCAGCACTTGCACACCTCTCAGCTGTATTTGCAGAGCAGCACTAACTTTGAGGTGCAGTATAATGACCATGTACCATTTGTGGCTGGGCTGCAGTGGAAGGATGCATCCAGAAATGGCCTGAAGAAGTGGGAAGGTGAAGTACCACAAACCATTTCCAGTCTGCGATTAGAAATGCGGGCATTGGAAGCTGCTGCCAGGTTTTTCTGAGCAGTTTTGTGTGACTGCAACAGAATGATAAAGATGTTTGTTGGAAGAGAGAGACCCTGGAGGTTGTCCAGCCCAGCTTCCTGCTCCAATCAGGACAGTTTCTAGCAGTAGATCACATCTGTTGTGGCTTTGTCTAGATCAGTTTTTGAAATCTCCAACTTATCAGAGCCTGGCAGGCTGGCCTTTTCCAGCAGTTCCCTTTACACTAGTGAAGGACATTAATTTCATTATATACAACCCAGAGATTTTAGCAATTGGAAGAGAAAAGGTTGATAGTAGCATTTTATCTTCATTCTGGAATCCCTGGATCTTATCAGCCTTTCTGTGGAGTTAGAATCCAGGTAGTTTGAAATCTATTGTTTCTGTCAGCTTTAATATATGTCCCTTGCAGGTGGGTTCAATATAGACACCCCATGGCTCTATCTGTACACAGCTCACAAACTGCACCAGCCTCAACATTCTGCTTATTTACTGACATCTGAGCTGACAGCTGGAAAAGCTCTCTCCATTAAAGACCTTGTACTGGAACTGTTCTATAAAGATCAAGGCAATGAGATGGAAGGAAAAGTTCACATTTATACACCAGCTATCACATACCTGCAGGTTGGTGACATGGTGCTTCACAGAGTGTATGTCTTTGGGGACAGGGCTCTGTGCTATCACTGTGCCCTGACTCTATGGCTTCTAAGCTTCCTCCTAATTTATTTTAGACTGTGCTATGCAGTAGAGGTCTAAAACTGATTTCATCACAGTTGCTGTGCATTAATCAATGTGGTTGACTTCTGTTACTATGCAATTTGACTTATGTTTATGATTTAGACATTCCTTTATCAGTTTTTCCTCCTTAGGTCACTACTGCTTCAGGCAAAGCTATGGAGGAATGTGAGAAACATTCTTGAATGAGAAAAACGTGTTCAGCAACTATGTAGCATTTTGTCTCTCCCTAGTTTGGAGGAGATAAAACAAACTTTGAACTCTGTATGGTAATTTGGAGTAACTTTATTTTGATAATGGAGAAGCTGGCACACATTTCTAATAGTTCCTGTAAATGATCATTCTGTCACCTCTGTGCTGTGCTGCTGCACAGTGGAATGGTGTCTGTCTGTCCTGGCTCAGCCAGAGTCATGTCTCTGTTTTTCAGGCATCCACAGTTAATCGTCTTGGGAGGAATGTTCTGCACAGCCATAGTGAAATAATCTCCCTGTGGAATCAGCTTGTGAAGAACGAGATTCATTTGGAGAATAACGAACGAGCCAAACTTCTCAGCTTTAAGATAAAGAGTACAAAACAGGAATTTAACTTCACAGCCAGCTATCAGAATCTGCCAGTGGTGAGAAAGAAAAACAAAAGCAATTTTTTTGACTCAGCACTCTTCTCCTGAAAGATGTTATTGCTTGTGTTGAAACTTAAACCCTTACAGTACTGCATCTATTTCTGTCTGTTTTGACAGGCTGCAGTGCAAATCTAGGTTCAAAAAGAAAACAAAAAACTGAGTGGTAAAGTTTGGAGTACTTCTCACCTATTAGGGAGCCCAGACAGTCAGTCAGGGAAGAGGAGATGAAGAGAGACAGCATGAGTGGAAAGAGAGCTAGAGATGTGATTACTCACAACTTGATGCAGATGTATGAGAGGTGTGGAAGATTCTGCTATCTTGGAGAATCAGAATCTCTTGCCTGCTAGTGAGCATGGTAACAGCCCAGGTTTATGTGCTATTTTAATCTCCACATCCCTTCCAGTCTTAAAATAAATTTTGCTTTGCTTAATGTCTGCAGCACAGGAAGGATAATCAGCAGTTTCTCCTCAAAAGAGGTACTTTGAACAGTTACTTTGGTCCATTCACACCTTGCAGGAAGTCTTAAAAAGTATTTTTCTAAACATAGATTTAAAAACGTCTTTTCCATGCTTTGAAAATCCAGTTCAGTTTTTTATGTACCAGAGTTTGCTTATGTTGCAAGTAGGTGATACTCAAGTGATACATGAAGGGGCATTTGACTTCTGCTGTAGTCAGTTTTCTACTGATGGCACTTTTAATCCTCTGAGAGATTCATGAAGATCTGGACTTAAATTGCAGCAGAAATGGTTTGGTCTGTGAAGTGACAGCCTTGCTGCAGCCTGTTGTACAACATGGTTTCCATATTGAGGTTCCTGAATATGAATGCACTAAATCTGATACAATTGTTCTTTTCTGTTTTGGTCTCATGATCTGAGTGCAGCCTAAGAAGACAAACTTTTCTGTGAAGATTGTATGGAGAGATTATAAAAGTCTGCCTGTCATACTGCAGTGTGAAGGTCAGATAAAAGAGCTGAGGAAGGAGAAGATGCTCTATCAAAAACGTGCAACCCTCCATTTCAGGTTTAGTATTCTTATTTCAATCTTTTAATAATGTTTTGGCCTAAATTTAACATGCATCTTGGTGCTCTTAGGAAATGGTCTGGTCTTTACAAAGCAAGAGTGCCACATGCACAAAGTCTGTTTTTTGTCCCATGTGGCTCCCTCAACTTGCTCAAGCACAGCAGCTTCATGGGCTGGTTATTTACATCCATTAGCTTTTGGCCTCTGTTGAAATGACAGTGAACAAAGCTGTCAAAGCTGTCAGCAGACCGTGTGTGCTGTGACATGTTTGCTGGCAACTCAGCCAGGCATATAGCTTCCTTTCCTGAAAACAGCAGGATTTATGGTGTGTCCAAACTTGGATGTGGTGAGAAGTTCCAAAATCCAGGTCTGATCCTCTGTGCCATCCATGTGCCTTTTTCCTAGTCCTTAGGCATTATATGGCCCTTCTAAAGCCAGAGATACCCTCTTAAAACATGTAACAAATGGTCTTGTTTAGATTTTGGCATATGTTTCCATTTTCTGATGAGAATGAATGCACTGCTCCTACATATTGGCTGTCCCTGAAATTTCTCTCTTCATTATCCATTACTAAAGCTGAGCCTGAAGGCCTTGGTAAAAATGTATGCTCAGCTTGGAGACATCTGGATCACTTCTGAGGAAACCTCAGCTTTCTTAAAGCACAGCAGCACCAACAGGAGTGCACAGGCTGCCTTAGGAGCCACTGTGCAGCTCAGAGATAACTGAAACACTGGGAGGGGTCTTTTCAGTTAAAAAATATGTAAATGAAGAGCTGTTCCAGATGTTCTAACATGTATAAAGGTGCTCCAGTGTCTGCTTATAAAGGTTTGTGCATGTTTCCAAGAGATCTGGCTAAGTAAATGTGCAGAAATATTTAATAAAGTTCATAAAACATTACATTGAAGTAGTAAACTACTCCTAGACCTGTGTAGTGCTGAACATTTGTTGCACAGAATTCTTGCCATGTAGATAGTGTTTCTACAGAAAGCAGAAAATGTGAATAGGTGAGACTTTCAAACCTGCCAGGAGCTCTTGGACACTGTCCCTATTTGAAATGAAGTCTTGGCCATGCAGATATAGAAGGTGTATATGTTGGTTACGCCTGTCAGAATCTTAGAGCAGCACCTTCTCCCATGCCCTTCCAGGCATTTATCAGATTCTGATGGAAACTGTCAAAGATTCAGCTTAGTGTGTGGAGTTCGTATGAAGTTTTAATTATGCTCTGTAGTTTCTTAAATGTCCGATCCTATGTGTCTTACTTCTGTACATGACACCCTGGTTGGTTCAAGTTGAACTCTGCATGATTTCTTTTTGTAGTTGTCTATTAAGATCTTTTACACTAAGTTTATTTCTTGGGTTTTTTTTCCAGGCATCCTTTTAAAGTGCCATTTCTGCAGAGCTTCCTTCTGCAGGAGACATTTACTGTTGACAAAAAGCAAAAGCACTATTTCATGGAAACAAAAGTTTTGATAAATGAGGTGGAGGAAACAGTTCAGACTCTTATACTTGGTTACCAACCTGAAAACCCCTATGTGAGTTATCCAAGAACTTCCTTTAGTCTGATATACCAAAACAACCTGCAAATGAGTGGTTTACTGCAAATTACTTATGTTTCTTGCATTTTCTCTCAAACTTCTTTTTAGATTTGTGCTGGCTTAACTCATCCTTATAACTACAGCATGTTTCCCAAAGATGTTGAAATGTGCATTTTAACTCTAAGTCATCAAAATGTGAGTAAATTTCCCATTAGGTTCAGTTAGGAGTAGTTTATTTACACTTTATTTACACTTTACTGTTTATTTACACTTTATTGTCTTTTCAGATCTCACTTACTATAGGTCTTTAGTTCCTCACCATGTAGCTGCTACAACCAAAATGTTCAGAGGGTGATTATGGATTATGTCCTTGATACTTCCTTAATTTTGTATCATAAGATGTTGTGTAGTAATCTATGATAAGAATACTTCATATATTATTTTTTAGAATATTATTATGCATGAGTCTTATTAATAAAACAAGTACTGGGATAGGATGGATTCAGGATTCTCACCCTTATCTAGCTGTATCTATTCACCTTTTTTTCCAAATGTAGCTACTTTTCCTCATTTTCTTGTTTTTCATTCTGAGCCAAAGCATAATAGCTTGCAACTCTCATTTTTCATGATGTTTAGGGATGACTTCTCTGCTCTTTCATTATACACAGGGTTAATACTCAGTGCACTTTGCTTACTCCCATTCTTAATACACAGGTGAAGCATGAACTTGAGACTGTCTTAAAGGTGAATAAGGAAGATGTTCTCAGTTTTCTAGGGAGGTATCAGGACAAATCCAATGAGACAGATTTTAGACATCTTTTGCACGTGGATGTGACACACTCATTGCAGGTATTAGTGGTTTTAATTTTTGGTATTTTATTTTTTATGTCTTGGTGACTGTTTTACTGTGTTATCTTTAGAATTACAATTGTTTGATGCTGGTAAATGTCCTAATCCAATCAAGTCCTTGCCCTGACAAATGACTGTAGGTATCTCAGCAGGTTCAGTTATGTATCAATAATTTGTGTCAATAGTACCTTGTAAGGCCTACATTGACCTTTTTTCATGCTTTTTTTTGCTGCTTTCAATATATTTTCAATATCTTGGGATAAAACTAGTAAAATGTAATACACACATGTGCTTATATGCATCACCCAGTTCATGCTAGAAGTTCAGACATTAAATCACAAGGCTGTTGGGGGAATGCAATGTTCTGATACTTTACTTTGTCAAATAGCTTGAGTTTCCACAAGCCATGGGCCTAAGTGGGGAGCTGTTTTCCAGGCAGACTAAACTGGAACACTTTGACTGTGGTGTGAGTGTGAAAGTCATCATCAACAAGAACGTGTCTTCACAGGTCAGTCCCTTGGTAATTATGGTCTTGTTGCTTGAACTTGAAGTTTTGCAGTTCATACACTCAATGACTATAGTGCAGAGGTGTGAATTGTTAGGGAAACAGTTAACTTTTGATGGTTAGTTTGTTCTGGCTAGATAGCTACATGGGGTTGGAACAATTGGCTTTTGTTTTGGCTGAAATTCAGAAAACTCTTGCAGTCGAGTTAAATTGTACTTAAAATTCAATGTAGCTTGCATTTTGTTGGGATAAAGACAGGGAGATCACTTACTCATTACCTTCACAGACAAAACAGACTCAACTTGGGCAATATTAATTTAATTTATTGCCAAATAAAATTAGAGTTGGATTATGAGAAACAAAGATGAAAACTAAAAACTCCTTTCTCTCTTTGGTCCCCTCTCTGCTTTTGTCCAGTCCCAACTTGTTGTCTGCAGTCTCATTGCTCAAATTGATGTTCCAGTATTGAGTGTCTGAGGTTCTTAATGTCCTGCTCTCCTTTTTCTCTGTGTGCAGGCCCAGGCAGCCCTGAAGAGTTATGGTGGAAACAATGTCAATGGCTCCCTTCACCTTCATTCCAATGGAAGGGAAATGCTGATGCTGGAGGTGGACGTGAACAATGAAAACAGGAGGAAAGTCAGAATTGTTGAACTGAGGGCTTTTCTCCATCAGACAGTCCTGACAAATCCAGAATCAGTACAGTTCCAGCTCATGGGCAAAATATTTCCATCAAGGTAGAGAAATCAGAATGTTGGTTAATTGAGGAACTGAAAAGTGTTCTGGGATACAAATTTAAATGTAACTATTTTAAATGTAACTCCTATGTCTGCAGTAAGGCCACTGAGTAAATGCCAGTCCATGTGTCATTATTGAAATACTTCTGCTCCTTATGTTTCAGAAGTTGATGTAAGTTTTGTTAATGTGTTCTAGTTGCTTTCCAAGGACTTTGTATGGAGAACTTTGAGTGAACAAATCGTACAAGCTATGCCAGTGGAAAAGGGCACTTCCCAGTGTTTAATGTAAGGTTTTTAAAGTATTGGAAAAACTCTGAGGTGACAGAGATAGAAATAGAAACTTGGCCCTCCCAAGTTTCAGCTGATTTTTCAAAGTTCACCAATACAAAAGTATGCAGTGAAAAATTTAGTGTTTCTGCAGAGGCCCCAGTGTTTACCAATTGGATAGGATAAGGAGAATGAGGAAATAAGAGTTAAAGAAATCAGAAGTTACTACAATTTAGATGAAGCACATTAGATTTACTAGTAACACTGAAAATAAGATAAAGTATTCCAAGAAGGGTATTTCATGTGGTTGTGCAGTTTGCTTGCAGTTCTGGGCCTCCAACAGTGTATTAATTTGTTTAAATACGAATTTAAAGGGTAAGCCATAAGAGAGCAATTTATTGCAGTCCACAGGAAAGAAAATGGAGCACTTAAAATTTTTGGAATGATAATTTGTTTAGGATTTGTTTTACAGGGAGAATACAAACAAAAATAAACTCTTGAATGTTTCTGGAGAACAGCTAACAGGATGCAGTCTGTACAGACTTCAGTTGCTGACTGATGGAATGAATCTTACTTCCCTGAACTATGTAGCTTTGTTCTTCCCATGGAGTGGATTTTCCCTGAGGTTTTACTTTTCACCAGTCTTTCAACAGGGTTCCAGTTTCTAGGAGGGATGTGATTGGAGTGATATGGAGTGATTGCCTCATATTTAGGTATTTTGTGTAGTATACTTGAGTCTAGAAGTCAGATAGTTCAGTGGATAGTTTGTTGAAGGCAATGTGAAAATTGTGTCTCAGTCCTGTATTTACAACACTGAAAATGGAGCTTTTTGTTGCTCCAGCAGATTTCCCTAAAAAGCTCTGCCATGTTTTCTCCAACACTGTTCAATTCAGGGCCAAGATGTAAAGAAATATTGTTGGTTCATTTACCAAACTCAAATGATGGTGGCACTTAGATTTATTTTTTTAAGGTGAATTCTCAAAAGCTGCTTTTAAATCAGCACCAAAGATGTATTTCATACTGTGACAGAGAAGACTTAGTTTCCAACTCAAAGTCTCTCCAACTTTCTTTTATTAGGAACCATAACAAATGTGTTCAAGAAATTTAAAGAAAAATTAGTCTGCCAATCTGTGAAGCTTTACTGAGGAATTTATAAACATCTGGTGAATAGCGTGGGCTGACTGCAGGGCGTCTGATTGCCTGATTCACAACACTGGAATGAGTGCCCAGAAAGTCTGTGGAGTCTCCATCCTTGGAGATACTCCAAACCTGACCACACACACTCCTGAGCACCCTGCTCTCATTGATCCTTCTTTGAGTGAGGAGAGGTGTCTTGACAGCCCTGAATCAACCATAATAATATGTTACTAACAATTTTTATATCTGTCTTTTTAGACTTCTGTTGTCTTCTGACTTGAAGCTTAATGAAAATAGGCTTCACATGGATTTCATGGGAGCCAGGGAGCAGAAAGTTGGCTTTGTTTTGTCCCTAAATGGAAGAGTCCAACACACTTTCACTGGATTAAAGGCCATACCTCATCTCCTTTCTCTGGATGGATTACTGAAGTGCAAAAACAACATTCATGATGGTACTCTGTTCCTTTGTGTTTTGTTCTAACCTGCGGCTATCTAAGGAAGTCTTAATTTTAATGTAATCTTTCCTGAGTTGTACAATGTATTCAGCTCTGGAGCTCTCAACAAAAAAGCGATGTGTATCTGTTGTGGTGAGTCCAGAGCAGACCACAGAGACAATCAGAGGGCTGGAGCCCCCCTGCTCTGGAGCCAGGCTGGGAGAGCTGGGGTTTTCAGCCTGGAGAAGAGAAGGCTCCAGGGAGGCCTTAGAGCCCCTTCCAGTACCTAAAGGGGCTCCAAGAGGGCTGGAGAGGCACTTTGGACAAGGCCCTGGAGTGACAGGACAAGGGAGAATGGCTTCAAACTGACAGAAGGAAGGTTTAGATTGGATGTTAGGAAGAAATTCTTCCTTATGAGGGTGATCATGGAACAGGGTGCTCTGAGAAGCTGTGGCTACCCTTTCCCTGGAAGTGTTCAAGGCCAGGCTGGACAGTGCTTTGAACAACCTGGGACAGTGGAAGGTGTCCCTGGCCATGGCAGAGGGGTTGGAACAAGATGGAACCATTCTGTGATTTTGTATAATGAAGAGCAGAGTATTTAGCATGCAAAATGAACCATGGGTCATTGGGTTGAAAGTACTTTTCAGTGAACTAACATAGTTTGGGATTTTTCGTGTTTTCATGGATTAAAGGAAATAGTGGGTGGCCTCTTTCCTCTTCTGAAAAGTGGAGGTTGATTCAGACTCCTTTGAATGACTCCATGGGTGGAGTAGGTCACTGCAGAGCTCTGGAGGGATTGTTTAGCCTGCAATTACACAAGTAGTAGGTCACAATCCATCTGTAAGTTTTTCTTCAGAGGAAGTGCAATATAGTGCATGGCCTAAGGGCACAAGCAGCTTGGTGAATAAAAAGAAACAGCTGCCAGAAATACTATTATATAATTTGTTTTAAACACAGACACTCACTAGTAGAGAAATCCTCAATACTGAAGAGATTTGCTCTCTAGATTAGGCAAAATTATCAAGTATAACAAATGAAAATTGTTCTATTTTCCTCCTGGTATTAAGGTAATGGTTAATTTATACATAAAACTAAACTAAATTCTAAAACTGTCCCAAGAATCTCTCTCTACAGTAATAATTTCTGCCTGTTACAGGTAACATCAATGTGATGGTCAACAAAAGACTGTATGGACTGCATGTCAGGAACAGGAATGTGTTTGGGAATACCACTGTGCACAATATCACAGTTGCCATTGTTCAGAATGGCAGTCAGGCAATCCCAGCGGAGGCAAGACTGAAAGGACACCTGGAACTGAGTAAAGAGAAGAAAAGGGGGCTAGCTAGCTTCCAGGTGGATGAGAAGGATCTTTCTGTAGATTTTTTCAATATCATGGATCATGGGCATGGAAGACTCAGTGGGACTTTCACACATAATGTTGACTTTTTAAAAAATGCAGGTAGGAAGAAAATCTGATTTGATGGTGTGGTCTAAAAGGGTGAGTTTATCTATATGACTGCTGACCAGTGGAAACAGATGAGTTGTGTTTACACACACCAGGACAAAATGTGATCTAGGCGTGGCAGCATTCTTTTTGATATTGTTGAGAAAATACAGTAAAATGGACACAGAAATAGTTCAAAGAGTTTTGAAATACTTCAGAGAAAATTATTTCTCTCTTGTACATTTGTGTTCTTGCACAACATCTAAGCTGACCAGTTCCTCTAATTATAGTTTTATGCCAAGTGTTGTTTCCCAAGCAAAGCCATGGATTTTCATGAACTGGAGTTCTCAGTAATTTTGCATTGGTTCCTTTGGACAGAATAAATCTTTTCTGAATCTTTTTGACAGCTGACTACTGGAGTTGGACACAATACCAATTGGTAAATATTCTTTATTAAGAAAAGGAAATTTCTTGATTTCCAAAGTGCATGACACACTTTAATGTACAGTCCCTTTTCAATATGATTTTCACCTTGTAGGTAATGTCCTTCTATAAATATCAGTAAAGTGATCACACTTTGTATAAAGGTGTGTCTTTTCTTATGAAAAACTACAGAAGGCTTCTTTTGATCTGTAATACATCTTCTCTGCAGTCTGTAATGACAACCCAGAAGTGCTGTGTTGTTTTTACTTCCTTCCCTGTCACTAGGGTTGCCTTTGGATGGGACTCTTACTGCCATGTGTGAGCGTGGCACAGGAAATCACACCATTGCCATAGTCCTGCAGAGTGGCAGTGAAAGGATTGCTGCTGTGTTTGAGGGGCACAGACTGGCCACAGAGCCTCCAACATCCCAGCTATCTGTGAGCTTAAAGCACAACATCTCAAAGATAAAGCAACATGGGATCCCTTTTGTTTTAGAAGCTGCTGGCTATTATGAGGTAAGAAGAGTTCTGCCTGTATATAATAACTCTATGCTTTTCCTGTGCACTGTATATATTTATTTCAGAAGCTGCTCTGTTTTTTGAGATGTACTAAATTAATGAGTGAAAGAAAGGTGTTGTCTGGCTCCTTGTCATACTGTGGACCTGTCATCTGAGCCCTTGGAGCTGAATCTAGACTAAATGAGATGCTACATTCAGTTCTCATTTAAGTGAAGTGCTTTGCTGCATATGAACAGATGTCTTGTCAAATTTTATCTTTGCCCTATAAATGGGAAATGGACCAGCAGGCCTAAGGCTTGCATCTGGTACTGGATTTAACTGGTCCTGGTGTCATCCTTTGGATGGCTGCTAAAGAGCAGGACAGTGTTTAGCACAGCTTTGCCTCTGGAAATTCCTACCCACAGAAGCTTAATGGACCATGATTCTTGGTATGGTGTTGCTTGGCCACTGTTCTCTCTATCTGCATTTCTGCTACAGGTCTGTGAATGTTATAGCTCTTTTTCATCACAGATTATCTTTCCATAAAGGAAGAGTTCAAAAACTTTGCTGTTTCAGACATCCACTGAAAGGCTCAATTCATTCACATGCTAATATTTGGGTGGTGTCAACCACTGTGATAGGGTGAGACACAGAGGTGTGCAGAGAAACAATTCTAAACTGTTCCTTTGCCTTGCTTTTTAGTAGTTCCACAAACAAATAATTGTTTGTGTCTGAGGGCTCAAATCCTTCAGGGTACTGAAAGCTCTCAATATGTTTTGGAGCCAGAAGGAATTATTGATACATTGCATTTAGAAGGTCTGGCATAACACTACAAACTCTATTTGAAATGAGACTGCTTCGATGAATTTGCACTTCTATTTTAGCAGTGCTGCTGCCCTGACACAGGCTGTGATGTTTAAATGCAGTGAAACACCTCTGCCCTTCCTGGTTGTTGCTGGGATGTTGTTGTTTGTTTCTTTCCATGATTTGGTTTCTTTTGTGCACAGAATTTCTCCAGAAAGATTACTGCAGGCATAACAACCACAGTGGAGACAGAGCAGCTCAAGATTGAAATAGAGAAGAAAACCACTGGCACTGCTGTGGAAATATCTCTTTCACTTCACCATGATGTGGGAGCACTGATGGACATTGTTCCACATGTACTAGAGGTTTGCAGAAATCCTGCCATATATTGTAGTGTATTTAGTGCACTAATCTGTTTATCTTTTTGAAATGGAACTCTAATCTTAAATCTGTGTTTTGGTGCCTTCATTCATGTAATCCTTAAAGCAGCCCTGTAACTTTCTCCTTTGAATTTTAGTCCTCCCCGCTTTTCTTCATACTCTGAATTTGCTTTGTTGACAACATCAACAGGTTGCTTGCAGTGGAGAATCTGCTAACAAACAACTTTCTGGCCTTTGCAATGGTGCAATTGCATTTCATCATTTTGAGGTACTGGCTTCATTTATAAACTTTGCTCTCAACAACATAGTGTCCTAACTACCATGAAGGGAATCTAAGTGCTGAAAGTGTCAGACACACAGAAATCGATTTGAGCTTCCTGGAAGTTTTGTGTGCACTTTCAAATATCTTCACTCCATTGATTATTGGTTTGGGTTTTCTTCCTGTTATTTCTATGATGGAATTCCAAAATAAAGATTTGAGTCCATCTCTCCATTTGTTTCAGCATTTATAATTATGTAGGATGAATACAAAATGGTGTAGGGAACAGTTCTCTTCTAGTTATATGGGCTTTTATAAACAGTATGTGACCTGACACGAAAGCCAACTTGCCAACAGTTTTCTGTAATTTTTCAGACTCCAGCAAGAGTTTCACTGAATGGGTCAATATCTACCAGCAACTTTACTGTCATCCTCTTTGGACATGTTTCTTTCCATTTCATGTTTGCCTGCCTGGAACTCTATGCCACCACTAACGCCCATCCTCGTTTAGAAATCAACTTCCAGCATTCTTTGCCTTCACTTCATTCCCTGGGAATTGCCAGAGAGAACCAACTGAAGGTGTTAGCCATGAGAAGTGACAAGTACAAGGGCATCCTTGGCATTGTCCTTGGGCCTTGCACTTTGGAAGCTGATGGGGAAGTGAGCCTGGCAAGCAATGAGACAGGATGGGTACTTGCTTTTAGAAACAAGTGTGTTACTCTGGAGGTAAGCTCAGATTGTTTTCTGCATGCCCTTCCAGTCTGTGTATTTCAGATCACTGAGTCACAGAAAAAATGTCTCTTGACACACTTATGGATAGGCCAAATTTGGTCATTAAAGTTGTTCTGGCAGAGCAATGACTCAGAGCACTTGCAGGGGAAGTGGATTTGAAGAAGATAATTTGGAGTAATACAATGGTAGATGTTACGGCTGTTGCCATAAAAATGTTGCTTAATAATAGTTTATTAATTAAAATTAACTTTTGTCCTACAATCTAGGGAAAAGCATGTCCTTTCAGCTTGGAATTGTGGAGTTTAAGATTTTTTTTTCTTCTGCATTAATTATGAAAAGGTTATTGTAGGATTTATTCTTCTTTCCTCCCTCTCCCCGACTTTCTTTTTTTTTTTTTTGGGGGGGGGGGGGGCTTTGATTTTCACAGAGAAATTTCTGATTTCTCTGTGAGCAAGCTGTCTTGTATAGTCCTTTCCAAAAGCAGATTGTTTCAGAAAGAAGGAATGCTTTCTCATGAATTAGGAGCAAATGAGGAAGACACTTGCTTTACTTTTTTTTAAAAACCATGTAATCTTTTCTGTTGCAGAGGATGGGATTGCCTCGAGCTGCAATCTTGGAGGGCTCATTTCGACAGAACATCTGCAACATGGGCTTGTTAATGAACCTGCAGTGTGATGGCAGAGCAGTGGATGTGCAGATAGACACCTCCTGCCAGCATGAATATACACTCCAAGGGATGCTCAGGCATTCACTTCCCTGGCTCAGCCAGCTTGGGCTGCCTTTTGAAAACTCTGTCCTGTTCTCTGCAGCCACAGACTCCACCACAGAGGGCATTTTCCTGCTGCAGGCTGGTAGATGCAGGCTGAAGGCTAGAGGGGATCTCTGTGTTCAGAATAAAGCTGACTGGACACTGGAAACAGAAACAGAATGTCAACTTCTGCAGGTAGCTCTGGGAAGGTTTTAAAGACAGTTTTGGGGTCAAATGAAGGCCTCGTGGGTTTTAGCTAAAATGCCACTACTGGAGTGTTGGGAAGACGCTCTAAAGGCACGCCTGTCTCACGGCATTAGACAAAGGCAGCGTCTCACACATCCTGTTCCCAGGTGCTCTCTGGAGACTCAGAGCAGTTCAGCCTTCGCAGGCCGACACTGCCCTCTAAGGTTGAATAGCAATATTAGCCTGAACTCTGTCAACAATACATTCCCTGGTCTGCGGGGATTAGATCAAAATAGAATTTCCTTGATTTTTTCCAGTTAGCCTCACTGACTACATTAGAAAGAATGACTATTGCAAAATCAGGGCTTTTTTTTTCCCCTAGATGTTCATAGGCATTTATATTTTGCTTTCAAATCCTCAAATTGAGTAACTTCCTCAACTCCAAAATGGCAGGAAAATTGTAGTGAAGAAAGAATGAAAAGCCCTTGAAGTATTTAAAATAGTAGAATTTCCAGTGTTTTTAGAAATCCTTTGACTGAATGGGAAGAAATCTTTCATTTGGGATGTTGCACAAGACAAGCTGGAACTTTAATTATTAAAAAACCCAAAGCTTCTACAACCAGATGCAAGAATGTTTGTTAGGTTTATGATTTTTTGTGCATTAATTTGTTTGAAAACTGAGATTGGTGTGGTCTGAATGAAGCATAGAATGTTTAGTGAACTTTACCTATCTGAAGAAACAGGTATTTTGTATTTTTGTGAATGTAAAACTTTGTAAAGATGCAGAAGTTGTGAATTCTGCAGGACAGTCTTTAAATCTTCCATCAGGTCCTATTCAGGAAAAATCACATTCTTGTTGAGAGGGAGAAAAATGGCAGCATGGAGATGGTAGGGTTTTGTCTCTGATATTGTATCATATAATACACACTTGCCTTAAAGTGTTTGTATATTCCAAAGTAATTTTTGTTTAAATCTTGCTAGGATCTCAATTTCCCAACTCAATCACGGCTCACAGGATCCATTCGGAAGGACAAGTGCCAGGCAGAGCTGCTCTCTGTCCTGGAAACAGAAGGCAAAACTGCCCATCTCGAGGTGAGAGCAGAGTGCAAGCCAAAGATGGCTCTGGAAATTCAGTTCAGGCACGACCTCCCCCAGCTGAGGGAAATCCCAAGGGAAATTGAGCTGTCCATCACTGCACGGAAACACTTCAAGTATCTTATTGGAGCTGGAATGAAACTGGGTGCCTGTGAGCTTCAAATGAATGGGGACTTTGACCCTGAAAAGAACCTTCAGTGGAAAATGCTTATAGAAAACAAATGCCAAACAATTCAGGTATGGAAAAGAATTTTCTCCTTTAATGTTGAATTTATACATTTAATCTAGGATCTTTATACCTGCTAAAGTCAAAAGACAATAATTGAAGTATTTCAAAGAGGTAGCAAAGAAAAACATTCTCTTTTAATGTTGCATCATACTTCTGGAGTCAGTCATTCACTGTGTTTTCATATGGCATATGCCAAATTTCCTGTTAATCAGTACCTGCACATAATGGACTTGCTTGTAGTAGTTCTGATGTGTTTTATGAAACATGTTTGAGAATTCTGCAGGATTTTTCTGTTCATAAATAATGATTATTCAGAGCTGTCTTTGGCTTTACCAGCAGTTGCAGTTTCTTAGCAGTTTGAGAAACAAACACTGAAATAGTTTAAAAATATATGAAATAAGTAATCTTTAGGTCAGAAAATTCAGTATATGGAAAGTTTGAGAGACACGTTATCACATAATGATCTGTGGATTCAATATGCAAGTCAGGGTAAATCTGAAGATACAAAAATGAGATTCACCTGCCCTTTTCCAAAAACAGAACTGCCATAATAAACTTATGTATACTGTCTGGTTTCACTGAATTTTGGTTGCTTTGGGCCAGCAGGACAATGCCAAGCATAGAATATTAATTAACTTTTCATTTAGGCAGGAAGAGCTGCCACATTGTCCAGTGTTCTATTTATGCTGACTCATTTATCAAAAATAATTAAAAATAAAAAGACAACATTTATAAAATTTATTAAAAAGCTCTCAAGATTTCATCCTGTGCCTGATATATTTGATTTTACAGCTAGGTGATTAAAGTTACTATTAGGAATTAAGTTTCAGGGGTATAATGTATTTGTGGTTAAGTGCAAAAGTGGTGATTTTTTTAAGGTTTTTTCTTTCTTTTACAGGATCTTGGAGCACCAATGAAAATTGATGGCTCAGGCTACCTTTTGATGGATAAGATGAACGTAGATTCACAGACACTGATCACTGTTGATGAAAGTAAATTCCGAGGACTCCTTATACTAAAAGTCACTCATGTGAGTACCCTGCAGGCTGTTGGAGTGTGTAAACAAAGTGCTGAGTAATGTACTTTAACCTATTTATTTGAAACAAATAGTCAAGCTTTAGTAATAAATGCCAGACTAGAAATGAAATAATAAAATCTTTGAAAACACGGCACCTTAAATGTGCAGTACCTGATGTATAGGATAATAGGATATAGGCTCTGGCACTTCCTGAATAATTTCCTTGTTATGCTCTTTATGTGTAAATTTTTGTTGTTTGTATTGTACTGCTGGATGTTCCTTGCATCACTGTGATTTACCCTGCAAAATAATAGGCAGTGATTAATTGAGACACTGCTGTTTGTTTATTCAGTGAGACAGCAACACAGGGAAGGCTGTGAATCTCTTGCTTTTCTGTTGACAATTAGAAGTTTGGATTCTCTTCTCATCAGAGCAGGAGAGCAGAGAATACACACAAGTATCTGTTTCCTCAGGTGTTTCGCTTTCCTGCCATAACTGGTAATTTCTGCACGTTTCTGTGCCATGGAGAAACAACATAGCTAGTGAGAGTTTAATTCATATGAAATGTAGGACAGACAGATTTCTGGTTTGAGTTCTGTATTGCAGCAATCTTGGGGTTCTACACATGCTTTGCTCTCTGTGCTGTGAAATATTAACAGGAAAGGCAGGAGTTGGATGCGGTGCTAACCCATAACATCCAAGGAGCTGCTGACATTGGCATTCCCATGAGGATATTACTTGATGTGATATCAGAAAAAAACAGTGACTTCTATAAAGGATTTATTAATTTCTGTGTGAACAACAAGCAAGTAAGTGTCTCCTCCATATCAATAATATGTGAAATAGAGGTTTAAGTGAGCTAACTGATTTGGTAAATATTGTTTCTGCAAACAATCCAGATTGGGGCTGGGTTAGTTCTGAAGGCCTTAATTAATTTCTCCCTGCAACAAATTTAACATCAGCAATGATCCATGACTCCCATTTGTAAATTATATCATACCTTCCTTATCAAGAATCTTCACTTGGTGCAGCATATTCCCTTCTACAGTATAAAGTTGTGACTTCTAAAAAATTAGAAAATTCTTCACTGCAAAGTTTTCATAGTTTTCATAATTTTATTCTAATGTGTAATTAGTCCAGTAATTGCAGTTATTCAGAGAAGTCTCCATATCAGAGACGTGCCACAGTTAACTTTTGTCATATTTACTTGACCTGAACAGATTACTGAAGAACTGAACTTTGTCCAGAAGTTGGATGTTGTGTCTCTTAACTACAAACTTACTCATAACATAGAGTCATTGAAGACTTTGCAAATAAAAGACAGGATTGAATTGCAGGTAGGTTATCAACCTGGAACCGTGCCACGAGGGGAACAGCAACTGGGGAAGTGAGGTGGCAAGGGGCAGTGGGTGTAGATGGGACTTTACACGTTTGTATTTTGGTGAAGGGGAGTCCAGAGGCTCAGTTTGTTCTCATGGGAGAACAGCTTAGACCAGGACTTTGCACAGGCCTGGGGCTGGAGCTTGGCTCCCAGTGTGAAGTGAGAGGAGGGCACTGCTTTTGTGTGTCTGACACAGCTGCAGTGTCCCCTGCACACACAGGGCAGAGGGGAGCACTGCTGGGATTTCACTGGATCCTTTCCAAATAGAATTTTCCTTCCAAATTCTGACTACCTGGCATATCTTTTTTCATCTGAGAAACACAAGACTTATTAATCATGTAACTGAATAGCATTAAAGCATGACCATACCTGAGAATACATGTTAGATGGTTGAATTCTAAAATAAAAGGTACATTTGTAACTGTGTTATGTTATAAAATGATACAAGATGCATCTTTGCCACATCTTTGACATGTTACTGTCTCAACCAAAGTAATAACCCTGAGCAGCAGGAGCTTTAACTTTTACAATTCTGTCTTCACAATTTACTTTTGTTGCACACAGGCTATCTTGAACCTCAAAGTCACCAGGAGCTTTAGTTTGAAAGTGCTTTATGGTGCTCACCTAACAGCTCTTGAAGGACAAATCCAGGAGTTTGAAACAAGTACCAACATAACAGGGAATTTCCATCACTCTTTGCCATGGCTGCTACAAGTCAGAATCCCATCATCTTTACAGGTAGTTTTGGGGTTTTGTTGTCTTGTTTGGTTTTTTGTTTGTTTGGGCTTTTTGTTTGTTTCTGGTTTTAATTATAATTATTGTCCTGTAAAAAGGATGTAATTCAAGCTCATGGCTTGAATGAAAATTTCCATTTTGTAAGGTACAGGATGGAAGCAGAGTTTTTCTGATATTTAACAACAGTAGATGCCTAAAACTTGAACTACTGAAATAAAAAGTTTGTCCTTGACTGCTCTCTGAATGAGACTCTTCCATTCTGATCAGTGTTAGTAGAGTGGCTACTGTTGATATTGTAATTCTACAGGAGAGCTTGAGCCCATTGCACCAGGGACTGGAGTATTGCTCCTATGCTCCTTAATGGGAATTTTATACTGAAAGATGTATTTCTTTGGGTTCTATTTTCAGGGAACTATTACTATCTGGTAAATATTGTCAGTAGGTATAGATTAAGTATTCTTTATAAGAAGGGAGTTGTGTTTGTGGGATAAAAAGAACCTAATGAGAATTTGACATAGATCAGTGAGGCTGACATGGAATGTCAAGATACTCATTCAGTTGAATGAGCTTCATACTTGAAAGTCAAAGATGATTAATGAAAGGCCAAGAGACATTTTGTTAATGGGTAAATTTTGACATAACTACAGACTGGAGAGAATTTTCTTTCACTTCCATTTTGTTCTGTCTTAAAATTAAATAGTATTTAAATACTGTTTTGAGAACTTATATCTACATGTCATTTTTTAGATAGATATTGTTTTTCAAGGGAGAAACACTACTCAAGAGAGTTATGTGCACATTGCAGCTGGAGAAACATCAATCACATACATAATAAACTCCTATTCTGTTGGCCACCAAGTGGATCTCTTCTGCCAGAGTGTGCACAGCAGTGAGGTACTCCAGGCATTGGGCTACCCTAAGGCAATCAACTTGATTTTCAGTTTACAGAAATCAGGTGGGTACCTGCCATTCCTGGCAGGGCTTTTATTCTGTAATAGCTCTTTGAGGATGTTTCAGCTGTTCCTTCAACAGCTACAAACTGACTAGGATTTGCAGGTAGTACCTAAAAAGAGGCTTTATCTTGTCTGTAGGTAAAATTGTTATTTTGAAACTGCATCTGTGATTAGTTGATGAAGCCAGTCTGCCCTCAAAACTTGCCCTGGCATAAATCCTATCTGCATATCTCTCTTATACTGTGATCAGGTACCTTAAGTGCCCCCAGGGAAATATATTTCTGTTGAAGAAAACTCAACAACGGTGAGAGCACCAAAGGGCACAAATTACTGAGGTTAGCAGGCACTGAATCAATACTAATGTGAGTGGCACAATCTCCTTTCAGAAAAAAGCAGCAGAATGAGAAGGTTGCTCACGGGACAGCCACAGTCAGCATGTGATTTCCACCACAAAACTCATAATTTCTGTGGGTTTTGTCTTATCATAAAGAATTTGGGGGGTTTCACACCTCTCTTCTCGTTTTTATCGTTTAACAGTCTCATATTTTTCTTTTCAAAAATGAAAAGCTGGTAGGAAAGTGGGGAAAGGTCTTCAGAAGTGGGGAAAGGTCTTCAGGTCATGCTCTTAGGGCATTGTTGAGCTGCTGTAGGTGGAACCAAAGGAGTCACTGGAGGTCAGAACAGCTCAGAGCTCTTCTCTGGAAGAGGCTGTTGCAGGCCAGGGATGCAGTTGGCTGTATGGATTAGTCATCTCTAGCTGCACAAACACATTCCTGACAGAACTAACTTGCCACTTCACACTGGATGTGGGTACACAAACTCTGTTACCATATGACTTTGTAAGGACAAAGTTCAAGGACATCCAGAAAAACTCTGCCCTCCTCCAATCACAGGCCAAAGTTCTTGTAATCCTGAGTGATGACTTTGTCTTGATGAATGTATTAACCTAAAAGCTGGCTGGATTGATTTTATGCAGGCAGTACTGAAATTTCTCAAAAATTAGCTGCTCAAATTAGCACTATTTTGTCCCTTCTATATAGAAAAAAAAGCCAAGACTGTCTGTGAAATCCAGTATGATGAGAAAGATATGACTGTGGCTGTGGATGTTGACATAGACTTTGAACTCTTTGGTATGTTTGTACTCATGGCAGAGGTGAAGCATTCAATATCACTTCTCCATCACCTGGGACTTCCCTTCTTTCTTAAGGTAATGTACCACAGAACTTTTGCTGTGCTTTGATGAAAGCTTGCGTTACTTTTGCATTAATCCAGAGCACTTCCAGTGGTCTCAGTGAAATCACTGCAGGTTTATATACAAGTGCAGCTGAGAGCTGACTTAGCCCAGTTTATCTGAATCCTTGTTTAATTTAACTACAGAGCTAGTTGTCTGTTTCCAAGGAACCTGGTCAGGTACCTGAAATCCCCAGTTTCAGGGTTAATCATTGCAGGAAGACACATTTACTGTGACTTTTCCTATTAACCCCAGCTGATAGGGCTCACAAAAGCAGAAAGAACTTTTGGTAGAAAACAGCTGTCTTTCATACCTAGAGACCTCCTTGGCTTGGTTAAACCACTCGTAGCACAAATACCTAAAATGCTCCAGTGTTGAATAAACAGGAGTAGATTTATATTCCAAACTACTTGATAGGATCAACAAAGGCTATGCCTGTTTATCCCTTGGGAGAAAGAAGCATTAGTTGAAATGTCCCCTTCCCTTTTGAAGGGTAGTACACAGAAAAACACTTCCAAGTGATCCACCACCTTCTCTTCAAATAACAGGATGTGTAGCTAGGATGCAAGAGCAAAGGTCAACTTTCCTGAGCATAAACATTAGATCAATATTAAACCTGCATATTAAGTATCATCGTTTCAAGGGAATATTTACTGCCAACCTTTTATTGAAAGGTATAAGGTATTTTCATTGCTTCTTCCCCATTAATATTTAGTGACATGTCTTTTATCCTCTAAATGTTTGAATGAAAAGAAAGAAAAGCAAAGATGGTAATTCTTGAGGTGCTTTATTCATGTATAAGGTATGAGTATAATCAGGGGACTTCAGAAATTGCTGTTCTCACAGACTTTGGCAAATAACAGTCCTGATATTGAAGTGTGGGAAATGGCCCAAATCTTTTCCAGAAAGATTCTTTAGCATTTTCAGGATAAGGCTATAGATGACGCAGCAGCTGTGGGAGGAAAAAAAAATGCTCTGGAGCAAAAGAATTTGTGGAGCCCCATCTGGTGTGAGTGTGTTTTGTGGTTTTTTTGGATTTTTTTTTTTTTAAGAGCACAATTTCTTTCTAGTATATGAAAAATAAGAGTGTGGGAGACATAAACAAGAACCAGTGGCTTTAGACTTAAACCAGATAAGGGTACATTAAAAGTAACACTAATATTTGTCAATCATGCAAATGAGTAGCTATGGAAGCACACACACAAAAAAGGAAAACCTATCCTGAGGCTCTTGGTTTACATCTAGGAAGCATCCAGAGGCCTGTCTGGAAGATAAACTTCAGTCAAGATGATGGTTCTAAGTGAGTCAAGAGATTGTGCTCGGTTGAGGTGAAATGATGGGTAGAATTTATGGCATCTGATTTGTTTATGTTCCCCCTCCACAGATGACAATTCAAGAAGTCATGACTGAAAATGAAACTGAAGGTGCTCTGAGGCTGACCTATGAACCAAACAAAAACTTCTCCTTTTCCATCAGTAGAAAAAAAGACCAGCAAGGGTAAAAGGGTCATTCTGAGCACTATAACAAATGTCATTAGGCCACTGTGATTCCATGGAAAACAGTTACTGTTTTAATCACCAAATCACTGGTGAAATGGATAACAAAACTTGGATAAAGTGAGTAGTCACACCAAACAGTCTCTAAACCTCAGGGAGTTTCTGAAGGGCTGCAGACAGATTCCTCCCCTCACAGCTTGGGACCTGTCTCTCTGCCTGCCCACACAGAATCCAAGTAGCAGACACTGAAAGAGTCCATAAAAGTCTAGGCCTGAACCAGACAAGGACTTAAAAATATAACTTAACTTGACATAAGTTTTTAAATCTTATTAATTTTTTTTGCCCAGTTGAAGCTTGTAAAATTATGGCAACTTGGTTTTCTAAGTTGGTATCAGTATGGCTGTATCTGCAGAAACTGTAGGCTTTTAAGGGTGTTTAGAGGTGTGATTTTTTCAGCCTTGGGGTATTTCAGATATTTCTTAAGTTTCCAGCAAAAGTTTTTTGCACTGAAAAGTCTTGTAAAGTCCTGTTAAAATCTCTAATAGTTGTAAATTCTGAGTTTGTAAACCATGACAGTGATTGCGAAATCAGATTCCAAAAATACCTTTCTCATTTTTAAAAAGCTGATGCATTTGCTATGGCAAAGTGATTTCTGGTCCAGTGGGCTACATTCTATCCCTGGGATGCATACACAGGTTTTTGATTGAGCTCAGAGGTGGTCATTTTGTGTAAATGCATCAAAAACGGGGAGCTGGGTAAGTGTTCAGTGGCAGGTACTGCCATTTTAACCCTAAAAGCTGTGGCAGGCTTGGAGCTAACTCAGATGAACTTGTGCTGCCAGCAAGAGTGGAATTCCTGAAATATTGCTGAACAAGAGTACATTTCTTCCCTTTAGTGAAGAGTTGAATATAAAAGCACTCCAGACTCATCCCTTCTTTCTACAGTACTTCCCCTGTGCAGCAGAACTGTCTTCTAAGGTAACTATCTGCAAGTAATCCATTGCATACATCACTGCAAAGTAGACCTCTCTAATATAATAGGAGTCAAGCTGCTTTATTGCTAGTACTAGTATCTCTAACATTTTTGTTATTGTTGAGAATGTTCCTGTTTTTAAAGATGTTAACAATTCCAGTCTTTTTTTTTTTTTTTCAATTTAATGGGAACTTGAAAAGGTAAATTATGATATGAGTGAAGCAAAAGGCAAACTCTACCTCAGGATGGAAAAAAGGGATTTCAATGTTTCAGCAAAGCTAACTTTGACTGGAAGCAGCTACACTAATGCCATTGAAGTGGCCCAGACCATGGCCCAGGTTGGTACCATGCACTGATGGCAAAGGCAGGCTGTGACAGGAGGGCACTTGGGAGTGATAGCCAAATGCAGCTCCTGCTGTGTGAGGTGTTTTGCCCTTGATTTCTCCAGTAGCACAAGCCAACATTTGACTGGGGATTAGTTTGAGTTAATATTTGTTTGCTCCTATAGATGGAGCACTCATATAGCATTTATAGGGAATAAGAAAAAGAATGTGCTACAAACTGAACCAGTTTTTGTAATGCAGGTACCACACATTTCTTTCTCTAAATAAGAAAAGATGTCATAAATAACTATTGTTGTTTATGCTGTCTGCTGGGTTTATTCTGTAATAGTGAGACTCTTGATGTTGTAAGGATTATTCTGTGAGATAAAAGAAAACCAAACTGTATAATAATCAAAGACTGTTGTAAAGAGAATACTCAGTTGTTTATGTACTTTCCATTATTTGCAAAGATGACTTTCTGTAGAAATGAAGACAAGTAGAAATGAATAGTTGCTTGTATGAGAGCAGTGGGCTTAAAGTATCACTGTACTAGACCGTTAAAAACATTCCTACACACCTCACAGGATTTTGGGGTACCAAAATTATACTTAGGTTTTACCTTCTCAGATAACTTGGGGTTTAATGTTTGCCCTCTTTTATTTTTAGTTAAAAATTCTTCCAAGGCAACTTGTGTTTATGACAATTTACCAAAAAGGCAACAGAACTCATCTGCTGAGGCACATTGCCCTGTGGGATGGCAAAGAGATAAAGCTAACAGGCACTTACACTGGACTCTTCCCAAAGCTGCCTGGAGGTCATGGCATTCAGGGTAGGTTTCTCAAGTCTTTTACAACTGTTCAAAGCAGACTATAAAATAAACTACATAAATCTATTTCATAATGCATATTCAAAATGCACATCCAAAGGCTTTTAATCCTGGTTTCAGTTTAAGGCTTCTATGGTCTTATTTACTTTAAATTCATTATAGGTTTGTTAGAAACATCCACTTCAGAATACTCTTTGTGCTTTGTGGGGGTGCAGAAAGTCGCACTGGTCACCTTGAGGTGTTAAACCCTTATGTTGAGGCTTTATGATCTGAAAATGGGGAAGATAACTGCACTTACCTGCTTGAGTGTTGTAAGCTGTTCCTCTTCCAGTGTAAGGCCATCCCAGTTTCACACTTCCCTGGCTGTTGTTGCTAAGGTTGCTCTGGGTGTAGCTGTCAATCTTTTGGTTATTGCAGGTAACTACTGTTCTGCTGGTAAATAGAGAGAGGGTTCCTGTTTTCACTTCCATTCCTCAATGTTGAGCAGACATCAGGACACTGAAGTCCTTGTGGCTGCTGGGCAGGGGTGTGTGTGTGAGCAGAGACACAGTTTCCCTGGGAACCAAGGGATGTCCTGTTGCCTGTGGGAAAATGTCCTGGGAACAGCCATGATTCCTGGTGGGAAATCTTGTTTGTTTGTTTTCCTTGTAGTGGAACTTCTCCATCCTCTGTCCATCCCTTTTCCACGGCATGCCTGGGTCAACTTATACGTGAAACATTCAGCACGCAGTCACCGCGATGATCTCACTGTTGTTTGGAATGAGGAGGACAAGGTACAGGGGCCAGAGCAAATAAATGTCAGGAGAATGACAGGAACATCAAGAGGATTGGGTTGTTGTTTTTTTTTAAATTAAAAAAGGTACTAAGCAAGCCAGGGAACTTGACTATAAGGCAAATGATCCCCTTTCTTGGACGTATAAAAAGTTCTGTCTGTGAAAAATGAGCAGCTGATATTCTTGTAGGAAGTGTTTTCAGACCATGGTATTTTTTTGTTTGCAGTAACCCCACACCTTGCTGCCTAACCAAAGGTAATGAAATGCATAAGCTTCAAAGCACTGGGTAAAGGCCTCTGAGAGTAGGTGGGAACAATAGCACAAATGTCATGCTTAAAACAGCTTATGGACAAAGAAATAAAATCTAAGACAAGTGAGTGAGTGTGAGCATTAGTTGAGATTGAAAAGGATGAAGAGCTTGTTGCATGGGCATAGTACTGGATTTACCCACACAGAAGTGGACTCACACCTTGCTAAGCATTTTCATCTTTACTGATGCAAAGATCTTTTGTATTTCATTCTTTCACTCTCCTCCTTATTAGCAAGACTGACAAATGTGGAACAGTTGAAACCAGTCTCTGTTTTCATAAAGTAAGTCAGCACTAGTTTAAAAAAATATGAAGAGTGGAAAAGACAGAACTAGGAGAACATAGGGTAGGTTGATCTCCAGATGTGGTTAAGTGGGGATGCTTTCCTGAACTGCTGCTAACTGTGCTTTACATGTGCATCTAAAATGCAGCACCTTGGCTGAGTATGACATTATTTTCTGAATAATAGAAAGATAGAAGACAATGTATAAAATATGCTACCAAACATAAACATAAATTTGTGCCTGCAAAGAGCACAGAATTTTTTGATTTCTTTGAAAAGTGTTAAAATTCCAAAATTTACTTTAGTGGTTGTATAGAATGTATTTTTTACTACTGCTTAAATTACCACAACTATTTAAATGCCACCACTACCTAAATTACCACAAAAATACTTTGCTCTCAACAACGTAACAGAATTTAGTTCCTGATGAAGCAAATGCTTTTTATTGTGCTTTAACTTTGCAAGCTGTGTCTAATGACTGTGGCAGTGCAGCCTGCAGTGCCTAAAGATGAGACCAAAATTAAGCCCCAACAAACTTAAACATTGTTCATTATTTTAGTAAAATACAGAGAGTAGTTCTGCTTTGAGCTGTGCTATGCAGGGAACTCAAGCAGCAAAAATTGTCCTACTTTGACAATTAGTTTACCTCACTACTTCAGAAAGGACTTCATTGTGCACATAATTCATCTGAGGACAAGGTACAGGGAAATCTTACTGGGTGCATGTTTGAGGTCAGTATGTGAGAGGTATTTTATTTCACAAGTTCCTTTTCCATCTGTTGATATGGATCAGATATCAGTGTCATCTTCTCTGAAGTTGGGAAGACACCGGACAAACTACAGAGTCATTGTTGCCCACCCCTTTAATTACACTCTGAAGCAACTGGAGGTGCATTCCCTGTCAGAAAGAAGGGGCAGAAAGTACAACCTGCAGGTGAGATCATGAGACTGGGCTGCAAAACACACAGCTGTGATGCTGCACCAGATATCATCCTGAAAAATGTAAAGAGCACTGAATGCTGTTATCCCCTTGTGTCCAAACCACTAGAACTGTTTCCTAGCCAACAGCCTTGCACTTTTAGCATTGACCCAGTTTGGATGGTAGGAACACAGAAGTGCCCAGGAACCAGCCAAGCAATGATAATGAGGCAAATTTTGTCCATAAAGCAATGAATAAACTCCTAGTCTGCACACATAAGAAGAAAACACAAAAGACCCCCCTACAATAAAATCAAACCAGAAACCCTTTGATACCCCCATGAAGAAAATGTAAATTTTTGGATTGCATAGGAAATTGCAACACAAATGTGAAAATGTGCAAGGCTACAAAGGCTTTAAACTATAGTTGTGAAGTGCACTTGCAAAGCACTTATAGGGAAAAAGAGGAGGAGGAACTCCACAAATCATCCTTCAAGATCAGATATTGCAGTATAATTTCTGTCTGACAATGCACTATGTGGGTCAGGACACTGCAGTGCTGAGGCTGAAGACTTTCAGCAATGAGCTGTGCCAGCTGTGCAGTGTTTGTTCATCTGAAGCCCTTTGTTGTTCAGGGGGGTTTGCACAATACTCAGTTTGGTTCCAGAATTGTATTCAGAGGAATAAATTCTCTTGTAGGGTCACTGTTGCAGTTGTGCCATTAATTGCTTTGCACGACAGACCCCAGGCAGCTTCCAGGGAGGGGAACAAAAGCCTTCCATGGCCTTGGTTGGAGAAGTTCAGCTTCCCTGTGTTTGTCTCAGGCCTGGAGCTTCCAGACCACAGAGTTCCACAGAGTTTGAACATGATCTGTGGCAGTTTTCACTGTGCTCTGTTTTCCTCCACTGGATGGAGATCATTCTGCTGGTTCTAGTCTTGCTGCTGGACAAATCCTTCTCTGCTTTCAGCTGCAGGTCTCAGGGAATGCTGGGCAGCCTGCTCAGCTCCAGCTGGGCCTGGAGGATAAATCCAAAGTGGACATCACTGCCTGGGGTGGCTGTGTGACACTCTCAGCAGGCCAGGTATGAGTCTTACATCCCTCAGATGTAAGGGATGAGTGTAGCCAAATTTCTGTCTTTGATCCTCACAGAATATTTTTTCCTGTACTTGTTATCATATGAAAGCCTTGAAGTCAACCTTTTTTGTGTCTCAGAGGAAGAAAATAAACCCTGTGAAAAATTCTGTTTCATGTTGCCAGACATAGTTGTACTTGGGCTGCAGCTTTCCCTCAGGACAGAGCTGTCAGCCCCTTGGGTTTCTTGGGAGAGACTGAAGCAGTGTTTCATGGCTCTAGACCATCCAGGGGTTCTCACAGGGAGTTTTTGCCCAGGAAACCTACTGCCCAAGGATATACTGAAAGCTTAAAAAAATTACTTATACATGTCAATTTTTTCCACTTTTCCAGCTTCAGAGAATATTAAGCATGGAACAGCTGCATGCATGTGGATCTCTAGAGCAAAGACCAACATTTTTAAATGAATACCTAGATCTGAACTGGGATGACAAAAAATTCAAACACAATTTTACGTACGAGGTAAGAGAAGGCAGTTGTATTTCTTGAGTTACCATTTTTATGGAAGCTGTTCTCAATAGATGAGAAATTATTTTAGATTTAGAAGTAATATTCAGTGGATTTTAAGAAAGCTTCTATAGAGCACCATTTTTTGTGAAATATCACTATTTCACTTCACCATTTACATTTTTCTCTACACAGGAAGAAAGCTAAATGGAGCATAGTTAAGAAAGAAAGGGCTCTTACAAACTAGAGGCCTCACCTGTGCCCTAAATTTGCAGAACTTGTAGGATAGGGACCAGTAACAAGGCTGATAAGCCAAAATATTGTCAAGTGGAAATGTTACGTTTTGGAAATGTTACATTAAAATCCTGAAGCGACTGGAATAACAAAAAATATCCCAGCCTGGGGATGGGATGAGTGGCTCCAAGGAGTGTCTAAGATCCTGCTGTCATCTTTTAACTTTGTTTTCTTGGTTAACTGCAGAGAAATCAGCTCCTATATCCTGATAAGTTTCAGTTAGAAGCTGTTCTGGAAAATATTTTCCTGACCCCATGTACCAAACAGAAGATTCTGGGTAAAATAGAAACAAACTACTACTCTTGCCTGGATTACTATACAAGCTTTGAGTTCTGTGACCTTCCAAATGTAAGTCTGACATAAACATATTGAACCTACTTTAGTTTAAATGTAGTTACTTGTTTGGAGACTTAGTTTTCCTCAGCTGCAACTCTTCAGACAACTTACTATAGTTCTGTAACTTAAATAAACAGTGTTGTTCGATGGACTGAGGCAGAAAGGTTCTGTTTGCCACTACAGTGTATTCTATAGGTCCTTTCATGGCTGTACATGTTCTCACTTCCTCCATGTTCTTTCTTTCCTATTCCTCTTTCAGAGGTATCTTAATTTCATCTATCTGGAGAATACCAAAACAATGATCAAAAAGGAAAGTAGAGAGGAGTAAAAGTGCTTTCCTTCCCCTGTGGGTAAAAGTTGGCTGTTTTTTATGATTGCTCTGCTGGTAGTGATGGATTTTTGAAATGTAATGTAACCTTATTTTTCTATTACACACAAAAACTGAAGGCCCACCCATGATCTTCCTTAGGTGCTTCCTTAGGTCCTCAGAGTTGCTGGTAGACACTCACAAACACAGAACTTGGAACCTGCAATAAATGTCTCTCTCCAGTTCCCAGTAGCTGAAACACATCTTGGTTTCCTTATTTACTATCAGAGCAGATCACACTGTCAGCAACAGGAAAACTTTTTCCCAGAACAAGGTGTGATAGAACCTGTTTATTATGCCAAGGATGTATATGCATGTCACTCCAAAAGCTGGTGCCTCTGTGTTTTTGGATCATTCCCTTCAGAGGCATCATGGTTTAAGTCCAGCTGGAAATAAAGCATGACAGCCACTCACTCAAACAACCCCCTTCTCTCCCTCTCCTCTCCCTGTGGAATGGGGAGGACAATCAAAAGTAAAACTTTATGTTGACATAAGAACAGTTTAATAATAGAAAACAAAGTAAAAACCAGTAATAATAGTTAATACTACTACTACTAATAACGAAAAGGAAAAAACTAAACAAAGTGATGCACAATACAATTGCTCATCACCCACTGCCCAGTGCCAGACCTCCCTTCCCAAACCCAGATTTGCCCCTTCTGGGTAACTCCCCCAGTCTATGTAGTGGACATGATATTCTGTGGTGTGGGATATACATTTGGCCAGGTTGGGGCACCTGGCCCAGGTGGGCTTTGTGCACCTCCTCACTGGCAGAGCAAAAGAGACTCACAAAAAAAGTCCTTGACTTAGGATAAACAACTGAGCAAACCCAAAACATCGGTGTGTAACTAACCCCATTCCCATTCCAAATCTCAAACTACCAGCTATTGAGAAGAAATTAACTCTATCCCAGTCAAAACCAGGACAATATTCACCTCACCTCCCATGTATCTCCAACTTTATCAAAACATCTGGCTAGAGTAGCTGAGAACTGTAGGAGCAAAAAACACTGGACATTTTAACAAAATATAGTTCTCTGCAGCTGTTCCTCTGGTCCTAAGGTGTAATCACTGAACATGCTTTGTTAGAGCACAGAAACTGAAGATGTAATGAAGACAGTGCTGTGAGGAGCAGAAGGATGTGCTGGTATCTGAAACTACAAGTTTTGTTTGTGATGTAATTTCATGAGAATGTTGCCACGGTGCAACTTCTTTTTTGTGCATACTTAGGTAATTGTTTTATCTGGAAAGCACCTGCTGAACAAAGATGACATAATTTTGCAGTCAGAGGGCAGATTCCACCTTGATGATCACAGGAGACATGAGGGGTTGATTGGAATATCCATAAAGAATCAGAGCACTGCTGAGGTGAAGAACTATTCTCTGGAAATCGAAGTGAGTTTCTATTTTCTTTTACTGGCACTGAGGTTTGGTTTTCAAAGGCCTGCTGCCATCTATCTCCCAAACGGATCAGGTGCAGGCAGTGGCTATAAAACAGCAGGAAACACAAAACACTCCTGGTTTCTTTAGTGCTGTGCCTAAAGGAGCAGTTAGGCAGCGTCCATGCGGTGTGGCTGACAGACAAAGGAAGGCACCAGCATTAGTTCTCTGCAGAGCTGTCACAAATAAAGCAAGCATGTTTATAGTGGAGTGTATCAATTTTAAGAGGCTGTTTGCTGTTACAACTCCCCTTCAGCATGACTGCTCTGTCGTGTGAGATATGGAGTTTTCACCTTGTCAGAAGAAAGAGGGAAACAAAATACAATGCTTGCACGAGACATAATTAGACAGAAAAAAGAACTGGCAAAAATAAAGAACTAAACAAGGCACAGAACAGCTCATATGATGCTCATTCTGAGATAAATGTCTTCCTTTTTCTCCACCCCCCCCCCCCCCCGCCATTTTGCATTTGCTTTTAATTTCCTGAGAATTTAATATGGTGGAGAGGCAGATGGAGACAACATAGTGAGGCAAAAAACTAATAGGGCTGTCACCATCCAAACTCTTCATTAGCAGGAATGTGGGTAGTCAGGCACTAACTGAGACAACAGATTAGGATGATTTAGTCAGTAACAAATACTAAATTATTTTTCCATTGCTCTCTCTTTGGAGAGAAAAGAGATGAAATGAGTATCAGCTGCTCTGCCTGAGCTTGCTTCATTCTGTGCTTTGGAATAAATGGCACAAATGAGCAGCCTCACAGAGAACTGACTGAGACGTTTCTTTCACTGCTTCCATTAAAATTTTGTCCACAAGCCTCATGCTATCCAGTCATTCAGCTCCTGGCCAATCACTCTGATGCTTATATCTCTCTTAGTGTAATTCCTGCATAGTGCACAAGCATTGGGAAACATTTCCCTCACCACTTACCCTTTTGTGGGAAGCACTGATATTTGAGCAGCATCTCAGAACAGTTATTAATTCTGTGTGGTGGCTTTGAATAAATGTTTTTCCTTTATGGCTGCAGTTAAGAGCCTTTGAAGATATTTGGCTAGGCCTGACAGGAACTGCCGCTTCCTCATCTGTCCAGAGCCAAATCCTGGTGGAGGGGATTATTGATCAAAAAGAGAAAGTAAAAGTAGCTGCTTCAAAAGGAAAGGAGTGTTTTCAGTACTACATGGGGTATCTGCAAGGTACGTACCTCACTGACCATGTTCTCAGCCACAGGGCTTAGTTTTAGGTCATCCTGCCAAGAGCAGGGAGCTGGACTTGATGGTCATCATGGGTCCTTTCCAACTGGAGCTGTTCTGTGGCTCCCAGTCTCATTGCTGTGAAGGGACAGGAAGGAAGGCTGTGTCTCTAGCACTGACCTAGCTCAGTTTCATTCAAACTATGGTCTTTCAGATAAAGAAAAGCTGAAGCTTAAATTTTGTTATAAAAGTTGGTTTGGGAGACATTTTTGTATGATTACAATATATGGTAACAAAATATTCCTCTTGATTTAACCATCCTAAAGTTTTCTGCCTTGTTGAAGATAATTACTGCGTTCAAATTCAATAAAGAAAATGAGAGATGCACCTCCAGAGACTGACCATACCACATGCTGGAACAGCTGTATGAAGTGGGATGTGTGCAATCACTGGCTGCAGGGGATTGTCTCACAGCAGTCAGGTCTGATTGACAAGAGAGAGGAAAAAAATGTTGGTTCAAGTTTTGCCTAAAGTCTAGATGAGTAAAGTGAGGTGAAATGAGCTGCAAGAGGTGGGGCTCATCCACATTTCAGCTACATTAGAGTTGGGTGCAAACCAAATAGATTTGGTGGTATCCCAGTTGTCTCAAACTCATGCTGCTGACAATCCCAGCCCTTGTTTCACTTATGGATTTGCAATTCCACACTTCTGCAGCAGAGTTTCTCTCAGATTTATATCCTCACCTGTAACTGCTATGTTGTTTTTGAGATTAGGACCATTAGTTTGTGAATCACTGAAGTCAAAAGTTTGTAGAAATTACTCAACTCAGCTCTCTCAACCCAGACTCTACGTGCATTTCACCAACCATTTGTTTATACTCATCAGTGCTTCTGTAGAAACGACTTGTGTGTGTGGTGGGTGGAACTGACAGACTTTCATTTAAGGGCTGAGCAGTTTTGAAACATCTGCAACAAGGCGCAGTGAGGACTAAAGTAGAAAAAAAGGCCTGTAAATCAGCGTGACCGAGAGATTCAGGTTTGCATTAATCCAGTGCTTCCTTTGCAATAGCAAATCTGTATTTGTAATTCATTGAGAAGCCACACAGAAGCGAGAGATCAAACCCTGACGCTGTGACGCTGATCTAATTGTCTCCTGTTTATCTCTTCTGGTTTGTTTGGGGTTTTTTTTGTTGGGTTTTTTTTTTTTTTTTTTTTTTTTTCCTCCACACCTAACACAGTCAGACTCTGACTGATGATCACCTAAGTAATTAAAAGCTGGCTTTGAAACAATGTCTGTCAATGTTCCTGTAAATGAAGCAGTCTCTTTTCATTCCTTAAGGAGATTTGGAAGAAGGAATGGAAGTCAGTGCTTGTTCTGATGGGCATCAGATGGCTGCCATTAACACCTATCTCACCATCAATGGTAAAAAGCAGGAAAACGTGGGACAAGTGACTCTAGCAGCCGCTAATGGAAGCTTGAGTTTTCTGGCACATGGATGTGGGGATCCTTTTCTTAAGGCTGAGGTAAGACCCTTGAGTGGCTGTTACCTGCAGTGGGATTTTCGCAGAATATTACTTGATTTTGTCATTTTGATGGAGCACCTCCCATGTAAGGTTCAGGTGTGAATTCCGGTGAGTAACACCAGGCAAAATGATGCAATGTTTTAATTATTTTCACGGGTTAATGTGAGAAGTTACCACAGTGAGAATTTAAAAGTTCAGCCATGCCTAGAGATAAAAAACACAGGACCCTGTTCTAAAGGGTGGATCCTCTGAGGAGGATAAGTAAATAAAATGAGAGCAGCAGTAACTGCTAAGCATGTTGTTTACAAAAGAGTTATTAGAATCCTGAACGTGCTTTCATTCTTAGTAGGGATTCACGTACTCTCTACTTGGGGGAGGTTTTTTGCTTTTAATTGTTTGACTTTTCTGTTCCCTTGTCTATCCATTGAAGAATGCAGAAGTAGTTTCCCCTAAGAAATGTGAGGCCACTGTGGGTGTTTGCCGGCATTTAAACTAGTACAAACTTTGAATGACTTGGATCCAGCACAAGCAATTTTAAGAAATTAATTTAATGTTTTAACAATCTTCTCACAGAGCAAGCTTAATGAAATTGGGGGCCTTTTGAAAGCCACACTAATAGAGAAAATAAAGAAGTTTGATGGATACCTGTGGAGATTCAGGAAATCAGTAAGTATCTGTACATGATCTGTAAAAACACCATGAAGTGTTCATGCAGTGTTAATTAGACATCATCATTAACAGCCTGCAGCTGTTTTGTTTTGCTCAAACATTTCAATGATTACTCCTGTGCTGACCTGTAACTCACATAGAGACAAAAAGCATGTTTAATGGTGGAGATCCTGTATCTCTGCACCAACACTGCCGAGTCAGAATTGCCTCGCAATGAAGTCAAAGCTTTGCTAGAGATCACTGTGTGTTTTGAAATTGCTTCTTTTTTTGGAACTACTGTAGGTGCAGCACGTTGGTTTTCTGTCTGAAACAGCCGGCTGGGCTTCAATGGCCTTGCAAAGGGCAGCAGGATTCCTGCATAGTGGGGGTACAGCTGTCACCCAGGCGTGGAAGCAAAGTGGAGTCAGGCACATTCTGAGAAGCAAAATCCCATTTTACCTGGGGAAAATTCAAGATGTTGTCTGGCAAATGCAGAATGAATTACAAAGTAAGTAAAGTGGTGCAAAATAAAATAGGGACAATGTCAGTGCAGGGCAAGCCAAACTTCACTGTAAACTCTAAAACATGCTGAACAGCACAAAGGTTTCTATTTTGATCTAGCATGAAGTGCTGACCTTGGCTCTTAGTGTACAGAGTGGGAGCCTTGACGCAATAAGCTCTAAGAAGGCTCTCTGTGAGCACCTTTCTAATGAAATCAGTGGTGAGGCTTTTTCTTGGCCTCAGGAGGCTGGGTTCAATCAGATGAGAAGGGAGCCTTTAATTCCTAAGCTGAAGTATTTCTGCTAACAGTTCTCTGGCAAGCCTTTCCTCCCAAAGGGCTGTTCATATCCACCCTTGAGTTTTTAATGCTTATACTAATTGGATTTCACTCGATCTGGTTTTTTCCAAGCCTTTCCAGTAGCCACTAATTCACTGTTCAGCTGGACTGTGGCCCTTACTGAAACCTTTGAGAAATGTGGTCAGCTGGAATTAGCTGCAAGGACCTTCAGTTCCCACAAGGGTAAAAACACACTTTGGGCCACTTAGCTCTAGGCTCTTCCCACTCAAAGTTGACCGTGCTTGAAATCAGTTGTGACCAAACTGTCCTGCTGCTCAGCAGGAGCAGCCTGTACAGTACAGCACTGATGGGGACGCACTGTAGAGCATCCCTCGCATTCCTTTTGGACAGCAGCAATGTATTTATAAGGGGGTCAGGGTCAGAGCTAAATGGCTCTTTTGGTTCACAGCTGTGCCATGTGCCTGACTGCCTCTTCCACTTTTCTGTGCTCTTCCTTCACTTATGCTGAAAGCTGGGTGGAAACAAACAAGCTAAGAGCCATTTTGTACCAAACCAGCTAAGGTTTGTCTCATTAATGTGTTTGCTTCAGAGCCATTAGCAACTTTGAAGGATGCCTACTACGATGTAACCTTGAAGCCACTGGATGAAGTCTGGAAGGAGAAGACAGAAGAGCACATGAAGAAAATCCAGGCCTTCTTACCCAAGATTGTAAAAGATGTGTGGCTAATGGAACCAATCCAGATGGCATTAAAGGTTGTGAAAGCAGGCTTGGATATGGTTGGTATAACTCAGTTCTCCATTTCTAATGGTTTGAAAGACAAGGCTTACAAATATAAGTCTCAGCTTTGAACTAGGGATACACAAAAATAGTTAACTATTTTTGTTTATGGATATAGTGCTGTTATCTTTCCATGTAATAAGCTTGTGCACAGCCAATTTACTGTTCTTGCAGTATCTGTCCTGCTTTGAGAGAGTACTTTTCCAGCTAGAGGAGAGGTTGTTTTACTACTTCTAGTTGAAATCACAGCAGCAGGAATCTGTCATATTAACCTCTACATGATGAGACGCTGTAAGGCAGGAGACAAATGCAAGATACACTAAAGTGGTATTTCACATTTCTTGATTTAAAACTCATTTACAAGTACTGAAAAGCCATACTGAAATTGCTTTTATAATCTGTGACTCTTCACCAGGCTACACAGCAGGTGCTCAGGTGGGCAGAGGCCACATTTTCCAGAGCTGTGAGCAAGATTCGGAAGCCCCTGCTGAGCCTGTACAGTTTTTCACCCAGGTAACTGATGTCTTCACAGGATCCCTGCTCTGGGCAGTGCTCTAAAAGGGTTGGTGCATAGTTACTATTCCTGTCAGTGTGCAGCTGAGGGTTCTGGACAGCCACCCAACCACTCTTTGCTTTGGTCACATCACATCCTAACGTTTATTTCTGTTGGCTGCCAGGCCCACTGTGTTTGAAAGGAGCTACTGGGCAGCAAACAGGGTATAAGCAACTGATAACTGTCCTGAGATGCCCTGGGGCAGTGCAGCTCTTGGCCAAAGTAGGGTTGTGTTTTGCTGTTCTAACCAGACTACAGGTCTTATGAATATTTCACTTCAACATTTCTAATAATAAAGCCAACAGCATTTCAGCAGATAAGGGGGATTCTGTTTGTATTCTACAGGAACTGTTCCGTGGCAGGGAAGCTGCCAGTACTGCCTAAAGCAGACCTATCCCTGCAGCTGGCAAATGTTACCACTTACCTCATTGGAGAAAAACTAATGAGGCCTCTGCAAGACCTCTACAACCTCAACATACTTGCAGAGTACTACAGACTCAAACGGAGGATGATGGAGAGCCCCTTTGAATGTAAGCCCTTTCAAAGTGCTGCTCTGTTTTGTACCTGGGTCTATTTCCACTTAGTTCTTTGTTTTAAAAATCGTATTTGGAATAGGAGTTTACATAGAGATGGTTGGTAATTAATAATTTTCCTATCAACTTCCAAATTATCTTTTTTGTAAGACAGTGATGGTATGTATAGGACCAACACTGGGCAAAGCTGACATGCAGTAACACTGCTCTACTTAATATTCATGCAAATTTTGCAACTCTTCACACTTCCTACTCTTGAGACTAGAAACAGCAGGTGGTATTTATCTGCCTTATCCATATGCTCCTGTGAATTGATACTATGGTTCAGTGCCAGTCACACCTGCTGGCTCTGTGTCCTGGCACAGAGGTTTGGAGACTGGGGACTTCACCTCTGCTGCCTCTGGGATGAGCAAGCTCAGCCCTACCAAAACCTCAGTGACAGTACTGCCTGTGAAAGTATTGCTAAATGCTAAAGGAATGCACCAACAGTCCCAACTGTCCCTTAGAGAGAATGGCTTTTCCAGAAAACCCTTTTTAATGGTTTCTTCCCAGTACAGAGAGACACAACAGAGGGCTGTGAAATAGGTCCTAGTGACCCAATAATCTGAGTCATGTGTCAGCAGGGTTTCCTGGACTGCAGCTGTTTGATGCTCTGGTTTGGAAGGGTCGTTTTTTGGACACAATCTTGGAGAATAAACATTCTTGTGTTTTCTGCATAAGAATGCATAATGTGTGTGTTTATAAATATGACTATCAAGTAGTACAATCACAAATCAAGATGAGCTTTGAATCCCAGTTCAAGTTTATCACAGTTTTATGGCACTCAGGAAAATCTATAACAAAAATTAAATCATTAAATTGTTTTGTTTCTGAGAAAAGTTTTGTTGCAGAGCAACTACAGTGTAACTAATTAAAATGTAAGTGTAGTAATGTCAGTATAATAATAAGCTGAGAAATTATTTTAAGAGTATGCCAGGAAGAAGCTCTGTGTTGCACTATGTGCATGGCATTTACTGCTTCGTGGAAAACTCACTGATGTTTCTTCTGAAATATCATTCTCCAGATCATGCTATGTTAGTGGGGACCAAGCATCTTGTGACTTTTGATGGAAAAATGTATGATTTGGCATCCAAGTGCAGTGTACTTCTTGCCAAGGATTTTGTTCACAGCACTTTCACTATAATACTCAATGAGGAAACCAGGAACTCAAGATCTCTGTATGTGGAGATGAACCAGACTGTGGTCACTATACACCCACGCCTAAAGGTAGGAAGATCAAGTCAAACATTTTTTATTTTTGGCAAAAATTTTCTTCAACTGACAAAACAGTTTTTAAAATACTAATGCTCCAAACATAGATCACAAGCACTCTCAGGCAATGGCTTTAAAGTAAAATTAAATTCTGATTCTTAAAAAGAAAATACCTCTCCAAAACAAAACCAGTTTAACTAACTCAAGGGCTGCCTCTTTGCTCTCTGTATATGACACAAACTTTTCAACTTTCTTCTGACATGGTCTAAGAGAATGGCAGTGAGAGGGAGGCTTTGTGCTTTCTGCTCTTTCAGAAGTTTAACACAATCCTGTTCTTATTCCCTTAATTCTGGGCTAAGTTTGCCTCATTGCACCTGCAAATCCACTGTGCTTGCCTGTGACTGAACTTTCACTATGACAGATTTGACACTACATTTTCATTTTAAAACAGATATCCAAGGTGTATAACTTCTCCTTTACGGAAGAGAACTGCCAAGTCCTGGATCAATCCCTTGAAAACAGTACCATGAATTCAAGACGAGGAACCAACAAAATAGAAATATCTGATCAGAAAGGAGTTTCTGTCTCTTGTGACTTTCAGTATGATCTCTGTACTGTCACTCTGGCTGGGTGGCACCACGGTGAGTAGCAATCATACAGCTGTTGTCAGCTGTTAGTCATTTTTGCTATCTCTCAGAGTTGTCTGTATTACAGGTAGTACCAGCATCTGTGCTTTCACTTCTTTTTCCCCTCTTCATTTATAGCCACCCTAGAAATGGCTCTAGGCATTCCCAGCAATTGCCAAATAGAGCACAGAATGCACCATTCCAGGGAGAAGAGCAAGTTATAGGTTATTGCTGATTCAATGCAATAAAGCAGACAGAAATCAGGGCAGAAGTACTGCAGACAGCCCAGGCCCAAACCCTGGCTCAGAATCTGCTCTAGAGCAGGCTTAGCTTGTCAGACCTGCAAGACAACTATAAAGAGAGGCCCAAACCCTCACAGAGGTTTTAGTATACCTGGAATGCATTCATGTACCATCCATGTACCCCATACTATTCTAGAAGTCACCCCCAAAGATCAGCAGAGAAGGGATCTGAAGCCTTGATGTGCTCAGAAGCCCGTGACCAGCTGAGCCATGGATGGCAATGCAGGCTGGGCAGCTTCCACTTCCATAACAGAGCTGAGCTCTGCTGGACAGAATAATCAGAGACAGCTGCTGTAATTTCCCTGCACCTACTCCTGACAACTCCTATTTTACTCCATTTCAATTTCCTCCCAGGTATTTCAGCTGGGCTTTTTGGTACCAATGATAATGAAGCTGGAAACGAATGGATGGTGCCTAATGGTTCCTTCACTGACAACGTGAAAGAGTTCACACAGAGCTGGCAGGTAAGGAGCTGAGGGGCTCCTGAGCACAGAGGGCACTGTCTGGCACTCTGGCTTGGCTTAGATGAACTAAAGCTCGACAGTGAAAACAGCAGCACACTACCCCGTTTGGCTGTGTCTAACCAGGGAAAAGGTTGCACATATTTGTTAAAAACTGTTCAAGAATTCCCTGTAAATAGGCATTGAATATTTTTGGCCTAGGCGATAAGGTAAAACATAGAGGTGGCTGCTGCTGATTTTAGAAGAAACTGATATTGGAGCCAAGTATCTTTGATGTTTTCCTCCTTAGAGCACCTCTTCCTGGAATGCAGGGACAGGTGCTACTAGGTCTGGGCCAAATCTGTACTTTCAGCACTCAGGCCACAGTTAGTTTTAGCTGGGTATGTTAAGCCTCTTAATTTTACTTTTTCTTCATCCTTTACATCTTATAAATAAATAAAACGTTAGAAACAACTAGTAAATTTTTTCTCCATCCCCACACCACTAAGTATTCAGACCTTTTTGGAAGGTTAGCTGCTGCTGTCAGTTACTGACTTGCATAAAAAGACTCCTATAACTATCATAAATAAATATTGTAACAATTTTATACCAGTAACATTATGGCTCTGCTTAATTCATGTACTGTCATCAGCTGAAAATAGTCTAAATACACAAATGTGCAGTTGTACAAAACCATCTGTGAATGCAACCAACCAAGAAAAGTAGCCTTACCATGCTCTCAAGCCATGTTGACAAGATCCTCTAAATCCCTTCCAAAGTCTAATTTTAAGAATCTATTACACACACACAAAAAAGGAACCAGTATCTTATCAGCACAAAGATTTTGTGACTCTTCCATTTATCCTGTCTCACAGAAGATGTGCAAGTTCTGGGAACAAAAGTCTCATTTTCAGCCTTATGTCAGTACTTTACTGTAAAAGACAGAATTGCTTCAAGTATCTTTTATTTCTTGCTGAATTACAGTTAATGAGCTTGGAGCCCATGTTTATGTTAATAATGGGGCAGGATCACAATGTAACTGACCACAGGCACAATTTTCTTAATTGCTACAAATATTAATTTCTAATATATTCATAAAAATGCAAAACTCCCCAGAGACATTGAACAAAAGAATCAACTAAAAGTAATCCATAAGAAACTCAGTATCATACAGACCCAGGACAGTCCTGAGTGCCCTTCTTCAGGCGCAGAATGGCTGCACTTGCACAATTGATTGGAAGGGCTCACACTGAACTGTGAACTCTGACTGCTCCCAGGAGCTTTATCACAGCCTTTGTCGTGCACTGACCTTGCAAAGGACGTCAGCAGAGCTCCACCATCACAAGGCCAGGGCTGCTCAGCAGAAGGGACTGAGTGTCTGACACCTGCAGGATGAGGGCTAGCACAGAGTAAACTGCCAGTTCATTTTCCTTAGTAACTAAAATAATTACAATTTACACTCGCTTAAAGAACTTCTTGGTGGTGTGGTTTTGTTGTTTTTTTTTAAAGCCACCTTTATCTATGAATAATCCAGCAAGGGTATGAAGTTTTATTTTCTCCATCAGAAAGATCTAGTAAAAGCACAGCTTTGACCTGTCAGATCTATATAAAAGAGAACTAGCCAACCAGCTGCTATGTCAGCAACTACACACCAAACCCCTTCAGTGAATAACAGAATCAATAGCAAAAGGAAACAAGGTCTAATCTGCAAGGTGCCTCTCAATATTAATGAACAATAAACATTAGAGCAGGGTACTGAGCTGCCCATATTGTCCTTCAAACCAGTTCACACTGGAAATCTGAAGAACTCGTCCGACCCTGACATATGCAAAAAAAGCCCAAAATACACCAACGTCAGTAATTCTGTTTTCCCAGGTGAATAAGTGCAGTCTTGTACCGAAGAAAGAGAAGCCATGTCCAATTACAGCTAAGCAAAACATCTGTAAAGTGTTCTTTGAAGAACCACATTCACTTCTTAGGAACTGCTTCAAAGTTGTAAGTAGAACTTCAGCCAGAATCACTATCTCAATCACTATCTCAATTGTGTCATACTTCCAAGGAGGGCACATAACCATTGCAAGGATATAGAGGTTTAGTTGCAGAGAACTTTAGGAGTAATCAAAACAGCAATCCAGACAGAAAAAAAAGGTGTTTTTATCACCATAAATATAAATGGAGTTTTTTGACATCCACAGAATAGTGGCATGACTGCCCTGCTCTTTAGGATACGGGTCTAGAATTTAGAAACAGAAATAACCTCCTCACTGTTAGGAAGGAAATAAAAGTTTATGAATGGCCCTAACCAGGCAGAAGGGAGGGGACACAACCCAAACCTCAGGGTTTACCTGCAGGTCCCTCTGCTCCCCTAACCCATCCCTTTGTGCCCAGGTGGAGCCCCAGCCATTCTACACCATGTGTACACAGGACACCTGTGACTCCCCAGCCCTGGGGGCTGCCTGCAGCTTAGCAGCAGCTTTTGTTCATCTGTGCAACCGGAATTTTGTTCCTGTGGAAATCCCTCCACAGTGGTAAGTTTCATTTCTTTTACCACCCCAAATATCCTGACTGCATTTCTCCAGTACTTACATGTCTGTAATTCAAGAACACACGAGAAAATAAAACTGTAATGAATCTGACTGTGACCAGGAGCAAAACTAATCCTATTCCCAGAAATGCTCTTCTTGCCCCTTGGCTACCTCCCCTTCCTGCTGTTCACTCACCAGCACACCAGTGCCCATCCACTGCACACTCTCTGCTGCCTTTATTATTGTTGTCCTAATTTGCTGTGTGACAGAGGCAGAAGGATACCTGCAGAATACTGTGATGTCCCCAGCAGTTTCTCCTCTTGGATACTATTTCTGGTTCCATCTTTTTTTGGTCTGAATAATGCATTTGGATTCATATTAACAACAAAACATATACAGACACAAAATACTCAAGAGGTTTATTTTTGTACTTTTCAGTCTCTAATAATGAAATTTTTCTATCTTTTCAACCTAGAATATCCAGATTATCAATACTTGTGTTTTAATGCAGCTGTCATTCAGATTGCACTGTTAAGTGGGTTCCTGGAATATAAGGAAGATGAAAATCCTGAATAGAGCAGTAGGACTTGCTTGAAATTTTTATAATTACAGTCTTTTCCCACGTCTGCAGTTGTGCCAATTTGTGTACTACAAACCCATTTGTAGTATGCCTTAAAAAATTTACAGTTATTACCTGATTTCTTACCCATTAAGGGAGGGAGTAGTATTTGTAGATGGTATTGTGGGCCATAAAATAAGAACCTAGAAAAAGAACATTCACTGTGTCTATAAGTGCACCACATCACAGTCCCACATGCTGAAACAATGCTGAGTGTCAGTATCTGGCTGAGCTGTTCAGCTCCTGAGCAGTGCATGATCAGGACATTTCTGGGTGGCATCTTGTAGGCACTGAGTGGGTTTAGCTCCAGTACTTATATAAACTCTTCAACATATAAATATGAAATATAGAGACAGATTTTGTTAAATATGAGTCAACAGAATATTCAGTTGAAAATAAAGTTTTAGAATAGCTTGGTAGACAAATTATTGAAGTCAGCTAGTGCTGCTAGTTTACATTATCTCATTACTGAGGGAAAGAATTGGAATGAAGGTGGATCACAAGCTCAGTTAATGAGAACATGCTATTAAAGAAGCAAAATACATTGGGGATGTACACATGAATCAACATATTTAAAACAAGAAATACTTCTTCTCTATTTAGCTTATTTTATGTATCCAATTTTGGACACCATGTTCTACTTAATTTTGAACCAGTTGAGAACAGTCCCGGGGAAAAAATTGAAGGGTTGAGGAAAGACATGAGTTAAGTCTCTAGATATGTAAACACTCTAAAGAGAAGGAAGTTGAACAGACCAAACTAAGGGATAATTATGTTTGACACAGTGACAGAGTCAGTAATGGTTAGGTTATTCACAGTAACTGATAACCAGCGATGGTCACGAGAGCAAAACAGAAAGTGTCTGTCAGCAGAAAACTACCTCTGCACTATTTCTTAGAAATCCATGCTTGTCAAGGATCTTCCACTGAATAGCTGAACTACCCAGACCTCAAACTTTAGAAAGAATGGTGTCCTTTTTCTCCTTAATGTGAATTTATCAAACATGAGAGAACCTGACATCTTTATTTCAGTTTAGTGATCTAAGATAAATCCATATCTAAAATGCTGGAGTACTTTCCCAACAATTTTTTGATGTCATAAATATATCTGATGCTATTTTCCCTTCAGAGATCTTCTGTACTTCACTGTAATGAGAGGTTGCATTACATGGGACTTGTACTTACTTATCACTTACCTGGAACTTTATCTCTTCTTCATTTCAGCTCGAGCCAGTTCTGAATGGCAGATACCAACCCTGGAGATGGAAGAACCCTTTCAGCACCCAAAACAGAACAGAACAGTTATTTTAGGTAGACAAGCTAGAGGCGAGAACAGGGAAGAACAGTAGAAGTGTGAATAAATTAGTGTTAACTGTGAATATAATGAAATATATATAGTATAAAAGGAAAGCTTTCCACCCAGAACACCTGAGGGCAAGAGGAAGTATTTCAGTATATTGACAAGACTATAATCAACCAAAAGAAATTGTACACGAAAGTACCAGTTACTCTAAAAAAATTCTCCCATTTTCCTCTCCACAAGCCTTGAACCATAGCACAAATACACTGAAAAGCTGAGAAAAGCTCTCTTCCAGCCCAGATTAGTACAAGTGGACTACTCTGTGAAAGCAGCATCATCAGCCTGGAGTCAGCAGAGTTGCTGACTTCTTTTTTCTCCAGAAATGAAACCCCACTGTTCAGCGGTTCTGGAGAAAGTTATCTGTCTTTCCAGGGAAGTGCTCCAACACACAAGAAGGCTAAGACAGAAATAAGATGGTAAATAATGGAAAGCAATTAATCATTTTCTCATTTTTATACTGGTTGATTTTTCCCTTGTTAATGTACACACTGCTAAATGAGAAACAGCCTTCTTGGTTTCTGTGCCCCAGTTTCACATTTTCCCTGGGTGTCTTTAGAACCCCCCTGTCAGCAGCCAGTTGGGAAAAGGTGACCAAGATCTACCCTACCCATGAAGTAACCTTAAGGTGTTACAGCTACTGTTGTGTGAGTGTCTCACGTGTTAAATCCCTTTCTCTGTTGTAGGTCACTTGATTTAAAAATTGCATTACCTTTCTCCACACAGTGCCTGGAATGCAGCTATTCTTTGGTAACATTGCAAAATCCATCCAACATCCTTGCGTAATATGCAAACATTGAAATAATGGTGTTCTGTATTATGACATCATGTTAATAAACATTTGACTGCCTTGTTTTTATGCTGGAGTACATTTTTATTGATTATTTGTAACAACAAAGTTGTACTGACCTAGAGAGTTGGAACTGAGTTTGAGCTGCCTCTTATCTCCTGTAGGCTGCCTGCAGCTGCAGAACCTTTCTGAACACACTCTCTAGCTTGATACAAATTAAAAACATGACTCCTACACTAGTCAGAAAAAACCCTGCAATTTTTAGGATTCCCACACACATCAGCTGCTAGAAATCAAGTCTTTCTCTGTAATAATTTTATACCTGCACCCTTGTAAAAAGCCAAAATTGTATGAAATGTTTCTGGACGAATATTTATACCAGTTACTGATTAAAAAACCACATAATTTTCTCCCAGTCACTGAATGTCACTTCACTCCCCAGCTAACCACACCAAGCACCTGTGAAAAGTCCTGTGGTGACAGTTTCAGGAACAAAGAAAAACAACAGCAAGTAGAGGAAAAGACTGAGAAGAGCTCAGTCAGCAGTACAGAAATACAAGAATTTAACTAAATGCTCACTGTAGACAGCAACACTGAGCTGGATGCCGACACCAGGTCTCCTCTAAAAGCTGCTTATAGCTTACCACTCATAATAAAGAACCCTTTAACCACCAATAAACGTTTTTAACTGCAGCCATTTTGCTCAGCCCAGCTGTTCCCAGGTTCTCCATGCACACAGCTCCTGTCCAGATACTCTTTAGTTGGGATCTCAGACACAGCTCAAGCTCAGCGAGTCAGACCCAGCCCTGCTCCAACCCTGGAGCCACAGGAAACCCTCTGAGCCCAGGGCTGGTCTGGACACCCCACTGACCCTGGGCCTGCCTGCACACAGGACGTGCAGGAGACACCACTCACACTGAGCAGGGCTGACACAGACACCAGCAGGAGTGAGGGGAAAAAACTCCAAACAACCCCACACTTAAATGAAGTGTTCCACGTCATGTTCACAGTTGGAGTTTAGCACTGATTCACAGCTGTCTGGAATAAAGTGTTATCTCCATGTTTCTGCACTGGCAGCTGTGCCTTTGCCCCCTGCCAGACTCTGCTGTTAACGCAAAGGCAAGAGCTCTGTCACACCTGTTCAGCAAATACCTGCCCACAAACACAGCAGTGTCACAGGCCACTGGGTTCTTTGACTGAACTGTGTAAATCCTTTAATGAACCAATAAAACCATCCAGCCAAACAGTTTTTAAGTATGCCTTAATTACTGCATGGTAATGTCTCATCTGGGGAATTAAAAAATGGAGCCAACACATCACCCTCCTACCTAACAGAGGGTTGATGGCAGCTCCTATCAGCAAACACACCACCAGAGTGCCAGGGGGATGTGGGGAAGCCCATTCCAGGTGTACCTGGAGGGAGGGACAGCAGTGTCCCTGCAGGGCAGTGTGCCAGCTCCACACAGAACAGCCCTCAGGCCAACTGAGACCTCTGCCATTGCTCATGGATGTGAACCTCTGGAAAAGAATCACCTTGGAAGAGTTTGACCGAAGCATTTATGAGATCAATCCATCAGTTTCAGTATTTCAAAACTGGCTTTTTTCACTGCACTAGCCCTGGCTTTATCAGGACCAAACTTTTAGTAGACAACTACTGGCAACACTGCATATTATTGAACACCTTGACTGAAGTAATCCAAATGTTTATGCCTCTGATGCCAGTAATGCAGTATATTAACTATGCTGTCATATAGCAAACACATAATATCCCTTGCCTATCTCTTGGGTCTCCTCACCACACACCACACAGGAATTTCTGCCTCTGTAACTCCTGCTGTGAGAGCACTTAGAACACACCTGCCCACACCAGCTGTCCTTGCAGAGCACAGACAGGAGGTGAGGTTACAACTCGCCTCCAACGTGTTCTTTATAGAGGCCCCATGATCTATAAAGTTCACAGAATTTCTACATATTACACCAAGTTAACTCCAAAACAGATGAAACAAGAGCTCAGCTTTGACCTCCTCCTCAACACAGGGCTAAAGAAGCCCCTTATCCTGTAACTCCTCAATTGCATACTCTGCTGTACAACAGCAACAAAAATCAAAACCCATGTTCTAACTGCAGAATTTGAGCTATAAGATGAAAAGGGAGATTTCCCAGTACACCCCCACAATGCTGAACTGTGGAAATCAGACACAAGGCCTTCCTTAAACAGGCACCAACAGCCATAAACAGCATCAGCCTCTCATTAGGTGAAGAACAGCTGAGCTGGGAGTCAAAGCACTCTCCAGCAGTCTTTTCTCTAGAAGTACAACACTCACCCTGGCTACAATGTCTTTTGCTTTGAACTCCTAGGAAAGTAAGTTTTAATATGAATCAGTTACCAGCTGATATGCTGGTCTCATGGATTACTTCTGAAAAGCGCATGTTTTCCAGAATTACAAACAATAAATAAACCCAGACCGCCAAAATTCTTTATCTCTGTATGTTTTGGCATTTCATCAGCAGGATCTCAGAGCCCAGGACTTCCACTATCCAACTGCCTGTGATGTGGTCTGGTTTGGAACACCAAACTGGAATTGTACTCTGAAATCCAGTCCTTAGTCTGCAAAGATCTCAGATCTTTAAAGGATGCTAGTTAAGTTTCCACATGCTTTGAAAACCGAATCCCACAATTAAAAAATTTAATTACCACCATTTAATTATCATCTTAAATTGTGGAGCATACAATCAGGCATTCTCTTCCCTTCCCATATGCATTCCTAATTAACATAACTCTCTTGCTGGACAATACAATCCCCAGTCACAAAACCATTCCACACGGAATATGCAATGCATTTGTCAGGACACAAATTCTCTTTAGAGCAGATGGAAAACAAAGAGTAGTAACGTTTTTACTTTTTATAGGTTTCTTGATGTGATTTCATAGTTTCTTTTTTCCAGAGAAGGAAAGATAAGAATAGTACATAATTTAGAATGATTTAAACAGTTAAAAATAGCATACACTGGAAGAAAAAAAAAACCTTCAAAAAGATAAATGCCCTTAGGGAGAGAATCCCTGTCTCTGGAGGTAAAAAGTATTTACATCTTGCACGTGTAGAACCTATTCCAAGGAATCCTGCATCACATCTCTTCATTAACTTCACTTCACTGGAACAGAGGGGTCATTACCACTTCCGGTATTTCAGAAACTAGAGGGGTATTTTAAGTACAAGACATTGCTAATGGTTACCAAGAGACACCTGTCTCATAAGCAGTTTACAGACACGGTGATTACTGAAATAGAAAATACAGGTGAAAACGATTATTTCCAACCACAGCCTAAACGTGCTGGAACACATTCTGCCCTCCTGCCAGGTACTGAGCTCACTCTGGTAACGAATCCTGTGCAGAACAACTGCCCCAACACCTGCCCCCCAAACAGCAGCTGACACACAGAGAAACAAACATACAGCCTTTTTAATTGTGTGAACATCTTACACAAAACATCAAACAGGCAATTCTCAAATATGTTGGTACAAAAAGAGATTGGAAGACATGAACACTGTGGTTATTATCAGATAAGCACTGGTCCCTATGCCTAACTGAGCTCAGCTTCTCTCTTTGGTTTACTCTAGGAGTGGTTACACAGAACAGTCCAATGTTCTGCACCAAAAAGCAAAAGAAACCAAATTTCCAGTTCTTTTAGGCAGAAAGTAAAAGTCTTAGGGGATGACTCTGTGCAAATCCTCCACTTCAAGGTCCCACATATTCTTATGGATGGGGTTTTCAGAGAGATCTGTCATCTTTATTGCTCGAAGAATGGGCTCAGGACTGCAGGACCGCACCACACCCATCACCATCACATACTTCCCTACAAAACAAGTGAGCATTGATTAATCTTTGTATTATCATTTAAATTCATAAACCAAATTACTTCAAGACAAGTAAACAGTGTAAACTGAAGATGCCAATACTTGTAAAAAACCTCAGGAATGAAGATTGCTTAGAACTAAACTTCAGAAAAAGGCTCCATTATCTGTGCAGCCACTTTTATGGCATATTTAACAACATTTTCACATACAGTAAGAGCCAAACAAACACAAATTTGTCCTGCTGTGTAAGTGAGGATAGGTCAGAAAGGTGAATTTTTAAGCAATGCGCCTATTTTGTACCACATTTTTTGCAATTCTGAAGACCAACACTTCTCCATTTGGAGTGGCATTTCTGGTGAAGGGAAGAAAAAGTAAAACAAACAAACAAACAAACCAAAAAACACCACAGGAAAGATAAACAGGAGAAGAATGTCTCTCCTTGCTCAAGGCCTCCTGCGGGGCCGGGCCTGGCCTGGCGGAGGGGCTGTGCCGGGCCCCGTTGGAGCGGGCAGGGGCAGGGACAGGGGCAGGGACAGGGGTAGGGACAGGGGCAGGACAGAGCCCGCTCCCCCGCCCCGCGGTACCTGCGCTGAGGCACGGCCGGCCCTGCGGCACCTGCTCCACGCCCAGCACGGTGAAGGCGCCGCTGCCGTCCCGCAGCCGGGCCGAGCCGCCCTGGGCGCCGCGCCGCACCTCCAGCACGGTGCCCTGCATCCACACGGCTCGCAGCGGCAGCGGCGCCCGGCCCAGCTCCGCCCGCCCCAGCTGCCAGGAACCGCCCGCGCCCCGCTCCGCCCGCCGCAGCTGCGCCGCCAGCACCTTCACCGGCGGGCCCGGCGCCGCCCCGGCCATGCTGAGGGGCCCGAGCCCGCGGCCGTGAGGGCGGGAAGCGCTGGGCCCGCCCCGCCCCTGAGGGCGGCACCGCCGAGCTGCGGCACGGCCGGGACCGGGCGGGGCCTGCACCGCGGGGCTGTGAGGGCAGAGCACGGGTAGTGCCCCCCCGGCTGCATCACCCGCCCCGTGGGCACAGAGCCCGGCAGTGTCCCGGCTGCCTCACCGCCCTGTGGGAGCAGAGCACGGGCAGTGTCCCGGCTGCCTCACCCGCCCCACGGGCACAGAGCACGGGGCAGTGTCCCGGCTGCCTCACCCGCCCTGTGGGGGCAGAACACGGGCACTGCCCTCGGCTGCCTCACCGCCCCACCCGCCCAGCAGCTGCACCGGCCCCCCGAGCCACCGGCGCTCACCTGGATGAGCCCAGGGCCTCAGTGACCCCCGTTTTCCCTGGTTTCGGTGCAGGCCCGGCCCGTTCAGGTGCCCGTTCAGGGCGGTGTGAGCCGGGCCGGTGGGGCGGAGGGCGCTGCTGGGGGTGGGGCGGAGGGCGCTGCTGGGGCCGGCCCGGGCCCCCGCCCTGCCCGGCGGGAAGGGCCGCGCTGGTTCTTTGTGAGCTGATGAAGCTCCGCCGGTTTCGTGAGAAAACGGGAAAACGCACATGCTGATTTTCCCAGGGATGCTTTTCTGAGGAAATCCGGAGCACAATGCCCTGAAAGTGTGGGCACCTTTAAGACGGGAGGTTTTAATTCCAAGGCTTTTACGAATTTATTTACTGTCTGTTTACATTACAGACAGGCTAGTTCACTTTGTTGCAGTCTGGTATTCCTGAAATGTTATGGTTTCTTTTGGGTGGGTAGGTTTACATTTCATTTAGAAAATAAGCCAAGAAATAAGCTGATGAAGAAACAAGAGGATGGAACAAAGACCAGAATCAGGAAAACCAAAGGGATAGGTTCATTACTTTCACAAGTCCTATTACCTACAGAGTGCAGAATGGGTAAAAATGCACTGACTGCAAACAATCTTCTTTAGAAGAGCTTCTGTTCTCCATTAAAATAAGCAGTTACTATTTAAAAAATCCGGTTTTGTCCTGAGTAGCAAAATACACCAAAGGCCCCTTTTTTTCCTACTCACCCATCATGTTGTGAATTATTTATTCAGTATTTTTTTCCTCAAGATATTTTCTGTTTAGAGACATTCTGCAAATGGGACTGTATTCTTTTTATAGTGTAAGGAAGCAGTTAATTTTTTGTTACCACTTACAGTAAGAATAAAACATAATATTGGTAATAACAATAAAAACACTGACATCTAAGCACAATACAGAACCGTGTAATCTGGCAATCAAATCATATGGCTTACAGGAATAGAAAGACATTAGATGGTTACTGTATATGAATGCAAGATTTGAACGAGGCTCACAGGAGAATATTTGTAATTTATGCCCTTAAGCTGCAGTCACTTGACAGCATCAATATTTAGTTTCACATAAAAAAAATTAATTGTGCCAAATATTGATAAAAGTATTGTATTCCTATTTTTTACTGCATAATAGGAGGGTCTAATGCTTATTAAGCCATTAAATCTACAGATCAAGGCAAGACCCCTACAAGAGTGTAAGCTTCAGGAGAGACTAAAAGGTCCCTTTTAAAAGATTTGCCTTCAAGAAACTGTTACACGAAGAGCAAAAGCACTGTCAACCTGCATCAAGAAATGGATTTGTTTGCCTAAACCAGAAAATTCTTATCTTTTAGTAAAATGCAAAGTTATGTTGAATTATCTGCAAAGCTCTTCCCCAAGACCTGGTGCAGCTCAGCAGACACATTCTGCAGCTGCAGGGAAAATGTCTGAGGCCTCCACAGACTGTTCTGGAGGTGACCCCAGAGCCATCATCCTCTGATTTAAGGGGAGCAGAGGAAGCTCAGCACACAGCTGGAAAAGGCTGCCAGGCTCTAAATTACACTGGATTAAACATGAGGAGATTTTTTGAGAGCATGCTTGATGGGAGTTTTGGTTTGCATGGATTAAAGAAGAAGGAATCAATCTTCTGCCTGCTACTACACTCTGCACCTCACTTCAAAGCAATCTTCAAGGACATTATTCCTCAGGCTGACACGCACATGAGATGGTCACAGCGTGGGTAAAAAAAAGGTCAAAGCACGTAGATAACAAAATCCAGATGAAAGCAGGACTCAGGGCTCCCTCAGTTACAAGGGCTCCCTCAGTTACACTGGCAGTGTTTTGTTGGTATGGTGCCAGGAGAGCTCAGAAAAGAATTTGACCCCAGATCTCTGTGAAAAGAGATTTCCAAAGAAGCAGCAACTTGAAATTTTCTCTCCAGCTCAGACCTTTTGTGCTCCCACTGACAGTACTACTTAAAATGGAAGCAATTCCCTGATTCTCCTCCTAATTTTGGTAAAGGCTGATATTACAAAAGCAGAAAAATCCTTCTTTCCCTTGCTCAGGAAATCTGGTCTTTTACAGCCTTTCATCCTACCCAAAAGAGTTTTAAAAAATCCTTCTTTCCAGTCCATTGGCTGATGTGTACAGAACAGGTTCTTCGATTTTATATCTGTTTTTCTTTCCTAGTACTGAGAAGTTATGAACAGGATTTCAAACAAGTTTTAGATTTTTTTTCCTAGGATTTGGAATCTGAGTAATCTTGAGGTTTTGGGATTTTTTTAGATTTTATTTTTAGTATTTTGTAAGCACTTGCTTTAGAAACAGAGCTAGCTGGGAGCTCCACAGCTGACTGCAAGAAAAGTCACCAAGTGTGGAGCTGAAAAATACATGGATCATGTTTATGTCTGAATGGCCCACAAATGTCTATAAAACAGATCTGTAAAAAAAAAGATCTCTCTGGCAGCCCAGGAACTCAGAGGATGTGATGGGGACAGGCCATCACCTGCTCTATTCTGGCATCTCCAATGCCACAGTCACAGAGTAAACTGCAAATTGAGCCTTTCATATCCTCGTTCAGCAGAAGGAAGCAGCACATGGGAGCTCAGCATCACAGAAGAAAGCTGTTAAAATAATTCTTTGCAATAATGCATTACTCTGCAATTGAGGGGTCTGAGATTGTCTTCCTTTCCCTGGTATTCATATGAAACTTCACAGCACATACAGAAGATCAGGTTTGACCTTCAAGAGATCTGTCTTAATTTAGACTTATTTTCTTACATTGCACACAGAACAATATGACACAAACACGAGAATATAAAATTCAGTTGCTCCTGGTGTTTGTTTTGTATTGCATAAAAGATGAAATGTAGACATGCTGACTGAAGTCTGGAAAAATATCTTCATCCTTCAAGGGATTTTTTTAGACTACCTCATCATCACTGAATTAATGATTCAAAATTAATGGATCAATGAGTTGGAATTAATGGGTTTGAAATCAGTTGTATTTACATCTCTAACATGAGCTTCAGCTGCTTGTAATTTATGCTCTGGGACAGAGCAGTCTGGCAGATGGATACTAAATTGTGTTCGACCAGGAATTTCAAAAGACCTGGAGCCAGCAAAGTCATATGCTGAAACAGGAAAACTCCAGCTGCAACCTGCCAAGGTTTTAATTAGGAGGTGACTCTGAATAAGTGGTATTTTAGATGTGACTTGGCCAGGGCAGGTAAATGTGAGCAACAGACATCAGAATTCCACTACTTACAACAACAGGAAGAGTCTGGCCTCTCCCATGGTGTCATAAAGCCAAAATCTGCAGTTAGAGTGACAGAGGAGTCACTCTAAGGTACGGTGACCCAACTTTTGTGGCAAATACCATCAACTAAAGCATTAGCAAGGCACCCCCCAGTGCTCTTTTTCCTTGAGAACTTAATGTAGATGCTCTACATTGCATGTGAGCTTACACTTAGTGGAATCAGCATTGGATTATGGCAAGAGCCTTCCTGCAGCTGCCAGGAGCTGCCAGCTGCACCCAGCATGTGGAGAGGAAAAACAGCACCTCAGAGAGTGGGAAAACCTCAGCTTGTACAGCCAGCCTTAGCATGAGAAATTATTTCATTGCTTCCCACTGGCATGCAAACTTCCTGTCACTCACCACACATCCCTGCCACAGAGCCTGCAGGCTGTGAAAAGCGCTGTGCTGTCCTGCTTAGCTGACTCATTTCATTTACAAAGAATACTTAGAGAACTCCTGTTGTGTTCTGCAGAAGTGGGTGTCACCTGTTTGTTTCTTTCCATGGTATAAATATGCTGGCATGTAAATTAAATAGTGTTCTATGGAATAGGACTATGACATGATTAAAGAAAAAAATTAATCAGTCTTTACTTTACCAGTGTTGCTTGCTGCTCTGGAAATAGTCTGCAGAGCTGGCTTCCAGATGGGCCTATTCAAACTCCTACACAAGAAAAAAAGAACTCTTTAAACAGGACTTATGAATGGCATCCAGAGCATTAGATCTTCATCCCGACTGCAGTTGGGCCAGTAGCTGACTTCAATCACTCACCTTTGTGACTGTGTTTCATTTTATAAAAGAATTGGATATTTAGCAAAAGCTTAACAAGACTGGAGAGTCTTTATAACCAGTGTTGGGGAATACAGATTACAGTGTCTTCCCTTGTCAGCTGCTGCCTTTGCATAAATACACTCTGATTAGCATGGTCAGCATCCAGTTCATTCAGCGATGTGACTGAAGAATAATTTTCCTAAAGCAAAGAACAGTAAGCAGAAGAGTGACATTTTACTTCCAAAAACTTAAAGTCTGAGTTGTCAAATAGACATCTACATAGAAGCCAGTAAGGCTGAGAAGTTACAGCCATTCCAGAGCATACACTGGCAGGATTCTGCAATATTCAAGGCCTCTTCAAAGATTAATGAAATAAATTTCTGGTACTTAGTAGGGAGAGGCTTTTACTAATAGTCAAATGTTCATGCAGACAAGATCTTTCTCAGGTCCAATCAAGAAGACTGTCTCTCCCTATGAAATTTACCTTGTTTAAACTAAAAACATCACAACTACAGCACCACCAATCAAGGTAATTTCAAATTAATAAAATGTTAGAGCACAATTGAAAGTAATTCAGAATTTTAATATAATAACTCAAGAATGTTATACCTATTTCACATTCAGCACACACATGCATTAATTTAGGAAAAAGTTTTTGGAAGTTAGCATGAACCTACTTGAAGAGGAAAGTTAGAAGTGAGCATCCAAGAGCTACAGAGAGCCAGAGAGGAGAAAGCTCACGTCTGTTGCTGTGTGATATATCTGCAGAGTCTTCAGGGGCACACAGTTAATAGCAGCTTTGGTGGCAGCTGCAGGCTGCACAGCCAAGCAGACCAGACAGCTGTTTCTAATCACTGATAGTTCATGTGAAAAGTGGATTGTCCTCGATACTCCCTGTGCTTTGGCCAATGTTTGTTACCTGTATTCCCATGAAATATCACCTCAGACACAGGTCATGACTGTCCTTAACTAACCAAATTTTGCTCTGAGATCAGAGAATCTGTGTATAAAATGGCTGCACTTAGTTCTTCATGAATCTGTGACTAAAGCTTTGTCCATGTGATTGCCCAGGGATGCAGACAAAAAGGATTCTGGACTGGACACAGGGCACCAAGCAGCAGTGGCATCTTCTTCAGAAAGTGCTTGTGAGCAATGGTGTCCTAACTCACCTGGTGCTGCAGTAACACCTGGAGGGGGAGAGGAATGGCCTTGTAGGGGAGAATGCTGCCAAGGGCTCAGCAGGAAGGCCCCAGAACTGGTACTTCAGAAAGAAAAAGCAAAAAGCACAGCTGGAGGAGCAGCTGGCTTTGTGTTGCTCTGCAGGGGGACACCAGGCATGGATTCACAGCAAACAGCTGAATGACTGAAAAAGCAAAAACAACATGAAGAGGAAATCAACAACAGTGAAACTTTGTTTGAAGCTGCTCAACAACAGCACTTACATGGTTTTGTGTACATAGGTGGACTGGGACTTAAAGAAGCTTGAGTTTCCAGTTTCTTGTAAGGCAAGTACTTACAAGCCTGGATGTAGAATGCATTTACTGCCATAGTCCCTACAAATAGCAGCCTGCTCCCAGCCACTGGCATGACTGAATGAATGAATGAATGGATGAACAAATGATGTCGTGTTAATAGTGGTAATTTTGGATGGAAGTCACATTAGTATATGGATATACAAGGCCTACTTATCTCTTAATAGGTCTAAGAGAGGATATAAAATGTCATGTTAAATCACAGAGTTCTTCCTAAATCAGAACACTCAATGTATAATTGATGAAGTATGTTTTCACATTCTTAGGCTTCTTTAATTTGTTAAAAAAGTCAAAAGACACAAGACTCCATGAACCAATGGGAAGACATCTCATCAGTTCATTTTAGAAAGACCTCTATAAGCCATATAGAAATGTCATGTTTAAAATATAATTTGACATTAAAATGTCACAAACTGTCTCCACCTCTTGATGTAGTAATTTTAATCACAGGTTTTAGTTTGTGGTTTGTACAGCACCTTAATGCTAAGCACTATGCTGAAACTCTATAATTTAGACCCTAAGTGGAATCTCTTTCCACTAAGCCCAAAATATGCAAGGTCAAATATGAATTTAATGGAATGAAGGTCAGAATTTTATTGCTGGCATTTCCTGTCTTGAACAGCCATCACTGACAACTGATCCATGAGCATTTCCATACTCAGTTTTTGTGAAGGTGAATACACTTACTGGTGCTCCAAGATTTTAATCAGCTCCTTCCAGTGAGACTTTAGAACATCATGGTATGAACTAAACAGAAAAACAACATGAACCAGAGGAACATGGAAAGAAACTCTGAAAAGGACCTACTTCAAAGAAAAATATTAAAATAACTTTTTATGTACAAGTAAGCTCACCTTTCTACTGAACTAATGGTTGTGTGAAATTTGCGGTGAGGCAACTGTAAGAACATTTATCTACCTATATAAATTTAAATAGTTACTAATGACTCATATGAAAATATCTGATTTTTATAGAAGGTTGGAAGATTGCACATAGTTGTGCAACACAATGGTTGTTTCTAAATGTAGCTCTATATAGGGCAGCCTTGCAAACTAAACAACAAAACTTGGACTTACTTGGAATTCAAATACAACCAAAAAATGACTCATCAGGAATCCAAATATATTGAAGCCAAAAACTTAGCAAGCTTCCAGCTTGTCATGAAAAGCAGCAATAAATGATAAATGCAGACCCAGTATGCCTTATTTTCAAAACCTGACAAGCCCACAAAACCAGACTTGCAGTAGTGCACTCTATTGCAAAAGTCATCAGTGCTTGTTTGTTCAAAATAGAAACTGTCAATACTTTAAGAGCCAACCAGGAGACATCAGTTCAGTGCAGATGCTGCCTCAGACTCATGCAAATGTCACAGAGTGGCTGTGCAGAGCTGGCAGGACACTGTGCACATTTTTGGTTACACCTTTGGAATTCTGACGTTCCAAATATCAAGCATTTATATTCAAGTAATTTCAAATTTTATACAAGAGCATTTGAAGATCTGTAGCTATGCTACAATTTAAACAACTACAAATGTCAGACAATAGGCACTTGAGAACGGAAAAGGCAATGCACGACCTTGGATTTGCAAGGCAATGTTTGTCAGCTCTTGGGCTCCATTGCTGGTTACAGCTTCATTTATGAGAAATAGCGTGGGGTGAAAGTGAAAGGCACATGCAAGTTTCTTTTTCTTACCTACTGATATCTCTGGTTTGTCAATATGTTATCTAGACTGCTATAAAAAAATACTGTGATTACCAATAACTGTAACAGATGTGGGTAAGGTATTTTCAGTTTTGTTTTTTTTCATAGATTTTTAAGGCAAAGGGAGGCTTGAACAGTTGACCCTACTGTTTGACACAGACCATTGGTTTATTTGCATTCTGGTACCTCTGGCTCTTCCTTTGCTGGGAACTCAGTGGTGTTTCAGTCCACTCCAGACCACAAGAGCTTCCAGCACTCACCAGTGGAACTAAGGAGGCTGAAGCACACTCACTACTGCTTTCATGTGCCCATTTAAATGAATCAGTTTTACATTCATTTCTGGCAAATGAAATACTTGAGTGAGTGTCTGGGGATAGCAAAAATATTCTCCAGGCCCCTTTTTTACCTCCATCCAGGTTTGTGAACAGCATTTAAGCATATTGATGAAGGAATTAATACCTTTGCGCAGACATTTTTCAAATGCAACTGGGCTGGCTCCAATCACTCTCCAGTTCCACTGCTCTTCCCTGCCCAGAAAAATTAGGCATTCAGGTATGTAGGTTAGATTCAGAATACATAATGTGGATAGTTCACAAAACACTTTTGCTGGCCTAGTTAAATAACAATATATGCTGCTCATAAAACCAGTGCTGCTCTGTATCAATCACTGATTTTTCTGACTGAAGGGTGTACTCCTTGTTTAGATGGGTACACAGTGCCTTCTGAAAAATGCTACACACTTCAGGCCTCCTGTGGTATCAGCTTGAGTAATGGTCACTGTCAGCTTCCAAAATCAAGGCTGGGAGGAACAGTCCTTATTAAGAAAATCCCTGAAGTTTACAGTCACAGGAGTGTTCATTTAAATAGTGCCATATTTTACTCAAAACTGGCAGTGTTTGGTGAATGTCCCTTTTGCTTGTGGCAACTTTCCCTTCTGTTTCTTCGAAATGTGATTGTGCTGCCCTGGGTTCTGGCTGGACACATGATTGGGGAAAACAAAAATTCCAGCCAAAGGAAACAGAACTGAAAGTAACTGGAGAATCTTTCTCATTCATCTTTTGATTTGTACAATAGATAGCTGCATTTCCTTCTAATGGCTGCACTTCCCAGATGTAAAGCAGTAAAGCTGCCTTCAGCAGTACTTCTGCAATTTCTGTCACACAGCTGTGGAGTGTTGCAAACTGATAACATTCATAGAGTACTTGTAAAGTCATAAAAGGAGTAATGCCATGTAATTCTTAATCATAAACTGTGGGGAAAGTTCTGTCCTTGAATTCCAAGCATTTTTCATGTTTTCCAATATCCTCAAATTATAGTTTATGGTCTATAATCTTACACTAAGATTGGTTAAATTTCTGGTACATGAGTAGGAAAGAGTGTATTTGTTTATTATTTCATCAGAAAAGCTACAGATATATGCCTTAGGAGCAATGCTTTCCTGGTATCTGTCTCTTGCAGGCTCATACTGAAGAACAAGCTTCCATCATGGTTTTCATTTGCTGCTTTTCATTCACATTCTGTAAATGTCTGGATATGTAATGCCTCAACTCAATAGGTCTTAAGTTGTATCTTCATGTCGCAGCTCAGCCTAAATGGGCAGACTGTGCATTTCAGATGGTTAGAAATGAACAGGTTCTGCATGCAAAGGTCTCTAGAAAGAGACAAGCTGTGTCCTGGGTCAGTCCCTGTCCTACATCCCACTGAGTGGCAGGAGGGAACTTCTGCTTGTTTTGCCATCACTAAGTGCTACAACTTGGCTGGGCACAGTTTGGCCTCTGGAAGCAGGTTAGCTCTGATCATACAAGCACAAGAGTCCTGTGAAGGTGGGATGAGACCCCAAGATTGCAAACCTAGAAACTCTGAGGTGTACCTAAGCATGTCCAAATGCTTCAGCAGGATGGTGCTCCTCCTGTTGCAGAGCTAACTCTGGTTATCTACTGTTGAGGACTGAAGCACTTCCTAATACCTTTCCCAGCCCCCCTTCCTCTCTTCTTCCTTCAGTGTGCACAGAGCCTGCAATAAAACCTTCTCAATCAGAGGGAAAGGGAAATCCCTTTATTGCTTTGAAATTATAAAGTAACAGATGACTTACACCTGGGAGGTACTGCAGCTGCATTTCATCAGCCAGGAAATGTTGCATAGTCACAAAATATTGCATACAGGAGAACTGAGACTACTTGTTTTTAACCCTCTACCCTGTTGGGGATCAGTTTCCAAAGATGGGCTGGGCTCTCTGACTTCCCTAGAGCTCAGGGCTAGTTCTTTCTGATCCAAACCTGTTGTTAACTCTAACATTTATTTGGCTACTGCAGCTAAGGCTGTGCACTCATTTAACCTCACATGCTGTACTTAGAGTATATTCTAGGAAACTTTAATTCAAGTTTTCATCTGAAATAATATTACATTTTTTAAAGAATATTTTTAAACATAAAACACCAATTCAACCTTTCCTCAGTGTTGCTAGTTTGATGTTGATGGAAAATTTGTCATTATTTTTTCTAACTGAATTAAATAATAGAGGCTTGAAATACTTCTTATCCCTTCAGAGACTTCATTGAAGACGCTTTCTTAAAGGGGTAGCATTATCTTTTCAACCTCCTCAGTTTTATCCAGCAGTTTACTAGTGAGATCTTTTGTGGGAATGTGGGGTCTTCAAGCTTCAGTTTGGGGAACTCAAACCCCTCCCTGGCATGGACTCAAGGACATGCTTCTCAAGCTTATTTTGAAATCAGGACCTTACACCACAAACCCATAGAAGGAAACATTCTCTGGTCTTCCTGTGAACTTGCTTTAGTTGACCAAAAGGCTTTCAAGAGCCATTGACCTACAGAAGGAATGGCCTTGCCTTTAGGGCTGCAGGTTGGGGCTTTAATTTACAGAGGTGAGTCACTGACTTCTGTCTCAACTTCAAATACCACTTAGGTAGCTCATCTAATAACTGATTCATGTGCAGTAAGTTAACAGCACTCAAAAGGCTCACCAGAATCCAGTGTGACTGCTCTAGACAAGTGACAATTGACTGCTCTAGATGTTAAGTTCCCAAATACTTAACAAGTACTCCTCGTTCCCTCTCAGTGAGAGCAGACTGCTACAACGGCAGAAAAGGGAGAAACTGAAGTTTGACTGCTCTCCACCAAGCAGGGACACGAGTTTCACTTTTCCACATTCTGAGGAGGTCTAAGTACTAATCAGCTGCACCAGCAAGGCTCTCTTGGCTTGCTCCATTTTTAAAAGACTTCCTTTCTTCAGAGACCTATTTTCGAACAATCTCAAAGGGGGAAAAGCTTCAGCTCTGTAGGCAATAGTTCCTTACTGGATGCTTGCTTGGCACACTGGCTGCTTTGGATCTCCTTCCAAAGAAACTCAGTGCTCTCAATGTACACCACAGAGGACCATAAACAGGTCCAGCACTTCATCTCAGAAACCTCCAACTTTTCTTGGGCAATGCTCAATATTGTGACACACTTTTTTTCTGGCTTTTAGCCTGATTAACTAGAACAAGTTCACCAGGCTGTGTGTTTCAGAGCAGTGCTGAAATTTGTCCTCATTCAATGCTGAAGCTATTGGCTTGTCTTTCCTTGCTGTGCCTGTTTCCTGCCTTGTAAGTGTAAAGCTGGTCCTTGCAAAAAGGGTTGGTCATACACGAATGATGAGTATGGTTTAATCAGCACATCAGCTTGTCTTTCACCCAGTGATCTGCTCTTGTCACACTTGAGAGACAAGCAGAGCAGTCAGAAAGACAAGCACACCTTTGCAGTCTGAATTGCCTTGGAAAAGCATGTGGGCTTCTTGCAGTCAGATTTTCCTGTTTGCTCTATTATGTGAGCACAGTCTAACAGTGTGTAATGATTGCTGACAAAGATGTAAATAATACATATGAGATATAGCAGGGGGATGAAGAGGGTGGACACTAGTGAAAATAACTTGGATGATAAATGAATCAATTGAGAAGATGAATTTTCAACACACTGACTCCTTCAGATGGAATAATTTGAACAAATTTGCAGTGATAATCCAGACTCTTCTCTAAAGCACAACTTATGTCGGATAATGATAGATAATAATAGAAAGGTAGTAAAGATCTTGTAAACTCTGAGCCTGTAATTACTTGCACGGTAACAAACCGGAATGCTTTTACTGAAAACATGGTTTTTCCCTCCAGCAGAGGGGGCTTGGCAGTAAGTTTTCTAAACACAAAACCAAATGATTTCTTCAGAAATTGAGTAACACTAACATTGAACTGATTTTTGTAGAAACTTGCGTAGTATTGTAGGTGAAAACAGAACTTCCTCCAAACAAGAGATTCAAATATAAACAGACACAATTCCACTGAGTGTTGTTCTGGTATCTTGGTTTGCCTTATTTCTCAGTGTGGCTTTTCTATTTCAGCAGAAAGCCCTTGCAGTTACACATGACAGTATGCAAATAAAGAAGGTTTTGCTCCTAATTCCTTTGAAAAACAGAGTGCAAGTTCCTGTTAAATCTGTCGCTGTAAAATACTTCAATACACACACAAGAGAAAAAAAACAGAGAAGGCACTAAGGTAAAGTCCTGGTGGAGAGTTTTCCAAGCTACAACAAAGGTGTGTATTTGAAGGCAAAGCATGTCCTGTGAGTAGTCCAGGAGTTTACAGTACAATTATTTGAGGCCATAAACAATTGACATAAATCTGGATGGCCAAAAGGGACACTGGCAACCTCACAGTATGGGTGAGACCAAAACTGTGGATGTAATCCAAGGTGGTACAAAAGTCCATCTGAAACTAATGCTAAGTTGTACACAGTGTTATGCAAAGACAAAAGAGTGATACAAATCTCCCTTTAAATTAAAGCAGGCTTGCCAGTCATCTGGTAAATTCCTCTTTTTCATGGTTAATTGGACTTGTCTTCCAAGTACTGTTTTGTTGCTTGATTTCAACTCTAATAGGGGAAAAGTACAGGTAGGTGCATTTGAATACCTGGGATTATATTCTATTTATTATTTCTGATGAATATTTCTTACTCCACATTTGACTACTTGAAAATGGCACTGTTCAGTGCTGTTCAAAACCTGATTATTTTACTTCTAATAAGAACTGGCTGTCAGTTTTAATGGCAGATTCTGGTAAATGTAATTTCACCTCTGTGGCTCCAGCTTCTGGCAAAGGAAATATTGAAAATAATGATGCACAGGAGTAACTCAAAATGAAATTCATGCCAGATGTAGCAGAAGGTGCAAATGACTCACTGTGACCAGTAAGGGTGCAGCACTTTCCCTCCCTGACGTGGGCACAGGCTGAACTGTCACAGCCACAGGCAGCAGTCACCTTGCAGGATGCTGGGAGGTGCAGCACTCCCAGCACTGGGCTCTGCCCACTCACTGCCCTCACTGGTCATTCTGGTGAGCTCTTCTCAGAAGGCAGGATCTCAGCACCCACTCTGTGTTTGTGGGGCACCACCCACATAGCCCCATAATTTTTCCTAAGTACTAATATACTTAAAATAAGAGTATGTGGGGGACGAAGAGGAGGAGGAGGAGGAGTTTGGGTCACCTGGTGAAATAAAATTATTACTTAGTGTGGATGTCAGAGTGATCAGATTGTCTGTTAAACCTCCTCTTTGGAAGTGGATGTACTATGTACTGACACTATTTCTGGTCTTTCTGGTAGAAGTAAAAGGAGTTTAGGGCAGTCCACTGGGGGGAATGGGGATTGGGAGGATGGGATGGGGACAGTGTGTGTCCTCGGCCCCCAGGGCAGAATCCCAGCTGATGGCACCAGCTCTGATAGATGGTGAGCCCCAGCCCCTCCCACCTTTAAGTCCCCTCATCCAAGGCTCATCTCCAGCACTTCCACTCACTGATGTCAACTCCTCCTGTCTTTGGACCTGGTGTCTCCTGTGTCCCAGTCTCTGTCACCCCACTAACCCAGTGCCAGGTCCCCTCAGCTCCCTCTGGCCTCTGCAATAACCTGAGTTCCTTCCTGGCACCAGCTCCTCGGGTACCCCCTCCTCAGGTGCACTTGGGAAAAACCTGACTCCTGCCTTTCAGATGGGAGGGTTGCAAAACACACCAAGTCCTCCATCATTCTCCCCCGTGAGGGCAGCAGGGCTTGCCTCAGGGAAAGCAACTGAGTGTCAGCTTTGGTAAGGCCATGCCCTGCAGAGCACTGCTGCGGGGGGCACTGGAGGGGACTGGGGAAGAGAAAAGAAAAGAAAAGTGGGCAGTTATAGGAATTGGCAAGAAAAAGAAGAATGTACTTTTGTATTAATGACTTGAGTCAGAATACAAGGAGGTTGAACTTCCCAGAAAGGAAGTTCACTAACAAGGAACCACAGATAACCTTCAGATGCCAAATTGAAAACTCTGGAGAAAGTAGACAGTTCTCAGAAGGAAAAAAAAAAAACCAATACAAAGTATACTTAATATAACAGAGAGAAAGAAAGCAAAAGACAGACAGGATCTTGAAACTAAAAGAGGTATTAAACAGAAATTAAAGGGTCACTTAGATAACATTGGACTGAAAAGCAGAAAAAAAACCAGAGTAAAGTAAATTTTTAACCAAGGTATTTTTTCATACAGAGAAAGGCCAGATGGGACAAAATTCCAGCACTGTTATGGAGGAAACCAATAAGGGAGTTAGTTGGGACTAGCACAGAGGGAGTACAATAAATTTTTAAAAATGAGGAAAAGGACTGTGTAGGAGAAGAGACAAGGTAGAAAAGAAGTATAAAGAAAGAAGCAGCATAATAAGTATTGTATGGTTAAAGAGGGAAAAAGAACAGCTTGTTCTAGGTCAGTTCATGGAAACCTGCAGATCTCCCAAACCTGTTTTATTAATTCCCAATGCACACAAGTTTAAAGCTGTGTGTGTACAGAACTTTTCACATGGAAAGGCAACTGTCCATACAAGTTCAAAATGGACCAGGGAAAGCATTATCTCAATGGCAAAGGATGTTCCAAAATCCTGAGCCCAGAGGAGCAAAAGGACATCTGACTGCTTCAGACATAAAGTATTCCAGTGCAAGTGAGACTGGATGCTGCAGATCTAAAAGGTACTAGACATTGCTACTGCTGTTTCTTTAATATGGGATTCTTCCAGCTCAGTTTATCTTTCCATAGGTGTTAATCATTTGAAGGAATAGTAGGTACATTAGAAAATGTACTATAAACAAAATATGTAATTGCCTCCTATTCAGCATATTTACACACAAACTCTTAAAAAATGAAGAAAAAAAAAGGTAATTTCTGAGTATTCTTGCACATGAAATGAAAGCAACCAAAAATTTGATTTTTAGGCCATCAAGAGATGCATGTAAGAGCCCAGTAAAAGTATGTGAATATGAGTCCCAAGAACTTTAATATGAAAGATCCAAGCAGACACATCATTTTGCAGGCGTGGGTGGGGTTACTGCTAACCAGACAAGAAGGCTGAACAGTCCTGTTGGGTCTCCTGTGAGATCATTACCTTAAGACAATAAAAAGTAATGGGTCATATTTGTCAATTCGATTCCTCCAGGGATGAATGGAGCCCCTCTTGGTATGGTGCAAAAAGAGAAGTAAAACCACCCAACTAGAAAAAGGGTGTCTGTGCTGAGTTCCCAGTGACTGCAATGGCTGAGTCACAGTGGGTTCTTGGACATGCAGGGGAGTTTTAGCAGGAAACCACCTACCACTTTATTTACAGCTCTCCTTCAGCTCTGCCATTCGACTCAGCTCGGGAGATGATTTTATCATTCTACATGTTGTGGATGCAGTTGCACAGACACTTTCCAAAAGGCCACATGTGTTTAGCATTGCTTTTTCATGAGGTTTCAATACATTCACTTCAGATGGAAGAAATACTGCCCCTTCTGCCTCCTTCTCTCTATCGACTCAGATTTGTTTGAGTCATCCCTGACTTGCACAGATGCTTTGCATTGCTCAGCTCATCTGTTTAGAAACCAGCATGCTGGTAGTGTGTGCACTTATCTTCAAAATTTGAATGCTTCTGGTGTCTTGTGATTAATTTTAAGTAAGGCAGGAGTTCTAAGATCTAGAAAAGCAGGGGGAACCTCAGTTCTGCCAGCCTATCCTGCCCCAACTCAGTGATTTCCACATGCAGCACCTGGGAGAGTCCTGCTCTCCCACGTGCAGTACATTATCTTTTTGGCATTTAACATAATTAAAACAATGGTAAGTTTATATTAAAAAAAAGCTACTCTGGAATGCTAGCAAAGTTTCTTCTTTGTAGAACACAGAATTATCTATAGGAAACTGTGTTTAAAAAAAATCTAATTGTTTGCAAATTCCAGCCCTTAAAATCAAGACAAGGCCTTGTGTTTTTTGCCAATTCTGTCCTAGTTTTGTGAGAGCTGAGATCACACATTTCCCCAGCACCTCTGTGTCAGTCAGTGCACACATGTGTGAGTGGGCAGATTTCAGGTTGCGTATGCAAATATAAATCTGATATTGCCCAGTTTTTCATTTCTTGGCTTTGTAACCACGTACCACCAGCGTGGCGTGTGTACCATGGTACAGGAGGGCAGGAAGGCTGTGGTATGTGATCTGCTGAAATAGAATTAGGAGTAGAAAACTCCTAATCAGGAGAACAGAAGAGGAAATGGAGTAATGATTCTCTGGAAGAGTGACGGGCTCTCTGTATAGCCTCATGACTGCACTGAAATCCCATTTTCAGAGGGGAATGGCTACTAAATCCCCAGTGATGAGGACTTGTCTCAAGTCATGGAGTGCTCCTCAGTGTGGTAAACCCAGTGGAGAAAAATGCACAAATCTGCTTCTGCCTGCACAGGCATTTGTCATATTTCCCCAGCCCTGAGAAGGGGGCTGGGAGGAAATGAGGGAAGAAACAAAACCCAAGACCATACCCATTTCTGTCTGCATATAGCAGGATGTAGAATAGTTTATGTAAATTAGAATCAGCTACGGGACTTCTGGGAAGTTGGCAGTGACACTGTCAAAGTCTCAAAGTTAAGTTATAAGTGAAATTAAGAGAGGAAAACCTCTCAAAGCTGTTTCTAAATAACCAGTACAAACACACAGTTCATTCAGCAAGAATTGCTTAGGCAACCTACACTGGCAACTTCAGACACTCGAGATTGGTTTTTACGCTGCACAAAACTCTGATTGTGGGTCATTTTTTGAAGCCAGATTTAGCTTTACTCCTGCCTTTGAAGGTCACATTTGACAGATCCTCATAGGCAGAGCAGAGGAAGGGTGCTGCATGGATCATGAGAGATTATCTGTTTGCGAAAGCCCTGCTACAGGGCTTTGTAGCACTGAACCACTCTTGGCACTCATGCAGCAGGTCTGTCACATGAAGAGGATTCATACATGACCTGAAACAACTCAATGAGTGCAACTCCCTAACAGCCAATGGGTTTTACCTCCCCAGGCTCCAGTCCAGTGTTTCCCTCTCACCCCAGATCACAGCCCTCCTACTCTTCCCCCACCCTCACAACCACAGGCTGGTTCAAAATGAACAGAAAACAGCCACCCTCAGATCTGCCTGCCACCTGCTCGGGGAAACTGGGAATTCACTGGAATTCATGGAACTGGAGGCAGGTCACACAGACATTACACCCCTGATGCCACAATTTATCTGGATAGTTGATATTTTAGAGTTACACGTATGTAGTTCAGTTTCCCTGAAATTAACCTCTGAAAAGAAAAAAAAAAAGAGAAAGATAAACCCACAGCCTTTCAGGGGATCAGAAACCAATTTCAGGAAACATTACTAACTTTGATGGTAAATGCAGCCACTGAGAGTAAATGCATTATTTTGTGTGTGTGTGCATTGGAGCAAGTTTTTTATTGAATTTCCTAGAAATACAGGAGTAAAAGTGTGGAATGCTATGACTTACTGCTGGAATACCAGAGTGCACCTTTATCAGAGGTGAGCTGTTTTTAGTATGGCCCATGAGCAAGCAAAAAGTGAAGATTTTTGATCCAGGTAAGCTCCTTTTTCCAGCCCTTACACTTGGAACCCTCCAGTGCAGGGATCTCTTGGCAGCCCCTGCCTGGAGCTCCCCTGGTCTCTGGCTCAATGGTTAATCTATGACTGTCCTGGGGAAAATGGGACACCAAGAAAGGAAGGATGAAATATTCAAGGAATAAAAAGGCAGAATTAAATTGGAGGAGTTAGGCAGTGTCCTTTCAGCTAATTCAAAATTTGTAATGGAAGTCTATCTAGAAGAGAGCGTTGAATGTCTTTGTCCTTAATATCTTCAAAAATAGGCTATTTTTAGCAGTAGATCTAATGTCAGGACTGCTCTGTTCTGGGTGCAATCCTGCTTTTCCATTTTGCTAAAAACATCTACTTAGAGATCTCTGCCCAGCTGCCACTGGCAGCATTTTGGATGCAGAAGTCAAGTCTGCACGTGATGTCACATTTGCATCCTCCCATAGCCACAGCACATCCATCACATTCCTAAAAAAGTGTCAGCATCAACTAAGGAACAAAATGTTCACCTTGCACAACAAAGAAAAGAATTTCTAAGAACACAGCCACCCTACTGTTGTTGCTGTGTTTATACACCACTGGAACAGGAAATCTGAAGGGCTCTGATGAAACTCCTGCCAAGTCTTTAGTGGAAAAGTCTAAACTCGAAGAAATTTCCTCCTGACCAGAGCACAGACTCTGAGAATGAACTTGGGAAGATGCCAGGGCATTTCTAATGTAGCCAGAAATTCTGGGGGTCTGTCTGGCCTCTGAAGCTCAGCAAACCTCTCAGGATGTGCAGGACCTTGTCTGCTCCACCTTTGCCAAGTGTAAGGACAGCACTTCCCGTGGATTACAAAGGGTCTAACTGCAAAAAAGTACTCCCTGTTAGTAATTTAACCTTTTTCACAAACCCAGGAAGAGAGTATATAAACCTATTTATATGGGAAGCCATGAGAGAGAGCACAGTATTTAAATTTACATTAAATTTACATTCATATGTTTACTGGTATTTCTTGTTAGTATTGTAGTAGGTGCTTAATTTTCTCTATTTGCCTATAAAAGCTCTTGAGAGAAAAAGCCCCAACACTTGGCATGGGAAGAATTATATCTGCTTTGTCTTTACAAGTTTTCACACAGCTAATCAGAATTTCTAAACTGGTGATTGGAAAAATCTAATTATGGAACTTCAGCTTAGATATGGACTAAATCAGCAACTACCTGAAGGCTGTATTAATTTATGTTGGATGAGGCTGCAGTGTCAGGATATAGAGACCATTTTGTTTAGAAGTAAATCCTGAAGGTCACGGACACAGTTTTGGTACTGCTGGAAAAGCTGAGAGTTAACTCAGTCCATATTCCAGTGGTATAAGACAGAGCCAGTACAGAGCAGCTGGAGCAAAGAACCAAGGAGAAGTACAAATTTAAACTGTTCTCCTGTAAGAATAGCTCCAGTTACCTTTTCAAAAGGCATTTCTGTCAGTGAAGGTGTATTAGAAATTCCTGTGATTTCAGGCATCACAGGTCACTACCCACATGTCCAGTAAGTTTCTGAAGGTCATCTTAGCAAGCTCATTTCAATGTAATTAAGGGTAAGGCTTCCTCTAGACTCATGATCAGAAATTTTGCCAGTACTCTCTTGTGACGTTATTGTGAACTGAAATAGATGTGCAGTTAAAATGCAGTACAGCACTCATTTCCAGTTTAACATAAGTGACAATAGGATTTCTCGCACTCTCAGAGGACAAAGTGGCCCTGGAAAAATGAGTCACCACAGACAGAAACCCTCCCTGCAAGAGCAGCACTGTGAGATCTCTCCAGAACTCCCGCAGGAAATCCTCCAGGCTGGGCACTCTTCCCACTTTCATATTCTTAATTAGCTAATTTACTGATAGAGGACATCAAGGTCTGCATGCTAAGCTACACTGATTTTACATAACATTATATTTCTTCTTAATTAATCCAAAAGTGTGTGTAATGAGGTCTGTATATAACTAATAAAGATATTTCTAAAATTAAAAAATGCTTCATTAATATTGCTGGATGATGTTGCTTTAACATCAGATGCCAAAAATTCTACGTTTAAAGGACTTTTTTATCTTTTGTCAGAAACTGTCAGCTTATTCTCCTGATTCCTAGAAATTTTCCTGGAGCTGGAACATGATGAAGCTAATCCATTTTGCACTCAGCTTGTTGAGTTCACATGTAAAATTGGCTGGGGTTTGCAATAAATCTGGAGAGGGATAATGTCTGAAGAAAAAAATCCAATTCTTTTTCCACAAGAGCAATTATGGTGTTTTTTTGGCTTTTTTTTTTTTTCTTTTTCTTTTCTTGGCAAATGAGGAATTAATATTTGTACTCTGAAGAAAACTATTGACCCACCTATCAAGACCTAGCCTTTCCCCAGGGACAGAGGAGGAACAGAAGGAACAGAAATCTGCATAATTTCTCAATACTTTGAAGAGCATAAGCCAATAATAAAATCTATATTGGATCAATCTGTACCATAGAATGAAAGGTGCACATTCAGTAGTTTCTATTTGTTGGGTATAGGAGTTATTAGATACTGCAGAACCTAATGTATCCCATCATCAGAAGAGTTTGGTGGTTTATGATCTGGGATTTGACTGCAACTGTAAAAAAGATCTATCAATGAAGGTAGATTACAATCACAGTAGGAATACAGGGGTCAGCATATCATGCCCATGGTACATCTTTTCTCTGAGTATTAATAGTGATTATTCAGATTTAGTCATCCAGGCTCGATGGCTTCAAGTTTTAAAAATCCAACCAAATAATCCAAAAGTGTCTCAGGGAATTGTGAAGGAAATAAGATTGTCCACCTGGATCTGGCTGAGAAGCTGCAAACACTGCTTTGCCATCACCTTCTCATTTCTCAGCTTCCAGTGTGCTAATTCTGTCTCCTGTAACAGCACACATCAGTCTTTGTCCACTTTAAGAACAAGACCATTTCTTTCCTTTTAATTTGGACTGTAGAATCTCTCTGTATTCAAAGAAATGGAACTGAGATTTGGATCCATTTGACCACATTAAGAATTAATTTTATTCAATTTCTGTGGACTGAAAGCCAAAGATGAGGGAATACCAGAATAATTTCCTTTACCCCACCCCAACCATAAAAATCTCCCCATGTGTTGATTATGCCCAAGAATAAAATGCATCAGAAACTGATTCCACAATCCTTGACTTACTTCAATAGAAGCTCAGCATTTGCCTCTGGAATTGTGGGAGCAGCAGGAAGATCATCAACATTGTCCACCTGCAGCAGCAAAAGGAAATTTGTAGTCATGTAAACCATTCAGGACAATCTACACTGGCACTGAAAGGAAAGAGAAGTGGTGGAAAATGCCTGAAAGAATAGGAAACTATAAAAGCAGAGAGGGAAGATACCATCGAAATAGTAAGAAAGATACACTGGAAATGTTTTGGGATTATTAATTGATGTTTTTCTTGGTATCCTCAAGGTTCCCACTTTAAAATAATTTTTTCCTAAGCCTTCTCTCCCATGCACTCTTTACAGTCAGAATCCCCTTCCCATATTTCATGGATCTGTATCTGCCTGAAGGCTCCAACTGCATGCACAAACACTAACCCTGGCTCCAAACCCCACATCACTGTTCAACACCTCAGCTGATTTTTCTGTGCCAAGTTATCACTCTCCTTTCATGGGCTTGGGATCTAGAAAGACACAAGAACAGAGAGCTGGAGAAACTGAGTGTGGCTTCAAGCAAGGGAGAAAGTGCTGAGGAACAAGGAAAGCAGTGGAAAGGGAGCAGGGCTCTGTACTGGCTCGGTCTGGAAAGGATCACTCCAATGTTTTATTTCAGCCAGACTGGAATAAAATTAGCAACTGGCTCTGAAATTCAAGGGCTGTGTTCCTCCAGCCAGCACTGAAAGCTCTGTAGTCCAGCAGGTGTATCTGGAAGCCAAACTAGCTTCATATGCTGCTGCTTTAATATGTCCAGCCCAGTATTTATTGCTGCAGTTCCCCTGAACAGCACCCTGCTACCTCTGTAATTAGCACCAACATTATTTTTATGGATCCAAAGTTCCTTCATCAGTTGTGGAGTATGCACATATAGACACACTCACACATAATCCAGCAAGACAAATTTGTCATTCGGATGAAAAACCACCAGGAAGCAGGTTGCCCTTTCACAGTATTTTTACCAACAATTTGAGACTTTCCCTTTTTTTTTTTCCCCACTCAACTAATTACGAAGAAGACTGTCTAAACTACTGAAATGCAGAAAGCTCAAACCACATTTTCATGTGGTTAAGTGTTCAGCATTTTAATTCATGAGACTAATGTGAATCTTGATTTGACTTAGTTAATATCAACAAGGAACTTCCACTGAACATCAGACAGGATCCATTTAGTCTGGGCTCAAGGAAACCAGCATTAACCCGGAGAAAGTAATTTACATAATTTAAAATAAACAGTTCCAGAATAGCTGGCTGAGAAAGAAACTCATAGCCTCAGACAGTTAATATATTGCTTATTTGAAAAACAGCAGTTTATATTTCTTACAGTGAAATATTTCAGACAACGTGGACTATTCAGAGGAACTTAAGGGACAGAGAGGCTCAGCTGTTACTCAGTCCACATTTAAGCTTAATTTGCTTAACTTCCCAACCCCACAGTTCTCCATTCTCACCAGCACAGGTGCACATCCTTTTTAGAAGACAAAACCATTAATTCCTCTCATCCATCCCATCTGGATGGGATCTGACTTGTACATTCTCTGCAGAACAGCACAAATTCCAGTTCAGACAGAATTAATGATTGCTGTACCAAGGC